>NC_140593.1:569836263-570513263 GCF_964204655.1 Triturus cristatus
AGTCACAGACCAGGATCTAAGACACAAACTCATGTGGACAAGAACTAAGGCGAGATTGCTAACATATATTCATAGACGCGGTTGGGATGAATGTTGTACAGTTGTGATCAGTTTGGTGGACTGGTCACTGCACCATGTTCTGATTTGGCTGGAGGGCGGAGTACGGGGGAAGGGGATTGACTGCATTTTGTTTTGTGACCTAATAAAGTCTGTTTAAAAAAAAAAAAGAGAGCGAGATTGCTAACATATATTCAATAGCCAAGCTCTGTTAACAGTCGGATGTGGAAGCTCGACACTGAATCAAATTAATTCAACCGTTGAGTGTTTGCTTCCATCTGAAGCCCTGAGTGGGCCGCTGGACCACATATTCTGATGTACTAGGTTGCGATTCCATTACTAGAAAGAAAACACCTCATGGCACAATGATCTACTACTTTTTATGCAAAGAAAAGAGGTGACTGTTGGATTCAACACAGTGGCTATATAGTTGACAAACATTCAATTTATCCATATTTTTTGCGCTTAATGATGGGCCTTGGGACACCTCTCAATGCTCCCAAGTTTGGCATGTAAGAGAACGGCGCCACAGAAAAAAAGTGATTTGCCGAAGATCACTCATTTTGGTCATGAGTTAACCTCCTGTCCTGTTTCCACTACCGCCTTAAAATTCAACCCTATCCCAGGCAGTACACGTGCAAAAAATACTTATGCTTCTTCTGCATGGCATGTGAGAATCCAATTATAAGACCCCGCTATATTCCAAAATATAAGGTCTCTCTTCACAGATATTAACAGAAACCCTGTAAACCCACTGAGCTGCAGGCAGGCTCCAGAGCTCCTGAACTCCAGAGCTGCACTTGCGATGCGGGAGAAGGACCTGCAGCAGGTTGCCAGTAACTTGCCATGGCCCCTCTGCTGACATCTTGGAGTGCTACCATATATGGGCATGTTCTCAATACTAGCTGGTGCAAAAAAAAATCTAATGATAACAAATGCAAAACACATCCCTTGTAGGGAATAATATGCCCTTTGAAGCTCGTCATAAAAATGGGCTGTTTACATCAGATGTGACCGCGCCGGTCTGCAGCGGAACCAACAGAAGCTGTATGGCCCTTTTACTAACACTGCAGGTGCCCAACATAAGACACCAACTATTTTTAACCAATTTTTATTTAGTTCCATCTTGATGGTACAAAGACATGGACAGATAAAGCAAACCCATACTGGGTTCCTTACATGTATTGCAATACAGATAATTTGGCAGAAGGAATTGGTCCACAACATGAACATATGAGCATATACAAACTGTAGGTCATAACAGTAGAAGTCGTTTACAATAGATAGATACATCCAGAGTGCTGGAGTCGCCTATACGACTCCACCAACTAGTTAACACTGTAACAGGCCCTAAGACTGAAAACGATTGTACAGGCACCTGGTGATCCTCTGTTCGACTGCAGCCATTATCTGATGTCATCGATATCACAGTACTTTCAGAACATGATATTTTTAAGCAAAACACGTGTCGCAGGTTTAACTTCACGCTGGTTTAGAAATTCCACTAAATACATTGTTTTGCAATGGCTAATACAGAAACTTAAATTCAGATGCAGAAATTGCATTCGTTAGAATCAGAAATTTGAGCCACAAAGCATTTTCAGCATAATGCTAAAAAATAATTTTCTTTCCAGTAGCCAACTTTGCATGTTGATGTTTACTGGCAGAGTTCATGGGGGAAGCGGGGCATTAGAAAAGCTCAAGCCTCGTTGATAATCTACAAACCACACATGGCATATGGCCGCAAAGTCTGCTCTCCTGCCAACCCCCAGCTTTTCCAGTAGTGGGTGAAAGTAACCAGTGTCAATCACACAGCCTGTCAAATGAAGAGCTATTTTCAAATCAACCAATGTAACTTAATTGTAGTCCAGTGCCTAAATGTGGGACCGGGCCGGGGACAAAGAGACCCGTCTTTCGGTGCTGACTCCCACACGAGAGTAGACTGTGTGATCCTGGGCATATCGCTTTCCGTGCCTCAGATCCCTTTTCTACCACAAAATGCGAGAGCGATTCGAAAGAGGAAAACCTTATTTATGAACTGCAAAGTAGAGAAACGTATAACTCACATACATTGGCGGGCTCGTGACCTTTGCAGCAGCTGTGTCAATTTTGAAAGCTGCAATGTTGCAAATGAAAAACGCTGAAGACATTTCTAACCGTCTCCGACTTCCTTGCTTAGACTTGGACGCATGCATTGTGCATATGGGCATTTCTAACATGTGCAATAAGCCACAACTGGTATTCAACAACAAGTACAGCACTGTGATGCTATTAGCAGATATTCTACATGAGAAAGAAACATTTTATGGGCTGAGTTTAATAGTAAGAACCAGAACTGCCACAAGCTAGGCTGGGTGAGAAAACATGTGGCATGATTGCATGCCAACACAAAAAAATAAGCCCAATTAAAATGTAGATTTCCAACTAAAAAGTGTGTGCATCTATGAGTGTGTGTGCGGTTTAACTTACTAATGGTTACTAACCTCCTGTCATTTTATCACCCCCGTAGAAGTTAAAAAACAACCCTTCAGAGAACAAGGCATGGTCTTGCTGCTGAGATAAGAGGGAGACGGGCCCCTCAGCGAGAGCTCTGTCTCTGGCACTCGTACTTACAGAAATCCGACAGGAGCAGCGGAGGGTGAATCGGAGAGCCCCGGAACCTGTGCAGCGGGCAGCCAGGACAGTCCAAAGCCAGGCTGTGGTCGCAGCCCCTCTATATAGAGTGAGGGAGCTGCTCTTGGGAGGGATGGAGAGGAGGAGCTGAGGGAACCGCCCCCTCGCTACCTGGGCTTGCATCCGCAGCCCTCGGAGCGGCAGCATGGACCAGCCAGGGACCGAGGCACCACTGCACCAACCCCTGGTCAAGGGCTGCACACAGCCGCGCCGCCACCCGCTCACACTACAGTTTATTCACACAAGACCAGAGGTGCAGAAGGCAACCTGTTTCTGCAGAAACACATATGTGCTGCCCCTCTGGCTAATACCATTTACGTGTTTCACTGCGCTACACTTATATGTTGGACCTCATGCTGCTCACGTTTCAGTGTGTGTTTCTTGCACGGCTCAGCGCATGTGCCACCCACATATTTCAGCCCATGTTATTTGCATGTTTTAATGCCTGTGGTGTGGCGTTCATGTTTCATTGCATACCATTCGGAACTTTCAATGCATGTCATTTACGTTTCAATATGTGGGGCATTCGCGTTTCAGTACATGCCTTACGTAGGTTTAGTTGTACGCCATTCTGGATTCAATACATGACATTCACGCGTTTCTTTCATTCCATGGCATTCACGCTCCACTGATGTCAACCGCATGTTTAGTGCATGTCATTAACATGAGCCACGTGGATGTCACGGTCAGGAGTCTGGAAAGTCACAGTCGCCTGCATGTATGAAGTATTCTATTATTACCTTTTTTAGTTGCATGACATGTGCACCTGTCAGTGCATTTCATTTAAACGTTTCTCTTTTCGTAGCTCTGTCACAATGTCAATATATATATACAAGTGCATAGCACTGTATTGGCGTTAGCATGGCGTCAGCCTGGTAACGAGAACGCTAGTATGGTGTCTCAATGGGATAACAGATTCACATTGAGACATCTGTAATTGAACCTCTTGTAATGCTATATTACATGGCTAGAAGTAGCCACCCTTCCTTTGATTATGTTGGGTTCTCTTTACAGTGCATTTTGCAAGTCTGCAGCATGCAAAATAACTAGATGATATAAGTAACCAGCATACACCTGTTGACATGACATTGCTATTTCTGTGAGAATTAATTTACGAAAACAAACTAAAGGCGTCGCTGCTGCGCCGGAGGAGTTCATTCTAAGTACAAGAGCAGAACGCCCGTCCGTTCTAATCTTGTCAATGGCGGCATTTCTACCAAAAAATAAAGATTTCAATATGGACAGCGTGGGGTGTGCGCTTGGCATCTGTGTCCGGTTTTAATAGACTTGTAAAAGTTTCCAGAGAGGCACGGTGTACGGCCTGCCCCCCTCCCTCTGCCACATCTAGCCAGGGCTCCATGTGAACACTCTTGTACAAACACACAACTCCCTCTAGCCATAAAAGGAAGAGGGGACTTTTTCCTGTGGTTTAATTCCTGCGAGGACGAGGAGCGCGCGGGTGACAGTGCCATACAGAGGAAGAGAGGGCACTGCGGGTTGGAACAGGCAGTGGGCGGGGCAGAGGAGGTCTGGCAAAGGAGGCCGGGGAGGCGCATGAGAAGCAGGGGCAGGCCGTGCATCATAAGGGAACAGCGAGCAGTGTTCCAAGGTTGCATAGGAAGGGGCGGGTCTGGCACTTGGAAGCAGGGGAGGGCCTGGCCTGGAAGTGGGCGGGGCCGCAGCGAAGCAAAGCCTAAGGAAACAAGGAGAGGATCTCCGTCCGCAGGCATCCCGGTAGGGCTTGAATCATGGAGGCCCGGCCCACGCGGGCTGGGGGCAGGCACTGCGAGGGCCCAGCAGAAGAGCGAGTGGACTGACTGCCAGGAATCCGCGAGGAGCTCTGCCCACCGATGCAGGGGAGGAGGAGCAAGGGGCCAGACACAGGCCAGAAAGGCGTGGAGAGGGCCTGCCTCTGGGAAGGCCCACAATAGAGGCGGGCCCCACGCCTGGTGGGTTGCGTAGAAGTCTCTCGGGCACAGCGGAACAGCTGTCGGGAGTCGGAAGGGCACTGAGGGGGGCTGCCATAGGCCCAGGCGGCTGGGCCCCAGGCCGGGGGCGGGGTTGGCTACTCTCGCCCGGTAGGTCCGCCGCCAGGAGGCGGGAGCTCGGCGCAGAGTCCCGGGATCTCTGGTCCTCGTCAAAGGCCGGATAATTCAGGGAGAGCGCGCTGCTCCCCCCGCGGCCCTTCACTAAAACAAATTCTGCCGGGCTCGCGGGACTATTAAACATCCCAAAAAGGAGAGCGAGGGTGCTCCAGGAATCCGCCACGGAGCATACCGGATATGAAATATTGAGGCCAGCCGCGTAGTAACTGACTAAATATGGTGTCAAGTGCAGCCCAGAGAGCCAAGGCGGAATCCTTCTTTTACGTGGGCACAGTCTGCGTGACTAAAATAGGCCGCCTTGAATAAAGTATAGAAACAGTAACGAAGTGAGCACTTTTATTAATGTAGCTCGAAAGAAGTGTTTATTCCATTGCAAGGTAACTGCAGAGTTAATTCACTTCTTTCATGCTCAGTTGGCCACTACCGCGTGCTTGTGTTTTCTGATCACCCAATTCTCTAAGAGCACAACTGGCCATCGTTCTGAAGGAACACCCAGACACTGCTATAAACCCGCACCTTTCCAAACCAAAGATCACATCACCCCTGCCCTCAGATCAATGCATTGGCTACCCATCAAAGAGCCTACTTCAGAACAGTTTGCGTTATACACTGGTCTGATCACGGGCAGTGCACCCGATTACCTGACTGTGGCATTTTATAAACCCTACCATCCTTCGAGGTGTGTGAGAGCATCCTCCCCAAACCTACTAGCCACTTGGGCACACAAGCTCAAGAGATGTGGAGATGGATTTCTTCATGTACGGAGCTCCTCCCTGAGGAACACTTAGCTTCCACCACCGAGAAAGGAAAAAGACTTCCTAAAATTCAGATGAGGTTTCAGAACACTTCTTTTCCATTCCTCTTATGGCTTGGACTCTGCAAACACAAGCCATCCTTCTGCCAGACTATACTATCCGTGTTCATTTTCCCCTAGCTGCTATTGAAATGCCCAATGCCGGATCATTGTATACTTCTTCCTGACCAATGCCTTTTTACACGAGAAATCCTCATCCACTTTGCCAGCCTGACTCACAACTGAACTGATTCACAACTGATCTTTGGTATAACCTGTTGTTTGGACGGGAATGTCCCTTTCATGATGAACAGTCATGCTCACCATCCTTGAGTGCCAAAATGGGGTTATGTGGTATCCAGGTTTTTTTCTTTCAATTTTGGCCCTGGTGTCATGCTAATATGCACAGAGGCTTAGGCCTTCCCCTTGACACACGTAGAGTCCTGGACCTGTCCTGTGACCTGGAGGGGCACATCATGTGTCAGTGCACACAGATTTCCAAGCAATGGACTACTGTCACTGACGTGGTTTTTGCACTGACGAATACAAACACGCATTTGTAATGCATCATTTTCGCCTATGTAATGAATAAAGAGCTCCCTGACAGATAACATGAGAGTGGAGAGGATGTGGCGCAGCAGCCAGAGCTGCTGACTTGAGCTGGGGATCCCGGTTCTAGTCTCGGCGGCGCTGCACAACTTCCTCCGATTCTATGCATACTATTTAATCTCTCTGGGTGATAAATTGTTATATAAATATGCTGCCACAGTAAAAGGCAAAACTTTATGAAAATATAGTTCCACCAATGCGGATGTTAACAGTATTTCGGCAGCAGGAAACTGATTAGAGAAGCAGACAAGGGAACAAGTATTTGTAAAAGCAGGAAAATATGCTACAGCCAATAGAAATGGAGGACAGGTAAGTGGCACGCACAGGAACCAATGAGAAGCCAGGAAAGAGAGGAGACAGGATGTAAGTCCCTTTAAAGTTTATATTAAAAACAATAGCTTTCTCAAGCGCTGTGCAGGCGATACCTAAAAAGTGATGAATGGAATGCTTCAATGAATTTCAGCAACTAGTAATAACTTGGGCCCTGTCCCAGTCCATCATTTTTTTGCCTACTATGTCAACTTGGAGTACTTCCAATCATAAGCAAATCAGCCTTGGGCCTGCTCCAATAAAAACAGTCCAGTCTGAGATACCAAGGAGGGTCTTGTCTGAACCGGAACACAAGCATTTTAAGACCAGTTTCGGCCTAATTGGGCCTCTTCAGTCAGGTGGATGTTGGTTTCAGTGTCACAATGAGCATAGGAACCACATCTGGGCATACTCATCACACTCCGGGTATCACAACGTGGAACACAAAAAAGCTATGGATGGAATGCTTGAATTAACCTCAACCAATGGTAAGTACTAGGGGCCGCATCCCAGTCCATTTTTTCCCCAGCTACTCTACGTCACATTAGACCAAGCCATAAGCAATTCATCCTTGGCCTTGCTCCAGTACAGCCCCTGGCTGCCAAGCCAAGTTCTTTATGAAACAGAACACAAGCAATTCCATCTTGCCCGTTTGGTCTGACCCTTTCCTATTGGAGCAGGACCCAGACTGATTAACATAAAGCAGGTTTTTGTCTAGTATGGCACAAAGGGTGAAAAACGATGATCTGGAGTGCGGACAGAGTAAATGGCAGTGGCTTAGATTAATTCACAAATTCCTTCCATCACTTGATCGTTTACACAAAATACGCCAGTAGAAGGGAGCACTGATCTCAGGAGGGAATCCTAAAACACACTGGCTGGAGCAGAGATTCAGTAGGGATCTTCGAAATTGAACAGGGACATAGGAAGTAAAAGCTAGAGGAAAGACTGGAGGAGAGGGGAGGAGGAGAAGAGAGGATATATAGAAAGGACTTATGGGTCAGAAGCTTCAACGACAGGCCGTAAGGAGGTGCGTGGAGGACGAGATTGAGGCAGGAGAGTAGGATTGACCAGCAAAAAAGTGGGAGACAGTTACAGTTCCTGGAAGCTCAAGACAGTCTTCAAGGAAACACAAAGGGGAGTGATGGCGTACCTAACAAGATACTGAAGGAAGCAAAAGACTGGACCAATGAATGATGGCCGCCACCTTCAGGAGCTGGTGAGAACTATCAGCCTGGTACAGTCCAGGAAGGCTGTCACTGTGCCAGGTGTTTTTCAGGGTTATCTGGTAGCCTTTACATAGAGAGGGCATTTTTTTTTTAAATAAGAAAGATTAGTCATACCAAACCTTTCTGTAAATTAAAAAAAGCCAAAAAAGGTTGAAGCAGTTCAGACAACAGTTTTGGTTTGACTCCATCGGACCACACAAATTGAGGAACAAGATATTATTTATTTGAGAATTGAGGATTAAGTATGGGCAGAGGTTATAACCGACAGGTGGCCCTAGGTAAGGAAAGGAGATAGTAAAAGTCCTTGGGTGTTCTCACCAAGATTGTTATTATTAATTTTAATATATTTTTCAGTGGTGCGGTTTAGCCCAAATAGGAAAAAGGTGGAAAAGGCAACCTCTAAGGCTGTTCAAGAAAGGGGAAAATCTTATCACATAGCAATATTTTTTTTTGGTCTGGTCATCCACTTTATTGGCATGGTTCTCTTTTGTGTTTTCTTATCCGCCCATGGAGAATTACTGGCCCAGGGGAAGCTGAAGGTGATGCATCTGCAGAAGTAGGACTCCTGAAGTAAAAACATTGGTTGCACAGATATTAAGAAGCTGACGTGACAATAGATAAAGTTCAGTTTGGAGAACTAAGGACAGTAAACAAAATTATTGTACATTTCCCTACATGAATCGATTTATCACGTTACACACCCTCACAACACCCTTAGTACAAAGGGTATGCCCATATGTGGATCTATGCTCGCTGTACAGTTGGACTTAGCTATACCTCCCTTGTGAGACCTACGTAGGTCAACACTGGTCTGTGATTGTTTGTGTTCCCATCGGGAGAGGACCTGGCATGGCAGTTTGTCTAGACTGTACCTATTGGTGCAGGACCAAGAATGATTTGCATAAGTCGGGTGTCTGTCTAGAATGGCACAGTGGGCAAAAAACCGGTCTGGAATGCAGCTGTAAGTGATCGCCAGTGGGCAAGTTTAATAAAAAAAATTCCTTCCATTGCCTTGTTGTTTTTACAACAGGCACCCTAAGTACAACGGGTATGCCTAGACGTTGTTTCTGTGTTTAATTTACCATAGGTCTCAGCAGTGAGGTACACCTTGAGTTCTAAGTAGATCGAAACCAGTCTGGAGCTGCTTGCGCTTTCATCTGGAGGGGACCTAGACTGGCAGTTCGGGCTGGACTGTTCCTATTGGAACAGGATCAAGACTAATTTGCAAAAGGTGGGTCTTTATTTAGAATGGAACAGTGTGTGAGAAACAATGGTTTGGGTTCGCCAGTGGCTGAGACTAATTCAGACATTCCTTCCATTATCTTGTAGTTTTTTTAATAGAAGTCTTAAGTGCAGCTGGTATGCCCAAATGTAGGTCTCGTGCTCTCTATACCTCACTGAATAGACCTAAGTAGGTCGAAACCTGTCTGGGAGTTGTTTCTGTTCCCATCTAGAGGGAACAGAAAGAAAATGGTGATTCTGGACTACACAGGGGATGTGCAGCAGCAGTGTCGCTCTTTTGCAGAGATGAAGCAAAAGCGCTAGGCCATGAATCTGACCTACATTGTAATGGTCTCAGCCAGGCTAGGATTAACTTCAATGGGAAATCCTTATTCTTTGACTCCCCTGAGGAAGCCTGGGTTTGGTGGAGTAGAGAAAATTCTCCGCAGGACTAGGGACTGACCAACCATACCTCCTGCCACTCAGTCAGTGAGACTGCCACGAGCACAGTGAAAACAATCTAAGAAACACACACGGGATCGTTCTATGGCTGCATCACAGGATAACACACATTTGTTTTGCAACACAATTTTGTTGATTTCCGTAATTATAAAGACATTAACAAACAGTATATGCAGCCCCACCTTTATCTGTGTACATCAGTACAGTATACAATGTGGGAGTTCTTGTGATAAGGGAGGAGGGCCCCAACAACAGGAGGAATACGTGGTGAGGTGATGAGAATTTGAGTTCATTTGCATTGTGAGGGGGCGTAGTTGGTGGGGAGTCCATAGGCGATGAGGGAAAAGAATAGAAATCTAACACGAAGTAAAACATAAACCGAAGCTAATCAACCTGCTGCAGTGAGTGTAGTAAAAAGAGGAAGCAATTTTGGGGTTTAAAGGCGGTGAGAAGTCCTCCACTGTAGCTGTGTCATGCAATGTAGTTTGTCAGGGCATTATTAAGGGTATGTGTAGGGTAGGGCAGGCGACCTTGTGTTGTGGCTAGGGGTGTGCGTTTAGTCTGAGTATCCCCCCTCGCTCTTGGGGCTTTCCGGAGTTTTCCAGAGCTGTTCACGTCCTGCAAAATAGTGTCCCAAGCTTGCATGTACTCTGGTGCCCGGAAACCCTGCCTCACTTCCCCCTACAGAGCAGCTTCCTCACATTCTGCTCACTTGATGAATTCTGTCCGCCACTGTATGAGGCTGAGTCCCCAAGGGCTTTTCCAAAAGATCACCACTAGGCTGCGGGCTATGACCAGAGCTAGTTCTATGAATCTGGATGTGACTGCTCTTGCCCTAAGTGGGATGGGTATACCCAGACGTGGGTCCCTTGCTCACTGTGCCACTGGATTTAAGCTAGTCTGGCTGAAGAAGTGTGACATACCCTGAAACCGGTCCCAGGATGCTTGTTTCTGGTCCAGGGAGCTGGCCTGGCAGTTCGGTCTGGACTGTTCCCATGAGGCACAGGGTCAAGACTGATTTGCATATGGCTAGGTCCAAACTGGGGTGGTGTAGTGGGCAAAAGAACAATGGATTTAACCCCGATCTTTTGACTGGGGGAGAATGTTTGCATTGTCAGCATTCCGTCCATCATTTGTTTGCTGTGACTGCCATTGTCTAAGGTCTTGGGAAGAGACCCAAAAAACAATAAACAGGAGTGGTCAAGATGTATCGTCCAGAAGCCGCTGCTATGTGTCGTGTAACAGTGTCCTAGAAATGGAGAAGTACAGTCCAGCTTCACACCATGTGGTAGAAATCTGGTCCTTATAAATTACTGCACAGGAAACAGCATTAATCCTCTTGGGGGTAATGTAAACCCCACGTAGAAAGTAATATTATATGTGCTTAAACCTGGTATTCTGCAACACTCGAGGGGTGGACTCCAGAATGGAATCCTAGTTGTTATCAGAGATCGGGGTGCTGATGTCCCCTGTCAAGCTGCCATGTAGTCCCTGTCATGTAGATCAACTTTAGTCTGTTCTAACAATGCAGTATCTAGCACTGATCTCCCGGGTGTTACAGGCTTTCATACAGGTAGGCCGAAGACCCTCATGTGGCGATGGTTCGGCAGTGCGGGCCTTCCAGGTTGCGTGCGTTGTGGCCTTAACAGCTGCATAAAGTAGGAAGTGGTGAGGGGGGAGCTAAAACTCATCTACGAGCCCCTGAAAGTCTCTCAGTGCATCATTTTCTAATAGCCCTCATTGGGAGCGTAGACTAGCCCTGTTGCACTCCCGCATGCCACTCCAGTCTCTGCGAGTGTGTAAGGTGGAGAAGGCCATGAGCAGGAATGGTGGTGTGGGTCAACTGAAGTGCTCTGACCCAAGTATACTTGAGTTTGGTGACTAATATCCTGCCTCTCGAGTCTTGTAGTTTCCGCAAGGGGTGTAGTATCAGCTGGAGCCATTCGACATGCATTGGAAACTCCATACCTCCCATCCCAGGGGACCCCTCACATCTCTTCCAAGCATGCAGCCCATAGTAGTTGCACGGCCAAATAGTAAAGCTCGTAGTCTGGAACTGCCAATCTGCTCTCAGCAGTAGTAAGCTGAAGCTAGGCCAGTGGGATCCTAAGTAAAGTCAGAAGCAGTTGATGTATTTCTCGAAAGGTGGACAGGAGTACCCAAACGGGGAGAGTGGCAAAGAAGTACATTTGTCACGGTAGGACCACCATTTTCACCAGGGCTCGCAGCCCATGACGGATAAGGGTAGCGTGCACCAGAAGGACATAGACTGCTGCAAGGGACACCTGTATATTACCTTTTATCAACTGAGTTTCAGAATGGTAAATTTGTACTCCCAAGTAACAGAAAGTATGTGGCTACCAGCGGATCTCTTCCCCCAACTCCGAAGGCCTGTAATCCGTGCACAGAGCACATAATGAGGAGGCATTACATTTACCCCAGTTCACTTGGAGGCCTGACACTGCGCCAGAGTGGATGAGGGCGGCACAGGCACCCTCTACATCAGATTGCTCCCACAGAGGTAGAGCAGCATAGCGTCTCCATACAACAAGAGACAGAGTCAGGTGTATCAAGGTCCAGGCCATGGAAAGAATTGCCCTGTCTGAGTGTTAATGCCAGGGGCTCTACTGCTATGGCGAATAGTACTGGGCATAGCGGGCACCCCTGCCTGGTGCCTCTTTCAACAATACGGGACTCGAAATAAACGTGTCAGGATTAACTCGTACCGTTGGGGCCATATACAGTAGTTTTGTCCATGCAAAGAACTCGCTTCCCAACCCATGCTGGCAATAGTTGCGTACAGAAAGTCCCAGCACAGGGAATCAAACGCCTTCTCTATGTCGACTGCCAGTGCTAAGGCTTTAGGATACTCCCGAAGGGGAGAATACAAGACATGCATCAGTCGGCTAATATTAGGGACTGTGCTCCGAGTCGGAATTAATCCAGATTGATCCAGGTGTATCAGATCTAGAAGCCAAGGCAGCAATTGATTGACCAATATTTTTCTGAGTATTTTATAGTTTTCATTTAAAATCGAGAGCGGACTATATGCAGAGACAAGGTCCTCCGCCTTACCTCCCTTTAGAAGCGGGACGATCAGGGACTTACATATGGTAGGAGCGAGGGTGCCCAGGTATTTGCAGTGTTATACCGTTTGACCAGCATAGGAGCCAGGACGTCTACATATGTCGAATAGAATTTGACGGGTAAGCTGTAAGACCCCAGCATCTTTTTATTGGCCAGAGACTTGCTAGTCACCTCCTGCACTAGTATATTCTCTCCTAATAAGGTGGCCATGCATTACCATTACCACTTATTACCTTTACCATGCAGTATTTTACAATGCATATGCCTTTAGCACGCATGCCTTTCCAACGAATTTCATTGTAAAGGCATGAATGGTAAAGGCATATGCATTTTAAATGTATGTACTAGGCATACATATATTCACTGAACAAAACAAAGGTTACAGGGACGTTACAGTTAGGCTCTGATTTCACTGGTACAAAACTAGTGAAATTCAGCAGTTATAGTTACCTGAGCTAACTATAACTTACACCCTCGTAATGTGCTGCTTATGACCTCACCTATTGCATCACTCATGACATGGCCAGTGACATCACTCATGACATCATCCAGTGATTGTGAATGTTTTCTAAAGGTTTTTGTGTGTTAAACGTATATACTAAGGTAGCACAAAAGTTAAATTAGTATATTAAGTGTAATACTAATGAGTGATTACTTTTTTTAACAAAGTTTATGTGAATTGCTTGGTGACTGTGTGCATCTGTGTGTGAATGGGTGTCTGAGTGACTGTACAGGTGTGTGAGTGGGGGTGTGAGTGGCTGTATGGGTGGAACAGTGGGTGTCCGAGTAGCTGTGTGGGTGACAGTGGCTGTGTGAATGGCTGTATTGGTGAGTGAGTGGGTGTGTGAGTGGCTGTATGGGTGGGTGAGGAGATGTGACTATATGTGAGTGAGTGGGTGGATGGCTGTATGAGTGAGTGACTGGATGTGTAAGTGACTATGGGTGAGTGAGTGGCTGTTTGAGTGAGTGTTTGGTTAAGTGAGTTGGTGCATGAGTGGTTGTATGGAAAAGTGAGTATCTGTGGGATTGGCAGTATGGGTGGGTGAGTGGCTGTGTGAATGGCTGTATGGAGGTGTGAATTGGTATGTAAGTGGGTGTGTGAGTGGTTGTATGGCTGAGTGAGGGGCTCTGTTGAGAGGCCATATGAGTGAGTGAGTGGGTGTGTGACAGGCTGTATAGATAAATAACTGGGTGTGTCAGTGGCTGTAGCAGTGAGTGACTGGCTGTATGATCAGGCTCTATCAGTGAGTGAGTGGGTGTGTGAGTGGCTCAATGGATAAGTGAGTGGTTGTGTAAGTACTTGTATGGTTCTGTGAATGGGTTTGTGAGTGGTTGTGTGAGTGGGCGTATGAGAGGTTGAGTGGCTCTGTAGTTAATGTAATCAGCAGGCCTCGAAATCATACAAATGTTACTAGACCTGCAGGTCTAGTGACTTAAATAATCTACTCAACCTATTTGTAATGCTCTTGAGCCATAAACTGGTTTCAAATGATGTGATCTTGGGCAAATAATTTAATTAATTGAGCTGCCATTTTTTTCATTATAACATATGAGGGTTCCTTCACAAGTGCGAGTTAATTATGTCTGCTGTACAAAAAACGAATTTTTGATTTAAGAGACTAAACTTTCTTTCCAGATGTAATACAAATCTAGCCACATATACGATACATTTGACTTGCCTCTTAGTTCATTAAAAGCATTATCATCAGGGCGGGGGCAGGAATGTTTCTCAAATCATGTTTAAAAACTATCACTTTTAATAAATACATAACTAAAGCATGAAGTGGTAGCACACTGTGATTTGTAATCAGCAGATTTTACATTGAAAAGGCCACAAACCTTCCCACTGACATGCAGACTAACTGATACAATGAAATAGTGTACAAACAGTAGTGTTTGAAAATAGAGTTTCTGCAAATATGTGTCATGTGCACATCACCAAGTAAAGTGTTCTGGTTTGTTTTGCTACTATTTAATTCTGCATCACACTTCTTAATTACAAAAAATGTGCTTTTGTGTAATTACTGATCAATCTTGAAATATTTATAATATTAATTTACAGGCTATTTATTTAAATGCTATGTGTTAGAGAACAAATAACTGACATCTTCAGACAGCTCACTTGACAAAAACCTCTAACTCTAGTAAGAGAGAGAACAAGCATCTGCCATGCAATAGGTCTTGCATTTATGCAAGTTTAAGCTATTGGCATTGTAAATGACAATTCCTTTTTATGTTTTGATTTTTAAATCATAAATAAAAAGCATTGTCATTTACAATGCCAGTAGCTCACACTCTCGCAAATGCAAGATCTATTGCATTCCAAACACTTGTTTAAAAGTGTGTGTGTGGGGGGGTTGCAAATATATGGTAGCAGAAGGAAATCAGACGGGGTTGGTGTGGGGAATCAAAACTGAAGGTGCGGATGTGGGGAAGCAAAAATGATGGCACAGTGGGGGAAGGGACATGGAGGACATAGGTAAGCAAACAAAAGACAGAGCAATGTGGCGGGCTGGGGGAGAAAAGCAAATTAGCGAGAGCAATATTAAGCTGGGGGTGAAAGCACACCCTTTACAGGTTATCTGAGCCGAGGAGCAAAGCGCAACAAGCTGCCACTCACTTTGGAACTGGAACACTACTCAGTAAAACGCTCTAATACTTTCCGGTCAGGTTTGCGGTTGCAGGAGAGTGTGTCCAGAGAGACATTTGCAGCCAAAGAGTTTCTTTCTTTTTTTGATCCATTTCACAGAGTAACAAATTGAGAAAAGAAAAGAGGGTAAGAGCCCTTTGTTGAAGTCATTGTTTTTAGCAAGTGAGCGGAGGAGCAAACCTAAAGTATATTCATGTTCAACATAGATGTTCGCTCAGAAAATAAACACGCCAGATCTAGCGGAATTCACATCACGCACCTTTGACTTCCCTAAAGGCATTGCTGAGTTGCCCCCTTCTATCTCCCATGGCCCCTGAAGAGCTCCCCTTTTGCTACGAGTTAAACAAGCCAATGGTCACAACTGCACGTGAGAGACCCTCCTGCCCTCCTGCAGTAAGAGAAACTCATTAAAGAAGATAGTGCTTACAGACTAAAGAAGATGTACCGTGTAACAACCGAAGTAAAAGGGCCAGTCCTCCTGGGAGGATACAAATTAAGAAAAGGCGGTACTAATGAGGGACTAACAAGCCTAATAACGAATCAGAAGCCAGCATTTACGAAGGGCAATGACACAAGCCATTGACAAATATAGGCAGAGTGTGGGCGGGGCTTCAAGTACATACTCCAATACAGCATGGCTCAGGCTCGACCAAAAAATAAACTTCATTTTCCAAGCAGCACTCAGTTAGAAGACAAACTGACATTTGACCTCTTTCCTTGAACAGACAGCAAAATTGTTAAGATAAAAACAAGATTTAATGGCATCTTTATTGCTCTTTAACTTTCTGAATGAACAGAACACCTGTTCCTTTCCAGCCTAAGTTTACTCGCCAGATGGGACTAGTAGGTGCTAAAAATAGCTCAACCTGATAAAACTTTACTCGCAATTGCGCGTGGACGAGTAGATTTTATGATGCCTGATCAGTGATGTCACTGACCAAGTCATGAGTGATATAATAAGTGAGGTCATAAGCAGTGCATTGTGGGGGCTGAAGTTATAGTTAGCTCAGGTATAACTGCTGAATTTCACTGGTTTTGTACGAGTGAAATCTGAGCCTAACTATAACGTCCTTGTAATCTTTGTTTTGTTCAGTGAATTTCTACGTATTTTAAAATTCTATTTCCTAACTTTAACGTCCCTGTAACCTTTGTTTTTTTTCAGTGAATTTGTAAGGTTTTTTAAATTTAATTTCTTAACAGTAAACACTAACCTTCGACACTGAGTTTGTGACTGAGTGCATGAGTCTCTCAGTGGGTGTATGAGTGTCTGAGTAGGTTTGTAAATGGGTTTGCGAGACTGTGAGTGGGGCTGTAAGTGGGTGTATGAGTGAGTGGGTCTGTGTTGGTGTGTGAATGTCTGATTAGATCTGTAAGTGAATGAGAGTATCAGTGATTCTGTAAGTGGGTGCATGAGCGTCTTACTATGTCGGTTAGTGGGTGTACGTGTCTGAGTGTCTATGAGTGGGTGCATGGGTGAATGGGTCAGCGAGTGGCTGTGAAAGTGTCTGAGTTTTGTGAGTGCATGCATGTCTGAGTGGGTTCTGCTCATTTTCTGTAGGCCTGGGCAGAGCTTGTAAAGTTTCACGTTACCGAAAAACTCCACCAAATTCAACTGAGATCCGTGAGTTGGGGGGGGGGGGGGGAGTATTGCTGAGCCTCCCCTAATGAAGTCCCCTTGGCTGTTGAGGTTCATTGGGGGCCAAGAACGCCTATTGTTGCCACAAGTTGGTCCCCCAGAGCAGGATTGCTGAGACCTCTTCGGAGACCTAGCCCCATTTCTCAACCCCTCTGCAAATGTGCCTCCTATCACACCACGTTAATGGGGGTTGAACTCCCCTTGGCTGCTGATTGTAGCTGATGGCCAAGAACCCCTATTGTTGCCATAAGTAAGTCACCCACAGTGGGATTGCTGAGACCTCATTGGCGGTCCGCCCCCTTTCTCAACCACTCTGCAAAGGGGCCTACTGCTGCAGTACTATTTGGGGAATGAAGTCCCCTTTGCTGCTGAAGGTCATTGGGGTCCAAGAACCCCTATTGTTTCCACAAGTTAGTCTCCCAGAGTGGGATTGCCGAGACCTTGTCAGAGACCCAGCCCCATTTCTCAACCCTCTGTAAATGTGCCTCCTGACACACTACTGATTGGGGGTGGAACTCCCCGTGGCTGCTGATTGAAGCTGGGGGCCAAGAACCCCTATTGTTGCCACAAGTAAGTCCCCCAAAGTGGGATTGCTGAGACCTCAATGAGGTCCGCCCTCTTTCTCAACCACTCTGCAAAGGGGCCTGCTGGTGCAGTACTAGTTGGGGAATGAAGTCCCCTTGGCTGCTGAGGGTCGTTTGGGTCCAAGAACCCCTATTGTTGCCACAAGTAAGTCCCCACAGTGAGATTGCTGAGACCTCGTCGGAGGATCTCCCCCTTTCTCAGCCACTCTGAAGACATGCCTCCTTGTGCACTATTAATTGGGAGATGAACTCGCCTTGGCTGCTGAGGGTTGTTGGTGGCCAAAAACCCCTATTTGTCCCATGTAAGTCCCCCACAGCGGAATTGCTGAGACCTCGTCAGAGACCCGCCCCCTTTCTCAACCATTCTTTAACAGTCCTCGTGGCGCACTACTGGTTGGGGTATGAAGTCCCCTTACCTGCTGAGGGTCGTTGTAAGCCAACAACCCCTATTGTTGCCACAAGTAAGTTCCCCACAGCGGGATTGCTGTGTCCTCGTTAGAAGCCCCGCCCCTTTCTCAACCACTCTGCACACGCAACTCCTGGCGCACTACTACTTGGGGGTGAATTTATTTTGCCTCTTTCTCCTAGTTTCTGATGAGTTTTGTGGGAAATTACGGCTAGCGACGATTGCCTACAGTTCGGATATAGTACATTACAGAATAGTACCGATATAGCAAAACAACTATGCAGCCTGTTAACATGAATGCTAACTAGTAATCTTGGCACAAGCTACACAATTTTACTCCTTTGCGAGAAGTGTCCCCATGAAGTACGTGTATGGCCGGGATGTCACCTGTAATGTGCCTTCCACTCATGGTGCTGCCTGACTATGGAGAGTTCTGGGATGGTAGGGGAGGTAGGCCTATCCCACAGAATGCTGCCCCACGCGACCAAATTGTCCTATGTGTCTGCGGACAGCCACGTGCCTGATACACTGCAATCTCTGTCCCCATGCAGCCGTCCATGGCCTTGTTCCACCTAACTATGGGCGGCGGTGAAGTCCCCTTCCAAGATTGGGCAATATTCCGCTTGGCCAGTGTGAGGCCAGAAATATTAGGTGTTGTTTATACTGGTTCCCCCAACCCTTGTGTGGTAGAAATAATTTGGGTTCAAGCGTCAGCTTCCAGGACAGGACCCACTCCAGACAGAAGGCGACCGTACGCCAGAAGGGCTGTAGTTCCCTGCAGCTCCAGACTGTGTGGATGAAGGTCCCCTCTGCTTCGCCACATCTTAGACAGGTGGGGGACGGAAGAACACCCATCCGCCAGAGGCAAGAGCATGTATAGTAAGCCCTATGAAGGTATTAATATTGGATTAGGCAGTATCGCGTGGCAGTGGTGGCACCACGGGGACTGGCTAAGGCTTCAGTCCAGTCGTCATCTGTGAGGTCCGGAATGTCGGCCTCCTACGCAGCTTGTGTGGTATTTAGTGTAGTTTGGGTGTGGGTGATCAATGTCTGGTAAATTTGCTGGATTTTGTGGGCGCCAAGGTCACCCATCAATAGACGTCCCTCGAGAGGGTGAATTTCTGACAAACCCTCCAGAAGCGGATCAGGGTGGTCAGCGCATGTCATAGTTATATATAGATTTGTGTGTGGTGGAGATGATAATCTGTTTGCAACTGTTGGAAGGATTTTAGGGTGGACGCATGCATTATATCACCTAATGTTGAGATTCCAATGAGATCCCATGCCCGGAAACCTGGGAGCGCAGCAATTGCTCGCAGATAGGTTCCATGCCACAGAGGAGTGGTCTGTGTCAGGCGCCCCTCCCAGCCCATTCTCTTAACAGTGTGGTGCCAAAGTTGTATTACAATTCGGCACGCTGGGGGTAGATATTCAAGGTTAGTGTGGCTATATAGAAAACCTAGGGGGGTGCTACCCATCGCAAGTCTTTCCACTGCGTACGCTGGGTCTGTGTGTGAGTTGTACCACCACTCATTTATATTCAGCAAGTGGGTTGCTGCATAATATGCGTATTCATCGGCCGCCGCCATCCCGCCACAATATGTCAATTTGGTGCAAGTTCGTAATGCAACGCGTACGGCACCTCCCCCCCATAGGAAGCAGTTGAGAAGTGCTATTACCTGGGCAAACCAGAGCGTGGAATGGTATATGGAAAATATTGGAGCCTGTAGAGAATACGAGGCAGAGAGACCATTTTAAAGATTGCTGACCACCCAAACACAGACAAAGACAAGGGCGACCACCCCCTCGTCTCTTCGCGGAGACAGGATAGGAGTGGGTTGATATTACGCGACCAGGATATCGTTGGGTTTCGTGAAATGTAGACCCAAAGGTATTGGAAGCCCACATGTGCATGGGCCAGTTGTGATGCCCATGAACCACGCCCCTGGTACCCGCATACTGGAAACAACACCAACTTCACTGGGTTAGTTCCAAGAGCAGACGTTTCCCCAAATACGCGGAGTATTTGGAGTAGTCGTGGGCCGGAGAATCCGGGATCAGTTAGGGAGAATAGCACATCATCTGCGTATAACGAAATTCTGTCTGAACTATCTGCTGACCAATCGTATCCCCTTATTAAAGGATCTCGCCTCACCCACACCGCCAGTGGCTCTATTGCTAGCGCAAATAATAGCGGGGAAAGTGGGCATCTCTGTCTCGTACCCTGACGGATTGGGAAGTGCACCGAGCATGCCCCCGCCACCCGTACCGATGCCGAAAGCTCTGTACATAATAACAGTATATAGGACAGAAAGCGAGGACCAAAGTTAATGGCTCGGAAGAGCTGGAATAAATAAGTCCAACTTAAGGAGTCGAACGCCTTGCCTATGTCAGCCAACAGAAGGGCCGCAGGGTGGTCCCATTCTGGTGCTTTCCCAATGGCGTTATGGACTTGTCGGATATTATGACAGGTGGAGCGGTGTGGCATGAAGCCTGCCTGGTCCGGGTGGACAAGCTCCTGAATGCATGTGTGAAGACGGTCAGCAAGAATTTTGCCTAGCAATTTAGATTTGATGATCAAGAAGGAGATTGAGCGATAGGATGACGGCTCTTCCGGCGGGCGTCCCGGCTTAAAGAAACACCACGAATTTGGTGTGACTCCATTCAATGGGTAGAATGTGCTGTTCTAAGGCTTCGTTGAGTGCTGCCAGAAGGTATGGACCTAACTGGGACATGTGAGAACGTAAAAATTCACTTGGAAATCCATTAGGGCCGGGTGCGCAGCCAGGGTGTATGTTCGATAATGCTGTGCTGAGCACTTCTATCGTTATAGGGCCATTTAACTGCTCGCACATATGGTCAGGTATCTTTTGGGGTGGTATATCTTTTAGGAATTCTCCTATTAACTCACTCGATATGAGTTCCTTCTGGGCATATAGGGATGTATAATAGGAAGCAAGTGCCTGGGCCACTGTGTCAGGGGTAGTGCATAGGATTCCTTCTGTGTTTAGCAGCATAGGCACCAGGGCGGAGGATAGTGTAGCTTGACAAAGATGGTGTAGCATATTCCTCGACTTATCCCCCCATTGATAAATTCTGTGTTGAGTTGCTAACCATATCTTCTGGGCCTCATAGTAAGGTGTTGGTGTAGCTGCTGCTGTGTTTGGAGGAGGCAGCGCTGTGGCGCTGGGCCTCGACCCTCCATCACCGCAGCCTCCAGAGCCCGCTGGCGATTTTCAAGTGCCACCACTTGGGCTTTTCGCTTGCCCGATAGCTGATATCCTCACCACGAATTGTGGGTTTGAGGGCTTCCCACAATATTATACTGGAAGGGGTAGTTGCTACTTTGGATGTCAAATAATCCGTGATCACCTGCCAGAGGGTAGTTTGATATGCAGGGTCACATAAGTGCCAGGGTGACATTCACCATCTGAAGGGGAGTTTGTTCGGGCTGATACTTAATTTTTAGGGTGACTGTGGAATGGTCCAAGAGATCTCTGGGGAGGATAGAAACTGATGAAACCCTGTGAATGTAGCTGCGTGGAAGAAAAAAAGAGTCTAGCTGGGATAGAGATCCATGTACTGCAGAAAGGAAGGTGAAACTTAGCTCTGCTGGGTGGTATGCGCGCCAAGCGTCAGCCCACCCCAGGGTAGAGACCAGGTGATGTAGTTTTGAATCTCCCACTTGGGGCTGTGGCCTGTCTCCCACCAGCAATCGATGGGTTCCATGAGGTTGTTCCAATTGCCCCCCATCATTGTCAGACCGTCTGGGAGTTCTCCCCATAGTCATGTAATTCTGTCTACAAAAGTAAGTTCCAGTGGAGGGTGAGTGTAGAAGCTACCTATTGTCAGTGTTTCCCCATGCAGTGTGCCTGTCACTATGGTGTAGTGCCCACCTGGGTCAGACCATAGTTTGGACATAATGTAAGGAATCCTGCGGTGCATAAGGATGGTTGTGCCGCATGATCTGCAAGCAGACCGTGAGTGGTATACTTTGTCGTAGCCGAATAGGGCCAGACATGGAGCTTTGTTTCCCCAGCAGTTAGACCTCGATCTGTGTCGTCTTTTTGTGGTGACCTTTTTCGGGCGATTTCTGTGGGTGCTGTGTGAGGAATCAGATTCCAGAGCTGGCAGGGTATGTGGTCTGAGATGGACCGCTTTGTCAGCCCATGCGAAGATTGCCTCCGGTGTGCCGAAGAACAGGGACTTAGTGTCCTAAACAATTTTCATACGGGCTGGGTATAGCAGTATATATTGGATGTTCAGTTCTCGATGTCTGCGTTTGGCCGCGGCAAAGGATTGACGTTGTTGTTGAACTAGCCGGGTATAGTCAGGGAAATCATGATAATGTTCGAGTTGTAGAGCAATTGTCCCTGTGTTTCCTTGCAAATTGAAGGATGGTGTCCCGGTCCATATAGTTCAACAGTTTGGCTATGACTGGCTTGGGGTGTTCTCCCGAAGGGGGCTTCCTTGTCAGTGCCTGGTGGGCTCTTTCCACCACAAAACAGGGGGACAAGGATTCCGCGGACAGGAGGGATTTCAGCCATTGCGAGAGGAAGCCGTTTCATGGATGAACCTTCACACCCCTCCGGAAATCCAATAAGGCGCAGATTATTTCGCCTGGAGCATCCCTCCGCATCTTCAACCTGGGAAGCCAGCTCTTATATTACGACGGTGAGTTGTTTTCACTTTTTGTTGCAGGGTTGCTACTGTGTCTTCCACCGATGACACATAGGTTTCTGCCTCTGTGATGCCATCGACGGGTTTCTGTCTCTGTGATGCCATGGACGGATTTCCTGAGGTTCTGCCGTAGGAAGGAGACCTCTGATCCCACTGCGCTGATTTTCATGCCTAGTGTTTTGCAAGCCTGAGTGATCACGGCCAGCAAGGCGGCGTTGTCTGGACAGGGCATCCACTGTCTGCATTACTGGTGCTGCCAGGGATCGTAGTAAATTGGTCCAATGTGCTTTACTTTGTAGTTGGGCCTGATGGTTTGTCCTTCGTTATAGTTGCTGAGAGGGCCCCCGGCCACGTATACACTGCACCCTAGCTCTCTGTCTGCCTCCACTCCGTATGCTTATCCCACAGACTTCTTCTCGGGTGTCCCTGCTCCTCCTCAGCTGCTGTTCCATGAGGGTGTCTGCTGAGTCACTGCGGGCCGGGCCTCACAGATCCAGACTGCCCCAGACCGCAAGCAACACCAGGCCTAGCCTGACCGTTTCCGCAGCTTGGGGGCAGCCTACCAAGTAGGCCCCCTAACGGGACCCGACTCGCCGGACTCCCAGCCTACAGCTCACCCACTGGTGATGCTCCGGCCACAGACCCCCACAAGGTGCTACGGGATGGGGCCCGGGCCTACCGCTCTCGCACAGGCCCCTGAGCGTGAGGCAGTCCCCAGGTCTGCACCAAATATCTAGAGTCTCTCCGCACCCACAACACCCCAGAAAGGGGGGTCTTGCACCGTGAGCCCACCTGGCAGCGCTGGCAAGATCTAGGAGGCAGGTCAGGCTCTGCCCAAGGCCCAAGGGGGAGCAGCGGCCCTTACCTCTAGCAGGCCCAGCAGATGGTTGTGCCAATGAGGAAATTAAAATATCATAAGGCCTATGTGTCCCTGTGTGTTCCCCGTCACTCATGTGCACATGCATGTAACCTATGTATTTCCCCTCCATGGCCTGTCTATCATGATGCTTATGCTATAACGTGGCCTGTCATCATCCAGTCTCCCATGAGAGAAACGACAAATCTGCACTGAGGCCTACACGTTTTGCATCATGTTTTCCCGCATTTTCATGAAAGCCCATTATTGTGGCTCAGCCAGAGCCGAAAAGAGGTTTCAGGCCTCAGAACGCTGAAAGCTGCAGCTGCGTATCCTTGGCCTTGCACACTTGGGCCTCAGCCAAAGGGGCCCTGTCCGAGGTGCCGAGACAGTATTGAGCACGGTTATCTGCTTACTCCTACTGAAACCACATTCCTGCCTGGAGAAGGAGGAATAAACACGACCCGTCTGCAAAGGAGAAAGCCTAGCCTTTCTGTCTCTTTTCATGTGATTACAAAGCTCACGTCAGTGAAAAACCCATAGCCCCCATGTAAGGCCCACGCAGTAAATGAAGAAATAGATGCCACATTGGCTCTTGGTGATGGGCAACCTATGTCACAAATCAGTCCCTGCCCCAGACTTTAGATATCAGATAATACAAGATGTGCTGGTCGTCCTGACACTGAAGGCCTCACTTCCAGACCCCCCGGTTGCACAGCAACCCTTCCCCACGTCAGTTACACGTCATGCTCGAGTTGAGCACAAGTAAGGCAAAGTTCCAGTAAAGTTCCAGCTGATCACGCAACCCCCTCCAGGCATCCACCCACCTATGACACTCACCTATTATCATCAAGTGGACGCCCACCTTCACGCCTACTTACACACCCACATGCTCTTATCTCATTCTCTCTTGCTCCGCCTGAAGCACTCCTGCTTACGTATATTATTAAAATGTATATATACTGTACTCTGTGAATAAAGTTTGAGAATATTCTGAGAAGACCCTTCCTGATCCCTTGTGGTGATGGAACTATTCTCCCTATAACTCGAGTTATTGGAATAAAGCCCTTCTGAACCTGATACCACAGACTCAGCCTCTTGCTTTATGCATGATCATATTGATATTATAGAAATTCTGAGCGCGTAATATTTTATTTACGACATTAATGGCGCCCGAACAGGGACAAATCTCTTTCCCCGCGCGCCGGAGATGAAGGTCCAGTTTAGCCCCCTTCCACAGCCGTGACGGACTTCAAGTGTACACGCCGCGGGTTTTCCCGCCAACTCCCTCAGGCCAATGAAGGAGACGGACTGCGACCAGGCATCCATACGAGGCGGTGAGGATTGCGGATCGTCCAGACCCAGAGCCCACCCTGCGAGAGAGCTGTGTCCGAGGTTTCTAGAGATCCACCTAAGATACGCCATTCCCTGCGCAGCGTCAAGTGTCCGAGGCCTTCAAGTTCAAGTTCTGCTTCCCGGTGAGTTTTTCATGGGGGTTGCAATAAAGACGGGTTCATTTAATGAACACGGTAAAGACGTGTCTCACTTGTGAGACCGGTATGTTCAAGAGCATGCATCAAGAATTAAAGAATTCAAGAATTAAAGTCCAAGTTTTCAGGTGCACCGATATAACTGTATGAATGTTATTGTCTTAGTCAGGTTCAGTTAGGTTTGAATGTGTCAGGTTTTTATGTAAGTTGTTTCATTGTGATTTTTGTTTTTTGGGTCATTGTGATTTTTGTTTTCGGTTACATTCCAACATGCCGTTATTTTCAAAACTGCGTAAGATATGTACCAGAAAAGGTGTACTAGAGGAACCAGTTAACATTCCGCCTAGAGACACACCTGGACATTTCATGTACTGTAAGCATGGTTTAGATGCCGTGTTGTTTTTAGAACTATGGGTAGATTACACGAAGGATTTAGAGACAAAGTATAAATGGCCCATCACGGGAACGTGGGATGCGGAATGCATTATGAAGATAGAGGAAGAGATATGGAAGAGAAAATCTAGACCTGCTCAGAAGGATGCCATTGAGTTATGGCGCAAGGAGTCACATAGAAGAACAGAGAAAGAGTTCCACAAAGCAGAGAGAAGTAGACAGGAGTCCGAAAAAGCCAAAGAAGAGAAATTACAGGAGGAAGGGGAACGGGTAAAAAGAGAGCAGACTGAAAGAAAAAGAAATACTGTCGTTGCTGGTATTTATCCCGTCCTTTCAGAGGAACTAGCAAAAGTGGCCCCAGTAGAGAGACCCATTAGAGTGCCACCGCAAGTACCCCGAAAAATAAAACAAACAGCATCCGAAACATTCATTAACACCTACCTAGAGGAATCCCCACCAGCATACGTGGACGGATTTTTCCCTGCACCCCCAACGCAAGAACAGCTCCAGGAGCTCGAGGACGGCGGGGAGGGAGGATCCGGGGCAACATCAGGAGGGGGGCCGACAGTAAAAGTAGACATCTCCGAATGTATATATGACCCAGATCCAGGAAAGGGCAGAATGCTCGTGTTTTCACTACGGCTTAGACGAGCAGTCGCAGATTTGGAAAAATTACCAGATATGGATAAACATCTAAAGAAAATGTACACATTCATAAGAACAGGGGAAGGTTCTGAGTGCATAGCAGAAGCTGTACAAAATAGAAAGGTAATTATTAAGAACTATATCCTTCGCTTCCTAATTAATTGTCTGATCAGGGAAAAAGACGAAGGTGACGGGGACGTAGACCGTTGTTATATTGGTTGGAGTGATCGCATAGATGCCGGTCAGCATGATAAATCAGGCCAGACAGACAACATGTTGACCAAAATCCGAAAGGCAATAATAGCGTCACACGAAGGAGTTATCATCTGATGACGAAGCAGGGGACAAAGACAGAATACATTATGTGGGCCATGCCCGGCGATTCGAAAGGCCCAAGGGCCTCAATCACCGTAAACAGGGAACGGCTATAAAAGAAAGATATTCCCTTGAAAGTTTGTTCCAAATCACCGAAAAAGCGGTGAATAAATGGTTAGGTAACGATCAGCCCCTCACCCCGACCGAAAATGAATTAGCACGGTCAGCCACCCTGTGGGTATCCCAATATGATATATATAAAAATGATATCATAGCACAAACGTTCTTGAGCCTCCCACCAAACGAACAGCGCATAGCTGGTGTTTACATGGTCCAACATTTGATCACGTTATATGAGAGTCAATATTCTGGTCCTGGTCTATTGTATAAGTTGCTGGACGACATAATACTAGACAGGTGGATGAACATGGGTACTGAATTGATTAATGTCATCCTGGATCAGCGACACAAGTATATAGTATACGTGACTAGGTCCCTGCTTCCCGCTCCACCACAGGTTAAGGGACAGTCATACGACAAGCTGAACCCCCTACGAGAGGTTCATCCTGTAAAGGATGCAAACAATGAACTGCAACGGGTGTATGTCTACACCCCCTTGTCAAAATTAGAGATACTGGAAATGAAAAAAATGTTACCATCCCATGATAAAGACCCGGGGGGTTTTCACCGAGAACTAAAAGACATTCTTCGCTTAGGAGAATATACATATGCTGACATTCTAAAGTTATTAAAAGTAATATTGCCTGCTGGTATTTACGAGAAGCTGAAAGGACAGGACTGGGAGGTGGGAGAGAAAAAGCTCAGCTGGGATCTGTTGGAAAGAGAGGAAGAGGGAAGAGGCCCGGGGGTTGGTCTGGGTCCCCGAGCTAAAGACCTACCTGAACTCCTTGTACAAGTTTTGCCCAGATTATTAATTACCAAGAAAGAAGACTGGGATGCTATTTCAGCCTGTAAACAGAAACCAGACGAGGACACTAGCGATTTTTACTCTAGATTTGAGAAGTGTTTCACTATCAATAGTGGTCTTAAGCCCGGTAGCGATTCATATCCCCATCTTTTCGTGAGCAAACTAGTAGAAAATTCCCTACCAGAGGTGAAGTATAGGGTACTGAAGGTTGAGAGTACTTGGCAAGCAAATAGCCCTTCCCAAATGTTACAGATGTTACAATACCACCAGAACAGAATTAGAGAAGAACACGACCAGGAAAAGAGACGCATGAAAGACACAAAGATGAAGATGCTGGTGGCCCAATCGACACCGGCAAACACAAACACGAACAAGAATAGCACGAAACAAAGTAATGGGACCTGTAATTATTGCAAGAAGCCAGGCCACTTCGTAAATGAATGTGCAGTCCTGAAACACAATATAGCTATAGGTAAAACAAAGCCACGTCCTTATCCTCCCAAAGAAAATAACACACATCAGATACGTTTCCACCGCCGCCGCCGCCTGTCCATGCACCTGCACCAGCCCACGCCACAACACAAATGTATGAGCACGCTCAGACTAACTATCCAGAATACCAAGCATATTCATGAAGCAGCCCAGAGAGGGAATTCGACTTGCCCCTTATTCCAGTTCCTGTGGACCAAGCGGGTCCCTATGTGCATGCACGTTTACTAGGACAAAATAAAAAGTTTTTGATTGACACTGGGGCGAGTAGAACTACCATCAGTCATTCCGAGGTTCCAGGGGCACCCCTCTCGGGCTCAAAGAGTATATCCCTGGGCTTTTCAGGAAAGCCTATTATCAATGAGGTTTCAGAACCAGTCTCTTTAGGAGTTGGTCCACTAATACATACAACAGACTTACTGCTTACTAAATCATGTCCAGAAAACTTACTTGGCATAAAAACGTTAAAGGAACTGGGGGCAATTATCTGTTGCTCGCCAGAAGGAGTGCGACTGTATTTACGTGACATCAGGCTTCAAAATGTACCACAGCACCTATGGGCACAAGGCCCGACTGACGTAGGTTTCATGAACATTACACCGCACCAGGTCACCCTCAAGGAAGGAGTGGTGCTGCCACGGATTAGACAATACAAAATCCCACCTGAGGCTGAAGTAGGGTTGCTGAAAATAATCGATGAACTCATCACACAAGGGGTGGTGATAAAGACAGATTCAAACATATGCAATTCACCTGTTCTTCCTATTCTTAAAAGAACTGATCCCAATACATCACCTGTCTATAGATTAGTTGTGGACCTGCGAGAATTAAACAAATGTGTGGTGCCACAGTACCCTGTGGTCCCGGACATTTCTTCATTATTGACTGCCATTGATGCGAAGGCTACGTTCTTTACAGTTATCGATCTGAAGAATGCGTTTTTCAGTATCCCAATACATCCGGACAGCCAATATCTTTTCGGTTTCAGTTTAAAAGGCCGCAGCTTCAGATTCACAAGAGCACCACAGGGCTTCACGGAAAGTCCTAGCATCTACAGTCAGGCACTCAAAAGACAACTAGACAGTATTCATATGCCTACCACTACAGCACTGATACAGTATGTAGATGACATTCTCATCACTGCACGATCGGAAACTGACTGTGAAGATGCATCACTCACTGTTTTACACTTCCTAGCTGACAAGGGGCACAAAGTGTCCCCTTCGAAGTTACAATTCTGTGAACAGCAAGTGGCGTACCTTGGGCACTTGCTATCCAAGGAGGGTAGGCGACTGACACCAGAACGTATTCAATTGATTTCTGGCCTTTCACAGCCCAAGACACAAAAGGAGGTACGTGCATTCATTGGCCTCACTTCATATTGCAGGCAGTGGATTCCCCAGTATGCTTACATAGCCAAGCCCCTAATACAGTTGACGACACAGGAGGTAGTTTCTACTAAAATCCTCCCTTGGACACAAGAACACACTGTGGCATTTGAAGAATTAAAAAGAGCTTTCTGTCAAGCACCAGTTTTAGCGATCCCTGATTACAACAAATCTTTTATGCTTTTTGTGACAGAGCGGGATGGAACAGCACTATCTGTCCTAACACAAGATCATGCAGGAAAACACAAGCCCTGTGCTTATTTTTCTAGTACATTGGACCCAGTAGCACAGGCTTTGCCTGCGTGCCTAAAATCTGTTGCAGCAACATCCTTAGCCATAAGACAAAGTGACTCGATAGTACTGGGCCACCCCCTGACAGTACAAGTACCACACGCAGTACAGGTTCTCTTGAACCGAACACAAACCCAACACCTGACTGTAGCGAGACTGACAGGTTATGAGCTGACGTTATTTCAACCACACATAGAAATCAGACGATGCAACATACTGAATCCTGCTACTCTTTTGCCCTCCAGTACGGAAAACGTTTCCCCACATGACTGTGTTGAAGTGATACATACCGTGACTAAACCAAGACAAGACTTGACAGATGTTGCACTCCCAGACCCTGACCTAACACTCTATGTTGACGGCTCATGTATGAGGACGGGGGCGGGAGAATTAGTGGCAGCGTATGCAGTGACCACTGCTACTGAAATCATAGAGACTAAAAGAATAGACATACTGTCAGCACAAGCAGCAGAGCTCATCGCTCTGACACAAGCGTGCATAAGAGCTAAGCACCTGAGAGTAAACATTTACACCGACTCACAATACGCATATGGGGTAGTTCATGACTTCGGAGTACTGTGGAGAGAAAGAGGTTTCTTGACCTCTCACGGGGCCAAGATACAGCATGGCCCCCTTATACAAGCCCTTCTAGAAGCGATACATTTACCAACAGCCATAGATATCCTGAAATGCAAAGCACATACTAAAGCCACGGATACCATTTCTCAAGGCAATGATCTGGCAGACCGAACAGCTAAACAGACAGCTCAGACCCCACTAGACATGACAAACTCACAGATACCATCAATGACCAAAGCCATGACAGTCAGGGATCCTTCCAAGGATGTACAAGACATACAGACACATGCTACTCTAGACGAATTAAAGAAATGGTCGGAACAAGGAGGGGTACTGACTGATCAGGGTTGGATGACTAAGGGCAAAGAAACATGGTTTCTTCCTGATTCGATGGTACAAGTGATCATAAATACCGCACATAGTCCTGCACACTTAGGAGAGAAAGCAATGCTAGACAGCTTACAGAATATATGGTTCAACAAGCACCTGCGTGCAGCAGCGAAACAAAAGGTCAGAACCTGTATGATCTGTTGCCAATTCAATCCAGGTAAAGGCATTCCAATGGAACAAGGTGGATTCCATCCACCTGACCACCCTTTTGAAGTCCTCCAGATGGATTATATCCAAATGGACAGATGTAGAGGTTACAAATATGTCCTGGTAGTAGTGTGTTCACTGACATGATGGACAGAGGCCTATCCAGTTCCTGATTATACTGCTGTAACTACCGCCAGACAATTGGTACGAGAGTTTTTCCCACGTTATGGATTACCGCGTGTCGTATATTCCGACAACGGTCAGCCTTTCTCCTCTGAACTCATGAAACAGGTGTCCCTTCTGTTAGGGTATACCTGGAAGTTCCATTGCGTACGACATCCTGAGGCAGCAGGCATTGTAGAAAGACACAATCAGACCTTAAAGATAAAACTGGCAAAGATTTGCGCAGACAAAGGTGTAGATTGGATGGTAGCCCTGCCGGTTGCCCTCTTTTACATGCGAATGGTAGCCCATTCTAGAACAGGTTTATCTCCCTATGAAGTGGTCTTTGGTGGACCACCGAATATGTGGGGCACTCCAATGCCTAAAAAGATCACTGATGTTGATAGTAACATGCTGACAGATTACCTGGCTTCCTTGATGTCTGCACTACTCTCTTGTCGTTCGCAGGTTGCTGCCGCCTTCCCTGACAACACCCAGGTCAAAGAACATTCCCTCGCTCCTGGGGATTATGTTTTAATAAGGAACTTTGATGGAACAAGCCCTCTTGAGCCGAGGTGGAAGACGCCCAAGTTGGTATTATTAACCACGAGGACCGCTGTTAAAGTCGAAGGATGGAAAGGATGGGTTCATCTTCATCATTGTAAACGCTACTTCGGGAAGAACGATTCTTTTAAAAAGGACACGAACTTTCCAGACTTTGAGCCCCCTTTACTAGAGGAGACTCCCCTGCAGGAGTACAAAGCTAAACTTAGATCTAAAAAGTCAGAACCCGTTTGATCAATTAAGTCACTAGGTGGTGAAGCGGTTGAACATGTATTCTGGCTTGCATAAGATCTCGAATAATCATAATGAGAAAAAGAGCAAGATGAAAAGCAAATACTGTAAAATATTACGTGGTAGATGTATAGTGACTTTGATTTTTCTATCTCTTCTATGCATCACGATAATATGTATCAGCTTAATACTACATGCTATTTTTCCTCCTATTGCCTCACTCTTACACTCTTCCACTAATGATACTATAATGCACACATTCAGTGATCTGCCATCCCATGAGCTATCATATCGACTTGCTTTACGCAACAATACCTTTATTCAGATGCTGCACCATTCACATCAGACTAGCAATGCTACAGACTGCTGGGTCTGTGGCCGACTTCCCCCGTATCAGAAGGTGAAGGGAGTGTTGCCTCTTTTCCCTTTTCCATTCTCCCATAATGGTTCTTGCGGAGCATGGTTTGCCTTAATGACATCCATCAACGGTGATGCCAAAGAATGTCAAGACAAGGAGTGTAGGGGCGACTGGGTATGGGGTAACTTGAATAAAGTCATGAATAAAGCATGTTTCCCAGATGAAGAAGGTTTTCCCCAAAGGAAAGGTACAGATCTAGAAAATGAAGAGTATCTGCAAGGAAATGCGACCCTCGACTTTATAGTGTTAAATGTCAAGCCCATACACAATTTAGGTCCATCCTCAATTACAGTCCTGCCAGTAAAAGGGAACTTGTGTGTCAGAAAAGAAGGCTCAGTACATTTGGGGCACAGCGAGTGTAATACTATAATAGTGTTTAAAGACAAAGGAAAGTCCTATTTCAGAGCATCACGACACACCTACTTTATTTGTGGCCAGACAGCCTATGTGCAACTGCCCTTAGACTGGGGTGGGACGTGCTACATATCATTTCTTTTACCACCCGTTTTCTTGGCCCCATCGAACTATCATCAAAATCTCCAACTAGCACTTATCAGACACAGACGAGGGCTCGATGCCTCTGGCATTGACCAGACTGAAACAGCCTGGGAGCAATATACAGATTTCAACAAAGGATTCTTTTTCTTCATAGGTCCCGTCCAGAATAGTAAACTTATCCGCAGGCTAACAAGGATTCTAGAAACAGTTGCTAATGAGACTGCATCAGCCCTGGGGAACTTGACCCAGGAACAGTCTGCTATGAGAATGGTCGTTCTTCAGAATCGTCTTGTTCTTGACGTCATCCTGGCGGATAGGGGCGGGGCCTGTAGGGTCATTGGTTCCAGCTGTTGCGTTTTCATTCCTAATAACGCACCGTCTGTATACAAAGCAATAACAAGACTCCACAAGATTGCCCAAAGCATACACCAAGATCCAGGCACGTGGACTTGGTCCAGTTGGCTCTGGGGAATAGTATCGGCATGGGGATGGAAAGTGTTGACCGTCTGTGGGTTAATACTACTGATGATATCCAGTTGTTGCCTATGTCTGCAGTGTGGCCCGGCCATTTGCGGCCTGTGTGCTACTGCATGTGTTCCACATCCCCATTTACAAAGCATTGAAAATGGTAAAATAATGCTGCAAGAACAGATTGACTGTCTTATGAGAATAGATGTGACATGAAGGGTCCACTAGGGGACAAGGAGGGAATGAGGAAATTAAAACATCATTAGGCCTATGTGTCCCCGTGTGTTCCCCGTCACTCATGTGCACATGCATGTAACCTATGTATTTCCCCTCCATGGCCTGTCTATCATGATGCTTATGCTATAACGTGGCCTGTCATCATCCAGTCTCCCATGAGAGAAACGACAAATCTGCACTGAGGCCTACACGTTTTGCATCATGTTTTCCCGCATTTTCATGAAAGCCCATTATTGTGGCTCAGCCAGAGCCGAAAAGAGGTTTCAGGCCTCAGAACGCTGAAAGCTGCAGCTGCGTATCCTTGGCCTTGCACACTTGGGCCTCAGCCAAAGGGGCCCTGTCCGAGGTGCCGAGACAGTATTGAGCACGGTTATCTGCTTACTCCTACTGAAACCACATTCCTGCCTGGAGAAGGAGGAATAAACACGACCCGTCTGCAAAGGAGAAAGCCTAGCCTTTCTGTCTCTTTTCATGTGATTACAAAGCTCACGTCAGTGAAAAACCCATAGCCCCCATGTAAGGCCCACGCAGTAAATGAAGAAATAGATGCCACATTGGCTCTTGGTGATGGGCAACCTATGTCACAAATCAGTCCCTGCCCCAGACTTTAGATATCAGATAATACAAGATGTGCTGGTCGTCCTGACACTGAAGGCCTCACTTCCAGACCCCCCGGTTGCACAGCAACCCTTCCCCACGTCAGTTACACGTCATGCTCGAGTTGAGCACAAGTAAGGCAAAGTTCCAGTAAAGTTCCAGCTGATCACGCAACCCCCTCCAGGCATCCACCCACCTATGACACTCACCTATTATCATCAAGTGGACGCCCACCTTCACGCCTACTTACACACCCACATGCTCTTATCTCATTCTCTCTTGCAACGCCTGAAGCACTCCTGCTTACGTATATTATTAAAATGTATATATACTGTACTCTGTGAATAAAGTTTGAGAATATTCTGAGAAGACCCTTCCTGATCCCTTGTGGTGATGGAACTATTCTCCCTATAACTCGAGTTATTGGAATAAAGCCCTTCTGAACCTGATACCACAGACTCAGCCTCTTGCTTTATGCATGATCATATTGATATTATAGAAATTCTGAGCGCGTAATATTTTATTTACGACACCACGATGATGCGGCCAGTAGGAACAGCCGCCTCTCAATCAGGACTTCAGGGGTCCGGGGGTTGCCGCTACCAGGCCAATGTCTGTAGTCCCACCGCATTCACAACACCCCAGGGAAGGGGGGTCTTTCACCATGGGCCTACCTTGTAGCACTGACAGAATCCCAGCAGTAGGTCAAGCTTCTCCTGAGGCCCCAGGGAAACAGCAGCCCGCACCTCCAACAGGCCCAGCAGAGGGTTGTACCAAAATGGCACGGCGCCCATGATCAAGGCTCCAGGGGTCTCAGCAGTTAGGTCGCTGTGCCGACTCCCGCAGCCCCCCCAAGGCATCGCCACGGCCCCAGAGGGACCTCAACTGTGCACAAGTGATCTTGACTGCATTGCGCGGTGGTCTCACCGGGCCGTGTCCCAGCACCTGCCCACCTCCTCAATCGGGCCCCCCGGAACACACAGGCACCGGACACAGGGCCGTGGACCCGCGCCCGGGCACCGGACACAGAGCCGCAGACCCGCCCCGGCGAGACAAGATACCTCTGGCCACCCTGGGCCTGAGTCTTTTGGTCTGGTGACCCGCTTTGGGTAGAGTGTTCCGGATCACCGCAGCTACTGGCTCCGGCACCCGCTCCCAGCAGGCTAGGCCGGTCGGCGTGTGCCCAGACCATGAGGCTGCAGCTTCCTCTCCCCTGGCCTGAGATTGCCCCGTCCCGGAGGTGGATGCCGCACTGGAGTCAGAACCCCAACCGGGGCTCCGCTGCAAGGATGGTTATGTCCTGGTTGGTCTGGGCGGAATTATGGCGGATTACATCGGAGCTCTGCTAGGCTGTGTCCGCCATGATGGCCATCCAAGCCACCAGAATCCTGATCTCTATTTTGCCTCTTTCTGCTAGTTTCTTACCGTTATCATGTCTCTTTCTACTAGTTGCTGACCTTTATTCTGCCGCTTTCTGCTTGTTTCACACCTTTATTTTGCCTCTTTCTGCCCATTGCTGACCTTTATTCTGCCTCTTTCTGCTCGTTGCTGTCCGTTATTCTGCCTCTTTCTAAGCTTTATTCTGCCTCTTACTGCTCATTTCTCACCTCTATTCTGCCTCATTGTAACTACTATTTAGACACGTTGAATTATTTTAGTTCACTCCTGTCAATAGTAAGAATTTATTAAAGTTTAATAAACCTTCCAATGTTCACCTTTGGAGCTAATGCACTACAATTGGGAAAAACAAAATTGACAGTTTTACCCTCATCATGGCTTATAAAACATGTTTTATAATGTCCCTGCTTATTTGAACATAGCACCCTACCCTTGGGGTCCCTAACGTAGACCATAGCGGCGAATTATATGTAAAACTAAGGTAGTTTAAGACTTTGGCTATAACTTTAATTCCAAAGTCGAATTTGGACTTTGATTTATTTTAAAAGCAGCCTGCAGAGCAGGGCAGGTTTTTAAAATGACAGCAGGCTAAACAGCAGTGCACACTAAAGTGCATTCAATTTGCTGGGTCTCTAAACCTACATGCCCTACCATATACTAGGGGCTTACAGGGAGGTTGTCAGAACCAATTGCAATTACACCCAATTACCGTATACCTTATAAACAGAGCACTGGCCCTGGGTCTGGTTAGCAGGGTCCTGGGCACAATCAGAGCCAGTAACCACCAGTATTAGTCAAACAATGAGGATGAGCAGGGCAAAAAAGATTTTTTTTCTCACAACCCCACTAGCCACAACTGAATCCCATTGTTAGCCCAGTGCCCCTGATAGGTACTGGTCAAGTGCTATGAAGTCTGGACTAGAAATTGGAGTTTCAGAGGGAGAGACCCAGGCTAGAGGGGATATGATGTTCAGATGAAACACAAGTAAAGGTGCAAGCAATATGACAGAAAAAGGCTGAAGTAAGAAAAAAATATGCTAACGCTATACAACTGAAAAAGCTCAAGGTAAAGACTGCAAAGATAACTGCATCAGTAGGGGCACTGCATTTCAAAATAGTAGCCCCCTTATCCTCAAATCTCTGCTTCTGAGCTACACCCTAGGAACTGGCATGATTTCTTTGGTTAACAACCTTGAGTTAACTTGTACCAGCAGAACGTTATTCTTTATTTGATCTGAGAATGATTTTGTGACTGGAATCTCTAAGGTTCATGTTTTTCTGGAGGGTGGATTGGACATATAAATCCAATTTGGGTATTTCATCCATAAATAAACGATTATAACCCGGGGTTAGATACATGACACAGTGTTGGTTTTTTACAGACACTTCACTAGTGCAGAGCCCATGTTTTATGTGATTGTTAGCCTCACTTAGTGGGAGAGGTCTCTATTTTTCCATTTTAGGGCTGGTACGGCTTGTCAGCTCATGAGCGCTGGTAATCCAACTGATATGTTGAGGGGACATATCTTAACTTGTTCCTGCGATGGGGTCTGTGAACAATCGTTATTACACTACATGTTTTTCTGCAACTTTTCTAGATACCATCGCAGACTTATGCTCAGACCTCTTCTAAAATCATTGAGCCATCGCAAATGTAGAGGCTTTGTTCCATCTGCAACTATTGAATACATCTGCTATTTGCTTCAGGGTATGCTCCAGTGCTGTAAGACAATGGCACTGGCTCCCCATTAGACAAAGAAAAACCTTCAAAATACTCTGCATTGCCTAAAAATCACTGCATGGAAAGGGCCTACTCTTTTTCAACAGAGTTTTATACAGTATACCCCAGGTAGGACCCTACGCTCATCCTCAGCTAAACTTGCGTGCCTTCCAGGTTCAAGCGGGCAACCTGAGGGAGGAAAGAGCATTGTACTGGGACCCTAAAAAGCTAGTAACGCCCTCCCGCTAAATGTCAAGGAGGTCCCCAATGTACTAGTCTTCAGAAAGTTGCTAAAGGTCTGGCTATACAAGTCTCTGTAGCTTCTTTTGCTGTAGGTCCACATGCTACACTAGTAATCATTAAGTTAGCGCCAAGACGCCTCCGGGTATTCAAGTGCTATAGAAATTATATAACATAACTTTTTAAAAGCTGCAGTTAGAACTAGGAAGACCATGGAGGGACCACTCTGTTGAAAACATATTTATGTTTGTTACGTTTTAAATTGTGTATTTTAGTCTTTTTATCATTGGGTTTACCTATTGTATTTGGCTCTTTGCACTTTATACAAAGGTTGACTAATGTCAGATTGCTTTGTGTCTTTTATGGTTATAAATTGGCCGAATAAGATACATTTTTTTGATAGGATTTTGATTTGACAGTTAAAGTAAACAAGTTATTTGGCTTATTAGTGCAGTATGTGATTATGCTGTCAATAGTTGAGAAGCCCAGGCCTAGACTTCTGTATATTTCAGGAACAGATCCTAAACACTTGTCAACTCACTCCTCCTCTTGGATTCAGTTTGTATGATCTAGCATTGAGGAGGAATCACATAGTCAAAAGCAATGATTAAGTGGTTTTTGAACCACGTCAACATGTAGTCCAAGGACATGGCAATTAAACTCAGCAAATAGGTCTGTAATTCTAGGATATATATTTTTTAACATGTTTTTATTGGCATTTAAGAAAGATAAGTCAATAATGCAAGTTTTTGCAGAAGCACATTTTTGAGAGTACAACTGGTACAGGTTCATAAGGGTAGCATTAGATCATAAATGGAGCATCAGCATTTTGACAGTCAAATATCAGTTGAAGGCCTTATACAGTTAAGAATTATCATCAGTGTACTTACAACCTTTAACGATCCCTCAACCCATGACAGAGCGCTCCATGTGAGAAGTGTCATGTTTGTATCTGCTGCCTTTCGAGATCTTACTTACCCACATTCGCATGCTCAACTGTCTATAACATCCTGGTCCTCCGGGAGTCATGATTTCGGATATAAGCTTGGTAACTTCAATACCAATATAATAGAACATGCAATCAGTTTTAGTGAAACAAGAAACTAGACAAACCACAATGTCACCTGGTGGGCACGGGGGTCAGATGACTGGGAGATACATAGCAAGAGGATTAACAAAGAGAGAAAAAGTCGTGCCAGGAGAGGAGTGTGAGGAGGGGAAAAGAGTTTATTATCCAAACCAATGCTTCCCATTCTCGACCCCGTACAGACTACTCAAGGAGAGGATGCCACAACCATGTCTGCCACTTATATGCCTATTATCTAGTTTATTCCACTACGGCAGCCCATCGGGGGTGGCGCCGGAGGCCTTGGGCATCCTCCCTCATCAGTGCCCTCTCCTCTGCCCTGGACTATGCATCTACATCGCTCTCCCAGGCAGAAACTGTGGGGCCTGCCTTGGACATCCACTTCAGGGCTATACGTCATTTCGCCAGGATCAATGCGAGGTCCATAAGCTAGTGCCAACCTTAAGTTCCTTAGGCCTGGGGAATAGGCCAAGGAGGTAAACATCCGCCGTACATGGGAGAGAGAACCCCATTAAGTGCAGCAATGACAGTCTCCCAGAAAGCCCTGGGCAGTCCCACGTCATAAGAGCAAATCCAACATCGGGTGTTCCACACCTCAAGCAAGCTCGGGGTTCCCCCATGCATAACCTGGAGTCGGTGGGGGGTCAAGTATGTCATATGTAGGTAATTGAACTGGACGTACTTAACGCTAGTATTCCTAGAAACATGCCCAGGGCTCTCGACCACTGAACTCCACTCAACATAATTGTAGGACATGCTTAACAGATGAATCTCCTAATAAGATTTAAATTCCAACTCATCTTTAGGGACCTACAAACAAGCTATAAAGCAAACATCATTTCTCATTAGCAGAAGATGATCAGTCCCGATCTGTTAGGTGCCAAGTAGAGGAAAAAGGCTCGATGTTGGAGCCACCTAGCAAAAGACGGTCATTAAGCAAAGTAAATTGCTTCGGTAAATCTGCCCTGAATCATAAATTCTCCCATAAAACTTTCACCATTAATCCTAAAATCCAAGCTTGTTTTTTGTGTTCCACCGAACTTAAGGGGAAAAAACAAATAAGCAAATCAGAAATATAAACTAGCAAAACTCTCATCCTTCAAGAAAACAACAAATATCTCAAACAAAGAATGAAATATAATAACCTTATAAGAACCACCAAAATATTGTTATTCCAATAAAATAACGATGGCACTTAATGTCCATAAAAAATTGTTTAAAATAATCAAATCCTTTAACCCCTTGGCTGCTGAGGTTCCCCTTACCCGCCCAGTGCTGAACCTGTTTTTTGGCCATGTGGGGTAGTTTGCACTTAGGCCTCCATAACTTTTTTCCCACTTAAGGTATCCACACCAAATTGATGTAGTTTTTTCCAATATCCAGGGGGATTCTAAAGGTAACCCAGGGTTTAGGGATTTCCCTGAAGGGGACCGAGAAAATAGCCAAAATATATCAAAATGTTTAGTTTTCTCCTAAAAATGACATCAACACATGGTTTCTTTTCAGCTTTTTGCAACATGCAGAGCTGAATCAAAAAACGTATGTTTGACACAACTTTGGCATTTTTGAAATAGGTAGCCCATTTTCCAATTTTTTGTTTTCTCAACCTACTTCCAGTTTGCGGTGGAAACAATTGTGAAACCCTTGGGTGATCCAGCTATAGATTTCCGAAAAGTAGACACAATTCTGAATTCAGTAAGAGGTCATATTTGTAGATCTTTCAAGATTTTCCCAAATAAACTAACCGTTGAAATAAAGAAATATTGTAAATGAGTAGTAAAAAACAGCCAGTTGTGACAACGTTTTCCTCATGTAACTATTTGACACAATGGCAGAGGCCTCGATTTCCCACAGTGAAACTCCCATTAGCGTTGGTTTGCTCCAGTCCTGTTGCGGGCACTTGGCCGCACCATACAAGTGGGACAGCGTATTCATTGGGACAAGTGGGGGAGTGCTGTGGGGTAGGAATTTTGTGAAGTTATTCTGATTCTGGAAGATTACATCACAGAAATGCAAGGAAAATTTGTGATTTTAGGCAAAGTTCGAGGTTCGAGGTTTGCAGTTTATTGTGGGTGAGAAAATATCATGGGATCCACAAGAAGCACCACCCTGGGCTCCCAGGGTGTCTAGGTTTCAGAAATGTATGGGTGTGGCTGGTTTCCCTAAAGGCAGCCGAGCACTGGCCTAGTTAATGCAAATTAGGTTAGTTTTTTGACAGGAAATGTTGATGTCTCCACATTAAGTTTTGGGGATTTTCCTGTTGTGGATGCAAGGCCCCCATACCAGAAGGGTTGTGTTTTATCAGAACAAGTGAGGTAATGCTGGGCAATAAGACGTCTATAAATGCCTGTGCATTCTGAAAGGTTACATCACAGAAATGCAAGGTAAATGTGTGATTTTAGGCAGAGTTTGAGGTATGAAGGCCATTGTGGGTAAGAAAATATCATGGGATCCAGACAAGGCATACCACCTTGGACTTCCCTCAATGTCTAGTTTTCTGAAATGTCTAGGTCTGGTATTTTTCTCTAGGAGGTGGCCTACCCATGGCCCAAAAATTGGGACCATATTGGGATTTATCCGCACTCTCCTGGCCCACATGTAAAAACAACAACCAAAAGAATCAAATGTCCTCTTACCTACCATCGGAATAGGATGTTTTAGTCTGCAGGGGAGCAGCAAAACTGTTGAAGCTTTAGGGGTGAGGGTGGGCCTGATGTCAGGATGGTCCAGACTCACCTCATTATTTAATTAAAAAAAATATTCCTGCCATCCAGTGGGCTTTCTGCCCAATGGTGCAAATTAGGTGAAAACTTGCTCTCTGGCCTCTGAGGAGGCCAAAATACTAGTTGTCCTTTTTTGGGGCAGGAGTATTGCCTAATGTGGGAATGTGACACCCGCACGCCTTTCCTTTACCCTAAATGCAAAATCCTTGGTGTCTAATGAGATTTTTGCCCCTGGGGGCAGATTTGGGGCAATCTTCCCAATTGGGACAAGCCTTTTATCAGCCCCCAAGGCAGAAGAAAGACACTGTTACCTTACTGGGATGGGAGAATGGCTTGATGCCAGGGTAGGCTGCCCCATCATTTTGTTTGTTTTGGCACCATTTTGAAATCTCGGATGTCTAGAAGGCTTTCTCCCCCCTAGGGGCAAATTAGGGGCAACCCCCTGTCTGTCTCTTGTAGTGCACAAAGACTGTGTTGTATCTTTTGAGCTAGGGGTTTTGACAGTGTGCGACACTGTAGGGAAATGTGACTTGCGAACAGGAACGCTTGAACTGGCTTATGAACACCTGGGAGGCCTGCAATACTTTATCCAAACATTTGTTTCGAATTGTCGTCTATGACAGTGAGGGAGATGTATTGTAGATAAATAGAGCCTGTGCAATACAGAAACCCTGGAACTGTGATAAAGTACACCCATGAATCCTGTAATACATTGCTCAAATATATTTATCTTTTAGAGAAACCACAGGGACCATACATTTACATCCTCAGAAAGGATCTTGGCTCACCCTATCCCTTGAAGAAGCATTGTGAATCACACAGTTCTCTTCAACCTGAACCATTCACCTCTTAGAAACAGGATCACTGGTCTATATTGATGAGGTTCACCAGGGTAAAGTTGAATGGTATTTTTACTAGGACAGCAAAGCATCCACTTTATCAGATGTTCTCATGCGGTGCGTAATGGCCAAGTTTATAAATACACTCTCAAAGGTTCATCGCCCATCAGTCATAAATTAGACTATTCCACCAATAATCTATTAATTAAAAAAATGTAACCTCACAAATTGTACCTGAATGTCAATGGACAGGATCTCTTTGTCCATTGCACTACGAGCAGGTGGGTCACACCCATAAACACTGAGGTGGGATATTCCTCGGTGCAAGCACCTTAGGACTTCCTTTAGTATTCACCAGGCAGGGAGAAAAATGTTTTCCATTCTGTTTGCCTGGATAGTGATATTTTTTTCTTGATTGAGAAACAGCTTGTTGATGTCATTAAACACAATTGCATAAACTGCAACTGCAGTCGTACAGCTTGAGCAGCAGGGGGGTCAAATCAGTGCATAGCTGAGCACCAATTCAGACAAGCAAACTATGACTGGAAAGGGTAGTCTCTCCCTTTACTAGTGAAACGTCTTGAGAGCTGATTCCCGCTTGTGAATTGCTGCAGGTGGATAATCCCGGAGCAGGAATCTGCCCATTCGACTGCAAGGGCTTTGTTTCCTCAGGAGTAGCATTCCCCTCCTTCCCTGGAGCGGACATGGCTCCCTGTGCCCCCTTGTCCCCCAGGCACCCAACAATCTTCCATCCCGTCAGCCTGCCTAAGACCAGAAAGCACTACTAGACACTAGAGAAAAATATTGGGGGGAAAATGTATGGTAAAACCAGCCCCATCTGGCATAGCTAAGCATCAAGCAAAACCAAAGGGGATGATGGACGGAGTGTTGAACATTGCAAGTACTCATCCCCAGTCAACTGATCTGGGTTTAATCCATCATCATTCTTTAGCTCACTCCGCCACCCCAGTTAAGACAAGCACCAACCATATTAGTTGTAAAAAGACCTTTCTGCACCAGTAGCCGAAAGACCCACAAAACAACAGAGGTTAAAAAAAAGATTGAGTGAAGGACTGGCCCTGCCTGGCATTAGGCACACACCTCAATTCCTGTGGGTAAAAGGCCTTTGTTCGCCAATTGGGGGTTGGAATTGGGGAGTCAGCTCCTGATCCTCCCTCTGGTGGGAAGAGAAAGGCCACTAGACAAGAGGGGTATACAAAACAAGATTGGCGAAGTGGTTGTGGACTCTTCCTGGCATCATACCACACCCCAGGTCTCCATGGGGTCAAGGTTTTGGGTCTTTTTTGTCCCTTGTGATAGACCCACCCACGCGATCAGGGTACCATTTGTTTCAGGAACAGTATGGTCAGACATTCGCTGTTGACCACATGGTCCAGACTTGATAATCATCCCTATTTTTATAAAACCTTTTATTTACCATTTCCATTGAAGTAACTCCAAAATGGAGGCAGCTGAATCTTTTGGCAATACATGAATAATAAGATCTGACTTAATGAAAACACAGTTCACACCCAAGCAAAATAGAAATTCATGCTCCTTGGCTTGAATCTCCATACAAAACATAGTATTGCTCCATACACAGATCCCAGATTCACTCGTACCTTTTTGGACAGACCCTAAGGGCCATATTTATGACCCGTTTTGCGTTGCTCTTGCACCACGCAACGTGGTGCAAGAGCGACGCAAACCTTAACTCAGATTTTCGAAGCCACTTTGCGTGGCAGAAAAAATCTGGAGCAACGCAACATAGCGCAAATTGCTGCATTCCATTACTTTGCCCTGGGTAGGCGTTCCATGCGCGTTGTGTGTGTTCCCACACAACTCCCATTTTTTGTATTCATTCCAAGATTTACAAGACCTTGCAAACCTGGATATGTGCCAAGATATGCCTCCCCAAGTGAGGAGTAACGAGAAGAAATATCTTTAGCTGCAGCACACATAGAAAGAGGAATTTGCCTCTCAGGATTTTGTGCTGGAAAGTGCCCCTTTCACAAAACCAATCCTGCATGCAACACAGGAACCCTTGCACCATGGTGCAAGGGTGTCTGCATTGACGCTAGGCAGCCAAAAGTGCGCCAGCACAAGTGAAAAGGACAGGAAGGAGCCGTTTTGAATAAATGTGGTGCATTCCTGCACTTCCCCTGTGACGCAGGTCAGTGCAGCAAGGTGATTTGCTGTGCTGCCCTCAGCCACAAAAGGCATAAATATGCTCCATAAACCTTTTTCGTGGACCCTGCACCAGTCTAGTTATCCAAACTGTGGGCTCTGTTGCTCCCCATGTCTGTGAAATATCAATTTTGCCATTTACCAGCTCTAAACCCTCAAACTTCTTCACTTAATTACTAAGTTTGTTCTCTCTCTTAATATTTAATAGAACGAGGTTCAGCGTAAGGGTACTATCATGCTGTTACAGATAAAGTTGTGCAATTTCTGTCAAGTACCTCTCAGGAGCTTCGCACCCTATGTTAAACATCACCGGTTTCATCCTGCCATCTTGAACGTGACAATTCAGTGGAGTAGTGGTAAATGTTGGGGTCCCTGAGTCTCCCATATATCATAGATATTCATTTGCCTTGGCCTGAACGGGGGCCCCATGAAGGGTTGGTAGCTCCTTGCATCACAGGGGCTTCATGGGCCTGTGTTACGCCTCAGGGATGATTCTTGACCCATGAGCCACAGTTTCTTGCGTACATCGCAAATACAATGTAGTGATTAGCTGATATCTAGCAGAGATTGAGATTTCTCTTGGTGCCGTCAGTGCCTCATGCCAGTCAGTGTCATCCAATGGCTCCACATCTGATTCCCATTCTGAGAATGTATCCGGGGTGTGTGTGGCAAGTGTCTTATATAGACACGCAATCTTTTTGTCCAAGAGAAAAGCTATTGTCAGCGCTGCCTCTAGTGGGCTGATTTCTAATAGTTCTCCCAAATTGCCCAGTTATGGTAGAATGGCATTTCTACTTTGTAGGTAGCTGTAAAATTGGGTCTTGATGAACAACCTAAATTTCGCTTGCAACTCAGAAAATGTCTTAATATGGATCGTTCATGATGTCACCTACTAACGTGATGCTAGTCTGTCCCAACCTGTTAAACCCTTCTGGGCATTCACGCGTGGCAAAAGTGTCTTTGACCATATGTGCAGGGTTAGGGTTGTTAATAAGTTTCTCCAGACCAGTCCATGAACTGTCTCTTTTCATATCATGATCCATTTTGCTTCCCAAATAGTGAATACTGATGGCATACAGCCTCCCTCAAAAAGTAGAAAACACTCCTGCTTCCCACTGACCATCTCTCACTCTTATAATGAGGCCTATGTCAGTCTCGAAAAGCCAATTGTTGATTACCAATAAATGGGATGGCTTGTAGTAAGAGTTCAGATCAGCCATCCCTAGACCTCCGTCGTACGGCGACTTATAGCTTTTATCCATGCTAACTCTTAAGGTCTTTTTGTTCCAAAGACGGGATCTTATTTCAGATATCGCTTTAAAGAAATTTGTTGGAACTTTGCGTGGAATGTTTTGGAGTATGTATACTATTTGTGGGAGGGCTATCATATTAAAAAGGCAACTCTTCGCATGAGTGATATTGGGAGTGTTCACCAATGAGCCATTTGTTTGCTCATGCTTACAGTCAATCAATCCAGGTTGCCCTCCCATGTCTGTGTGTAGTGTGCAGTTATGGATATGCCTAAATAGATGATACCATTAGACACTAGGGGTATAGAGACCTGTGGTGCCCAATCCCCCCCTGAATATGGTTCCTGTGATTCGATGCATGCAGGACTTGTCCCAGTTAATTCATAAATTAGCGTACTTTCTGAATTCACCAAGAATTTCCAATAGCTCTAGGGCCATAGATATCAGGATGACCAGGGTAGAGAAGGATATCATCTGCTTAACATTGTATCCGATTAATCTTGAACTTTACAGTCTTGACCTTCGACTTGCTGCTGCCCAGCTGACGGAAGAAATGTCCCTTGGGATAAAGGAGTTATCCCCCTGCTTGGCAGGCACCTGAAACACTGCAAGTGACCCGGTTGGAACTTCGCTGCTCTCACGAACTTCATCGACTTCCAGCACCCTTGAGGTGGGTTTCCTAAGCATCCCAGAGGCCAGTGAGTGTGCACAGCAAGCCTGTGTACCGTGGACCGCGTGGGTGCCGAGATTCCCAATACCCCAGGACACCGGCCACCTCTTGCGTAGCACATGACCCTGACCAGTGGGGAAGTTGTGCTTTGGCCCATTATTGTGCCAACCACCAAGCAGCATCCGTGCCAAAGATCAGCGCCCTAGCCCCCTCCGGTGGCCCGTTGGCTCCCTTTTACGCACTCCATTTTGCTGCCTTCCGCGGTCCCTTGTCTCTCGACTTGTGAGCCAGAGCGGAGGACAATCTCGACAACTAAGAGTTCCCCTGGTTGCTCCAGGCCTGCTCTACAGTCTCTCCAAAGGAGACCTCTCATAGACCTCGTGGGTCTGCACCAGTAGCTGATTTGTTCATCTTGCGTGGGTTGCGGTTGCCAAGGCTTAGTGGATCCAATCCGGACACTAACACCGCAGCGACCCTCATCTGACGTGGGACAGTCGCCCTCCCGAAGCTGGCCTTCCTTGAAGCCTCCCGGAGCCCGTGGCTGCAGATCCAAGCTACACCTCTTTCCACTTGAAGCACCCGACATTGAAGGACTCTTTGCTTTGAGCTCCCTGGTCACTGTGCCGTGACCCAGACTCTGTCCCCTCTGCTTTCAGGTTCTTCTCTACAACTTCATTCTTCACGGCATCATCGACGCTTTTGGCTAGGAGCACTTTTGAACATTTTCCCATTGAAAATCAGCCCACGACCCGACATCGAAAACGACCTATGCACCCGGCTTCCCTGGGGCAGGTAACAGTGGTACCTCGGTACTCTCGTGGTAGTGGGCTCCTCAAAAGCTTAAGTCAAAAGTTTTAACTTTGTACTCCTGCTAGAAGTGACTTTAATCTGTGTAAATCAAACCGCGACATTCTCCATAGGCTTTAATAGAGATCCCGATAGCAGCTATTTCCACTGCACGCGCCTCCCGTGTTCCCCTTCCTCATAACCTGGGGTGGATTCTTAAGGGGCCAGCAATCCTAAATGCCCTAGGCATTGTCTGTAGAATTGTCGTGGTTCTTATACCACTTTTTTGATATATGGTTTGGTCCTCCCCCCCCCCCCCGGGGCCCTGTGATTCCTGTGCTATATATTGTGTTTATAAATGCTTGTTTGAATTGTAACTTTGCCACTAGCCTCATAAAGAGACTGTGGGATTCTGTCTAGAATAAATACATATATTTTATATATATACCTGTGTGGGCTACTCTTTCATTTGGTTATTCAAGAGGTTATTATGGTAAAACAATAAGCTTAACATTCCTTCAAGACTTAGCCTGAAGGCTGCTCTCCATAGCTACCACTAGGATAGCTTTCTTTAAAGGTTGTCTTAAACCTATCATCAATAAGAGCCGAATTGGACTGGTGCAGGTGTCCCTATAACTAGGAGACAGCATATGCCAGGCCAACTTCTCACAAGCATTTATTGTATTCCTCAATCAAGACTGAAGGTACACACTCAGACTGAATCTAGACTAATTGGGCGAGTATAAAAAAGGTATACTTGTGTTTTATTTCTAGAACCAAGCAGGACTTGGTCCAGATAGGCAAAATATACTCTTAATCGTAGAACATTTGAGGAAGTGCAATTGGGAATGGATTTGCAATTTTTACAGGTTTGTATTGGTTCAAAAAGCAATTTAAGTTACACAGTAATTACATTTGGAACGCTTTTAGATTACTTTTGGATTACATTGACTACTCGGGTGGTATGCCTAGATACCACACCGGGGATCTCACAATACAAGGTAAGTAAGACTTTTTAGGGTTTGCAACTTTTTCTTTCATCCAAAGTCTGCTCAACAATTAGAATATCTTTGAAACAAAACTCGTAATATGGTTCCTATGGGAGAAAAATGGTTATCAGTTTCACTTGCAAGTAAACATCTTACGAGTGGGAGTTTTGGGGGTTAGGACCAAGGTTCCCCAAGGTCTAGTTTGGCACTCAAGCTGCACCACCAGCGGCACTGGGGCAGCCGGGTGCAGGGTGCAGGGGCCCAATGTTAGCCAACGGGTCTAAGAGGGCCTTCGGTCAGGGACTGATTGCGAGCAGGCCACTTGACTGTGGTAGTAAAGCTACTGGGGAGGAGTTCAGCACTGCAGGGGCCAACAAGCAGCACAGGAGCTGCACCACCAGTGGCACAGGGGCAGCCAGGTGCCGTGTATCAAGGCAACGTCGGGCCCTGTGGATTTCAAGGAGGATCTCCGCTTTGGTAAAGATGCAGCAGGCTTGAACAGGGCGGCTTCCTGAAGTCGACCACCGGCTGAAGAGGTAAGTTGGGGATGCCTGGATACTATCGGTTGGGCCACCCAAGGTCATGGAGCGTCCGGTGCAGGGGTGTCTTTTGGCGTCCGGTTCTTCTTACCAGCCCACGGTCGGGGGAACCCTTCAGGTTGAAGCTGCAGGCGCCGGCTTGAAGCTGGAGAGAGGTCAGTGATCACCAGATCCTTGGACAGTATCACTGGAGAGACCTCTTTAGGGTATGGGTCACTCAAATTCAGGCCTTGGGAATCGGGTGCAGAGTGGTGCAAAATCGCGGAGCTGCCTGGATCCGGATTCTTTGAGTGAGTCTTTGAGCAAATCCAGTGTTCACGGGAGTCAGTCTTAATGATGGTCGCAGGGCAGGTCCTCTGTGCGGATGCTGGCCTTGCCAGGGTTCCGCTGTAGGCACGTTGAACTCTGGACAGGCCAGTAGGGCTGGGGCCAAAGCAGTAGGTGCCTTCTTCCGGGGTCAGCATGGCTCTTCAGTCCTATCTTCCTCCTCAAATCTGAGGAGGCACAGTTCAGTGTTGCCCCAAAATACTAAATTTAGGAAAGTTAAAGGAGAGTGCAGATCGGGATCAATGGGTCCCTTCCTTGGGGTGGGTACACCCCCCTACTAGGCCACCCTCCAGTGAGAGGGAGGCATGAGCCTTTCCCAAATTGGCTGGGTCCCCTCATCTTCAAGATTGAGGGGACTGAGATGTGTGCTTCACCACACCTCCGCAGCTGAGGGGTTGGGGTGGTAAAGGTGGGCACACCTCTCCTCCTAACTTGGTTTTCCCGCAGACTCTCCCACCCAAAGTGGGGGGCAGAACCGGTAGAAGCCAGTTGCTGAGGACAGCAAAAGACAGGGACAGCATACAAAGGCGGCAGGCTTTTGACGCTTCCTCTTCGTGGACACAGGCCATCCTGGGGGAGGAAGCATGTCACCTATGCCCAGGATGGGCTTTGTTTCTGGACCCAGAGTGGAGGTTCTCTACCCAGGGGTTCAGAAACCTGTCTGGTGGTGGCAAATGGTGGGCAGCCATTCAGGAACCACACTAGGGCTGTTCGTTTTTCAGGGGCATCTGAGTGCATTTTACAGTAAATCAGTGTGTGTTTAATCTGCTGAGAAGTTTGCTACAAAACTTCCCATGTTGAGTTTGTAATCACCAACTTCCATACCATTTATTCTTTATGGTTTTTTCTACACTTAAAATGTCCAAGAATGGTCTTCGACACTGGAGGGGTACCGGGCTCATGCCACTGTACCCTCACCTGAGGGCTAGGGCACCCAGCTAGAGGGGACTTACCTACGCCTCCAGCCGTGGGTTGCAGGCAAGGCACACAGGGATGTGTGCCATCTCGACTCTTCACTTTTCCCTGCATCAAAACCCTCAGTCTGCAATTGGCAGTCTGTGGTTTTTAAGGTACAGGGCCTCTAAGAGTGGCACAATAGGTGCTGCAGCCCTTTAAGGCCTTCCCTGGTCACAGTGCCCTTGGTACCCAGGGTACCTCTTACAAGGGGCTTAGCTGTGCCAGAGATGTGCCGATTGTGGGTACAAAGGTACAGTTTTGGTAAAGAACACAGGCCCTGGGGCCCTGATTGGCAGGGACCCAGGGCACATGAAGTAAGGTTGCATCAGATGTCAGGCGAAAAGTGGGGGGTAACCATGCCAAAAGGGGCACTTTCCTACAGGGCCTTACTGGATTGGTACATTGATTGGCACACGGTCAAGCAGCCCCCCAGCGTGATACTATCGAGGTCCACTGCAGGAAGCACAATATAGTTGTGTTGTGAAAACTACCTATGAGCATCAGAGTAAGGCGTGTTACCTTAGTCAAGTGAGGTGTGTGCCATTCGCCTCTACAAAGGCTGCTAGAGATGTTGGTCTGGGTTTTAAAGATGCTCTTCTTCCATGCCTGCCCTTCACTTAGTCCATTAGATAACTGAAGTCGCCTCATAAAAGTAGTAACCCCACCAGGGAATCCAACAGGATTCCACCTAGCGTTTTTAGGAAACCTAACCATAGAGGTGGTGCATAGACATTGACAATCCTCTCTATTGACCACCCTGGGTTACCTTTGTTCTAATTAAAAGAAAAAAATGTCTGGGGTTGGAAGATTTTCCTCAGTAGAGCTGATCCGGGTCCACAAGCTTCAAGAGTCCCGCATGGGTTTTAACTCAATTTGAAGTCCTAGGAATCACACTAGGTAAGGTAGCATTTTTGGTCCCTTCCAGTCTGGTATGTTAAGCCCACTCACACATATGGAGTACCATTTTGGTAACAGCACACATAAATGCAAGAATTGGAGCATTACGCAAAGCTCTTTATTACTAACAGCTATCTTTAACCAAAAGCAGTACGCAAAGCTCTTTATTACTAACAGCTATCGTTAACCAATGTGTCACTCTAAAATGTCAATAAAGAAAAGCTACAGAACTTATTTCCTTCCCGCTCCAAGGGGGGATGGATACCTACAAGTTGATAAAAACAAAAGAGCACACAGACTAAAAATAACAAAGTCACCAAAAAGTAACTTTATTCTTGTTGTTAGGCTCCGCACTTTTATCTGATAAAGTAAGACTAAGGAGAAGGTGCTATCAAACAGTTTATCTTCAAACATACTGGTGGATTGAAAACATGCTAGTCCTTTCTTACCAGTGTAAAACAGAAGACTTTGATGATGTGTATTGATTGCCATTTTAGAACTTCCACATCCATGTATCCAGAGTCCCCAATTACGTGAAGCTTTAGTGAGCCTGACCAGTCCCCCATAAAGAAAGATTTCAAAAGGATATTGTTCTTTGCTTCATTTCTGGAAAATAATGATTATGCTCTTTTTTAGGTTCATCCCCATGGTCCATGTTTTGTGCCACTCTTGGAGGAGAATGGTCTTGTACTACAGTCCTTCTTTAGTGTTTTCTAGGATGAGTAGGTCATATACAAATACCAAACCTGGCATGTGGGATTCTTCCAGTAGTTTTAGCAAGTCATTTATGTAAGGGTTGCGCGGAGGTTATGTCCTTCGCCCGACTACATAGATATTGTTATGAGATATATTAGCACCAGCCTTAGGTAATTTGATGTTTAGCCCTGGTTGAATCCGATACTTTACAGAAATCAATAAAGCAAGCTGTTTGAGAGCCATTACCTGTCTCCATTTCCTGGACTTTTTCTTTATGAGGAAGAAGTTGGAATAGAAACCTTTGCCGCGTTGCTGGAAAGGAACTTCCGCTACAGCTCCATTCAATAGCAGCACAGAAATGTACAGCTTTAAGAGAGTGAGGTGTTGATGTGTTCTCTTGGGAGGGGGATGACAGGGTTTTTTTTAACACATTCTGGGGTGTGACCCTGATGTTTGATGTCCAGCACCCATTTATCCATGGTGATGCTCTCCCTTTTGGTGTAAAAGGCGGCGAGGTGGTGGTTTGAATGTTGTCTGTGGTGGAAGAGGTGACTAGAGCCAGAGAAACGTCACTGTTGTCTTGCGGAATCTTGGGCGTTTCCCCCTACAGGAGGCCACCTTTGAGTTGGCTGTCTAGAGTAAGCAGTGTTGGAGGCTTTGTAATACTGCTGTTGCCTGGTGTACTGGAGTCAGTATCCTTGCTGTGCGTATGGCTGGTACCTGTACAACTGGTAAGGATCTCTGTGAGTATTGTCCAATTCCGGCACAAAAGGACTGAAAATGCGTCTGTTGCAGTGTACCTAGGGATCACGCTGCCTCTGTGACATCATCCACCTGCTTGATGAATAAATTCTCCCAATCAAAGGGCATCTCCAACATTTTGGCTTGAACCTCAGGGTGAAAGGAGGTGGCCTTTAATCAGCCCTGTTGAAGCAGGACTGCTGCACCGGCCTTTTGCCAAAAAAGCGATAGAAGATATGTCCATTGTCGTATCACTCATCTCCCACGACGCCCTGGCACCCTTCGGCAGAATTTTAGACTTCTTTGTAGTCTTTGGGAAAGTGGTCGAGGAGAGATGCAAGATCGGACCACACTTGGCGGTCGTAGCGACCCGGAATGGCTAATGCATTTGATGCTCTGATGGAGGTGGCTGCCATAGCTGTAAAGCATTTGTCGATGTTGCAGAGCCTTCTTCCTTCCTTGTCTGATGGAGCTGAACAAGAGGCAGAAGGATTTCTGGAACGTCGCAGTGCCACTTACATGACCACTGAATTCGGCCTAGGATGCCCTATCAAGCAGGACGGTGATGAATCTGGAGCCTTTTATTTTTTGCCCATCATAGGAACCACAGCAGTGACGGAAGCTGGGTTCTTCATTGACTTCAAACCTTCCTCCCATATATAACTGACATTAGGGATAGATCTGACAGATTTCCTTGGAGAGTCCTTGAAATCATATCAAGTTTCATTGTTTGATTGGGAGAGGTGGAACGAATTTCTAGAAGGCACGCTGCAGTATCTCAAGAAATCCTTCAATATCCTCAGGGAGAGAACTTACCAGGGAATGTGACGGAGATGATGAGGTGACATAGTCCCCCCATTCCCAACCCAGTGTATATGGGTCTTGGAGTACATCTCCTTCCTCAGGCTGATCATCTGGATCACTGTCTATATAATCATCCCTGATGGTGGTAGGTGCAGATATGACTTCCTGTGTCTTGTCTGGTAAAGGACTTTTAGGCAAAGATACTGTAGCAGATGCCTCCGTGCCTTCCTGATTGAGAGGGATTGGCAAATGTGTTTCAGGAAAATGTTTATAGTGGTCATTTAGCATGTGCCTTATGCCAGTGACCAAAGAGATGGGAACTGCGATAGAATCCCTCAGAGTCTTGTGGTTCTTCATCAAGCTTCTCGTTAGGATAGGGCTCCTGGAAAGTCGTTTCGATGGGATATGGGCTGCTGGCCAGCCGTAAATGAATAGTCCCCTTCCTAGTAACTGGAAGTGTTGTGAGGATAATTTTCATCCTACAAGTCCTAGCACTTGACTCAATTGTGAAGGACTGTATGCAGGACTGAAAATGCCTTTGCCTCCTGATTCCTCTGTGTCAAGAAGGAAGGCCAGAGGCATTGAGGATACCTTGCTGGGTGAGTTGCTGGGCCGGAATCGAAACATGCTGACTCCAAGGCAGGTAAGCATGCGGAGTTGCTGGATCGTCCTGGACATTCTCTCATGGTTCAGACCCGAGGGTACTGCACCGAAGGAACAGAGGGTAAGCACTCGGACCGAGGACCCCTGTTCCCGGCTCGGTTAACGGCGCCACACCTGGATGAGCCTCCTGGTCGAGCCTCCGGTTCAAGCTCCCAGCTTACTGTAGTCCAGACACGCCTACTTCCTGCCGGGCCGAACCTGCTTTTTGTTTCCACCCATTTTGACTGCAGGAGTGTAGTGAGTACTGTGCTTTGCATACCGTACCTACCAAGAGTGCGGGAGCCGGAGGCGGCCTGGCAAGGTGCAGGTGTGGCCTGCGTTCTGCCCAGTGGGCCCCACCGGCGCCGCACGAGACTGAAGGCTGTTACCAATATGGAACCCACCAAGCCCTGAACGGACCAGTTGAGACCCTGAGCCAGTTAGAGCTGTGAGTCTGCCCTGGCGCCCACAGGGTGCCCTAGAAGGGCGGGCCTCTAGTGCCAGCAAGGCACCAGCCCACCCCCTTTCTACTAGGGGACCCCTCGGGGAGGAGTCCCCCCCCTCTCTGCAGCCAGTGGCTGCGGCGCGCAGGGCGCGTCACCTCCGGGGCGCAAGGAATGGGGGGTGGGGGTATAAAGGCCTCGCCCACCCTCTTACCTTCCTCTTTTCGTGCCCTGGACACGAAAATTTGTGTGGTGTATTATTTATGCGTAAGAACATGCATGCTATTGTGGCAGGGTGGGTACTGCTGCCTCCTGCTGGCGCTATGCGGCTGCCCTGGCGCCAGCAGGGAGCCCTAGAAGGGTGGGCCTCTAGTACCAGCAAGGCACCAGCCCACCCCCTTTCTACTAGGGGACCCCTCGGGGAGGAGTCCCCCCCCCCCCCCCTGCAGCCAGTGGCTGCGGCACGCAGGGCGCATCACCTCCGGGGCGCAAGGAACAGGGGGTGGGGGTATAAAGGCCTCCCCCACACTCTTACCTTCCTCTTTTCGCGCCCTGGACATGCCGTCTCCCACCCTACCGCTTACCCGGCATGGAAGCAGCGGGGGAGGCATAGAATGTTGTAATGTTGTTCTTTTTCCGTTGCAGGCGGAGTTACAGGGCGATCTGGAAGCAAATGGGTACCGAAGGAAGGGTACCTCTGCGCGGCACCATAGGGGGTGCCAGAACCAGAGACCAGGAGCCTCATGGGAGGTTCCTGGAAAACCGTGTCGGCGCCCCGTTAGTTCTTCGGGCGGTTGTGGGCCTGAACAGCTGGGGGCTTGCCTTGCTACGCTCCGCCCTGAGAGGGGCGTGAGTAATAAGGGACCGTGATCCGGGAAGAGGATCATCGAAGGGGCAGCACAGACGGGGTTCTTCCCAGTGCTGCTTGGATCATCAGGCGGGCAGGCGGCCCAGTTGGTTGCCTGCCCTTGGATCGCCCGTAAGATAACCCACCATATTACATAACTGTGTATGTAATAAACCTGCAGCAGTTTCTTCCCCAAAAAAATTTGTGTGGGGTGTTATTTATGCGTAAGAACATGCATGCTATTGTGGTGGGGTGGGTACTGTTGCCTCCTGCTGGCGCTATGTGAGCAGTGAGAGAAGCTCTTATGGCAGTGGCAACAGGGGAGGCGTACAGAAGCAGACAGCTCCCAATTGCTTACATTCTTTCCTCATCACTGCACCATACCGCACGGTAAAATCAGAGCTTCAATCTTTCCATGTTTGTAGCAGTCAGATTACCATCCATAACCGCATCCTAGCGCTGACCTCTCTACTTCTTGCAGATTGAGACGGGGAAGACAAGGGTCAGCTAAAATTGGACCTGTCCACTCTAAGAAGCCCTCCGCCCAAAAATTTCAGTAAACAGCAAACTGCCCCACCACTTTTAGTCCTTTTCCAGGGACTCATTGGGCATAGTAAGGGCCTGGAAAGACGTGTAGGTGGGGCTAGAACTGCGGGCACTACTTGGTAGTTTGGAAGCACCCGGTATTAGGCCGAAGCAGCCTGCATAATCGGGGGGTTCGCTTTCGTCCACCGCCCATGTTCATGTTCTTTTCTCCTCACAATGCTCTGAGTTCACTTCCCACGGCCGTTAAAAACATATCACCTTAGCAACCTGGGGTGGCAAGGAAAGACTGCTAAAACAACCCACAATAAAACCAGGTGCCTTATCGACCACTCCTTTATCTGTAGGGTATGACTTATAAAAAAAACTAAGATCCCAAACAGTACATATGAAAAGAGTGGGGAAGGCTTAATCATTGAGAAAGAGTAACTACAAAGCAGCTCATATTGGAGCAGTCGCAGGAAATACTGAAATAACAAAATTATTTTCCAACACTCCCAAAATGGCCGAACAAGCAGCACCAGTTGAACAGGGAATCTCTGGAAAGCTAAATAACGATACAGTTGATGCAGCTTTAGCGCTAGAGAATTCAAAGGTCAATAATCAGCAGCATCCCGAGGTACAACAGGAAAGAAAACAGACATTCCAAATCACGAAAGCCACAGAGCATTTGGAAATTCAGGATCAAATGCCTCAAAAAGCAAAATCAGCAGAGGTACCTTTACAAATATCAGACACTGATTTTACCCTTCCGGACATAGATTTTATTCCTAACTTTATTCCTGACTTGCCTTCAGAACCATCTAAAACAATAAAAGAGACATTGCATTTATACAACAGCACACCAAGTAACTCTACTGGTGTCGTGGAAAACTATTCTCAATCTCCAGAATTTCCGTTATTCAACATGCTGCAATCACCCAACAGGGGAGATCCTACATCTAGTGCCGTCTTTTCATTGCAGAGAATTAAGGAATCCATCATGGCTCTCCTAGAAAAGAATGTGGAAAACTCCGATCTGATCCCAAATAGGAATATTACAATATTTAGGGGACAAAAAGACGGGGAAAAAAACTCAATCAAAACTCTCAAACTCCACTAAGAAGCCCAGGAAAAAATAAGGGCGGAAAAGATCAGTGTTTTGATCTCCCTCCAGCTTCTTTTAACTATCCCACAAGAATACTAAAAGGCGTCTCAAACCAGGTGTCTCTCTCCAAAAAAGGCGAAAAATAAATGTTCCAAAGATGTAAAAATCTATTCTCTCCGCAAACGAGTTCTTCCCAAGCTGTGATTCCTCCGTTTCCCACTGCCGACCAGCAAAACTCTCTGGGGCTATCTGACCAATCAACTAAAAAAGAAGATAAGGAAACCGTAAGAACACCGAATTTAAGGCAATCAGATCATGACAAACCAAACTAAAAAGATAAATAAGTCTAAGGGGAAAAATAATAAGAAGAAAAGTAAAACTTCCACAATTTCATTCTCCAGAACAGGCAGTTAGGGAAAACAATCACGGCTCGGAGGCACCAGAAGCAAGTTAAAACATAGCTCAGAATCCTCCATTATACGAAATCAAAGTGGAACAGTTACAATTAAATCCATTGGCACCAAATTTCTTTCAAAAACAGTTAAAATATGGTCGGTTTCCAACTAACTCGGAAAAAGAATGTCAATCCGCTGCCAAGAATCTAGTAGGAAACTGGGCACAAATCGTCTCCTGCATCCTGAAATTAATAGACTCATTCCCCAGTGATAAAGACCCATTAATCTGCGGGCGAATTGTAAATCTACTGCATAAAATCCATTTACTCCATTCACTTACAACAGCAGAAATAAAACTATTCGCCTTTCCGAACAAACTCCTATTTCGGTGGCAACTGTTGAGTTTGTCTAACGTTATTCCATCTATTATTTTAAAAGAGAGGGATATCCTCCATAAAAATGGATTGGATGTATTGGAAGTCAAAGAAAACGCAACGCATCACAACTTCCCAAAAGAGAAGATTGAGTAGAAGTTCTATCATAATGAGCATCAGCTTGTGTGTTCCGATCCCCAAAGGATTGCACCCGAAGAATCTCTAATTTCATTCAATGATGGAGAGCGCAGAATCTGGAATCATAGCCCCAAAAAATAGAACCACAAGCAAACTAAAATTCCTGGTCGTGGATCTCCATCCATATGAATAGCAACAAACAGGGCAGTTCTGTAGCGGCTCAAAGGGAGCGCACATAAGATTGAATATGCTACTTACCAGTATGATTCTGTTCTTGGCATGTAGGGCTGCTGACATTCATATCTGTGCATAGATCGCCGCCTAGTGTTGGGTCCGGATGTTTGCACGTTGTTGTCCTGGAAGAGTCTTCGAAGTATCATGAGATAGGTGACTCCTCCCCTGGACCACAGTGCGCATGGGCATCCTCTCCATCCTTAGATTGTTTTTCGCCATTGTGGCAGTGATGGAGTAGATACAGTAAGTGATGACCATGCTATACAGTAATTCTGAGTGCTGCAGCCACTACAGGCGCCGGGGAGGAGGGTGGGCGATATGAATGTCAGCAGCCCTACATGCCAAGAACAGATGCATACTGGTAAGTAGCATATTCAGTTCGAGGCATGTGGGCTGCTGAATTCATATCTGTGCATAGAATACATAGCAGTACCTCCTATTAGCGGCGGCTACCCGTGCCAGCTGCAGCAGTCTGAAAAAGAGTTTTGAGAACAGCCTGTCCTCCAGCTGCCTGCTGTTTTGAGTGTACATCTACACAGTAGTGTTTGGTAAATGTATGTACAGTGGACCATGTGGCTGCTCTACATATTTCCTGTAAAGGAATGTTTCCCAGGAAAGCCATGGACGCCCCTAACTTACGTGTTGAGTGGGCTCGTGGGGGAATCGTTAATGTGCGTTTTGCTTTGTGATAGCAAATTTGAATACATTTAACGATCCATCTGGCTATACCTGCTTTGGAAATGGCGTTGCCCTTGTGTTGTGGAGAAAAGGCAACGAAAAGTTGTTTCGATTTCCTAAAGACTTTAGTCCTGTCTATATAGTACATGAGGGCTTGTTTAACATCTAGTGTATGGAGCATTCTCTCTGCGACATTTTGTGGATTTTGAAAGAAAACAGGCAGTTCAATAGTTTGATTTATGTGGAACTGCGATATTACCTTGGGCATGAATTTGGGATTGGTACGTAGTACAACCCTGTTTGCGTGAACCTGTATGAATTGCTCTTGAATGGTTAGTGCCTGGAGTTCACCAACTCTTCTTAACAAAGTCATTGCCACTAGGAAAGCTACTTTCCAGGTGAGGAATTGAATCTCACATGAATGGAGAGGTTCGAAGGGTGGACCCATCAGTCTGGTGAGGACCAAATTGAGGTTCCATACCGGTGCTGGTGGGTGTCTTGGGGGAATTACTCGTTTGAGTCCCTCCAAGAAGGCTTTGATGGCAGGCACTCTGAATAAAGAGAGGTGCTGCCTGTTTTGGAGATAGGCTGCTATTGCGGTTAAATGGACACGTATTGAGGTGTATGCCAGATTGCATCGGTATAGGTGTAAGAGGTAACAGATAATGTTTTGAATGGATGCGTCCAGCGGGTTAATGGCATTGTTGTTACAATAAATGACAAACCTTTTCCATTTAGCCGCATAGCAAGCTCTGGTAGTGGGTCTCCTGGCCTCCTTAATGATATCCATACAGTCAGGTGGCAGGTTTAGGTAGCCAAACTCTAAGATTTCAGGAGCCAGATTGCCAGGTTCAGCTGTTGCGGATCTGGGTGCTGAATGTCGCCATGGTTCTGCGTTAAAAGTGCGGGTTTGATCCGCAGCCTTTGATGCGGCACCACGGAAAGCTCCAGAAAGGTGGTGTACCATGGTTGGCGCGCCCATGTGGGAGCAACTAGGATGAGTGTCAGCGAGTGTTGTCGCAGTTTGCGTGCCACTAGAGGTATTAATGGCGCTGGGGGAAAGCGTACGCAAATTTGCCGGACCAGTTCATCCATATCGCATTGCCCTGAGACTGTGGATGTGGGAACCTGGCGGCAAAGCTTTGGCATTTTGCGTTTTCGTTTGTGGCGTCTATGTGTGGGTGACCCCACTGTTGGAAGTACGGTTGGAGAACTGACGGATGTAGCTCCCACTCATGCATCTGGTGGCTGTGTCTGCTGAGCAGATCCGCCATCTGGTTGTCCTTGCCGGGGAGGTGTTGTTAACCTCCAGGCTTCCTGCACCCTTTCCCAATCACCTAAACTGCTAGACACTACCACTCCCATAATGCTGTGTAATGGCTATCACCCTGTATGCTTTCCCATCTTGTGGTGATTACTGGTCAGCTGACTGTTCCAGGCTATAAAGCCCGCCCTCACCTGGTCTCGGGTGCTTGGCTTTCTTCCTCTGTTGAACCACGCCCCTTGTTCGTTACCCTTGGACTCTGCTACTTCGACGGATTGCTTCACGTCCTTGGAGGCGGTCGCAGCTGTGGTAGATTATCCTGCTTGTCTCTACCCGACGAATTCCTGAACCCTGCTGAACTACTCGACGATTTCCTGAGCCCTGCTGATCGGGAAACAAATTTGATTCCGCGTCTGACAAGTAAGACGCCGAGACCAAAGACTGTTTTTTCTTTTTTTGTAATTTCAATTGTTTAGTAAACGCGTGTGCGAATTAACGCGTTAATACGTTTCTTTGTTTTTGAGCGGTGGCTGCATTGCTTCGCTCGGTGAGAGCGACATATTTTTACTGGGATTCCTCAAAGTATTTGGCTTGCGTTCGACGGAGTATCAATGTGAGCAGGACTTGCACAATAACCTGGGAGGTGAAGGCAAAACACCACTTTTGAGTTGCTCTGTTGTTCTGAACTGTCACTTGACACGCTGCTGCGTCTACAAGCCACTTCCCAGATCTGACGGCTCCTCCACATATTTGGTTTTCATCCTTTTATGTTTTTCATGGAGAGATCTAGAGGCATTTGAACTTGCTACATCCTGGCCTCTGCTGAAAGGACTATCTTATTATTTTAGGGGAGATTGTTTCTACGAACTTTGAATTCACTCCTCAGTATTTCTGACTGCGACTGCGGTTGCAGTCCTTAAGGATCATCAGTGACGGTGATCGTGGTAAGATTGGGAAAGCATATATGTAATACGAGTAGTTGGTTAGTGAAGTGTTTTTCTTTATGCCCTTATGTGTCCTTTTGTTCTCTCCATACAGAAGCATCCCGACCCTTAAACTGCTGCCCATCCTGACTTCCTGGTGGTTCCTTTCAGGTCTCTCCTCTTCTAAGGGGTATTTGATGCCGACTGAGGGAAATTATCTCAGGGTGTCTATACCTTTCTGAAGGGGTGAGGCTCTCTCTTCGCTCCCGAGGATATTTGGTTGTCTGGGCCTTGAAGGTACTCACCCTTGTAGCCGCGACAGAAAGCCAAGCCCACGAACGATATATCCCCTGAGCGAAGATGGATTCAGCTGCGTCGTTGGACGCGCATATGCTCCCTTCTCCGGTTGTAGATAGTTCAGAGGTAACTATGAGCGAGTTGGCAACAACTGTGCTTACGTTACAAGCAGAACTGAAGTTGTTACGAGGCGAAAATCAACGTCTTGTGACTGAGCTAGGAGTACTCAAGACCCACAGACATTTAGAAAACACATTAGCTGACACTCCTCCTAGAATGAAACGTAGTTACATTCAACCTGGACATTTTCAAGCCCCTACGCAGTCCTCTACTACACCTGTCTCTTCCAGCGCACCACCTATGAATGTTACAGTAGTCACTCCACCTCACACTCCTTTGGCCATGCCAGAACGGTTTAACGGAGACAGTGAGAAATTCGCTGTTTTCATGAATCAATGTCATCTTCAGTTTCTGTGTAGGGCTGCTGCTTTCCCGGATGACGCGGCTAAAGTCGCCTTTGTCATTTCGTATTTAAGTGGGAATGCTGCTCTTTGGGCTGTTCCGTTGGTGGAAAATGACGATCCTATTCTATATAATCTTTCTCAATTCAAAGACCGAATGCGCAGCTTGTTTGCCCGTCATTCATATATGCAAGCGAGCGATAATGAATTACTTAACCTCAAACAGGGGTCCCGAGACTTACTAACATACATTACTACTTTTAATAGGTTAGTCACAGAAACGCAATGGCCAGAGGAAAAGAGGACTTCCCTGTTTTATAGGGGTTTACGGGATGAACTGAAAGACATCCTGTCACAGATAGTGGACCCTCCTGAAGAATGCTCTGCTTTTATCGATCTAGTAGTGAAATTGGATCATCGTTTGAAAGAGAGAAAAGGAGAAAAAATCAAAGGAGACTATTCGCGTCTTTTCTTTGCTCGCAATGAAAAGAAAGAGAGTAAAGACCTTAGTGAACCAATGCAAATTGGTGGGTTAAGAGGCCCCTTGACCACAGAAGAAAAGGAGAAAAGAAGACGATTGAACTTATGTCTCTACTGTGGTAAGGGCGGACATTTTGCTAAAGACTGTTCAGTCAAACCCAAAAACTCCCTCAAGACTCCTGTACTAAGAACAGGAGCGGCTGTGTCGGCGGAAAACTAGTGGACTTGGGGAAGATAGAGGTCGCTCCTCCAAGTTCGCCTTTATTGCAGATCTCTCACGATTCAGCAACTATGTTGCCTGCTGTTCCTAAACACTTTTGTATTTCTGTGGTTTTTATTTTGCCCTCCCAGCATAGACACTCCATATCCATTTTACTGGATTCTGGAGCAACAGGAAATTTTCTGGATTTGGCAGTAGCTAAAGCCATGGGTTTGGAGTTTGTGCCTAAGCCCCATCCTGAAAACGTAAGGGCGGTAGATGGGACGGAATTATCTTCTGGTTTGATAACATATCGTACGCCCGATCTTGTAATGTTGTGTGATAACGGTCATTCAGAAGTCATCTCTTTTGATCTCATTGATACTCCCACTTTTGGTGCGATTCTTGGGGTACCCTGGCTGCAGTTACACAACCAGAGTATAGATTGGGTATCTAGAACAGTGACTCTACGATCCTCCTATTGTACAGTACATTGTTATCAAGAAACCACCCTATGGCAAACCCCCTTGTGTTGTGCCCTTACGCAGGCAGATGTCTCTAGTCTACCTTCTGTTTATCAAGAATTTGCGGGGGTCTTCGATGAAGAAAAAGCTGTAGTCCTGCCACCACACAGAGCCTATGATTGTAGGATCGATTTGGTTCCTGGTGCAGAATTACCTGTTAGTAGGATTTATGCCTTAACTGAACCTGAGACAAAGTACTTATCTGACTATTTACAAGAAATGCTTAAGAAAGGGTTCATCCGACATTCTACCTCCCCTGTCTCCTCTCCCATTTTTTTTATACCCAAGAAGGAAGGGGGATTGAGGGCGTGTTTGGACTATAGAGCCCTTAACAAAGTCACTGTCAAGAACAAATATCCCCTTCCACTCATCTCCACCCTTTTGGAACAGGTGCGTAAGGCCACTATATTTACAAAGCTTGATCTGAGAGGGGCTTACCACCTGATTCGAGTACGAGAGGGAGATGAGTGGAAGACAGCCTTCCGCACGAAGTTTGGGCTGTACGAATATTGTGTAATGCCGTTCGGGTTATGCAATGCCCCTGCGGCTTTTCAGTTCTTTGTAAACGAAATCCTGCGAGAGTACTTAGACATCTTTGTCATCGTATATATAGATGATTTACTCATCTATTCTCAGACTGAACAAGAACACACCGAACATGTACGATTAATCCTACAAAAGTTGCAAGACAATCAATTGTTTGCAAAACTGGACAAGTGCCTTTTTCATGTCAGGAAAGTAGACTTCTTGGGGTTTGTGATCTCCCCTGAGGGAATTCACATGGATCCTACCAAGGTGACGGCGATAACTCAGTGGAAGAGTCCTAAATCCGTGCGGGAGGTGCAATCCTTCTTAGGATTCGCCAATTTTTACCGCCGTTTCATACATCGCTTTTCTGAGTTAGTCGCCCCCATCACACGCCTATTAAAAAAAGGAGTGCTGTTTGACTGGGGCTCTGAAGCAGAAACCGCGTTCAGAGAACTAAAACAACGATTTATAACAGCTCCTATCATCAGACATGCCGATGAGACACAACCGTATTATGTGGAGGCCGATACCTCGCAATATGCGGTAGGTGGAGTGCTATCCCAAAGAGACGTAAAATCAGGTACACTACATCCAGTAGCCTATTTTTCAAAGACCTTGTCCCCAGCCGAACAGAACTACACGATTGGAGAAAGAGAACTCCTGGCGATAAAGAGAGCCTTCCAAGAATGGCGTCACTATTTATTGGGGTCCCCGCACACCATCACCATCTACTCTGATCATCGTAACTTACAGTTCTTTAGGTCGGCCCGAGCTCTCACACCAAGACAGATGAGGTGGGTTTCCTTTTTCAGCGAGTATGATTTTGTAATCACCTTTAGACCTGGTACAAAACAAGGCAAAGCAGACGCTCTTTCACGCTTGGGGAGTGAATTTAGGAACATGCCTGAGTTCCCTAGGTCCATCATCCCAGAGAATAAGATCATAGCCTTGGGAGATCAACAAAAGAATGAGTCGGGTTCATTCTTAGTGAGGCTTGAAAAGGATCTTTTAGAATGGGACAAGGAAAAATGGTTGTCAGATCCTTTGAACTCCATAGTGGATGGACTGTTCTATCATCAAAATCGCCTGTTTTTACCCTCCAGTTACACTAGGCAAACTATCATGCAATGGTGTCATGCTTTACCGATGGTGGCCCATCCTGGTGGAGAGAAGACTTTACAAATCTGTAAAAGATGGTTTTGGTGGGAAGGGATGAACAAAGATATTATCGGATACGTGAAAGCCTGTCCCACTTGTGCTCGGCAGAAGGCTCAACACTGTGCCCCTGCTGGTCTTCTTAGGCCGTTACCGATTCCCGAGTGCCCTTGGTCCTCCATCAGTATGGATTTCATTACACACTTACCAGCATGCAGGGGTTATACAGTCCTCTTGGTTGTGGTAGATATGCTCTCCAAGATGGCTCATTTTGTTCCTCTGAAACGACTGCCCAAGGCTCTAGAACTCACGGATATATTCATGGATCATGTAGTACGGTTACATGGATTACCGTCTGTGATTGTATCAGATAGAGGACCCCAATTTGTCTCCAAGTTCTGGCAAGGCCTGTGCAAGAAACTCCGTATCGACCACAGACTCTCTTCTGCTTATCATCCTCAAACTGATGGTCAAACAGAAAGAACCAATCAGACCATAGAACAATACCTTAGGTGTTTACTCAGCACTACGACCTCTGATTGGGTTCTGGCCCTCCCATTTGCAGAATTTGCGTATAACAATTCTCCACACTCCGCTACTAAAGTCTCTCCTTTTTACTTTGTAACGGGCTGTCACCCTACCTTCCTTCCCCTGCAGTTACCTTCTATGGCGAGTCAAGTCCCAGCAGTTACAGAACATCACAAAAATCTTCGATCCATATGGGAACACGCTAAAAGAGAATTACAGACAGCAAAGGTTGATATGAAAACTCAAGCCGACAAACACAGGCGTCCTGCTCCTGAGTACAAGGTGGGAGACCAAGTTTGGTTGTCCACCAAAAATCTGACATTGCCCGGTCCTCATAAGTTACAACCCCGGTACATAGGACCGTTTTCCATTCTCCAAGTGATAAATCCTGTAGCTATGAAGTTAGAGCTTCCCTCTGACATTCGTATACATCCTGTCTTTCACACTTCTTTGCTTAAACCATTTGTGACCCCTTCTTGCAGTGAACCTCCCCCTCCCCCTGTCACAGTTGAGGCTGAGAAGGAATATGAGGTCCGAAGGATCATGGATTCTCGTAGGATCAGAGGGAAATTGCAATATTTGGTAGACTGGGTGGGATATGCACCTGAGGATAGAACTTGGGAACCTGCTGAAAACGTACATGCACCTAGATTAGTGAGACAGTTCCATGCGCTACACCCTTCCAAGCCTAAACCCGTTAGAAGACTTTTAGGGGGGAGAACTGTTAACCTCCAGGCTTCCTGCACCCTTTCCCAATCACCTAAACTGCTAGACACTACCACTCCCATAATGCTGTGTAATGGCTATCACCCTGTATGCTTTCCCATCTTGCGGTGATTACTGGTCAGCTGACTGTTCCAGGCTATAAAGCCCGCCCTCACCTGGTCTCGGGTGCTTGGCTTTCTTCCTCTGTTGAACCACGCCCCTTGTTCGTTACCCTTGGACTCTGCTACTTCGACGGATTGCTTCACGTCCTTGGAGGCGGTCGCAGCTGTGGTAGATTATCCTGCTTGTCTCTACCCGACGAATTCCTGAACCCTGCTGAACTACTCGACGATTTCCTGAGCCCTGCTGATCGGGAAACAAATTTGATTCCGCGTCTGACAAGTAAGACGCCGAGACCAAAGACTGTTTTTTCTTTTTTTGTAATTTCAATTGTTTAGTAAACGCGTGTGCGAATTAACGCGTTAATACGTTTCTTTGTTTTTGAGCGGTGGCTGCATTGCTTCGCTCGGTGAGAGCGACATATTTTTACTGGGATTCCTCAAAGTATTTGGCTTGCGTTCGACGGAGTATCAACGTGAGCAGGACTTGCACAATAACCTGGGAGGTGAAGGCAAAACACCACTTTTGAGTTGCTCTGTTGTTCTGAACTGTCACTTGACACGCTGCTGCGTCTACAAGCCACTTCCCAGATCTGACGGCTCCTCCACATATTTGGTTTTCATCCTTTTATGTTTTTCATGGAGAGATCTAGAGGCATTTGAACTTGCTACATCGTGGCCTCTGCTGAAAGGACTATCTTATTATTTTAGGGGAGATTGTTTCTACGAACTTTGAATTCACTCCTCAGTATTTCTGACTGCGACTGCGGTTGCAGTCCTTAAGGATCATCAGTGACGGTGATCGTGGTAAGATTGGGAAAGCATATATGTAATACGAGTAGTTGGTTAGTGAAGTGTTTTTCTTTATGCCCTTATGTGTCTTTTTGTTCTCTCCATACAGAAGCATCCCGACCCTTAAACTGCTGCCCATCCTGACTTCCTGGTGGTTCCTTTCAGGTCTCTCCTCTTCTAAGGGGTATTTGATGCCGACTGAGGGAAATTATCTCAGGGTGTCTATACCTTTCTGAAGGGGTGAGGCTCTCTCTTCGCTCCCGAGGATATTTGGTTGTCTGGGCCTTGAAGGTACTCACCCTTGTAGCCGCGACAGGTGTTCCGCCATGAGGAATATGTTCCTCTGAATGGCCCACTTCCACATGCTCTGAGCCAGATGAGACAACTGTGGAGAGTGGGTTCCTCCCTGCTTTTGTATGTAGTACATGGCAGTTATGTTGTCCGTCCGGATCAACACGACTTTGTTGCACAAGTGTACTTTGAAGGCCTTCATGGCTAGGAAGATTGCCATCAGTTCCAGAACGTTGATGTGCATCTTCTTTTGTTGCGTTGTCCATAGTCCCTGCACTGTGTGAGTACATGAGCTTCCCAACCCTGGAGAGAGGCGTCCGCTGTCAGTGTTATTTGTGGAACAGGCTCTTGGAACGGTCGGCCCTTGCAAAGGTTTTGTGGATTCCACCAATGCAGAGAGTTGTATGCCTGACCGCTCACCAACACTAGGTCTTTTAGTTGCCTGTGAGCCTGATTCCATTGACGTGCTAAGCACTCCTGAAGCGGGCGCATATGTAGTCTCGCGTGCGGGACGATGAAAATGCAGGAGGCCATCATGCCTATCAACTGCATGAACACTCGCGCAGGAAGGGAGTGTTGAGGTTTGAACTTTGAGATTAGCAGTTGCATGCTGTTGATCCTCACTAAATTTTGATGAGCTGTGGCTGCCAGAGTGTTTATGGTCGCGCCTAGGTACTGTTGTACGTGGGCGGGTTGGAGATGTGATTTTGGGTAATTTAGTGAGAATCCCAGACTGTGAAGAAGGTGAATGGTGAGGGACATGTGGGTGGCACATTGCTGGGCTGACTTTGCTTGAACAAGCCAGTCGTCCAGGTAAGGGAAGACGTGAATGTGTTTTCTTCGGAGATGTGCTGCCACTATTGCTAGGCACTTGGTAAAGACCCTGGGTGCTGTTGTTACTCCGAAGGGGAGAACCTTGAACTGGTAGTGCTGCCCCTGAATAGTGAACCGGAGATATTTCCTGTGTGAAGGGTGTATGGGGATGTGGAAATACGCATCCTTTAGGTCCAGTGTTGCCAGGAAGTCTCCCTGACTGAGTAGCGGGAGAACCTGCTGTAGGGTGAGCATATGGAAATGCTCTGAGAGAATGTAGTGGTTGAGGGGTCTCAGGTCTAGTATAGGTCTGAGCGAACCGTCCTTCTTTGGGATTAAGAAGTACAGAGAGTACACCCCTGTCCCCTGCTGGTTGACGGGCACGACCTCTATTGCACCTTTTTGCAGCATACTTAGCACTTCCTGCTGCAATAATGCTAAGTGCCCTACGGACATAGGACGGTGCTTTGGGGGTATGTTGGGTGGAGTGGAGGTTAATTCAAGACAGTAACCGTGTCGGATGATGTCCCTGACCCACCTGTCTGTGGTGATGGTTTTTCACGTGGACAGGAACCGCTGGAGTCTCCCCCCGACAGGTGTTATGTGGTCGGGGGCAAGGGAGAGGGCGTCACTGTTTGTTTTTGGGTGAGGACCTGGTGTTGCCGTAGCCACGTCCTCTGCCCTTGGTGCTGGAGCCACGATATCCACCTCTGTTGGTTTTATCGTAGGTACTCTGTGTGCCCCCTTTAGTGTATTGCTGCTGTGACCCCTGGCATCTAGCTGCTCCTTTATTCCCGGGGCGACAAAAGGAGCCACTACGAAACTGCTGCGTCTGCAGAGCCCCCATTGATTTCGCAGTGTCAGTGTCTTTTTTAATTTTCTCGAGGGTAGTGTCAACTTCAGGGCCGAATAAGTAGTCGGGGTTGACTGGTTGATTTAAGATGTTGTTCTGAATCTCCGGCTTGAAGCCTGAGATTCTCAACCATGCGTGTCGTCTTAACATGACCCTGGTGTTGATTGCCCTTGCCGCTGTGTCGGCAGCATCCAGGGCGCACTTGATGGATGCATTGGTGAGGAGTTGTCCCTCTCTAATGAGGAGCTCTGCTGCCTCTTTGTATTCGTCTGGCAAATGTTGGAGTAGTGACTCTAGTGTGTCGTAGTGGGAACGATGATAACGGGCCAGGAGTGCCTGTGTGTTGGCAATGCGCCAGATGTTTGCTGCTTGCGCTGCAATCCTTTTGCCCGATGTCTCCAGCACTTTGGACTCCTTGTCTGGGGGAGGAGCATCACCTGTTGTCTGCGAATGGGCTCGTTTGCGAGCGTTAGCAACGACCATGGAGTCCAAAGGTAACTGACCCCTAATGTACATAGGGTCTCCGGGTGCAGGCTTGTATTTTTTTTCAATCCTGGGGTATAGCACCCGCGCCCTGGTTGTTTCCTTAAAGATGTCCTTTGCAGGTTTGAGAACCCCTTTTAACATGGGCAGAGTCTTGACAGTTCTTTCGGAAGAGGCGAAAGTGTCCACCAGAAAGTCTTCCTCGACAGTGGATTGGCATCAGCCCGTTCTATGAGGGCATTGAAGGCAGCAGTGTCCTCTGTGGGAGATGTCTTTGCGCTGTAAAACTGCGTGTCATGGGTATCTGGCGCGGTACCCTGGTCTGTAGGGTCATCCCATGCCTGATCCGGGTCTTGCAGATGCTCATCAGGATCAACATCCCCAGGGTAGGTGGTATCATCTCCCATATAGTCCTCTACTGCGTCTGTCTCTGAAGGCGTAGGAGAAAAGGACTGGGGATCGCGATAGGAGGGTTGGAAGCGTTCATGAAGAACTGGTTCCGAACCCGCTGGCAATTTGTGCTTGAGAGGGATTCTGTAGGAGTCCAATCCCCTCTCTGGCGTGATTTTCCGCTTGCGGAGCATCAGTTTACCAGTGTTGGCGTAGATGAATTGTGGCTGTGAAGGCTCAGAGTCTGAGTGTCCAGTAGACGGGGACTGTGTCTGGCGGACACGTGTTCGGATCTCGAACATCTTCGGCGCCGTGGACGGCAGCAAGCCAAAAGTGATGTTGGTTGGCGCCGAAGGTGCATTCGGAGCCTTGTGCGTGTCGGGGCCCGATGCGGATCGGAGGGCTGCCTGTTCCCTGATGCGTTGCAACGATGCCGCGACTTGTTGCACGGAGAACGCAGAAGGCTCTTTGGAACCGGTCGGCACCTTGGAGGTAGGCGTCGACTGCTTTGGAGCCATGGTGTCATCGATCCGACGAGAGGTATCGAGGGTTGTTGGAGTCGACGACTTGGCATGTGCCGTTGTCTTCGACGTCGACGCAGATGGTGCGGCCATTTTGACTATGGTGGTCGGGGCCGACGGCTTCGGTGCCAGAGGCCGAGGCGCTTTGTGGGTCCCGAGGGCCTTTTTCTTCGGCTCGGTGCCGATATCCCTTTTACTGCGTTCGGGGGCCGATAGCCTTTGCTGGCGTCGAAGGAGTGGAGGGCTTCGAGGCCTTCGAGCCGATTGCAGCCAGTTTCGCTTTTGGTTTCGGTGGAACTGGTGCGACGATTGGTTTCGGTTTCGCTGAAGGGAACCCAGTCGTCTTCGGTAATAATGGCTCGTGGTGGATGTTCGAGGCCGGGCCTGAAGGCGGGGCCGAAGAACTTTGATATTGATCTCGGGTAAGGCCCGGAGGCGATCCCTCGACCTGAGCCTTATGATGACGCACTTTGTCGGCCTCAGTATCGACGGGTGGGCCTGGCTCCTCGCTAGAGCTATCTTCTTCTTGGGCCCCAAAGGCCTCATCGTAGTCTCCTACCTCGTCGACGACTTCTTCTCTGTGAAAAAGCACCTCGTCGTCGTCTTCCGATCGGGAATCGTGTTCGGAAGCGGGGCTGGAGTTTACTTCTTCCACGCTTTCGGCGTCCTCGTCTTCGGTGCTGAAGATGTTGGCCGGGGCAGGCGCCGATTGCTGCGCTTCTAATCTCGCCGCCAGTCAATTCCGGAGAGTCTTCTTCGATCGGAATCGGGCACAGGCCATACATTTCGACTCGTCGTGATCCGGTGAGAGACATTTGTTGCAGACCGGGTGGACGTCGATGTGTGGGTATTTTGCGTGGCATAAAGGACACCGTTTGAATGGAGTCCTCAATTCCATCGTCGATGTAAGTTTGATGTTCGGACCAAATGGATCCGAAAAGCTGGAAGAAAGTTCTAAAATAGTAAAGAAAGTAGTCGATACCGAACGGGAACAGTACCGACGAAACCTAAAGGCCTTTTGGCCTTAAACCTAATTTTCCTAACTTGAGCTAAGGTAGGCACATCCGAACCCAATGGCGGAAAAAAACAATCTAAGGATGGAGAGGATGCCCATGCGCACTGTGGTCCAGGGGAGGAGTCACCTATCTCATGATACTTCGAAGACTCTTCCAGGACAACAACGTGCAAACATCCGGACCCAACACTAGGCGGCGATCTATGCACAGATATGAATTCAGCAGCCCACATGCCTCGAACATGTAAGAACCAAGTTCAAGTCCCACTGGGGCATTACAGAGAGAACAGGAGGAAAAAGATGAGTAATGCCCTTAAGGAAGCGATTTACAACAAGGGACTTGAAAAGAGAAGGCTCATCAATCAGGAAGGCTGAAATGGCCAAGAGGTAGCCCTTTAGAGTGCCCAGAGCAGAGCCCTGCTGGGCCAAAGAAAGGAGGAACAAGAGAACCTCAAAGAGGGGCGGAAAGGGGATCCACAGCCTTTGCTGTGCACCATGCCACAAATTTGTTCCATCTGCACGTGTATGCCGTCTTAGTGGAGGGACACCTGGCTTCCAAGATAACATCGCAGACTTCGGGAGGCAGGTCAAGCGACGTCAACTGCCGTCGCTCAATCTCCACGCAAGTAGGTGGAGGCTGGACAGGTTCGGGTGGAGGACCGTTCCCTGCAGCTGCGACAGAAGATCCTCCCGAAGAGGCAGTCTGATCGGAGGATCGATGGCCATGTTGAGCAGCTCAGGATACCAGACTCTTCGTGCCCAATAAGGAGCCACAAGAATGACTTGGGCCCGGTCGCGCTTGATCTTCTGCAACACTCCAGGGCAGATGTGGTATAGGCGGAAAGGCGTATAGAAGACCGCAACTCCGCTCCCGGCGTAAAGCGTTGCCTAGTGAGTGCTGCCTTGGAAATTCCAACGTGCAGAATTGCTGACATCGCGTGTTCTCTTTGGTGGCGAATAGATCTAACCAATGCACTCCCCACATGTGAAAGAGACCTTGCGACACCTCCGAGTGAAGACGCCCTTTGTGATCCTTCATGCACCTGTGGGTAAGTTTGTCCGCCCTGGCGTTCAGGGAGCCTGCCAGGTGTTGAACGACCAGGGATATGCCCTGATGTTCCAGCCATGTCCAGAGGCAGTGGGCCTCCTCCTGACATGGGGTCCACAACCCCACCCCGCCCTGTTTCTTGCAGTACCACATGGTGGTGGTGTTGTCCGTGAATACCTGCACTACTCTTCCCTGGACAGAGGGAAGGAATGCTTTGAGTGCAAGACGATTCGACCAAAGCTCCAGAAGGTTGATATGGAGCCCGGACCCTGCCGGAGGCTAGAGGCCTCTGATCTCCGCCGCTCTATCCCAGAAGTGATGCATCGGTCAACACTGTGAACTCTGGCTGGGGAAGGGAGAGGGATCTGCCGTCAACCCAATCTTGGTTCGTCAGCAACCACTGCAATTGGTGTGCAGTGCACTCCGAGATCTGGACGCAATCGGACAGGTTCCCTTGATGTTGTGCCTACTGGATCTTCAGGTCCCACTGCAGAGCCCGCATATGCCATCTGGCATGATCCACCAGCAGGATGCAGGAGGCTATCAGGTTCAGTAGCCGAGGGTCATCCTGACAGAAACCCGGGATAGAGGCTGAAAGATCAGAATCATGGTCCGAATATCCCAGACTCGCTGCTTGGGAGGCTAGACCCGAAACTGCGTTGTGTCCAGAACCGCTCCGATGAAGAGGAGCTTCTGAGAGGGAGTCAGGTGTGACTTCGGCACATTGATGGAGAACCCCAGCAAATGCAGGAGTTCAGCCATAGTCTGGAGGTGGGAGACAACAGCCTGGGGCGAGCCTGCCTTCAGCAGCCAGTCATCGAGATAGGGGTAGACTGGAACCCCTGATAAGCGTAGATGAGCTGCGACCACCGCCTTCACTTTCGTGAACACCCGAGGGGCACTGGTAAGGCCATAGGAGAGCACAGTAAACTGAAAGTGCTCGTGGCCTACTGTGAACCGCAGGTAATGCCGATGGGCTTTCCGGACGGAGATGTGAAAATAAGCGTCCTGCAAATCCAACGCTACCATCCAGTCTCGAGGGCAGACAGGACCGGAGCGAGCGTCAACATTTTGAACTTATCCTTCCAGAGGAAGCGGTTAACGTTCCTGAGATCCAAGATAGGACGCAGGCCTTTGTTCTTCTTGGGCACCAGAAAGTAGTGGGAATAGCAACCATGACCTACTTCTGGGACAGGAACTTGCTCGAAGGCTCCCTTGGCTAAGAGTGCCAAAACGTCCTGTTGGAGAAGGGCCAGATGATCCTCCGACATGCTATGGTACTGAGGTGGTATGGTAGGAGGGGTAGTCTAGAAGGGGAGGGAGTAGCCCCTTCGGACTATTTGCAAAACTCACCTGTCCAACGTGATGGTGCGCCTGTGGGGTACGTGATGGCGAATCCTGCCTCCCACTGGCAATTGGTGGCCCTGAAAGGTCTGACTAGGAAGGTTTGGAGGCTGCTGCAGAGAGGGCTGTGGTGGACTGTCCCGCCCGCTGGCCCCCAGAACCACGGCAGTAGCTTCCACGTCCCCGGCCGTGCAGTGGCTGAACAGCTTGCACTGGCCTGTGGCTCTGGGTGGGATGTTGCGGGGCACACCTTCCGTAGCCACGAAAGGGGCAAAAAGCAGACTGTGCACGGCAGGTGGTGGAGAGGCCCAGGGACATCAAAGGCCATCAAAGGGCATGTCCATAAGCATAGATTGGACATCCCCTGCAAAACCAGTTGACCTCAACAAGGCGTAGTGTCAAAGGGCTACCGACTTGGAAATCGTCCTGCTTATTGAGTCTGCGGTATCCATCCTACACCGGATGGTAAACTTTGCTGCGTCTCTCCCTTCGGCCACTGCCCGAGAGTACACGGCCCGGGCCTCCTCCGGCCACTGAGGCAGCACTTGCGCAACCGTGACCCAACAGACATGCTCTGTTTACTGACTGCAGTCCTAAGCTGGAGGAAGAAAACATCTTCTTAAGATGGTACAGCTTTTTGGATTCCCTATCCGGTGGCGCGGTAGGGAATGCGCCCTTGGAGGTGGATGCTTCGACCACCAAGCTCTAAGGGGTGGGGTGTTAGGAGAGGAAAGTGGGGTTGCACGGGGCCGGGCGGTGACGTTGGGTAATCATCCGGTCCACAGGAGACCCTGTGTTGGGCCTGGACTAGGTGCCCAAAAGGACGTCTGTTAGGGTTTCATTAAACACCAGCAGGGTCTCCGAAGAGCTTGCTGCCGGTTGAAGCACCTCTGTCAGGAGGTTAGTCCTGATTGCCACCGTAGGTAGCTCGAGGCTGAAAGCCTCAGACGCCCTACGCAACACCACTGCTTACGATGCTCCCTCCTCCGTAGCCATGGTAGGAGGAGACAACATGCCAAGGTCTGGTGAGGTATCCAGACCACTGGCTTCCCCCAGTTCCTCTCTCCAGTCCGGTTCATAACCTAACTGGTCAGTCAAAGGGTCACCAGACTCCTCACAGTCCTCCTCACCCTCCTCTGACTGCCAATCGGTCTGGCTCTGTGTCTACCTCGAGGTGGAGGCTGGAGACACAGCAGATGCCGACGTGGTGGCAGTGGAATTGGCGCCAGGGGAAGTGTAACAAGGTCCACAAGCGCCAATCTGGATCCAGGCCTGGATCCAAGGGGACCTTGCGGTGCCGAGGCTGGTGCCTCCGGCGTCGCAGGCCCAGGGCCCCCACCAGAGTCCGTGGGGCCTGAAGGTGCACCGGCGGAGTTGGGCTGCCAAAAGATGGCGTGCATCGCTTCGTAAAATTGACGAATCTGGGCAGGGGTCCCTCCAGGTCCCGGAAAGGGGGGGGGGGGGAGGGGGACCAGGAGTCGGCTCTTCGGGCTCCACGTGTGGAGCCGCGGGAGGGGCACTACCCGCTTCCCTCATTGCGACGGCTGAGAGACAGGGAGTGACGATGCTTCTTCGACTTCTTCTTGCGCTTCGACTTACCTGACCCCAAGTGCGAAGACTTGGAAGAAGAGTGATGGTGGCTCTGCGACCGGTCCCTCGACGAACGCAGATCCGACCGACGCCACCTACTGACACGCTGGGGTACTGCTAACGAAAAAATTTCCGGATTCAGTCTGATGCCTGGGGTTAATTCTAAGGTAAGGAATCTATAACTGTTACTTTCAGATGCAAGAAACATGGTCTCTAGTTACTTTTGCCCAAAAAGATTACTCTGTGTTTGACATCAGAAGGGTTTATGCAAAGGGAGGCCATAGCAGTTCTCCTAAGAGAAGAAATTCATTGGGACTTATTGAGTAGTCCCTTTTGAATGTTCAATGTATTAAAATCAAGCACCGGACGGAAAGCTCGGAGCTCACCAAAGATTTGTTAACCTTAAATATCTATATCCAACCAGGACCCTCCCATGATTCTCTTTCGCAAAAAACTTTTGAGAAAATAAATTCAACTTTAGAATCTAAAGGGTTCCCTGCGACAATAATTGCTGGATACTTTGATGGAAAAATCTCTAATGCTTTTCTGGACAACGGGGGAAACCACGCACAAGAGGCAGCTTTTGCTATTCCAATCCTTCGTTTCCATCCTAGATAAAAGCGGATAAATGAGGGAAATTACTTCTTTCTTTTGTGTCCGAAATGAATAGTATCATCCTGAACAGAAGAGTAGAAGGAGATATTCCCGCTGCCTTCATTAGAATGGTTTCCTATAGTTCATCCATCCTAGATTATGTAATCTGCAGTTTGGACCTTTTTGCTTAAGTGCAATCACTGAAAGTTCAGAGTACACAAGAAAGTGACCATGCATTCCTGATCTTAGGAATAGAATTCTCAATGCAATCTACCTCTCCATGGTCTCTATGAATGGCCGGGCCGATGTGGATCAAAAAAACAGACGGATAATCTGGAACTTCAAAGCAATAAATAAAAAGAACACTGCAATTGCTTCTACACTCTTAGATCTCTCCAATAAAAAAGTTGATTCCATAACACGTTCTGAAGACACAGTTCGCTCAGTTGTGGTTACCCTCCAGGAACTTTCAAATAAGCAAGGCAAGGGTAAGAGTAATCCCAAAGGAAAGAGTGTAGATCCTCATTCATCTAATCTAAACAGACTGATCCGATTCCAATTTCGAAACTTCACTACATCAAGACAGAAACAGATCAAAAAGTTGAAAAAAAAATTGCCAGCGGAAAAAAAGAGGAAAAAATGCCAAATGCAAAAACTGGGTTGATCTCCAAATGGCAGTAAAACGCAAAAATAGAAAGGCATTCTGGAGGATCATTGCTAAGCAAATGGGGACAACAAAATCTATATGAGCATTTCCAGTTTCTTCATCTGACTGAAAAAAAAATATTCTTAACTTGTACAAACCTAAATCACAGAACTCGGAGCAATCGGACCTGCAGTGCCAAAGGAAGGGCCAATCCAACTGGGACACTTTAGCCCCAACGACTTTACAGATTTCCCGATACATAAAGGCAGCGAGATCTTCTGCAGCAACGGGACCAGACAGTATTCCGATTAAAGTCCTTCAATCCAACCCTGATTAATGGAGCAAATTTCGAATTCCCTCATATCTACACTGCTTTGCAATGGAAAAAATTCCAAAATCATGGCAGGGGAGCATTGTGGTACTTCTTAAACAAGGCTCTAGGACAATTCCAAACTACTATCATCAAATTGCATTACAGGATGCCACAGGAAAGATCTTTGTGGCCTGCGTCTTGGACAACTTGAAGGACTGGGCTTTTTCAAGAGGAGTGATTCCTATGATCCAGGCAGGCTTCCGTTCAAAACATTCAGTAACTGACAACATCAAAGTTTTACAAACAGTCCTTGACAAATATGTAGTGTCAAAATAACAAGTTGTCTACTGTGCTTTTATTGATTTTACTACTGCTTTTGATGGTGTGGATAGGACAGCACTCTGGAAGAAGTTAGAGAGGCTAGGGATTCCCCATGACCTACTCACAATAATTAGATCTTTGTATACAGCAACATGGTGTAGAGTACAAATGGGAGGGGGGGTGCTTAACAAGATCTGTAGCCACAATGAAGGGTTTAAAACCATGTTGCTTCCTGGCCCCCATGTTATTTTCTCTCTACATAAGAGTATTTTCTTAAAATCAATAATTTCCCTCAGAAAATAGCACGCAGCGATATCCATAGCTTAATGTACGCTGACATTGTTATACTGGACCGTACTCCAATAGGCTTTAAAAGAAATTTAAATGCATTAAATTGTTACACAATTGAAAACTTTCTGGTTCCAAACATATCAAAAACTAAAGTCTTACCCTTTAGAGGAAACAAGCAATCCTGTCCTTTTAAATGGTCACTGGGAGGTAAACCAATCGAGACCGTTAAAGAATATACTTACCTTGGGTAAATTTTTCCCCAAACCGTACAAAATTCCTCTCACTTCCAACACATAGGGCGTAAGGCAGATGCTCATGTAGGGACTTTGCAGAGGCGCTACTATTTCACCGGGAATAGACACTTCCAACCCTTACTTGAGGTCTACCGTATAAAAATTACCCCTGTTTTATCTAATGCCCTCGAACAATTAAAACTTGGCAACCAGTAAAACTGAGAAGGGAATATTTTACGTAAACTGTTAAGAGTTAACCAATCCGTTCCAGCCCAAGCATTAACCTAGAGCCTTCTTTAGTTGGTACATATGCCAGAGCTATCGCCAACATAATAGGATGGGTTTATAATCTTGTACACGCTGACCTAGGATCTTTAAGGTACATTTTAAAATTGGAGACTTTTAGAGATGAATCGTCGCAGTTCACTTTTAATATGAATCTTAGCTCAGCTCCTTACGAGTCTCATTGCACAGTAGCACTTTTACAATCATGGACGCCAACACACTTGGAACTCTTTCTAAAGAACTTGACACCTAGATTAAGCTTCGAATTGGATGTAGAACACTATTTGCAATTAATGCACTACGAATAATATGTAAAAAGAAAACAATATAAATCCCCCAAGTAATATTTACAATTTCAGCTAGAACACAGAGTACGGCGCTGTATTCGCTTATTGCGATTGGGGATCCTTCCATTAAAAGTGTCTACATCCAGATGGAATAACCTAGAAAACATGGCAGTTACTTATGATTTGTGTAATGGAGGAGTACAAGATCTACCTCATGTTTTGTCAGTCTGCCCAAAACCGACCCTGGTCGAGGCCCGGCGTCGGTTCATAAAGCCCATTCATTTTAGAAACAAGGTCTCTTCTGTTCAAGGCTTAATCATGTTATGCAAGTCCCCTCCTGATGAATTTGTCTGTCATAACTTGTTCAAGTTTTTTTAAAGAGTTTTTAAAAGATCTTTTAAAGTATATAATAAGAGTTGCCTTAAATCCATGTATTTTGTATTTGTTGACCTTAGTAGAGGTCTAAATCAAATCAAATAAAAACCTTGAACCTTGGGTGACGTCAAACTGGGCAGAGACATTTTCATCAAAAAATTCAATTTTTTGTGTGTCTTGTTGACTGGCTCGTTGACGAAGAGATCTTCTTTATAACAGTCACGGTTGTCGACACAGTTCTTGTCGACGGTGACATGAAAAGTTGGCATGGTCGCCAATGCCACAGTCGCCGACGGGATTGCCGTTGACGAGGTGGTGGTAGTTGTCTTGCCCCTCATTGGCGAAGCCATCACCGTAGTCAAAGTGACTGTCCTCATTGATGTAACAGGAGTAGCTGTGGACGAAGTTCTCATTGACAAAGCTGTTCTCGACGACGGGTCTGTTGATGGTCCTATTTTCATCAACGGGGCATTTTTCTGAGGAGTGACGGGCAGAGAAGATGATGAGGTGGATGATTTCTTCTGCACAGAGCCCGTAGAAGCGTCCTTAGAGGATGTTTTTTCATATGTTGCTGATTTTTCAATAGCCTTTAGTCTTTTAGGGTCTTCCATAGATGAGGTAGAGCCCTCATTTTTGAATTTTCGCTCAGGTAGAGACCGTCTTGGATCCTCCTCCTCAACCAAACCAGATTGGGATCTGGTCTTTTCCTTTTGAAGCCATAGAAGTAGTCTTGCTTCCCTGTCTTTAAGAGTTTTCACAGAAAAGGTTCTGCGGTGTTTACATTCTTTTGACTTATGGCTAGGACGCAAACAGTATAGGCACTCCTTATGAGGATCTTCAGAAAATAGTCTTGCCTTTCCACAGGACCTGCATGTTCCGAAAAGCCTTTTCTTAGATCCTTCCGACATAAAGAAGGTAAAACACAGTACCTTGGAGCTGTATCAAAAGCTATCTTTCTGTGACAGGGAGAAAAAGGGTCAGAAGTTCACCTACTGCATTCCACAACTGAGCAGAGCTTAGGGAGACTCCTTCACTAATGACGTGCAGTTAGAAATATGAGGTATGGTGACTCTGAAGGGGAGCAGTGGCCCAGAGTCCTGCTTCTGATTGGCTGAAGTTTAGGTATATTAAAACAATGTAAATTTGATAACAATGTCACTTGCTTTCTCTGTTTCTTAATGTTCTGTTATAGTACTGCTTATTTTAAAATACCAAGGGGCTCCCACCATGACAACAGGAAAGATTTATGCATGTGAATCTATGAAAGATTCTATACTGGAGAAGGAATATGCTACTTACCAGTATGCATCTGTTCTTGGCATGTAGAGCTGCAGAGTCGCACACTGAGGATAAGATCGCCATCTGGTGTTGGGCTCGGATGATTGCAGGTTGTTGTTGTCTTCGGAAGAAGCCTTTGGTCACGAGGTTGGTGACTCCTCCCCTGGACAACAGTGCGCATGGGCATCCACTCCATCGTCAGATTGTTTTTTCGCCATGATGGGAAAAGATGGAGTGTATAGGAATGAAAGAAAGGATGTCCATGTGCAATGTCTAAGTAAGACAGATGCTGGAACAGATACAGGTCCCGGGGAGGCGGGCGGGCGTGTGTGACTCTGCAGCTCTACATGCCAAGAACAGATGCATACTGGTAAGTAGCATATTCCGTTCGAGGCATATGAGCTGCAGATCACACACTGAGGATAGATTATACAGCAGTGCTTCCCCTTAGCGGTGGTCGCCTGTATCCGTTGCAGCAGTTTGAAATAAAGTTTTTAGGACAGCCTGGCCCACTGAGGCCTGTTGTTTGGCCTGCACATCAACACAGTAGTGTTTAGTGAAGGTATGCGTGGTAGACCACGTGGCTGCCTTGCAAATGTCTACGGGAATGTTACCTAAGAAGGCCATAGAAGCCCCTATTTTACGCGTGGAGTGCGCCCTAGGGGGAACTGTAAGTGTACGTTTAGCCTTTTGGTAGCATATTTGGATGCATTTAACTATCCACCGGGCTATACCGGATTTGGAGATGGGATTGCCTTTATGTGGTGGTGCGAAAGCAACAAAGAGTTGTTTTGTCTTTCGAAAAGGTTTTGTCCTGTCGATGTAATAAAGCAAGGCTCTTTTGACATCTAAGGTATGTAGGGCCCTTTCAGCTACGGAGTCTGGGTTTGGGAAAAAGACTGGTAGCCCTACTGATTGGTTAAGGTGGAAAGGGGAAATCACTTTTGGAAGCAATTTAGGGTTTGTCCTAAGAACCACTTTGTTACGGTGTAGTTGTAAGAAAGGTTCCTCTAGTGTAAGGGCTTGTATTTCACTTACTCTGCGTAGGGAAGTGATTGCGATAAGGAAAGCTACCTTCCATGTTAGGAATTGTAATTCACATTTGTGCATAGGTTCAAATGGGGGACCCATAAGTCTTGTTAGAACCACATTGAGATTCCACACTGGGGCAGGTGGCAATCTTGGGGGAAGAATTCTTTTGAGACCTTCCATAAACGCTTTGATGGCTGGTACCTTAAAAAGGGACAGGTGTTGCCTATTTTGCAAGTAGGCTGCCAAGGCTGCTAGGTGTAAACGTATAGAGGAATACGCTAGATTGCATCTTTGCAAGTGTAGTAGATAGCAAATGATGTTTTGGATGGAAGCATCCAATGGATGTATGTCATTATTAGCGCAGTAGATGGCAAATCGTTTCCATTTTGCGGCATAACTTGCTCTAGTAGTAGGTCGTCTGGCTTCCTTTATGATATTCATACAGTCTGGAGGGAGATTGAGGTATCCAAACTCTAAGACCTCAGGAGCCAGATCGCTAGGTTCAGTGTTTGAGGATCTGGGTGTCTGATTTCTCCATGGTTCTGGGTTAATAGATCCGGGGAGAGGCGTAGCCTTTGATGTGGAACTAAAGATAGTTCCAGAAGTGTGGTGAACCACGGTTGACGTGCACAAGTGGGAGCTACCAGTATTAGCGTTAGCGACTGTTGTTTCAGTTTGCGTACCACAAATGGAACTAGTGGGAGAGGCGGAAAAGCGTACGCAAATCTGCCTGACCAGTTCATCCATAGGGCATTGCCCTTCGACTGTGGGTGTGGAAACCTGGCGGCGAAGGTTGGGCGTTTTGTGTTTTCGGGAGTGGCGAACAGGTCTATGTCTGGTTGTCCCCATTTTTGGAAGAAGGGGAGTAGAACCTTGGGGTGTAATTCCCATTCGTGGATCTGCTGCGTGCGGCGACTTAGGAGGTCGGCCACTTGATTGTGGATCCCTGGGAGATGTTCTGCTAACAGGTAGATGTTTTGGGGAATTGCCCATCTCCAGATTTGCTGTGCCAGTTGGGATAGTTGGAGAGAATGTGTCCCTCCCTGTTTCTGTATATAATACATTGTCGTCATGTTGTCTGTGCGTATGAGGACAGTTTTGTTCTTTAGGTGTACCTGAAAGGATTTTAGTGCTAGGAACACTGCTAAGAGTTCCAGGTGGTTGATGTGGAGCAGTTTCTGTTCACTGGTCCATCTGCCCTGAGTGGTATGGTGAAGGAGGTGTGCTCCCCACCCTGTGAGAGATGCGTCGGTAGTTAGCACAACTTGTGGAAGAGGCTCTAAGAACGGCCGTCCTTTGGACAGGTTGATGGTGTTCCACCATTTCAGTGAGCGTAGTGAGCGACTGTCCACCAACACCAGATCGGTAAGTTGTCCGTGAGCTTGGTTCCACTGTTGTGCTAGACATTCCTGTAAGGGACGCATTTGAAGTCGTGCGTGTGGGACTATGGAGATGCATGACGCCATCATGCCTAGGAGCTGCATGAACACTCTTGCTGGAAGAGATGGATGAGTTTGAAATTGAGAGATGAGATTTTGTATACTGGCTATCCTGGCAGTGCTGGGATAAGCAATGGCTTTGGATGTATCTATGGTTGCTCCTAGATACTGATGTAAGTGGGAAGGTTGTAGATGGGATTTGGGGTAGTTGATAGTGAATCCCAAATTGTGGAGTGTTTGAATTGTGCGATGAGTGTGGAGAATGCATTTTTGGTGAGTATTGGCTTTTATGAGCCAATCGTCCAGATAGGGGAAGACATGGATCTGTTGTCTTCTGAGGTGCGCCGCCACGACTGCTAAGCACTTGGTGAACACTCTGGGTGCTGTTGTTACTCCGAATGGGAGAACTGTAAATTGATAGTGTTGCCCATCTACCACAAATCGTAGATATTTTCTGTGAGCGGGATGCATAGGGATGTGAAAGTACGCGTCCTTGAGGTCCAATGTGGCAAGGAAGTCTCCCTGTTGTAATAGTGGGAGGACTTGTTGGAGGGTGGTCATATGAAAATGATCCGAATGTATATACTGGTTTAGTAGTCTGAGATCCAGTATGGGCCTTAATGTTTTGTCTTTTTTGGGAATGAGGAAGTATAGAGAATACACCCCTGTTCCCTGATGTTGAAGAGGGACTGGTTCTATCGCATGTTTTTGTAACAGGGATTGAACTTCTTATTTGAGGAGAGAGAGATGATGTGAGGACATTGGACGTTGTTTGGGTGGTATGTTTGGGGGGGATTGTATGAGTTCGAGGCAGTAGCCAGACTGGATAATTTGTCTTACCCATCTGTCTGTGGTGATGGAAGTCCAGACAGGTAGGAATTGTTGGAGCCGCCCCCCGACCGGAGTGGAATGGTCTGGGGGGAGTGGTGGCAAGTCACTGTTTGGTGGCTGGGGAGGTGCGGGTGTTGTTGTTGTTGCCCCGCCCTCGACCTTTGTTATCGTTTCCCCTATAACCTCCTCGGAAATATCCTCTGTTAGGGGATGTTTGTCCAGAATTTTTAAAGGTGGACGTGGTCTCAGTTGCCGTGTTTTTGGAGCCTCCTCTATAAAAGGAGCGACGAAAGGAACCCCGGGTTTGAGGAGACTGCAGTGCTCCCATAGACTTGGCAGTCTCATTATTCTTCTTCATTTTTTCTAATGCAGCGTCCACTGCAGGGCCAAATAGCTGCTCTTGGTTGAAAGGTTGAGCTAGAATTGCGGTTTGAACCTCCGGTTTAAAACCGGAAATACGGAGCCAGGCATGTCGTCTGAGTAAGACGCTGGTATTAACCGCCCGAGAAGCAGTGTCTGCTGCATCTAAGGCGCATTTAATGGAGGCATTAGATATTAACTTGCCTTCTTGAATGAGGTCAGCGGCCTGGGATTTAAAGGGTTCAGGCAGATGTTGCAGAAGGTCCTCAAGTTGGTCATAATGCGCCCTATCATACCGGGCTAACAGGGCCTGGGTATTGGCAATACGCCAGTGGTTCTCCGCCTGTGCGGCGACTCGTTTGCCTGAGGCCTCTAAAAGCTTAGACTCCTTGTCCGGGGGAGGCGTTTCTCCAGTTGTCTGTGAGTTAACGCGCTTCCTGGCATTTGATACGACCAAGGAGTCTAAAGGGAGCTGGGCTTTAATGTATGCAGGGTCCTGCGGGGCTGGTCGGTACTTTTTTTCGATGCGTGGGTTGAGAACCCTAGCTCTAACAGGGTCTTTAAAGACCTCAGTGGCATGCTTTATAACCCCTTTAATCATGGGCAGTATGTGAACAGTTTTTTGTGACTGCTCAAAAGTATCGAGGAGAAAATCCTCTTCAAGGGGGTCCGTGTGCATTGTGACGCCATGGAATGTTGCTGCCCTATTTATTAGTTGGCCAAACCCCAAATGGTCATCAGGAGGGGAGGGCTTGGAGGGGTAGGTAGTGGGGTCAGGCATGTCAGGAATTGGATAAGACCAGTCATCTACTGGTGCTGTGTCTGGAAATGTAAAAGGGTCGTTTGGATCAACAGGATCATTAAATAAATCAGGGTCCGCCCCTCCCCCTAAGTCATCATTATCATCCTGTGGAGGAGGTGAATGATAGGGAGATGGTAAAGGTAAAGGTAAAGGAGGAGGAGGAGGGGGGGACGGGTTAGGAGGTAATACAGGAGAGGAAGGACGAAGTGGTGAAGTAGCACAGTCCTTTTTCCGTATGGGAGCTGGAGGTGGTGTGATGTCCAGCTTCCGTTTTTTGTATGGGACGGCAGTCACATGTCCAGTTTCGGGATTGATGTAGATCCGCTTTTGAGTAGGATCTGGGCGAAAAAGTTCATCCGGCTCCGAAGGTGGTGGCGGTGATGGCCGTTTCGGGTCTTTATGAACTTTTTTCGGTGTGGACGTAGTTTTCGGTGCCGATGGATTTTTCGGTGCCGATGGATTTTTCGGTGCCGATGGATTTTCCGGTGCCGATGGATTTTCCGGTGCCGATGGATTTTCCGGTGCCGATGGATTTTCCGGTGCCGATGGATTTTCCGGTGCCGATGGAGTTTTCGGTGCCGATGGAGTTTTCGGTGCCGATGGAGTTTTCGGCGCCGGTGGAGACTTCGGTGCCGAGGAACGTTTCGGTGCCGAAGGAGATTTCGGTCTTGAAGCCTGTTTCGGTGCCGACAGTGGTTTTTTCGGTGCCGAAGGTGTTATAGGTACAATCACATGAGGTTTGCTCGAGCCCGAGCCACCTACAGGCTTAGATGTCTTCGGAGCCGGGCCCGAGGGCGGGGCTTCTGAAGAGGATTTCCGGTCGCGACTGGGCCCAGCTGGCGGAGTCTTGACCAATGTCTTTTTGGATGGGGCAGAGGGGGTGGTACTCACACGCTGCCCTGGAGTGATGAGGTCATCGGAATCGTCGGCCTCGGACACGATCTCGAGATCTTCGGTGTCATCTTCAGGAACATCCTGAGCAAAGATGTCCTCCGGTTCTGGAGCTGGTTTGGCCATAATATGGCATCGAGCTCTTCGGTCCCGGAGGGTCTTCTTGGAACGGAAAGCGGCACAAGCTGGACAGGTCGATTCGTTGTGTTCCGGCGACAGGCAGAGGTTACAAACCTCATGGTGGTCACTGTGGGGGAACTTTGCTCCATACTGGGGGCATTTTTTAAAGGGTGTCCTGTCCATCAGCCGCTTCCGGAACCGGTCCGAGTTGATTTCGATGTCGATAGATTGAAGAGTTAAATCGATTGCTGGAAGTTTTCTGCTGGAGCGGAAAAAGTTCATCCGAACCCAATGGCGGAAAAAAACAATCTGACGATGGAGTGGATGCCCATGCGCACTGTTGTCCAGGGGAGGAGTCACCAACCTCGTGACCAAAGGCTTCTTCCGAAGACAACAACCTGCAATCATCCAAGCCCAACACCAGATGGCGATCTTATCCTCAGTGTGTGATCTGCAGCTCATATGCCTCGAACACATTTTTAAGCCATTTGCTGTCTGTTATCAAAGAATGACAATATCGGAGAAAGGTTCTGAAACTGGCTTGTGGGACAGTTTCAAGCCTATTCACAGCTAGAGCTGATATGAAAGCATGAGAATGACAAGCTACTTTATTAGATGTAATTGCATTAATACTTCCATTTGCATTATACGAGAGACATGGACAAATTGTAAACATACAAATTAATGAACGAACCAGAGCTGGAGAAACTACTTTTTAAGAAAGACAAACAGGGTCCCTGAGCAGGTTAAAGAATTTGCTACAAAAATTATAAAAGGGTATTCAGATTGGAGGGTATAATCTATATCTTAATCCAACATCCAATGAACTGTTTGGTACATTATAAAACCTGATGTGATATTTCCTCTGGCGGACTGCACACCAATACGGCTTTAGCCCAAGTTTCAATGCAACCTTGCACAAACAGTTTTTTTGCAAAAGGTAGTTTTTGTTTTGCTACTATTGAAAATTTTCAGGACTAAAAATATTTATATATATATTTATTGACTTTTGAAATATAAGCGCTGTGTTAACAGGAAAAACTATTACAGTGACTTACGGTGCGATCCCCAGCAAACCACACAAGAAACAAGAAGCATAACCAGGCTTCTAACTGAAGACTTTTGGAATCACTGCAAATGGAAATTAGATGAACAGTAATTATACCAGGGTTTACAGAGTAGGGCTTGGCTGGATGATTTTACAATAGAATATCTGATCATTGCCCATACTTACTGGAATATTCCTAGCCCCTTTGATAAAAAATGCATATGACGATAAAATCTATCAAGAAAAAGAATTGTAATGCACAAAATTTTGTGTGGAGCTAACTCCCATGTGGCATATAAATTATCCGGCACCTTTCCAGGTAGTCAATGTGAAGATTTTGCCCATCTGGATATTCTATAAATATCTACATCTGCTACAGAGTTCACAAGATCAATATGGACAGTAGAAGTAAACTGTAATATGAAGAAAACTATATTGATAAATTAACTGCCAAAAAAAGCTAACTCAACTACAAAAACACGTACACAAAATAGGCTTTAATCCAATTTATTCAAATTGTGAAAAACATCTGAATATAAAAGTATAACTGTACTTCAAAATATAAAATATGTTGAATTTCAATTGTATTTATAACTGTACAAAATAAAAATGTAAATCATCTTTGCGATCCCTTTATAGTGAATGGTCCTCCAATGCTTGTACTTGGCAAATGCTCTGGTAAGTCATCTGTAAAAGAAAAAGGTGTGGACCAAAGTTACTAAAGTAACCTGTAACAAAGTGCTCTACAAATCAGTTTAATAGAGAATATTTTGTAAGTTCTGTTTCTTTTCATTCCGAACGTATATCAAGACTGTAATTTCAGGGAATCAGCATTTAGAAATTAACAATCTCTATTCCACAAGGGTGGCGTCTCTTGGAGCAAAATTTGATTAGACTGTAAATTTCAGGTAGCAGGATTCTCAACCTGGCGGCAAGACCACCATTACATTAACAAATAGTGCGTTACAAGTTCATCACCTTGAATATTAGAGGTCTCAATACCCTCATTAAATGCAATAAAGTCCATCCACTCTTTACTGCTGTGATGGGGCACACAAACATTTTCAGCAGGAGACACACCTTACGCACACATAGGTGGCAAAACGGCAGAGCCGCTGGAGAGGCCAAGTGTATAACATTGGGTATTCTGCTTATACAAAGAGTGCTCTGATATAGGTAAGATATGGGGTCCTGTGATTGTAGACGACACCGAGTTGGATCAGGGCAATTAGATAAGTCTCAATCTATGGTAAACTAGATGGGATACAACTGGTATCAGTAGCAGCTGTGCACCGAACACAGACCAGAGTGAATTTTGGATTTCCCTCACTAGGAAACTAGCTGAATGGTCCTGTGTTCCATGGATCCTAGGGGGAGACTTTTATAATGTTCTCGATGTGATGCTGGATAGATCTACATCACCACTGCCGCAAGCTGTGCCAGCGCAACATGACAAAGTTAAGTAGATGGCTGGAAAGCTAGGCATTGGTGGATGTTTGACGCGTGCGTCACCCAAATAGGAGTGACTACTCTTTTTACTTTCCAGCACATAACATTTTCACTAGGCTAGATTGCATTGTCTAAATCCCTAAAACTTGATTATTTAATTAACCCAAAGCAACTGAAATCTACAGAGTGCTGGTGAAATACTTAATCTTCATTAAGTTCTGGTGATGGCCCTGGGGTTCTCTTGTGATCTGTGAGTGGCGAGCCAACTTATGATTGAGGCCCACATACAGTAAGTATCAGTAAAAAAGATTTGAACCAAATGATGGCCTGGGATATTAGCTAAGTCAATTGCTGCAAGAGAAAAATGAATCACTTAAGCTGAAATGTGAGGCTCGCATTACTTAACTATGTTAGAATCCAGAAAATAAAAATAATGTCCAGGACAATACCCAAATCCTTGGCTTAAGTGGGACTAGGTAGGATACAAATGGGATGAAGCCATACATATCCATTAATCTCGTCAATTTGCCGGATAATTCTACCAGTGTAAACTTTATTTTAGTTATTTATAGTCATGAAGCTGAGCCTCAGCACTTCTTAACTATGGTCACTGGTGCATTAGTTTTATACTTCATCTTCTAGAATAAAACAATGAGTTCAAACAAGTTACCACAAAAGGATGCTTTACGGAAGCAATGTTCTCTAAAAGCTTGTGTATTGTCAAAGGTTTTGAAATTAACACTTAACCAACGCTGAAGATCATAATTGTTTAGAGCGTCCATGAGAATTAGCAGGGACAGGCAGGATCCCTGGGTTAGATGACATGCAAGCAATCACTAATCAGATATGGAGCCACATTTTGTGGCTAAGAAAATATCAAATCCAAGTTACTCTGGCATCCATACCACCTTTGGGGCCCGGGAGAAGAAGATGGAGTGGTGTGGTATTCCAGTGGATACACAAGTCCCAGAGTACCAAGAGGGTCGATTACCCTTATTTAATGATGTCTGTCAATTTGCTTTTTACATTCTGAAAGTTTATTTCTATGCTTTGGCCAAGCCCAATGTTTCATTGCCTCTCATGAGTAATTTGATGTTAGTCCAACTAGGGATGAACAGCGAGCAAACCATGTCACTGAGAATTATAAAGAAAATAAATCCGCATTGGATCCGATGTGAATGTCGGCTCATTGTGAGGAATCAAAGGAGCGATCCAGTATTATCTGAGCCCTTTAGTGACCCAACCCTTTGGAGGACAGCGTTGAACAATCAGAAATTAGAGGGTAAAGTGTCTCAACACAACCCTTTTCTTACTATGCTTTATTAAGGGCCTCCTGTGGAGTGCCTGGGGTACATGAATGGAAATCTAATTATATATTCTAAAAGGCATGTTGTCTTCTTTGAAGAAGCAATGCAAGTCTGGTGCTTATAAATCTCCTGGTTGATATTTGAGGGTAGTTAGTGGTGGCTGAATAGAGAGCTGCCAGGACTGGTGTTGGTATTAGCTACAGAGAAGGTGAGAAATCTGTTAACACTCTTTGGGAAACCATATGGTTAGGAGTGTATAGTTTTCAGTAGTTTATAGAGATTTTTTAAAGTGCATTTTGTTCCAAACTATTTTAGCTATGAAGTAAAAATCCTTGGTGGCATAACTGTTGGTTTCATATCTTTCCCTATAATTGCAAGGTCTCAGAAGCTTTACGATTTGAGATCTCAGCCCTTGTTTTTAATAAGCATATGCAGATCATTCTTTAAAGACCTCAGGAAAAGTGTAAATCAGACTTTAAATATTTTGGTTTAGGCACCTACCATGATGAGCGGTATGCGAGGAGAGGAAACTATTTAATAAATAATACATATTTGGTAATATAGATATTTGACATATAGGCTTGGTATCCTTTAAAGAAAGATCTGGGGCTGGAGACTGGGCAGCCAATGCCTCAGCAATAAAATTTCTTTCAGTTATAACCACATATTTTTCTACCATTTCACTGTAGATCCAACAAGTGTGCAGTTAATTAAAATTCACGACCGAGAAAGTAAAAAATGTCTGGGCAATACAGCTGGGCTGTGCTTAAACTATTGAAAATCAAGATCACACAGATAATCTAACAAAGGAGAAACTGATGTAATATGAAAGCAAGCATTGGCAAAGCCAATAGGTCTGGAGTTGCCTGCCAGGCTTTTGGCTTGGACAGTGCTTGTTCGGTCATGGTTTTTGCAAAACTTAATTCTTATTTATTTATTTTAAAAGTTTTATATAGCACTGGCTAGACCCGAAGGTATCAGAGCGCTTTGCATGAGATAGGACATTACATAAGAACATTTTTACATAGTTACATCTGTTATAGTTACAGTTAACAGTAAATGCTAGGGAGAAAAACGAGAGCTTAACAGAATAAGATATTAGAGCATAGCATAACCAAGACACACATCATAGGAGTGGTGGAGGGTAGAGGGGAAAAGGTAAGCAGGAGAGAGGCAAGCAGACAGGGTCAGGTAGATCAGAAGGGGGAAGGAATTCGGGGTAAGGAACTCGGGGGAACAAGGCCGTAGAAGTAGTTGAAGAGAAGAGACAGTGGGGGAAAGTTGTCAGGTCAGAGACTTAAAAGAATAAGTCTAAAAGAAAAAAAGATGTCTTTAGTTTCAAAAAACACACAGCGCAATTGTAATTCTATGTCAGGACCGGAGGCGAGGATTATGCTTTGCTTTCTTTTTTTCCTTCCCAGCAGCATTCAACAAAAAAATCAAAAGACTACCTTTCCCGTAGTTCATGGGGAAAGGTCGAGAGAGACACGGCAGGACCACAAAGGCAGGAGCCTCCTGCAAATCTTCTTCTTTCTTATCCTGCTCGCCCAGCAGTTAAGTCATCCTTATTTTAGTTCTAACTTTGTGGTAATGTTTTTTCGTCGTGTGCTAGCGGTGCTTTGGCTGCGGAGATTGTGTGTGCGGCCGCAGGAGCGTGTTCATCGCTCCAATTGTGGAAGCGTTTGTCTTGCTCAGGCAACGTTTTGCTGCGGTGACGGCGGGGAGCCACCAGAGCTCGCAAGTGCAGGCGCGCCGCGTTGCTCCACGGGGATCGCGCTGTTCCTGTCAGTCAGAACCGTTGACAATGTGCGCCCCGCGGATGTCTGTGCAAGCTGTCTTGGAAGCCGTGACGCACATACTCCTATGGATCTGTAGTGAGCATTATCGCACAGCCTGATGCCCGCTGTTTGCGGGTCGGTAGCTGGCAACGTTTTGTTCTCCTCACCGGCACGCACAAGCACCGCTTTTGGTAAGCTGTGCTTTTTTGTCAGGCCGGCCCAGGTGCACGCGTCACCCGTCTTCATTAAGGGTGAGTCTGCCCTGGGACTCTGACCCGTATTCAGCGTGTTGCGCTGCATGAAATCTAGACTGCCTCAGTTGCCAATAAATTAAGAGCCTTAGGCTCGCAAAATTTATTCCCTGCACCCCCAGTGTCCTGATGCAAATAAGACTTGTGGTAAAAGCCTTAGGCTCACCAAAGCTTTACCTCTGCACCCCCTGAGTGCCTGCGGCTTATTGGGGTTAAGGCCCTGGCAGGTTTTTTCTTCATTTGATTGACCCACTGTCCATATAGTGAAGCTATGGAGGGGGGAATACTTTGAGGAGTCCTTGCAGGTCCTTCCTTAAGACGACGAGTTCTGTGAGGTGGTCGATTCCTCAATTCACCAGGCAGTCACTGCGGCCATGGGCCCCTTTAAGCGCCGCCTTATGGAAATAGCCTACGCCTATGCAGGCCCTTCTTCCTCACGGAACCCTTTCCCCTGCTTCCACTCGTGCATCAAAGTGCAATCAAGACTCCTCCCTGGACCTTGGCACCATTTCAGTGCCTGAGGAGGGCCTTTTTAGCCCGTCCTCCCGCTGATACGCCGCCCCCGACGTGGACAACCTGTGTCCCCATGGGGGTCTTGACGGGGAGGATGAGGATTCCCCTAACAAGTCCAATGATGAGGCGGGGCCTTCAAAGCCTTGGCGCCCTCCCCCCAGTGGGGTGGAGACACCCTCGGATATGTTGGTTCCTGAAGACCTTGTCCATCCCCCCCCCCTCTGCTGAGTGGGCTCCCTCAAGTAAAGTGTCACAGTTCGTGGCGAACCGCCTGAGAAAACCCATGGAGGAGGTCAGGGCATGCCTTAGGGCGGAGTTTCCCCCGCCCTGCCCTCTCGGGTAAGGTGGCTGTCACTCCTGAGATCGATGCCCGAATGGCCACTTTCCTACAGAAATATATCCGTGACCCCAAGAAATGGATAGACAAGTCCTGGAAAGCCTGCCAGGACAAGCTCATGGGTGTCTGTGGCCCCATCAACAAAATCCTCGACCTGGTCGAGGAAGCCAAAACCTCAAACACCCCTCTCCCCCGATTCAGTTTGGGGATGGGCGCAGCACGCCACAGCCTCTTGGCAACGCAAATTGCGCACTCTCAACTGAGAGGCATCGTTCTCTCCTTTTGAAGGTCGACCCCAAACTTGGGGATCTTGCTTTCTTCAGAGGCAGGCGCTGTGGCACAGTGCGGGTTCTACAGGGAGAGGTTTATCATGGAGTTGACCAAGATTGTCATCACGTTCACCACCCTGGACAAGGCGCAGGCGTCCATCAAGAAGGTCTTCCACCCGAAGATTTTTGTTGGGGCTGGCTGTGGTAGGGGGCGCTCTGTCTGCCACTTCTACACCCAAGGCCCCCACTAGAGGTTCCAAGAAGCCGCAGAAGCAGCCCAGACAGGAGTTTTTCCAGCCCCGCAGAGGCAATCGCGGTCGTGGCTCCAGGGGCACTACCAGAGGAAACTTCCAACCCCGAACAGGTGAAACTTTCCCCATTCCCTCATTTACAGGTGGGGGGGCGGGTTGGCTCTTTTTGTGCGCAACTGGGAGCGCATTACTGCGGACCCGTGGGTGCTCCACACATTCAGGGGTTTCAGCATAGAGTTTTATGGGTCTCCACAGCAGGCGGCTCGGCCTCGCCCTTTGGTTCTTGTGGATTCTCAGGCCGACCTGGTCGACAAGGAGGTGGCGGATCTTCTCCTCAAAGGGGCAATATCCTGCTCCTCCCTCCACCCACACGGTTTTCTAAGGAATGTGTTCTTGGTGGACAAGTCAGATGGGGGTCAACGCCCGGTCATCGATTCGAAGTACTCAGAGCAGGTTTCGCTTACAGAGGAAGTGAGAAAAGAGATGAGATGGTGGTTGGACCATATGGAAGCCTGGAACGGGCGAGCCATTTTTTGGGTCCTCCCCAGAGATGGTGAGAGTCAGAAGTCAGCAAGTCAGGCTGGGGAGCACATTGCGGGGACTCCTTTCACAGGAGGAAAGTGGTCAACAGACGAGCAGAAGCTCCATATCAACTGTCTGGAGCTTCTGGCCGGATCCTTTGCCATCAAGTGTTGGACGAAGGACAGGGTCAGCTTCATTGTCTTCCTCAAGATGGACAAAGTGTCGCCGGTATATAAATCACCTAGGTGGTACAAAGTCCAAGGTGCTTGCGGACCTGGCCAGTGAGTTTTGGACATTCTGCCTCGATCATGGTGTCTCGATAACGGCAGAGTACCTTCCAGGAGTGCCCAATGTCATCGTGGACTGGTGCTCCAGAGCATGGTCGGAAATGAGCCTCTGGCAATTGGACCCCCGGGTTTTTCAGAGGTTGCAATCCCTGTGGGGCCCGTTCTCGGTGGATCTGTTCACTTCCCGCCTTGATCACCAGCTTCCCCGGTTGTTCAGCTGGAAGCCAGACCCACTGACAGCAGCGACGGATGCTTTTCTCCAGGACTGGTTGCGGGAGACTGGTTAGGCCTTCCTGCCATTTGCAATGATTTTGTGCCTCTCAGCCCAGATCCGCAATCAGCAGGCAATGGGGGTTCTTATCACCCCCTTATTGGAGAGCTCAAGTGTGGTTTCCAGTTGTTCTGGAACTTTCCTGGGATTCTCAAATCCTTCTACCCTGGGATCAGTTTCTCCTCCAGAATCCCCAGGGTGAACTGCATCCCCTGGTGCTCCAAGGGCGCTTGACCCTCATGGTTTGGTGGATTGCAGGTGTCTGGCGACTGAGGCCTTTCGCAAGAGGCTGAGAGAATCCTGGCTTCAGCCTGAGCGGACGGCACTAACAAACACTGCAGATCAGCCTGGACCTGATGGGTTAGTTGGTGTCTTTGGAACGATCAAGATCCCATGGGGTGCGAAGTGGTCCACATCATGAATCTTCTGGTGTCCTTGGCGTCTAATAGACTGGCATATCATACAATAAATTCTTATAGGTTGGCAATTTTGGTGGGCCACGTCCTGTGCAAGGGGCGGCGGTGGTGTAACATCCCTTCGTATGTAAACTGATGAGGGATCCACCTCTCTTACCCTGCAACCTAGATATTCCAAGCTGTGGGATGTTAACAAGATACTCTCCCTTTTCAAGTCGTGGCCATTAAACAAGTATCTGTCTCGGAAAGCATTGTCGGGGAAACTAGTCATGCTTCTTTGCCTGGTTTGATGCTGGAGAGTTTCTGATGTGCGGGCACTGGACATTTCAGGATGCTCCCTCACCCCTGGGGGGTCACCTTTCACATCTCAAGGGGTACAAAGTCTGATTCCAGGGTGGTGTCGTATGTCACCTTCAATAGACATCCCAAGCTGTGTGTGGTTCGCTGTCTGAAGGCATATGAGAGCATGATGGAGGAGCTCCGTCCCCACGGGGAGCGGCAGCTACTAATCTCCCTCAGGAAGCCTTTCAAAGCTGTCTCTCCTCCCACAATAGCCCGCTGGGTCAGATAGGTCATGCAGGAGGCGGGCATTGATGTGTCACACTTTGGGGCAAGCGGACTGGCCCTCTGATTCCTTGCTCAAAAGATTCTACTTTAAGCCAGTAGTGGACATGGCTTCCTTGGTGGTGGACAAGCTTTGAACAAGCATAATCCTTGCCTCCGGTCATGACATTGAATGAAAAATTTCCTAGTAAACAAAGGAAAGTTTCAATTCTATTAAGGATACGGAGACGAGGACTATTACCGCCCGGCGTTCCCGAGGCTCTCCGTCAACTTTTCCCAACCCAAACTCAAGTGGAGGGGGCCTAGGATATGACGGCCCCAGTGCTACGTACTGCATAAGTATACCCTTTATTCCTTTGTGGGATGCCTACTTCGACGCTTTGACCACCTTGCCTAAGAGTAATGTCGGGAGGGTGGTGCATTCTGGTGTTTAGTCTTTCTGGAGACTTGGCTTTGTTTGCTATGTATTGAATAGGTGGCTGTTGCTCTTCATAAGTTCAGATTCATTGGAGTTTTTCTCTCTAATTGCCTAGGTTCAGAAACATCTAAAACGGACTAACAGAGGCTGACGGTATGAGGAGGGTCGCAGTCAAGAAAGAGGAAGATTCCCAGGAGCCTCCTGCCTTTGTGGTCCTGCTGTGTCTTCTGATTGGTTCATTCTCTCGACCTTTTCCCGTGAACAATGGGAAAGGTAGTTTTGTAATTGTTTTTTGAATGCTGCTGGGAAGGAATATAAAGAAAGCAGAGCATAATCCTCGCCACCGTGTCTTTAATAGAATTGAAACTTTCCTTCGTGTTTACTAGGACATTTTTCATTCCTTAGCACTTGTGTGTGTGAATTGGCTCCCTGTGAAAGGGAGGAATGTCACCACTCATAGTGAAGTCAACCAGTTGCCCATCAAGGACCCACTGCCCCTTGCTGTATGTTGTAGTGGACAGAAGAAAAATGTGAATGACATAATAACAGACCAGTGGATGAAGAGGGCTTCCTGAGAGCCATTATACATATGCGTTCTAATATTTCATTACAACAGTAGGTTGTTAGATTTACTGAAATTAACAGGCATCTGTGCTCCATGTTCCTCCTGTATATTGTCAGAGAAGGGTAGAAATTAAGTAAAATGAAAAGTTACAGGCCTTCCCTCTCAATTTGTGACACCTACAAATCTTCCACACAATTGTTTTCTAGGTCATTCAAGACTGATAAGTTTGATCCCTTAAATGCTTCATACTTCTACCCGTTTTCGGTTAGTCAACAATATGGCAGAAATGACTGTCTCAAATGTATTTGTGAATAACTCTAAACTCTGCGGTTTGCTCTACTTTCTGTAGTTAGTGACCCACAAAACCTCACTTTCCCATCATCCTGTTGGAGCAAAATGTTACCATTTCTGAGCTGCCAGGACTTGAGCATGAAGACAGCCAATGTAGTATTGGTCTAAAACTGCATTTTTAGCTAGATGTATAATATCTTGCATAAACCCTGCACCCCTGAGCATAAGCGTCTCCTCTCAGATTGCACTCCGTAACAGAAACCTGCTGTCACTGCAGCCAGAAACATCACAGATATCAGTTTATCTTTCAAGACAAATAGTTTGAATGTTTTTTGTAAGCTATTTAAGAGTGCTGTGGGTCCTGTCCGAAACAACTCATAGTAAAATGAACACATCATAGGAGATGGGACAAGAGACTTACCCAATACACCTCTATGGCACGGCACATGGCTGCATGAAACCTCGACCCTTCAGAGTATCCGGCAGTGGGATCAGGTCAGGATCTCACTCCTTAGGGATGTCTGGGTGGGAGACCACGTCAGGGCCTTCTCAGACCTGCAGCAGCATCACTCCCTCCACGCCACCCAATTTTATAAGTACTTACAGCTCCGCCACGCCCATCATACGCATATCTCACCAGGCACCTCGCTCCCAGAGTTCAACCGCTGGAGGCCCAGGTCATGATGGAGGACTTAGGCAGAGGAGGGGTGTCAAGGATATATCGATCCCTCACGAACAATGGCCCTACCACCCTAGACTCGCTGCGAACCTGCTGGGAGGGATGGCTGGGCCTCCTAGAACAGGCAGACTGGTGCGATGCCCTTATGGCTCCCAAAACGTTGACAACCTCCTCTAAATTGCGTCTCGTCCAACTATATTACCTACACATGGCTTATCTCACCCCAGCACGCTTACACAGGGCAGGACTGCGCCCCTCCCCAAACTGTACACGATGTGGCAAAGCCCCGGCCGACTTCTACCACGTGGTCTGGTTATGCCCTTGGCTCGCTCCATTCTGGTCAGGCGTGGAGTCTGAACTCACACAAACTCTGGGGTGGCAGGTCCCTCATGATGCCCTACACCTTCTTCTGGGTGTTTTTGATGGTTTGGACGACTCTAGAGCCGATGAGCGCTTTCTGGGCACTGCGGTGGCCAAGCGAGACATCTCTGCGGTCTGGGCTCAGGCCAAACCCCCTCCTATACAAAAGTGGCGACGAGGCATGGATTGGTGCGCAGCCCAGGAGGAGCCCCTCTTTGAGGCCCGGGGATGCCCTGAGAAATTCCTTCGGGTATGGGGCAAATGGCTAAACCTACTGTCTTGAGTCCCGTGTCTGATCTTTCTCCTACCTCGTTACATTGCTTCTCAGGTGGGGTGGTATGCTCGGTGTTGCTACATCATGGCCGGGACATTTGCTGTTTGCCAAAGATGAACTTTGAATTACTATGTACTTACATGCTGTCCTTTGTATGCTTGGTCTTTCAAATGCAAATAAAGTGGATTATCAAAAAAAATAAAAAATGAACACAGACAGTATCTTGCCAAGTTGAAATTAGTGGATTGTATTTATAGCCCAAATAATAACTGTGTCACTAACGCTGGGTTCAAACTGGAATGGCATGGTGAGCAAAAAAACGATGGATTTAGGCCCAGATCTCTGTACTGGGGTGAATGTATGACATTGTTCTGCATTCTGTCCAACTGTTTTTGCATTTGCCACCCCAAGTGGGGCGGGTATGCCCAGACGTGGGTCCCATGATCTCCATGCCACTGGAATCAAGCTACCCTGGCTGAAGAGGGGTGAAACCCCGAAACCGGTCTTAGGATGCTTGTTTCCAGTCCAGGGAGTACCTGGCTTGGCAATTCGGGCTGGACTGTTCCCATTAGGCACAGGGTCAAGACTGATTTGCATATGGCTGGGTTCAAACTGGAATGACATGGTGAGCAAAAAAACAATGGATTTAGGCCCAGATCTCTGTACTGGGGTGAATGTACGACATTGTTCTGCATTCTGTCCATCAACTGTTTTTGCACTAAGGCATAGAGGTCAGTCAATTATTCTTTCTTTTGCTAAATTTTGGACATAAAAGAAACAGACAAAGATATAAAACACGATACAAATATTCTGCAACAAATACTTTTTGAAAAAGAGCATATAAATCTACAGAATAATCAAATAAGTAAGATTTAACATAAAAAAGACATATTGGGGGGGGGGGGGTGTCATCTCTGCTTTATCTCAGACTTGCTGTAAAGAAGTGGAGGCTACCCATAGGCTGTGTCTCTTGAACATTTGGGACGCCACTGATCTGTCTAGACCAGAGCGGCTGTGGGTCACTTTGGGATGCATGGTGGCTAAGCGCAACATCGCCAGAACCTGGAAGGGAGGGAGGGGTTGATTTGAAATGCACTGATTGGGAGTCAGATATGGACTGGTGCATGCAGGCTGAGAGAGTGGTGTACGAAAGTAGAGGTTGCCTGGGTACATGGATGAACATTTGGCCCCCCTGGAACAAGAACAGAGGTTGGCTGTGTGCGCCCTTTAATGTCAACTCCCCGTTTGCTGTCGATAATGAATCATTGTAATTGTGTATCGCTGGAATTATTTGCACATATGAATCCTTCAATTAAGCTCCATTCTGATATGCTCTCGGTAATGTCCACAATTATTTTATTTGACCACTTTTTTTTTTTAATTTCAAATTATCTTTATTGAATTTTATGAAAAAAGGTAAAAAAGAAGAAAATAAGAGGATCATAACAGGAGGTGGTAACATGGTCAAGTATCACAATGTACATAAAATGGTATTTCAAATGATCATAAAGCAATTACTGGCAATAGATGTACATCTTGACAATAAAATAACCTCTTAATCACCAGCTCAAGAGAGGATGAAAAGATCGAATGAGTAAAGGAAAGAGGAAAAGAAAACCAGAAGGGGAAGAGAAAAGACAGAAGAGACTGTCCAGAGCCAAGAGCCCTATACTTAACATAGCATAATGACCACTTTTAATTTATATTGTGTATTTTAATAATGGTTTGTTTTGTATTTGTGTGATGTCATTTGGTTTGTCTTCTTTCAATAAAAAGTTTTCTTTTTTTTTTAAAGACATCATAAATAGATAAAATCCGCATCAGAATGAATTTGCTTGTTAAAACCATCAAAACTAAATCATATTAGGGCTAAAGTGCATTATGGGCAGCTAGCGGAGCAACAAATCATCCCAGATTCTCTCTCAATGGAACAAAGCTAATGGAAACGTGGGTTCCAGGCCTCAGAAATGTAGAGGTAGGGTTCTCCACAGAAAAGAAGATGATGCTTTCGCGGTGCAGCACACATCAGCTACTATCAGGATCTAAGTTTTTGAAGGCTAGATATCAGCCATGACTAAAGTCAAATAAATACAGCCATCAACACCAAATACTGCCAAGTACAGCGAACACAGGACAGAAATCCTCCCACCGCCAGGAAAGAATAAACACCGAACAACAAATAACGACCCATCAGAAGCAGATGCAACATTTCACATGCAGTCTGGCCGATCATTTTGGGGCTTTTCAACATAAGAGAATTTCACCGTTCAAAATGCTGCGGATTTTTTTAAATATATTTGTTGGGTCTTAAAAAACATCAACAATTTACTGCCTGCGCAGCACTGATGTGACTTAACCAAAGGTCAGTGCTCAATCACACTGCATGCAGACTGAACATGGCGCTCTATTTTGGTTTAATGTCATGTTTAACTAAAATTTATGAAGAATATTAAACGGGCTGGCTAAACCTGCTCTGGTCGTTGCTACTGTGGCGATGAGATCGTTACTCCGACCTCAGAATTCTTTCCTCAACGCCATCCTCCTTTCCATGGAGTCTCTGGGAGTTCCCTGCAGGGTCATCTGACCAGGCAGTTAGTAATAATGCAGTTTTCATGGTTGTTGCTGAGCTGCTGCACATCTTCCCCGAACCCGAATCGGATATGCATCTCTTTTAGAAAATGCTCTTGAATTCGGGGAAGTTTTATTCTGCTTTGATGGGTCTATCAGGAGCAGAAGGAGACATTGCTGAAGAAGTACTGGTGGCAGATGTGGTGCTGGCACACTTCCTGGAGAAGCCAGAGTTGCTGGAGATGACTGATCTCCTGAGAGGGGGACTTGGAGACAAAGTTACTTCCGGAGTAATTGCTATTGGTGGAGAGTAAGTTCTGCTGCATTCTGTTTCCCAAGTGCAAGGCACTTCAATTGGCAAAGCCAGTCTGAAGATAGTGGCAACTGCTTCTTCAGAGTACAATGTTTTTATAAATGTGGAACCGCTCTATGACTCGGCATCAAAAGCAAAATGGGTCGCGAAGGTGATGTCTGAAGTGTGGTCACTGTGTGTGGGCATCAGACTTAGTATAGACGTCAATACATGAGTCAACAGCAACAGTCTGGTGTCTCTCGAAGTCGCATGGTGCTTTGACAGCCTTCTCTGTGGTGTACCGGTCGATGACATGGAGGCAGACACTATACCCATCCAAGATGTGTTAAATCTTGGTGTGGAACAGGAAGAGCATCTCTTTCTTTGATGCGTTTCTCTCTGGTTCTGCCCCTGGGAGAGTCCTTGAAGGGCGAGGGTATACGCACAAATATGCATTGCCCCTGTCCTTAAATAAACTTTGAAAATGAATTGATCGAGCGCTAGGGGGCGCCTGACCATCATGGCCGCTTAGCGGTACGGCTCCGGGCGCCCGGCCCAGTTTCTTTCTGCCTGCTCCGTCCCGAGCTGCCCTGGCCGGGTCTTCGCCGGCGCTTTGGTGCACGGAGCTGTCTCACATCCCTGGGTCCCAATCTGAGGAGGACCGGCCCTCCCCGGGCGCTGCTGGAAGGCATCGTAGCGGGCACGGGGTGTGGGCGCGGCGAGCGTGGAGCGAGGATCCGGGGAAAGCAGCCACTTGAGCCCGCGGCGCCCACGAGGTGTCTGGGCCCCGGACTTCCGGTGGCGGAAGAGGCGCTTGGCTGCTGGGATCACAGGGGGCTCTCTCCCCCCCCCCCACGAGGCGAGAGCCACCCCCGCCTGGGGGATCTGAAGAGTGGTGCGGACGCGGAGCTGGTCCCGGGGGGCAGACTGACACCAGGAGGTCGCTGGTGAGTGTGGCGTGGCGTGGCGGGGCCGCCGGAGCGGTGCGGGGGTTCTGGAGGAGGCTCTTTCGCTTGCCGCGCCCCCCCCCCTCCGCTGCTGGAGCTGCCCCGCGGGGAGGGGGGTGCTGGCCTCGGTCCCTGGAGGGGCGCTGAGTGGCGTGGGGTTCTCCCCCTTATCGGGCCGCGGGCCGGCGGAGGGCTGGTTTCATCTCCCCCCTCCGCCCGCGCTCTGGAGGACCGCCCTGCAACGCTCAGGAACCCGTGTGGGGTGCGTGGGCACTGCGGCCCCACTGAAGACGGCGGCGTTGACCGTGGGCATTGGTGGGTGGCGGCGTACCACCATGGGGCCTTGACGGGCCGCGGATCGGCGGCGCCCCTGGGGGCGGATCGGCTGCTATATCGGGCAGCGCCCCGGGCAGTGACTTGCGGAGCTTGGACTGACGGGCTGCCCAGGCGAGTGGAGGCCCCAACTGCACGTTCTCCCTCCTGCTGTCTGGTTCCCCGGCCTGGTGGGCTAACCGAGATCTCCAGCGAGACCCTTCGGCGGGTGCGGCCGTTCCCCCACAGGCTGAAGTGGGGTCACCATGGGCAGGGACAGGGCCTCCAAACCGACACCTGCGGCCACCCAAACCAGGATTGAACAATTTACGACATCTGAGAGGGGGACTGGCCCGACCGGGGAAGCGGCATCGGCCCCTGCTACAGACCTGGCCGCCATCTTGCAGGCCATCAATGCGTCCCATTCCTCCCTGGAGGGTATGGTCGGGGAGGTCAAGGTGGATGTCGCCCTCCTTCGCCAAGACTTGCGTAATGCCACCACCCGCATCTCTGAGGCCGAATCGAGAATATCGACTGCAGAGGACGATATACACCAGTTGCAGGACCAGGTACGGGAGCTCACCACCCACTCTAAGGAGCTGCATCGCCGGGCCGAGGATGTTGAAAACCGGGCGCGGCGCGGCAACCTCCGCCTAGTGGGCTTTCCGGAGGGGGCCGAGTCGGGCCGGGCAGATGACTTCTTGGAGCGCTGGTTTAAATCCTGGATGCCTGCGGACAGCTTGTCGGCCTGGTTTGTGGTGGAGCGGGCCCACCGTTCCTTGGCTCCTAGGCCTCCAGGGGCACCCCCCCGCCCCTTCATCCTAAAGATCCTTAACTTCAGGGACAGGGACGCTATTCTCCGCGAGGCCCGGCGTGCTGAAACTCTTACGTACCAGAATCATAAAATCATGATCTTTCCGCACTACACTCGGGAGGTCCAGGAGCTGCGGCGATCCTATACGGAGGTGAAGTAGAAGATGCGGGCTCTGGGCCTCCAATATCAACTTCAGTTCCCGGCCCGTCTCCGGGTCATCTTTCAGCACAAAGCCATCTTTTTTGATTGGCCTCGAGCGGCCTGGTCTTGGCTGACGGAGGAACATCCACTGCATCGCTCCGGACATGGCTCGCCGTCGAGGAGCCGAAGGGGACAGGCAATGTCCAGACCATCAAGAACCCGTCGACGGCGGCGCACAGTGCCCCGGAGGCGCGCGGAGGGAGAGGTGGTGGCCACGCGCTCCATGGGACGGCCGCGTCGGGCGTCTGGAGCCTCACCCGCCTCCTCGGTCGCCCCTGCCAGCCCCGCGGCTGCTGGAAGCCGGGCCGGATCCCCTCTACGGATGGGCTCTGCGGCTACACCTGCTGCGCCCATGGACATCTCGGACCTCTCCCGTAGTCCAGTTATTTGACTCTCTCTTGCGGGGGGTGGTTTGTGGGGGGGACTCGGAGAGATCTACCAGGCCGCCAGTGCCAGCGTTTGGACTTCTGAGCCCCACTTTAGGGATAGCTCTCGGCCAGGGCAGTGGATTTAGTCATGATCTGGTCTGTTGAGGGGTCCACTGTGCGCTCATGCCCGAGCGTTCTAGCTTGGTAGTTGTTCTTTAGAGTTAGGGTGACAGATGCTTCCGTTTTCGAAGTATGGGGTTGGGGTTGTTTTGGGGTTGTTTCCTCCTTCTAGGGAGGTTTATGTTGGCTGGAGATACTCTCCTCATGGTTGTAGTCCAACGGCATCATTGCGTTCCTGACCTGCCCGCTGCCCTGCTTTCCCGGTGTCTCTCCCCTTGGGGAGGCCCTGCGCCTGCGTTCCCCCTAACTTCGCTGCTGGGTGCGCGCTCTATGGTCGCCCCCCTTCCGCGTGCACTGCGTGCCCCTGCTTGGGACTATGGCTGACACCAACATTACTAGGGCCGCCGTGCGTATCCTGTCCTGGAATGTCAACGGCCTTTTGGACCGCTTCAAACGCATGGCGGTCCTTAAGTACGTGCAGCGTATGGGGATTGATGTCCTTCTCCTGCAGGAGACCCATCTTCTTGGCAATAACTGCCCCTTTCTGGCCCGTTACGGGTACGATAGGGTATGGCACTCAGGCTTCGCTAGGGGTTCCCGGGGAGTGGCTATCCTGTTCCGGCGGACCTTTCCCTTTGTTCTAGCTCAGGTGCATTTCGACTCCCAAGGCATGGCTATCGCCGTATGTGGTACTCTCGAGGGGCGGCCACTCACCCTTATGTCCTTATATGCGGCGCCGTCCCTGTTGCAAGCCGTCCTCTCATACTCTGCAGCCTTACTTCCGACGCTCCCGGCGGGTGCGCTCGTTCTGGGAGGGGATTTTAACGCTGTCTACACACCTAGCATGGATGCGACGGGCCCCATCTCCCTTGCCAGAGCCGCCCGCACGAAGCAGCTGTCGGGCTGGGCTGAGGCTCAGGGCCTATGTGATGTGTGGAGGGTCTGGCACCCGCAGGCCCGCCAATACACCCACACCTCAGCGGCGCACCATTCGCACGCTCGGATTGATTTAATCTTTGTCCCGTCTACCGAATGCGCGGGGGTTCAGGATGCCCGCATTCTTCCTAGGGGTCTTTCGGACCATTCTCTGCTGCTTCTGGCCCTCGGCCCGCCTCCCTTCTCCGCCCGCCCGGTGTGGCGCCTGAACGCTTGGTTCCTTCAGGACACGGACTTCCGGAAGTCGGTAGGAAACGAGATTTCTAGCTATTATCACCACAACGTGGGCTCTGTTTCTTCCGCGGCCGTCCTCTGGGAGGCTGGTAAGGCGACCATTAGGGGAGCAGCCAAGGGACTTGTACAGCAACAGCGCCGGAAACACCTCCAGCAACTTACGGAGTGTGAAGCGCAGGCCTTGGAGCTTGAACGCGACCAGGAGGCATTGGGTGATGCCGGACGGGCGCGGCGGCTGGCCTTTCTGCGGGAAGAGATTCGTATGCACTCCATGGAGGCGGCGAAAACTCTGTGGCGCTCCTCAGTGGCTCGGGTATACGGCTGGGGGGACAAGAACGGGGCACTTCTCCACTGGCTGGCCACGTACTCCCGAGCGAGCAGGATTATCCCTGCCATTGTGGGCCCTACCGGCGAAACGCACACAACCTCCGTGGCGGTGGCCCAGTCCTTTGCCGACTATTATTCCGCGCTGTACCGGGCTCGGGCACCGGGGCTCCCCCTCGCGGAGCTGCTGGAACCGAGTGGAGCGGGCCTGGGTTGCTTGGGGCGAGAGGTTTGTGAGACCCTGGACTTGCCCGTCACGTTGCAAGAAATTGACGAAGCCATCAGCCATCTGGCTCCTGGGAAAACTCCGGGTCCAGACGGCTTCCCACAGGAATACTATGCCCACTACCGCGCGGCCCTTGCTCCGCAGCTTTTGGGCCTCTATGCGGAGGTGCTGGAGAGAGGCTCGTTCCCATCGGAGACGGACACGGCTACGATAGTCGTTCTCCCCAAGACGCAGCCCCCATCGCAGTCCTGCTCGGACTATCGACTGATTTCCCTCATCAATACTGAAATTAAGATCCTGGCGCAGCGGTTGCGCCCGCATCTTACCTCACTGGTCCACCTGGACCAATGTGGATTAATGCCGAACCGAGGGACTCTGCATTGCCTGCGGCGCCTGCATCTCGCCATGGCTCACTGGGGGCGCCTCTCTCCCTACTTGGCCCTGTTGCTGGTCGACTTTGAGAAGGCCTTTGATTCGGTGGGGTGGGTCTACCTTGAAGAGGTACTGGAGAGGGTGGGGTTCGGCCCTCACTTTCGTGCCATGGTCCGGGTCTTGTACGCGGCCCCACGGGCCAGAGTGTTGGTGAATGGGGCTCTCTCCCGCCCGTTTCCCATCGGGCGGGGGACGCGTCAGGGTTGCCCGCTCTCGCCCCTCCTCTTCGCCTTGGCCATGGAGCCCCTGGCCGTTCTGGTCGGATCGGATCCCGTTCTCCGTGGGCTGGACTGGCCGGGGATGGCTCCTGATAAAATAGCTCTGTACGCGGACGATGTCCTTTACCTCTAAGACCCAGCTGTCTCCGGTCCTATTGTTCGTCAGATCCTTCGCCGGTTCGGTCAGGCATCGGGTCTCCTTCTCAACCCCAGGAAATCGGTCTTGGTTCCGCTGCATCCGTCTAGAGATTGCTTCGACTGGCAGTCCGATATTCCCCTCCGGAGACTTTCCTTGAGATATCTGGGGATCTGGGTCACCCTTCTACCAGAGCTCTGCTGGGCCCTCAATGTGGCCCCCGTGGTCAATAAAGCCAGATCATATCTGGTGCTGTGGCAATCGCTCCCATTGAACCCGCTGGGGAGGATAGCACTCTATAAGATGATGATCCTTCCCAAGTTCCTGTACATGCTGCAGAACACGCCCTGCTCTTTTTCTCGTCCTTGGTTCCGGGACTTGGATAAGATGGCGACCAAGTTTCTCTGGGGAGGCGGCAGAGCCCGTCTTGCCTTGAGCCGGTGCCGGATTCCATCATATGATGGAGGTCTCAGCATGACCAACCTTTATTTGTACTATCTTGCGACTCAACTCTTTGTGGCCCACGATTGGTTTTCGGGCGGGTGGGACGACCCGGCCTACAGACTGGGAGGTACAGCTGCTGGGGTTCCCCTCCATTCAAAATATGCTCTACGGGGCGACGGTTCCTCGGTCGCTCCCGGACGTTGTACGGGCCCCTTTCTTGGCATGGCGCGCTGCTTTACGGCATACCCGGTGGTCGGGTACACTTACTCGGGTTACACCGCTCTGGCATGGCACTTGGCTGCGGGAGGTCGCAGGCTTGGGGGGTTCCGAGCGTGGGATCTCCTTGGGATACCCTGTTTAGGCGATGTGTGGAGGGGGAGTCGCATGTGCTCCTTTCAGGAGCTCCGAGATCGGTTCTCGCTATGCCCCTCACAGTTTTATAAATATCTCCAATAGCGACATGCGATTCAATCTCATGTACCTCTGGACTCACGAATCCCTGATCATAGCCCACCCGAAGCGCAGGTGATGTTGGGGTTTCTGGGGAAGGGAGGGATCTCCCGTATTTACCGGACCCTGGTCAATAACGCCCCGTCGGCCTGGGACGACATGAAGCTGTGCTGGGAGGCCTGGGTAGGACCATTGGCTGACGCTGACTGGAGGGACGCCCTTATGGCACCCAGGATGATTACCTCATCAGCTAGGTTGCGGCTCATCCAGCTTTATTACCTGCATACCGCCTATCTGACCCCGGAACGCCTCTACCGTGCGGGTCTCTCTCCAGATGCCTCTTGCGCACGCTGTGGGGCAGATCCGGCGGACTTCTTCCACATGGTGTGGACCTGCCCGCGTCTGGGAGCTTACTGGGGCGCGATTGAAACTGAACTAACTGAGGTACTGGGGTGAGAGGTTCCCCATGATCCCAAATTGGCCCTGCTGGGGATAACGGATGGTTTGGGCGGTACCCGAAATGAGAAATTTTTCCCAACTACTGCTCTGGTGGTGGCTAAAAGGGACATCGCGGCCGCCTGGAAGCGGGTTGATCCACCCAAATGCGCTACATGGAGAAGGGGGGTGGACTGGTGCGCGACGCAGGAGCGTGCGATGTACTCGGCGCGGGGTTGTCCCAAAAAGTTTGGCAGAGTATGGGGGAAATGGCTAGGGGGTATAATCTAGGGGAACTGAGGCGGGTGGAGGGAGTGAGGGGGGCGGGGAGGGGGTGGGGGGTCGTGCTACTGAGTGTCTATGAATCCAGGAGATGTCATACTGATGCCAGTTTGTTTGGATGGTTGTATATGTATTCATGTGTGTTCTTTTGCAAAAATAAAAATTTGCTTATCAAAAAAGAAAATGAATTGATCATGGGCTGAGAGACGCCTTTGGTCAATTGATTTGGAACATTAACATCATCAATCATGTCATCTAAAACATTTAGAGTTAAGTCACGTGCAGTGCACTGGGGGAGGAATGGTTACATAGGTCACCATAAAATGAGAATTTCAGTCTTTTTTTAGGTTTTGGATAGTAACTGTAACGTACCTTTAAATTATGTTTTTCATGGCATTCTTGTGCTTTGTTAAATATTTGGCGTTTACAGATCTTAGAAAGAATTCATTTGCCATTTTTTAGTGAACGTCTTTTCTATGATCTACTTAACCAGGTGCCCTGGATGTATCAGTACCCATCTTCTGTGCCCATTGGGCAAGCCCAGAGGCCCAGCTCAGCAGGCACTTGTCCTAAGAAATGGCTTTATCCGTGTACTTTGCCTATTAATCGTAGGCCAAGTATGCAGAGTCTTTGGCTGCACGCTGAACCCACTCTCCTTCCCTCCATAGAAGTTGGGCAAGCCTTTTTGCTGTGGCAAGATGGCTCTGGTTGTGGCTTTTAGTCCCATCCGGTGAATGGACCCTTCGCCCCAGAATCCGCATCAAACAACTGGAGGGGGCTTTGGGAGATGCGGGAGGCCAGTTGCTTCCCAGTGCACCAGTTCACATAGCTAAAGTCTGGCACCGGGTATGACACTTGACCAAATCATTTGCCCACTACACCTCTCAAGAGTACGTTGCTTACGCACTGCGGTTGCTACCTGACCTCCCACTCCCCCCTTGATCCCAGCACCCTTGTACTGAGAGACTTCTGGGCATGGCCTATAACTGTGCCCAGCAAGCCAGGGTGTTGGAAAAGTCCACATCATAGCTGACCATTCTTTTGTCCGCGCCTTCTTGCAATTACTTTTGGGTATGCCGTACCTGACTATGTCTTCCTCCAGTGCATGCCACTGCTTTGTCAGAAACTGGTCATTGCCTACGGACAGCTGGCGTAAGACATTAGCTTAACCAAGCTCTGTCCAACCTTCTTCTGGCCACATTAAAAACAACTTCATAATACACTACTTAACCCGTCTGCAGACACAATGGAAGCAGTTTTTGTACCCTACGTTCAAATATGTGGCCCAAACTTGCATATTCGTTGCCAATCTCACAGACATTACATAGAAAATACGCATGTTTTCAAGAGAAGGCTCTTCAACTGATCCGGAGCCGACCAACCCCCCCTCCCCCCCCCCACCCCTCCAAGCGCCTTGAGACTCTCCCGGGTGAGTAGCACACTTTAAAAAACACCCCGAGTGTTTGATTGATTGATGCTGCATACTGTTAACGTGATATCCTGATTGGGAGTTTGATATACTATGTACATGCATTTCTCCATGTTACCAAGCCTGTCGAAAGTTGTTTGAGCTGATACGAATGCCAACAACATTTGTTAAAAAAAAAAAATATATATATATATATATATATATATATATTTTATCTACTGGCGGTCGCCAGTAGATAGTTATAGTTAGGACCCTCTTACCATAGGAAATCCGCAACATTCTATTTTGAATAACTTTGGCGCCGGTCGACGAATCCTCGCAAAATTTTCAAAATAGGTGGGGCGTTGAGCTCCGCTCCTACCCTGAAAGTCTCGGGGGGGATTCGTCAAGCGGGGGCTGAGATAAAAGGGGGGTCCCAAAACGCGTTTTTCCCATGCATTTTTCCATAGGACCTTTAGACAGAGCTACAGCCCGAACGGCTGAACAGAATTTAATGAAATTTGGCAGAGAGGTAGTCCTCAGGTCAAGGAAGTGCCTTTTGTAGGTTTGGTGTGAATCTGTTCAGTAGATTCTGAGAAAATAGCCTTTAAATCAATATATATATCTGAGCCAGCTTACGGTGCGCTTACGGTGCGCTTACCGTACGCGTACGGTGACGTGCGCGAGCGCGATTCTGATTGGCCGTTAGATCTTAGTAAACATTCGAATCGGTCGAAACCAGGAAGCGGCGGCCGCCATTTTCTCTCTCGCACTCTGACAGGGGGTTGAAAAACAAAGTGCAAAAACATGTAAAGGGGCTGTTTAGACAGCTCCCAAGCACCTAGCCATGTCGAGGGAGTCCCCAACGATCCCCCAAGTGAAAAAAGGCAATTTTAATTTTTTCGAAAATTTCGCCGATTACGCTTACCGTACGCGTACGGTAATAAATAATAATAATAAAAAAAAAATATCCACATTCTCCCCACCCCGTGTGCAAATGGTGCCCGAAGGGCACCATTTGAGCATGGCTTATTACAGCAAAACAAAACATATATTTTACCTGTCACAACGATGCTCATCAAATGTCCTCCATGTGCGCACGGTGCGCGAAGCGCATCGTGCGTTCATGGCCCATCTAGCGTAACGTGGGCACGCGGTGCGCGAAGCGCACCGTGCGCGCACGGAACGAACTGCGTTAAGTGGGCGCGCACGCCACAAATGGCGTAAAGTAACTTAGCATTTAAAAAAACGTACAAATTCACTGAAAAAACCATAGGTTTCACACACGTTATAGTTAGGAATTAGCATTTAAAAAACCTTGCAAATTCACTGAAAAAACCATAGGTTTCACACGTTATAGTTAGCTGGACATTTTACTGATAAAAAGCCAATGAAATTCCCCCGTTATAGTTACTGTAGGCAACTATAACTCACGCGACCGTAATCCTCTGCTGATGACATATGTGTCTTTATGAAAAAAAAATATTTGTAATATATGTATAGCTAAAATTTAATGGAAGAAGACATGGGCAAATAAGTGTCTAAATACAGTATTAGCATCAGAAGAGGATTGCGGTCGCGTGAGTTATAGTTGCCTACAGTAACTATAACGGGGGAATTTCAATGGTTTTGTACAAGTGAAAAGTCCAGCTAACTATAACATGTGTGAAACCTATGGTTTTTTCAGTGAATATATATATATATATATATATATATATATATATATATATATATATATATATATATATATATATATATATATATTCACTGAAAAAACCATAGGTTTCAGGGGTGTTATAGTTAGCTGGACTTTTCACTTGTACAAAACCATTGAAATTCCCCCGTTATAGTTAGTTCAGCTAACTATAACTCGCGCGCTAGCAATGCACTGCTGATGACGTCACATATTACATCACTCATGACATGGTCAGTGACATCACTGATGACATCTCAAATGACATCACTGATGACATCATCCAGTGAATGTGTGTTTTTCTGAAAATTAAATATGTTTTATATATGTATATCTCAAGGTCTATGGAAGAATAAATGGGTATATAAGTGTCTAAATGGATGATTTGTTTTTGAAAAATTGATTGTGTAACTGACTGATTAAGTGTATCATAGTGAATACATGGCTTAGTGAGTAATGTTTAAATATGTAAATATCTTTATCAGTCTCTCACTTTGGGTATAAGTGGCTGCATGGGTTGGTGAGTAGCTACATGGGTGTCTATATAGGTTATTAGTTGGTTTTTTGAGTATCAGTCTGAGTGTCTGCATGGTTCGGTGGGGGGTATTACGTAGTGCATAGGTGCATGAATGAGTGACTCACTCTTTGTATGTGTTGAAGACAGCATGTGTGCAAGACTGTATGGGTAGATGAGTGTGTGTATGGGTGTGTTAGTGAGTGAATGACTGTCCCAATAGTGTCTTTATGAGTAACTACATATGTTTTAAACTAGTATATGTGACTATTGGTGTATATAAGTGAGTATATGTGAGAGTGAGAGATTGAAAGAGTTCCTGTATGAATGAGTATGTGTTTCTGTAAGTGATTGTTTAAAAGACTAAGTATGTGTAAGTTTCCGTAGAAGTAAGTGTGGTGGTGTGTGTATAACTGTATATGCAAATAAATGTATGTTTGATTCTTTATTAGCATGAGTGACTATGTGTGTGAGTAACTCTATGGATGAGTGGCATTGTGTAACAGGATGTATAGGTGTATGAGTACATATGATGAGTGAATACATGTATGAGTGACTGTATAGGACTGTTGGTGAATGAGTGGATGTGTATGTGGATCTTAGAATTACTAAAGAGGTTGTTGTAACTGGTATATCCATTGTTTTGAAAAGTTTAGTCTCTATTTTTGAATGTGTGTATCAAAGGTTATATTAGGGTGAGAGGAGGTCTGCCACTCTATCACAAGGATGATGTCATCAGTGATGTCATTTGAGATGTCATCAGTGATGTCATGAGTGATGTCAGTGACCATGTCATGAGTGATGTAATATGTGACGTCATCAGCAGTGCATTGCGGGCGCGCGAGTTATAGTTAGCTGAACTAACTATAACGGGGGAATTTCAATGGTTTTGTACAAGTGAAAAGTCCAGCTAACTATAACACCCCTGAAACCTATGGTTTTTTCAGTGAATTTCTGAGGTTTTTTAAATGCTAATTCCCAACTATAACGTGCCTGAAACCTATGTTTTTTTCTGTGAATTTCAAAGGTTTTTTAAATGCTAATTTCTAACTATGCCTACAGAGATAGGACATGTGAAGAAAGAAGAAAAAATGCACAGAAAGAAAAAAAAGTAGTGCAGAAAGAACTAACAGAAGTCCTCAAAGACGAAGAAAAGTGCAGGAAGAAGGATAACGTGCAGAAAAAACAAAAAGAGGAGCAGAAAGAAGCCTTGTTGCAAAATCATCCTGTACCCTCAACTTTTTCAGACGGATACTGGTGGTAACTGAGTCTGACTAACCAGTCCTAGAGCCAGTGCTTATGTTAAAAGACACTTAGAATACAGTGAAAACACCTACATACACTAGGGAACAATATGCGTTGGGGTCCCCCTGTGATTAGCATGACCTCCTCTGTAAGCCCCTAGTATATAATAGGGCAGGGGGATTAAAACTACCTCTTAAAACAGGCCACAGGGCGTTTTTGCACACGTTAACTCAGGCCCCGTCCCCTCCCTTCACCACTGTGTAAACACGCCCTGTGTCCGTTTTTAGTTGGGAGATTAAGTTCATTTGAATCCTGAGGGTCCCTAGGGTCCAACTAGCCCACTAGGTACCTCCAGTAAGTGCCACAGAGCTGCTTTGCAGAGAGGTGTAAAAAGTGGCACGGCCTGGACCCCAGGGGCTCTCAGTATTGAAGGAAAATTATATCCCCAATTTAAAACGTGACATACTGCGTGTTTGCACACGTCACCTCAGGCCCCGTCCCCTCCCTTCACCACTGTGTAAACGCGCCCTGTGGCTGTTCTAAGTTGAGAGATTAAGTCCCCTTGAATCCTAAGGGTCCCTAGGGTCAAACTAGACCACTAGGTACCTCCAGTAAGTGCCACAGAGCTGCGTTGCAGAGAGGTGTAAAAAGGGGCTTGGCCTCAGAACACCTGTCTGCAGTGCAGCTCCCTGGTGCATACTGGGGATGCCTGTTGGGCTAGTTGGCCCTCAGGGACCCTCAGTATTGAAGAGGAATTAATTCCCCAACTTACAACTCGCCAGGGGGCGCGTTTGCAGAGTGCTGCAAGGAGGGGGCGTGGCCTCCGGCACGATGCCAGTCTTTTATTTATTTTAATTTTTTAAGAAGGGGGGCTGTGTGGTTCCCCTTCTTATTCTAATTTATTGGCCCTGATGACCCCATCCCCCAGGGCCTGTCTCCTAATTATATTTGTTTGACCCCAATCCCCAGGGCCGGCCACTGTTTTTTATTATTTTTAAAAAATATATATTTATAGACACACCTAGGACATGCTGGACAAACCGTACGTACCTATCACCATGACGATTTGAGTGATATTCATTAAAAGGCGACTATGCATACAATGAATCAACGTGGAATGTATTTACACCACTAGTGAAGCTCTGACATGTCTGATGCCCTACCGTGCCTAATCCCTGTAGACACCCTTGTCGTTTATTTATACAAACATGGGTAGCTATTGACGGGCACATTTAATACACATGCACACCAAGCCATTCAAAGGGGATTCGACAAAAATTCGACCAAAACTATGCAAGAAACCCCCCTCACGGTTAATAAAACACACATCCACTGCCGGATATGTAATACTTTTTATTTTACTCTCTGGAAAGGGGACGAACATCACTTGAGAGTCACAGCGCACTCCTGGCAGAGCCCAATGCTGTGTTACACCCACCATTGCCTGCTGAGTGCCACACACCTCTGTGTTGTATTCCACTAGCTAGTGCATATGCTACGACACTCTCTAGCCCATGTGCACTGTAACACCACCCCGTGAATATGTCATGCCACACTTGTCTTCGCACGGGTTATATTGCCCCATCTAACGTGCCTTCCTCGATGCCTATGTTATAACGCACAGTGCTATGCCATACATATTACAATCTGGGATCCATATCTTTGTCACAGTGCATATGCAACGTTACACTCCCCAGCACATATTTTATATTACAACTTTAGAGACTAGTTAGGTTACACAACACTGCCCAGTGCATATTACACTCCAAGGCGCATATCGCATAGCACGCGCTAGTGCCTGCGCTATCTCGCGCTCTCCAATGAATCTGTCATTGCGCACAATGTATTGCATATTATATTTCACGCCCGGTTCATCTTATATCACACTTTTTGGTGCATAGTTTATACCATACACTATATCTAATTTTCATTTTCAATCGTGCTCTCAGGACTATGTTCTATATAACACTGTGTTCACCTACCCTTTTCACGGGCATTACATTTTGCGATAGGGGGTGGAGGGTCAGGGGGTGTTTCTGCCAAGTGAGCCCGGAGTCACAGTCACAAACGTCCTCTTCTTCCTGAATAAAGTGAGATTATTCTGCATACTTGTTCATATTTTAAGTAGTTCGCACAGACACACGTTTTAAAAACAATAAAGTTCCTAATACACGCCTTCTCTGAACAGTGAGCTTGCTGCCCCATCCCCCTCCTCCCTATCCTCTGTTGTGTGAATCCATGGACTAGCCTCCTCCCTCCTGCCATGCATGGTCTGATGTGCTGCCACTGCCCTCAATTTAGTATGATGTACCAGTCCACTCCTCCTGCCCGCCATTGCCCAATTCTATGCCCCATCATTGACCTCCTGCTTAAACTCTGTGCTTAGCTTGCTGCCCCTATTCTCCTTCCCCCTGCCCTCCGATGTCTTTGTGTATGCCCCTGCTCCATCCTTTTTGCCCACCATATTCCATGGACCTGCCACTCCTATCTACTCTGAGTGTTCTGTTGAGCTGCCACTCCCCTCCCACCTGCCTAGCATTGTCAGATGACTGTAACCTGTCCCTGCCACCTCCACACTGCCTGTCCACATGCCATGCCCCTATCCTCTTCCTCCTGTCCTACATGGTCCATTGTACTGCCACACCCTTCTGCCCTCCCTGGTCTGTTGTGCTGTAACTGCTCCTCCTGCCTGCCCCATGCGGGCTGTTGTGAGGCCCCTTCCCCTGATCTTTGTCTGTGCACAGGTCCTGACCCTCCCTTCTATCCTTCATCGTCCTTTGTGCATGCCCCTGCACCCTCCTTCTTGCCCATCATAGCCATTGTGCTACCACTAACCCTCCCAATTGCCATGCATGGTCTTCTGTGCTGCCATGGCCCCTCCCACCTTCCCTGTGTGGTCAGTTAGCTGCCCCTGAACCCCTCCCACCTTCCCTCCATGGTCTGTGTGTATGCCCTCACAGTCTCACTGTTGCTCTTCATGGTGTGTCTTGCTTCTAGTGCCCATCCTGCCTGACCTCCATGGCTATCTTGCTGCTCCTGCCCTGCCCCCTTGCCCCCAGCCCTCTGTTTACATGTGCAGACCTCTACTCCCTCCCTCCTGGCTTGTCTGTTCCATTGTAATGCCCCTGATCCATCCCTCCTGCCCTTTATGGTCTGTTATGCTGCAGCTTTCTCTCCGGTCTGTCCATTGTGGTCCTGCCTCTTGCACCTCTGTTCTGTTGTCCATGTGCATGGTCCTGTCCCCTCCCTCTTGCTTTCTATGGATTGTTGTGCTGCACTCCCGTCCCGCATGCCCTGTGTGGTGTATTGTGCTGCTGCAAACCCTGATGCCTGCCCTGCAGGGTCAGTTTGGTGCACCTCTCCATGTCCCTCCTGTCCTCTGTTATCCAAGTCCATGTCCCTACCCCATTTCCTTCCATGATCCAATGTACCATACTTGCGAACATTTTGAACTTGGTAAGAGGGAGATTTTGAAAAAAAACTGGGGTATTGATTTTCCCCTTTGAGTTACATTGAAAAAGAGGAGATTGTAGACAGGAGACAGATAAAATAAAGCCCATTTGAGCTTAAAAATATTGGACGTTTCCTGGCTGAATCGGGTCTGTTGGCATGTATGGTTGTACTACCATTTCCTCTTCCTTCTGCCCACAATGGTCTATTACATTGCCACAGCCTCTCTTGCAAGTCCTGTATTGTTGGTTTGTTGCCCCTGCCCCCCATTCCACTGCCCTCCATAGTCTGTTGTGCTGCCACGGCCCTTCCTGCCTGCTCAGTGTGGTTAAATTGTTGCCTTTGCACCCTCCTACCTGCCTTCAATTTTCAGAGTCCGTGCCCCTGGCCTCTGCCTCTCAACAGTATCCTAATGAACAACTAGATTGCTAACATTCTATATTTATTACAAAAGTGTGGAACGCCTGACGTCATCTTGATTTAATCAAAACTGTAATACCTAGAGCATTTCCTTTAGAAATTACATATATGAGAGGGTCTTATTGGCATCAAAATTATGGTTAGTGCTCTAAAAGACTAAAATAAGGACATATTTTCTGAGTTTTCAAATAGCGAGAAAGCACTTTTAAATTATTTGTTACCTTTATGTTTTTTTATCCAGTTGACCACTTGATTAAATGTTGCACTTAGGGGAGAGGATGTGGTGTTACTTCCAGAACTGCAGACTTTGCAACTGGGGAACCAGGTTGGAGTTTCTGCTTCAGCTCGACATTCTGTGATTCTGGTCAAATCACTTAAGTCTCCCCATGTCTACAACCAAAATGAATTTGTTCTTGTGTGATGTAACCAATGCTCATGTAAAGCACTCCAATACCTGACAAGTCTGCACTATATAACATTGCAAAAACACAAAATAATAAGTGTTTTGCACACTTCTGTCATTGGGCTATATTTGGGCTACATCTGGGTGATTTTGGGCTACATTTGGGCTCTTTTGTCTCCGGTGGCCATCTTGGGAGATTTATTTGTTATGAAGTTTCCTAATTTCCTCATGTACTGCAGTCTCCTCAGTAGGAAATGCTTTTCGTTTTTTACTTTGATTCCATCATGAAGGTATTCAGATATGTCACACATTTGCCATAAATTCTGAATGTTAGCACTCTAGTTGCTCATTAGATCTCTGTAGTAAAACTACTGTTCACCATGGAAGTCTGCTCCTGGTATTAAAAGTGCATGTTTCAGTCTGCATGTCAGAATTTTTTAATGAAATAGAAGAGGATTTGAGAAGTCACTCAAAATGTGCCCTCATTTTCTTTCTTCAGCATTAATCATAATTTCTATGGCAAAATGAACCCCCTCATTGTGTTCCTTTTTAAATTAAATGTTTTAAGTGTTACCAGTTTATTCCAATCAAGATGGCTTCAGGTGTGCCATACTTTTGTCATAATGAAGACAGTAAGCGCTCTAGTTGTTTTTAAGAACACTCTGGGACATTCTGTCATTGGGCTATACTTGGGCTACATCTGGGTGATATTTGGGCTACATTTGGGCTCCTTTGTCTCTGGTGGCCATCTTGGCAGACTTATTTGTTATGAAGTTTCCTAATTTCCTCATTTACTGCAGTCTCCTCAGTAGGAAATACTTTCAGTTTTTTACTTTGATTCCAAAGGCATTCAGATGTGTCACACATTTGCCATAAATGCAGAATGTTAGCACTCTTTTTGCTCATTACATCACTGTAGTAAAGCTACTGCTCACCAGGGAAAACTGCTGCTGGTATTGAAAGTGCATGTTTCAGTCTGCATGTCAGAATTTTTTAATGAAATAGAATAGGATTTGAGAAGTCACTCAAAATGTGCCCTAATTTTTCCTTTCTGCAGCACTAATCATACTTTTTATGGAAAAATGAACCGCATCATTTTGTTCCTTTTTAAATTAAATGTTTTAAGAGTTACCACTTTAATCCAAGCAAGATGGCTTCAGGTGTGCCATACGTTTATCATAAGTAGGACTGTTAGCGCTCTAGTTGTTCTTTGGAACACTCTGGGAAGCTGCAGTAGAACACAACGGAATCAACTGACAGTCTCTGCCCTTGTTGGATGTACATGTTTTACTGAGAATGTCAGACTTCATTCTCACATGACTGAGAAAGATAATGTGAATTTACAGAAAATAAGCTCTCAGTTTAGCTTATAGATCACCTTCCAAACCTCTGTGGGAAAAGCATGAGAAAATATTTTTCTCTCAATCATGATATCCCAGCAGAAGGCTTTTTCACATGGTGAAATCACCTTAGAACATACCACAGTTCCTAAAATGAGTATGGTACCATCAACAAATGATTTATAATGTAACTAAAGTCTTAAAACCTTCTATTAACTGCAATGCTTTTTAATGAGGTGCTATCATGTATATTGGTCCCAAGATGGCTGCCAACACTTCTTGGATGAAGTGCTGACAGCCAATCAGATCTCAGGATGAGATGTGTGGTTAGGCTCCGCCCACATATATATATGATTTTACTTTTGATTTTCTCAGGAACTACTGAACAGATTGACACCAGACCTGCAAAAGGCACATCCCTGACCTGAGGACTACCTCTCTGCCAAATTTCAAGTAATTCTGTTCAGCCGTTCGGGCTGTACCTTGGACTAAAGGTCCCTATGGAAAATTGCATGGGGAAAACGCGTTTTGGGACCCCGCTTATTTCTCAGCCCCCGCTTGACGAATCCCCCCGAGACTTTCAGGGTAGGAGCGGAGCGAAGCGCCCCACCTATTTTGAAAATTTCGCGAGGATTCCTCAACCGGCGCCAAAGTTATTCCAAATAGAATGTTGCGGATTTGCTATGGAAACACGGTCCTAACTATACAATATATATTATCTACTGGCAGTCGCCAGTAGATAGTTATAGTTAGGACTGTGTTTCCATAGGAAATTTTCAAAATAGGTGGGGCGCTCTGCTCCGCTCCTACCCTGAAAGTCACGGGGGGATTCGTCAAGCGGGGGCTGAGAAACAAGGGGGGTCCTAAAACGCGTTTTCCCCATGCAATTTTCCATAGGGACCTTTAGTCCAAGGTCAGCCCGAACGGCTGAACAGAATTACTTGAAGTTTGGCAGAGAGGTAGTCCTCAGGTCATGGATGTGCCTTTTGCAGGTCTGGTGTCAATCTGTTCAGTAGTTCCTGAGAAAATCAAAAGTAAAATCATATATATATGTGGGCGGAGCCTAAGCACACATCTCATCCTGAGATCTGATTAGCTGTCAGCACTTCATCCAAGAAGTGTTGGCAGCCATCTTGGGACCAATATACATGATAGCACCTCATTAAAAAGCATTGCAGTTAATAGAAGGTTTTAAGACTTTAGTTACATTATAAATCATTTGTTGATGGTACCATACTCATTTTAGGAATTGTGGTATGTTCGAAGGTGATTTCACCATGTGAAAAAGCCTTCTGCTGGGATATCATGGTTGAGAGAAAAATATTTTCTCATGCTTTTCCCACAGAGGTTTGGAAGGTGATCTATAAGCTAAACTGAGAGCTTATTTTCTGTAAATTCACATTATCTTTCTCAGTCATGTGAGAATGAAGTCTGACATTCTCAGTAAAACATGTACATCCAACAAGGGCAGAGACTGTCAGTTGATTCCTTTGTGTTCTACTGCAGCTTCCCAGAGTGTTCCAAAGAACAACTAGAGCGCTAACAGTCCTACTTATGATAAACGTATGGCATACCTGAAGCCATCTTGCTTGGATTAAAGTGGTAACTCTTAAAACATTTAATTTAAAAAGGAACAAAATGAGGCGGTTCATTTTTCCATAAAAAGTATGATTAGTGCTGCAGAAAGAAAAATTAGGGCACATTTTGAGTGACTTCTCAAATCCTCTTCTATTTCATTAAAAAATTCTGACATGCCGACTGAAACATGCACTTTCAATACCAGCAGCAGTTTTCCCTGGTGAGCAGTAGCTTTACTACAGTGATCTAATGAGCAAAAAGAGTGCTAACATTCAGAATTTATGGCAAATGTGTGACATATCTGAATACCTTCATGATGGAATCAAAGTAAAAAACGAAAAGCATTTCCTACTGAGGAGACTGCAGTACATGAGGAAATTAGGAAACTTCATAACAAATAAATCTCCCAAGATGGCCACCGGAGACAAAAGAGCCCAAATGTAGCCCAAAATCACCCAGATGTAGCCCAAATATAGCCCAATGACAGAAGTGTGCAAAACACTTATTATTTTGTGTTTTTGCAGTGTTATATAGTGCAGACTTGTCAGGTATTGGAGTGCTTTACATGAGCATTGGTTACATCACACAAGAACAAATTCATTTTGGTTGTAGACATGGGGAGACTAAGTGATTTGACCAGAATCACAGAATGTCGAGCTGAAGCAGAAACTCCAACCTGGTTCCCCAGTTGCAAAGTCTGCAGTTCTGGAAGTAACGCCACATCCTCTCCCCTAAGTGCAACATTTAATCAAGTGGTCAACTGGATAAAAAAACATAAAGGTAACAAATAATTTAAAAGTGCTTTCTCGCTATTTGAAAACTCAGAAAATATGTCCTTATTTTAGTCTTTTAGAGCACTAACCATAATTTTGATGCCAATAAGACCCTCTCATATATGTAATTTCTAAAGGAAATGCTCTAGGTATTACAGTTTTGATTAAATCAAGATGACGTCAGGCGTTCCACACTTTTGTAATAAATATAGAATGTTAGCAATCTAGTTGTTCATTAGGATACTGTTGAGAGGCAGAGGCCAGGGGCACGGACTCTGAAAATTGAAGGCAGGTAGGAGGGTGCAAAGGCAACAATTTAACCACACTGAGCAGGCAGGAAGGGCCGTGGCAGCACAACAGACTATGGAGGGCAGTGGAATGGGGGGCAGGGGCAACAAACCAACAATACAGGACTTGCAAGAGAGGCTGTGGCAATGTAATAGACCATTGTGGGCAGAAGGAAGAGGCAATGGTAGTACAACCATACATGCCAACAGACCCGATTCAGCCAGGAAACGTCCAATGTTTTTAAGCTCAAATGGGCTTTATTTTATCTGTCTCCTGTCTACAATCTCCTCTTTTTCAATGTAACTCAAAGGGGAAAATCAATACCCCAGTTTTTTTTCAAAATCTCCCTCTTACCAAGTTCAAAATGTTCGCAAGTATGGTACATTGGATCATGGAAGGAAATGGGGTAGGGACATGGACTTGGATAACAGAGGACAGGAGGGACATGGAGAGGTGCACCAAACTGACCCTGCAGGGCAGGCATCAGGGTTTGCAGCAGCACAATACACCACACAGGGCATGCGGGACGGGAGTGCAGCACAACAATCCATAGATAGCAAGAGGGAGGGGACAGGACCATGCACATGGACAACAGAACAGAGGTGCAAGAGGCAGGACCACAATGGACAGACAGGAGAGAAAGCTGCAGCATAACAGACCATAAAGGGCAGGAGGGATGGATCAGGGGCATTACAATGGAACAGACAAGCCAGGAGGGAGGGAGTAGAGGTCTGCACATGTAAACAGAGGGCTGGGGGCAAGGGGGCAGGGCAGGAGCAGCAAGATAGCCATGGAGGTCAGGCAGGATGGGCACTAGAAGCAAGACACACCATGAAGAGCAACAGTGACACTGTGATGGCATACACACAGACCATGGAGGGAAGGTGGGAGGGGTTCAGGGGCAGCTAACTGACCACACAGGGAAGGTGGGAGGGGCCATCGCAGCACAGAAGACCATGCATGGCAATTGGGAGGGTTAATGGTAGCACAATGGCTATGATGGGCAAGAAGGAGGGTGCAGGGGCATGCACAAAGGACGATGGAGGATAGAAGGGAGGGTCAGGACCTGTGCACAGACAAGAAAGTTCAGGGGAAGGGGCCTCACAACAGACCGCACGGGGCAGGCAGGAGGAGCAGTTACAGCACAACAGACCAGGGAGGGCAGAAGGGTGTGGCAGTACAATGGACCATGTAGGACAGGAGGAAGAGGATAGGGGCATGGCATGTGGACAGGCAGGGTGGAGGTGGAAGGGACAGGTTACAGTCATCTGACAATGCTAGGCAGGTGGGAGGGGAGTGGCAGCTCAACAGAACACTCAGAGTAGATAGTAGTGGCAGGTCCATGGAACATGGTGGGCAAAAAGGATGGAGCAGGGGCATACACAAAGACATCGGAGGGCAGGGGGAAGGAGAATAGGGGCAGCAAGCTAAGCACAGAGTTTAAGCAGGAGGTCAATGATGGGGCATAGAATTGGGCAATGGCGGGCAGGAGGAGTGGACTGGTACATCATACTAAATTGAGGGCAGTGGCAGCACATCAGACCATGCATGGCAGGAGGGAGGAGGCTAGTCCATGGATTCACACAACAGAGGATAGGGAGGAGGGGGATGGGTCAGCAAGCTAACTGTTCAGAGAAGGCGGGTATTAGGAACTTTATTGTTTTTAAAACGTGTGTCTGTGCGAACTACTTAAAATATGAACAAGTATGCAGCATAATCTCACTTTTATTCAGGAAGAAGAGGACGTTTGTGACTGTGACTCCGGGCTCACTTGGCAGAAACACCCCCTGACCCTCCACCCCCTATCGCAAAATGTAATGCCCGTGAAAAGGGTAGGTGAACACAGTGTTATATAGAACATAGTCCTGAGAGCACGATTGAAAATGAAAACTAGATATAGTGTATGGTATAAACTATGCACCAAAAAGTGTGATATAAGATGAACCGGGCGTGAAATATAATATGCAATACATTGTGCGCAATGACAGATTCATTGGAGAGCGCGAGATAGCGCAGGCACTAGCGCGTGCTATGCGATATGCGCCTTGGAGTGTAATATGCACAGGGCAGTGTTGTGTAACCTAACTAGTCTCTAAAGTTGTAATATAAAATATGTGCTGGGGAGTGTAACGTTGCATATGCACTGTGACAAAGATATGGATCCCAGATTGTAATATGTATGGCATAGCACTGTACGTTATAACATAGGCATCGAGGAAGGAACGTTAGATGGGGCAATATAACCCGTGCGAAGACAAGTGTGGCATGACATATTCACGGGGTGGTGTTACAGTGCACATGGGCTAGAGAGTGTCATAGCATATGCACTAGCTAGTGGAATACAACACAGAGGTGTGTGGCACTCAGCAGGCACTGGTGGGTGTAACACAGCATTGGGCTCTGCCAGGAGCGCGCTGTGACTCTCAAGTGATGTTCGTCCCCTTTCCAGAGAGTAAAATAAAAAGTATTACACATCCGGCAGTGGATGTGTGTTTTATTAACCGTGAGGGGGGTTTCTTGCATAGTTTGTCGAATTTTTGTCGAATCCCCTTTGAATGGCTTGGTGTGCATGTGTATTAAATGTGCCCGTCAATAGCTACCCATGTTTGTATAAATAAACGACAAGGGTGTCTACAGGGATTAGGCACGGTAGGGCATCAGACATGTCAGAGCTTCACTAGTGGTGTAAATACATTCCACGTGGATTCATTTTATGCATAGTCGCCTTTTAATGAATATCACGCAAATCGTCATGGTGATAGGTACGTACGGTTTGTCCAGCATGTCCTAGGTGCGTCTATGAATATATATTTTTTAAAAATAATAAAAAACAGTGGCCGGCCCTGGGGATTGGGGTCAAAAAAATATAATTAGGAGACAGGCCCTGGGGGATGGGGTCATCAGGGCCAATAAATTAGAATAAGAAGGGGAACCACACAGCCCCCTTCTTAAAAGATTAAAATAAATAAAAGACTGGCATCGTGCCGGAGGCCACGCCCCCTCCTTGCAGCACTCTGCAAACGCGCCCCCTGGCGAGTTGTAAGTTGGGGAATTAATTCTTCTTCAATACTGAGGGTCCCTGAGGGCCAACTAGCCCAACAGGCATCCCCAGTATGCACCAGGGAGCTGCGCTGAAGACAGGTGTTCTGAGGCCAAGCCCCTTTTTACACCTCTCTGCAACGCAGCTCTGTGGCGCTTACTGGAGGTACCTAGTGGTCTAGTTTGACCCTAGGGACCCTTAGGATTCAAGGGGACTTAATCTCTCAACTTGGAACAGCCACAGGGCGCGTTTACACAGTGGTGAAGGGAGGGGACGGGGCCTGAGGTGACGTGTGCAAACACGCACTATGGCACGTTTTAAATTGGGGATATAATTTTCCTTCAATACTGAGGGCCCCTGGAGGCTAACTAGCCCACCAAGTGCTTCCAGTAAGCGCCACTGAGCTGCATTGCAGAGAGGTGGTCCAGGCCGTGCCACTTTTTACACCTCTCTGCAACGCAGCTCTGTGGCACTTACTGGAGGTACCTAGTGGGCTAGTTGGACCCTAGGGACCCTCAGGATTCAAATGAACTTAATCTCCCAACTAAAAACGGACACAGGGCGTGTTTACACAGTGGTGAAGGGAGGGGACGGGGCCTGAGTTAACGTGTGCAAAAACGCCCTGTGGCCTGTTTTAAGAGGTAGTTTTAATCCCCCTGCCCTATTATATACTAGGGGCTTACAGAGGAGGTCATGCTAATCACAGGGGGACCCCAACGCATAATGTTCCCTAGTGTATGTAGGTGTTTTCACTGTATTCTAAGTGTCTTTTAACATAGCACTGGCTCTAGGACTGGTTAGTCAGACTCAGTTACCACCAGTATCCGTCTGAAAAAGTTGAGGGTACAGGATGATTTTGCAACAAGGCTTCTTTCTGCTCTTCTTTTTGTTCTTTCTGCACGTTATCCTTCTTCCTGCACTTTTCTTCGTCTTTGAGGACTTCTGTTGCTTCTTTCTGCACTTCTTTTTGTTCTTTCTGCACGTTATCCTTCTTCCTGCACTTTTCTTCGTCTTTTTTTTTTTTTTTTTTTTTTTTTTTGGAAAAAGTTTTTATTGAACAATAATTCGGTTACAAGTATGGGCCTACAACCACCCGGGCCGGCCGCTAGGTACATAAGGAAATATACACATATCAAGGCTGCAATCCGTTCCCAGGGCACTGCCCCGCAGCGGCTCAAGATAGTCCTCGAAGAACAGCAAGCGTCAGTCCAACAATAACAGAAACAAAAAAGAAAAACAATAAAAACAAAAGGCGAGTTACGAGGGATATCGGTGCGGTTCAGGCTCCCCCCGGGAAACTCCAGTCAGAACATTTGAGCAATCCGCTAAAGAGAGGAGTACCGGGAGGCCGGGAACGGAGGGGGGGGGGGGGAAGGGGGTCAAGGGAGATGAACGTCCATATGTGGTTGTTACAAAAAGCGCTAGGAGCCGTCAAGGGTCAGGGGGACATGGCGATATCAGTGTCTACCAGGGGGGGCGTACAGATGCCTCCGCGATACGCATTCCATTGACCCCAAATTCTACCCCATGCCCCCGGCTTGCCACGGGCCAAATACACTGTCTTCTCCCGAAACATACACCAGTCCATATTCTCCTTCCATACTGACACGGTGGGCGGCCGTTGAGCGCCCCAAAGTTGCGCTATATCCCTCTTGGCAATCATGTTCCCTAGGGCCGCCCATCGAGTCTGAGCCGCGTTGTAGTCATTGGGCTCCCACACATTCAGGACACAGCGACGCACCTCCGGCAGCAGCACAACCCCGGTGACCTGTCCCATAACCGTGTGGACCCGGCGCCAGTAGTCCGCCACCTCGCGACACTCCCAAAGGATATGAAGAAAGGTGGCGCTGAGCCCGCAGCCTCGTTTACAGAGTCCGTCGTCAGAGAATCCCATCGCGACCAAGCGCGGACCCGTGACATACACCCGGTGGAGAATCTTGAGCTGTACCAACCGGAGACGAGCCGGAATGGCAACCTCCTTGGGGGACGACAGTGCAGACTGCCAGTCTTCGTCGTCCAATTCAACCCCATCCCCAGTCCAAGCCCCCCGAAGGCGCACCAGGAGATCTGCCCGGTGATTAATCAATTTTTTATAAATTAAAGAAATAGTACTATCAGGGACATGTCCGTCAAGCACGCGGTCCTCGAGGGGCGAGGAAACAGGGATCTTGGTCCCCTCCCCGAAGACCGAGAGCAGGGCGTGTCGAACCTGGGCGTAGCGGAAGAACTCCCTGTCGGTCAGCTCGTATTCGGCCTGGAGCACCGCGAAAGTCTTGACCGCGCCCTTGTGCCACAGGTCTCCCACTTTGCTGATACCAATCGTGTCCCACTGGTCAAACCCCTTGGTGGTCCACAAGCTGCCCAGGCGGTCGGAGGCAAACAAGGGAGTAGCACATGTCATTCGCTCACTCCAGCCCGTGGCCGCAGTGGACACCCTCCAGGTCCGCACAGCAATCTTAGTAGGACCCGTAAGGGTCCGGTCAGCCAGGCGGGAATAAAGTGCCCTGTTGTAGTTCCCGCCGGGAAGCAGGAACTTGTCCATCTCATACGCCGGATTCAAGCCGGGCGCATACGTGGCGTGGTTAATGGCAGAGAGCTGCGAGGCCCAATAGTACCTGCGAATGTCAGGAAGCGCGATGCCCCCGTCATACCAGGGGAGAGTGAGCTTGGCAAGAGCAATACGCGCCCGGCCGTTCCACACCAGTCTCCTCTGCAGGCTCTCCACCTCCCGAAAGTAGGCCACTGGGATAACGTCAAAGGAGTTCTGGAGTGCATAGAGGAACCTGGGAAGGGACATCATTTTAAACAGCGCGGCCCGACCCAGCGGGGACAGGGGCAGCCTGCACCACCGGGCCGTGTCCTCCCGCAGCCGCCGAAGTGGACGCAGAAGATTCTGCTCGTAGCGAGCCACCGGGTCCAGCGAAACGTATATCCCCAGGTACTTAAAGCCGCTCAGAGATATTTGAATCGGGAGCCGAGGCGGCAGGAGAGGAGGACCACCAGCTATGGGATAAACGCAGGATTTAGACCAATTGATCGTGAGACCCGAATTGTTCCCAAAGGAGGTCAGAACGTCAAAGAGGACGTTGAGTGACTGCCGCGGTGAGGTGAGGTACAGGAGAATGTCGTCCGCATACAGCGAGACCCGATCTTCAAAGCCCGGGCCCCACCGGATCCCTCTAAGCGAGGGCTCCCAACGGAGCCAGGCAGCGAGTGGCTCCAGGGCGAGAGCAAAAAGCAACGGGGACAACGGGCACCCCTGCCTCGTGCCCCTGCCAAGGGCAAAGGGCCGAGAGACCCGCCCATTCACCACCACTTGAGCCATGGGTCCCGTGTAAAGGAGCCTCACCCAGCCAATAAATCCCTCTCCAAAGCCGAATTTTTCCAAGACGGCCCAGAGGAATGGCCACTCAATAGTGTCAAATGCCATCGTGGCATCCAAAGAAACCAGCACGGCCGGTTCGGGGAGGAACTCCGCCCTGGCGAGGACCCCGTGCAGACGCCGCAAGTTAAGAGCGGTGTTGCGGTGCGGGATAAAGCCGCATTGGTCCGGATGAATAAGGTCGCACACTACACTCAACAATCGATTGGCCAGGACTTTCGCCAGGATTTTAGGCTCCGCATTGAGCAGTGAAATAGGCCGGTAAGAGGTACAGCGGTCACGAGGCTTGCCCTCCTTGGGAATAACGACTATAGTGGCCAAGCGCTGGTCGGCAGGAAGGGAACCCGCCGCAAGAGAGTCGCGGAACATGCAGCCGAGGAAGGGCGCAAGCTTATCAGGACGCAATTTGTATAGTTCAATGGGCAGCCCGTTAGGACCCATAGCCTTGCCCGAGCGAAGGGAACGAATCGCGGTCGCTATTTCATCCGACGATAAGGGGGCGTCCAACCGCTCCCGGTCCTCAACGGACAGGCCGGGCAGAGCAATATCTCTCAGTAGGAGGCGAGAGTCATCCTCGTCCCTGTCAGTCACCGGGGAGTACACCGCCCGGAGGTGATCAGCGAAGCATTCCACAATCTCATCCGGCTCAGTCACACACACACCATCCGCAGCACGCAACTCGGGGACCACACGATTCACTCTCTCTTTTTTGTCCAGCCACGCAATCAACTTACCCGCCTTGTCCCCCGCGTCATACAGTCGGCCCTGCCGCTCCCTATACATAGTTTTGGCCGCGTCAGTGACCAGGGACCTATATTCGAACTGTTTCAGGCTAAGGGCATGTAGTCCGTCCGGAGTAACATTCGCCTCCAGGGCCGACTCCAGCCCCGAGATGTCAGTCTCCAGCTTCACCACCGCCTCGCTCCTAACCTTCTTGGCCACCACTATCTGGGCGAGGGCGTGTCCGCGTAGCACAGTTTTAAAGGCTTCCCAAAGGGACAACGCAGACGACACCGACCCCTCGTTTTCACTGAAGTATTGGTCCATGGCCTTAACCAGGCTGTCCCGAGTCACAGGGTCCCGCAGGTACCAGGGGTTAATGGGAGCTATCCGACCCGCGGACCGCGACCCGGTGTCAAAGAGTAGCCACAGCGGAGAATGGTCGGAGATACCACGCGCCAGGTGTCTGACCTCTCGAATCCGACCAGTCTGCGCCGCAGGCATAAGAAAGTAGTCTAACCTGGAGAGACTCCCATGCGCCCCCGAATGAAAGGTGAACTGACACTGGGTCGGATGCAATAGTCTCCAACTATCCACCAAGCCGAAGGTCTCCAACATCCCACCCAGCCATGACTGGGCAGCGGGGAGGGTCCTTGGTGGGTGACGATCCAGTTCACCCGAAACCACAGAATTAAAGTCCCCGCCCATGAGCAGGAGGCCGTCCGGAAGGTCAAGCAGCATTCGACCCAAATCAGTGAAGGTGGAGTTCTGGAGGCCCGGGGGGACGTAGACTGAAACCAGGGTAAGGGGCTGCCCCTCCCACCTCCCAGTCAAACACACATAGCGCCCCCTGTCATCCGAGACTATCCTCGTGATCTCCACCGGAAGGGAGGTTCGCAGGAGAATGCCCACCCCCCTGGAGCCAGTTGTGAAACCAGAATGGGCTACGAGGCGGTATCCCCCCCTGTTCATCGCATGGCAGACATTGCCGACCAAATGCGTCTCCTGGAGAAACACCACATCAGGAGTCAAACGACGCAAATATTGCAGTACAACACCCCGCTTAATACGGTCCCCCAACCCATTGACGTTCCATGACATAAGCCTCAACCCGTCTCCCCCCATCCCATCCAATAGCTCAAGAGGCCCCCAGCCCGCAGCACCGCTCCCAAATATGGATAAAAATCAATACCTCGCCTTGTAAACAAAAAACACACAACTAAACAAACCCTCTTCCCCCCCAACCCCACCCCAAGTCCAACGCCCCCCACCCTGCACCCCTGCGGGCCAAAGACCCCCCCCAACTTGCAGTGTGCCTGTCGCCCCATTAACCCCATTCTACAAAAAGACCCCGGAGGAGGAAAGGGACCCGTACCCGCCCGCACCCCTCACGGGTCCTGGTTAAGCACAGTATGCAAAAGAAGTAAGACCCAACTGTACAGTGCCAAGCCGCAAAAAGTAAGGACCAAAGGTCAGTCTAAGGGGACCCGTCACCTGCGGTGCCCCCAGAGGGCCCGGGCCGGCCACTCCCGTCCGGCAGCGAGTCCAGCCAGTCACTTGCGGCCACAGGAGAGTCAAAAAAGGCAGTCCGCTCTCCATGCTCCACTCGAAGTTTCGCCGGGTAGATCATTGAGTACTTCAGGCCTAGCTCGCGGAGACGGCGCTTCACCCCTTGGAATCCCATCCGCTGTTTCTGGACCAGTTGCGTGAAGTCCGGATAAAAATTGATGGTCGAGTTCTCGTAGCGGACCGGGCCACGGGTCCGTGAAGCCTGCAGAATAGCATCGCGGTCCCTGTAGTGGAACAGTTTAGCCACGATAGGCCTCGGGGGGGCCCCCGGCCGCGGCCGGCCGCCCGGAACTCGATGGGCCCGCTCCACAGCGAAGAATTTGCTTAGGCCAACCGGGGACAGCTGTTGCAGGATAAGTTCCTCGACCACGAGGTCCACCGGGCGGCTGTCGGAGGACTCCGGTACCCCAATGATGCGGATATTGTTACGTCGGGCCCGTCCCTCGAAGTCCTCAAGCCGCCGGGCCATATGGTCGTTGACCACTCTAATGTCCCCAAGCGCGGCCCGCAGATCCGACACCTCCGCACCCAGGGTGGAGGTCCGTGCATCAAGGGCCTGGACCTTCTCGTTGGTTTTAGAGAGGTCGGCCCGAATCAGGGTGACATCGATCGCGACAGTGTCGATCTTACGGGCCAGGGCCTCATATTGCGTCGCGATAGTTTCCCTGATGCCCTCGATGGCGCCCATAATGTCCTGCAGGGAAGGTTCCGCAGCGACGGTCGTGCCTCCCCCTGCAGCGTCCGGGGAGAGGCCAGCAGCGCCAGGGGACCTCCTGCCCTGGGTATAGCGGTCCATGTTGTTGCTCTGGACCGCTCCCCCGCGCAGCGAAGCCTTGGTCTTGCGCCCCTCCGGACCCCCTTTGCCCGCCATGTGAGCGCAGTCACTCAATGGGACCTCCGATCAAGGGGTGCGCGGGTGCCAGCAAAAGGACCACAAACCGTCGGTGTAGGGGCCGGAGGCGTCAGACCCGCCAGTAGCAGATGAAAGCAAACCTCGGGCAAAGGCCCGGAAGGCACCTCGCCACCTTGAGCACGCACGCCAGCTGATCTCCTGAAGGCCAAAACCGAAACCGAAAGTGCTGAATCGGTAACTGGCACCGCGCTGAGGCCGCTGTTGTTCAATTGCAGCCCGGCCCCACGGGTCACCTTCACCCCGGCCACCTCCGTCGGGTGGGTCCCAAAAGTTCCGGCGACGATAACTCAGGATTCCCAGGTCCGATTGGAGTTTTGAAAAGAGATATATGATCAGCTGGTCTTCATCTCCCAGATTCCATACACCAAACCAGGATAGTCTCAGGATATATTCCGAGGAGCAGAAAGGGTCCGGGGAGCCCTGTGCTCACGCGACCATCTTGGATGCGCGCTAGGCTCCTCCTCTCTTTTCTTCGTCTTTGAGGACTTCTGTTGCTTCTTTCTGCACTTCTTTTTTTTCTTTCTGTGCATTTTTTCTTCTTTCTTCACATGTCCTATCTCTGTAGGCATAGTTAGAAATTAGCATTTAAAAAACCTTTGAAATTCACTGAAAAAAACATAGGTTTCAGGGGCGTTATAGTTAGCTGGACTTTTCACTCGTACAAAACCATTGAAATTCCCTCGTTATAGTTAGTTCAGCTAACTATAACTCGCGCGCCCGCAATGCACTGCTGATGACGTCACATATTACATCACTCATGACATGGTCAGTGACATCACTGATGACATCACTGATGACATCTCAAATGACAGCTAACTATAAGACCCCTGAAACCTATGGTTTTTTCAGTGAAAAAAAAAAATATATATATATATGAAAACTTTATTCGGATCGTTGAGAATCCATAAAAGTACAAAAAGACAATTATAAAATCGTACAATAAAATAAAATACTGTTTGCACATGAGAAATAGTCCATCTAAACTTTAAGACATAGTAGACCGGGCACGAACCGCAGTTTTTAAAAAAGAGCTCACACGAAAGACAAGTTCATCATCGTCCAGGGCCAAAATCATTGAAAATGCAAGTTCCAGGCTAATAGGTTTTGTTTTTTTAAAATACGGAGTTAAAAACCATTTAATATACTTCACATAAAATTTACAGAAGAATAAAAAATGTAGAGTTGTTTGCCTACTCTGGGAATCACAGGGGCATGGCTCAACACATTGGTCATTAAAATTCCATAGAGGGAAGCTAAGTGCATGTTTAATGGTGCCTGCCCTAAGGCGAAATATAAGGCCTCGCTCCCAATGACTCAACGGAAGGGTTAAATATCTGGGTGTGGGATGTATTATAAAATTACAGGCTAAATAACCAGAAACACTAGATTTCAAGGACTCCCTTGCTACCCTTTCGACATCAAATAACGTATAAAGTGCTTTTTTAAATTCACATTTAGTGGGGTGCTTAGTGGTGGAGGGTTTAAGAAAAATGTCTTCAGAGTTCACGCTGCGAAAAATGCTATGCACTCCTGATAGCCAGGGAATGGTCATACCCCTGTCGCAGCGGAGGCAATCCTCAATGATGTCCCTAGTCAGTTTGGCAGCGGGGTTTTTCCAGATCGACAGCCAAAAAAGGGCTGGACGAGCACGGATAAAATCCCCTATAAAATGCAAACCCAATTCCCTATGGCATATAAAATGTGGGGAAGTAATGGGAACACAGAGAAGTTTCCTACAAAATCTATGTTCCTCTGTAATTATGTCTGAGCAACTGGCAGTACCCCAAACCTCAGCGATATATATATATATATCAACATAGTTTTGATAAAAAAGGTGGATGGCTACTGTGATGTTCTCTATAAATATGTTCCAATGCAGATCTTATATTAAATGGGGATCCCTTCATCACAAGTCAGGTGCATTTTAAACATTAGGCCTCGACATAAGAATTTTATCATTTTGGATTCATGAAGTATTTTATCTCATGATCTTTCAGAGGTTCCTTGGTTTAGCGCCATATCCTTACTATATAGCTGTTAAATATCTGACACACATTTAAGGACATAGGCATTGTGAATTGAACGTGTCTTTATGATATATTTAGGTGGGCACACAAAGCATTTAAAACAGCGATATTTTGCACAAGTGAATGAATACATTTTTATTTATTCTATGCCAAAATGTTTGCTATTTGCACTTACATCGATTTTAAATATTTATTATATATTTATTTATTAGATGTATATTCCAACATAGTTTTTTAAATTGTTTATAATTCAATTACCGTGCGTATACTACCTTTAAATGCGATGTTTTGCACAGTTATACTAGTGAAGTCTGTTTTCTATATCCATTTGCAGGCAGTCACATGATCAATTGAATGTTAGCACAGTCACTTTATAAACCAACTCTTTATTGGTTCATGTTGTCATGTGATCAAGGCTCGGAGGAGCCGAAACGTTATGGCGGCAGAAAGGCACAAAATAAAATAATCAGCACTCAACTTTGGTCCGTGTCCGTTTATGCTGTGACAGCGTGGAGTGACATTCGCAGCAAGCTTACGGATTTACTCATATTCTTGGTCGAGTTGTTTCGGACGACCAATACACGGGACCCTCTCCTCATTGGACAACGTTGCATACGGAACAACATCCTGGTTCGCTTGGATTTTCTACATCTCCGGAAGGAGTTCGGCGTTTGACCCCCCTGAACCTAAACGTGAACACGCTGTACGAGGAATGGGAAGCTTCGGTGGATAACGAGTCGGAGGACACGCAATACCACGAGAAGGAACCCAGGCTTCAAGGCGCAACGGATCTCAAGGTATTCAGGGGTGGAGAGTGATAGTGCATAGGCGCGCAGTTTCCATTAATGCCAACTGTTTGAGGCGCCTTGTTAACCTACGGAATAGTGCCATTTATAATGTCGGCCGACAACATGAAAGAGCGGGAGGCTGCAGCAGCAATGATGTTTACAGACAGTCTACCATTAGCTACTAACACACGGGGGAGTCTCAATACCAATGACAGTACCATTAACAGTACACTTAAAGAAAAGTTTAAAATATTAGAAAAAAAGCTAAAAAACGAGCAGAGTAAATGGTGGGAATCTAAGTCCCTACAAGCCTACATTGATGTCAATAGAATCCCAAGAGGGCTACGAATCTTAACGGCCCCAAGCTATGAAAACCCCAATCCGGACCTCATGAAAGAATGGGCTGAGAGCAACTTAGAATCGTCTAGAAGCCTTACTTTGATCCTCATCAAGTACGCGGATATAGACAGAGCTAAATTGCTAAAAGAGATTGCTACAATACAAGAAGAGTTGGAAACAATTGGTGAAACAGAGGAAAAAACCAAACTCACCAATGAGATGAATATCAGACTTAAGAAAGAGGAGTCTGTAATCAGGGAAAGAAAAGCGTTCAAGTTTCAGCGAGACCGCAATGATTACGAGCTTGGCCAAATATTCAGTTTTTCCAAAAAGTATGATGCGCTGCGTGGTCCTTCGTCCAAGGCATATCCTAAACACAAGGCGCCAAGAAACAAAGATCAAGCTGACTCAACCATATCCGATATCAGTTCAGCAGGAGAGAATGACTCAGATTCTGAGCTTTGTGGGGCGGAAATGCAAAGTGGTGTGGAAATATGGATTTTTCTGGTCAGTTATGTCCCCTATCTTGGACCCCAACGGTTCTATGTGCATGTTACAAGTACATGTATGTTCCCTCCAGTTCCAGTTATGAAGACGCAAACACATGTGCGTCCACCGTCAACATGTCCTCTGTCAGATCCGCCATGAATAGGCCGGATATTCCATTCCTAAGTATGAAAGGCCACCGGCTTTATATGGTTCACTTATGCCATTTTACAGTCCAGGCAAGTAGGCCCTGATTCTGTCATCAAACTCCTCTTGCTTTCTGTCTCTGAAGCTCCAGTCCGAGCCTGCATCTGTGACCATGAACTTTGTCTCATTCTCTGCGCGGCTCACAAAGCCTGACATCAGCCTATTCTCTGCCAAGAACTGTATCTCACCTTCGAATTATCTGCTTCCCCCTCAGCCGATGCATTCCTGCCTAGTAGTTTAAGTAAACATTCTTCCAGCTACCGAGCAAAGGGCCCGGCTTCTCTGTCTTAATGCAAGTAATTCATAGCCCTGTTACCATGGAATATTCCTACCCCCTCGCATTTAGTGTAGACACTTAGACGCTTGTACACGCACGCACAGTCAGTATAGAATAGATTCTGTCCGAGAGTCCTTCTTTTGTGGATAACATAGTTCTTTAAACATAGGATGTTAGATATGATTTGGGATTAGGTTGACTTGACCCCCCAGACTTTTCGTCTCCACATGTAAAGCTAAACGTCAAGTCCCCTTCACCCCCTAGTTGCACGTCAATCACACGTCATGCTGCTGCGCGCGCATCTATGCCAAGTATTATCTTATAGATCCACCTATATATGACATCATAACCAATTATGTTTCTTTTTACTCCTTGTTACACCCATTTTCGGTTACGCATATGAATCGTCATTTTTCCTTATCAATTGTTACGCCTACTGCATTCGCTTCATTGTAATGTATGTTCTATAAAAGTCATTTCCTGTCAATAAAGTATGTACTTCACTTCCTGAACCTCCGTGGTGATGGAACTTGGAGCAACCGATTATAATCGATCATTGGAATAAAGCCCATTCCGAACCTCTAATACCACGGATTCTGCCTCTTATTTTACTGAGCTATTTTATTATGTTTCTGTATCAAATTAAGTCCCGGTAAAGGAAATTATTTACCACATGAATGGCGCCCGAATAGGGACACTTTCTCATCTCACGCGCCGGCGGTGAGTTGCAGGCCCGGTCTCCTGCCACAGCTGGACGGACAATAACGCGTACCAGCAGGATTTCCTGTATCTCCCTCCGGTCAAGCGGGGGCGACTGAGGCTGCGATCAACACCCAGACGAGGCGGTGAGAAGTGCGAAGTATCCCGACCTTAGCCTAGCTGAGAGAGCAAGATCCGAGGTATACAGAGGCCCACCAGTTCGAAGTCGAGTCCAGTTTCCGACGAGTCGAGTCGAGTCCAGTCCGGTCCAAGTCCGGTTTCCGAGGCCTTCCGTTTCCGAAGCTACCCGGTGAGTACCATTACTGGGGAGGCATTTCCGACGTGCACATAGGTTGTGCCGGTCAAGACGGGTTTGGGTACACAAATCCGGTCTGCACTGTTTTAGCAGTGTATATGTACTGTTTAGCAGTATATCAAGTATTCCGAAGTATCTAGTTATTGTCAAGAATTATGCTTGGTGATTAGTTATGCAGACGATCATCATTGTTGGTTATTTTAAAGGTTAAAAATGTTTAATGTTTAATGTTTAATGTGTTAAACGTCCTGCATATTGTGGTATGAATGGTTGTTCATTATTGTGCTTTTGTACTAAGTGTGTTCAAGATCAAGTATCAGATCAGTTCTCAACATGCCGCTCTTTTCAAAACTAAGACAGATCACTACAAGAAAAGGGGTACTCGAAGAAGCCGTCCCTATTCCTCCTAGGGACACTCCAGGGTACTTTATGTATCATAAACATGGCTTAGACGCTATATTATTTCTTGATTTATGGGTAGACTACACCAAGGAATTACCAGAAAGTCAGAGGTGGCCCACAGCGGGAACCTGGGATGCAGAGTGCATCATGAAAGTAGAGGAAGAGTTATGGAAAAGGAAAGTCAGACAGTCACAGAAAGATGCCGTTGAGTTATGGCGTAAAGAATCTCATAGACGTACAGAAAAAGCACGTAGACAGGAAGAGAAGAGTAAAGAGAATTCCAATAAAGTTCGAGAAAATCTATTAATTGAGGAAGGGATCCGAGTGAAATCAGAACAAGTAGACAGACAAAGAAATGCCCTTATGAATGGTATGTATCCCCTTCTGGCCGAAGGATTACCTAAAGCTACTCCAGAAATACCGAAAGACTTGCCGCCCCCATTATTCCCAATAAAGGTACATCCTAAGGGGCATCCTAGAACCGCAGAAGATGTCTTTCTCTCCTCATATTTAGACGACGCAGCTCCCGAGTATGCTAATTCCGCCCCACATAGACCGCATACCAGGGAGGTTCAACGCCAAGACCCAGTACCAGTATCCCTACAGCAACAGATCGTGTCACAAGTTCCGGCAAGCACATCTGTTTCTACATCTGTTCCCACAGCTGCTTCTATAGCTGTGTCCACACCTATAGTTGCTGTGTCACGTTCAACGAATCCTTTCACACCCGACACCCCAGATGGGGCTACGGGAGGTGCTACCAATATTTTTTCTACGCCACCCAGAATAAATAAACTTACCTTTCAGGAGTCAGCACATTCACGTACACCCAAACTCATAAATTCCCGTACACTTAAGGAACTTCTTGTAGATTGTAGATATGATCCTGTGCCCGGCAAAGAGGACGAAATGACCCTGGCATCATTACGTATTAGACGAGCCGCAGTGTATTTAGGGAAGTTACCAGGAATGACTGCTCATCTAGATAAAATATATCATTTTGTCCAAACAGGGCAAGATTCAGAATGTATTAACAGAGCTATGGAATACCAGAAAGTGGAGATACAGGGGGAACTGTTACGTTTCCTCATAAATTGTGTGATCAGAAATCAAGACCGACCGGGGGTAGACCCGGAAGCAATGCAAATTCTTACCAGATGGAGCCAGAATATATCAGAAGGTAGACATGATAAGCAAAATTGTATAATAGCCATGTGCCGAAAGATCCGTAAAGAAATAGAACGCCTGTGTGAAGAAAGATTAGCGGTAGACCAGTTCGATCAAAGCGAGGACGAAGGGTCAGGACTGCCCGCAGGACAGTCAGACACCATAGCCTATGTAGGTAGAGGAAGATCTTGTAATAGTAATAGAGGCCTTATTAACCCGACACGTCCGATATGTCCAGATAATAACAGGAATTTCCAAATACCTATAATTAATATCAGGTCTAACGAGCATTCGTTCCAAGCCGCCGACAAACTACTCCGAGAACGAAGGGGTTATCATTTCCTCGATTCTATGGATGAACAAGATTTAGCTAGGGCAGCTGTCCATTGGGTGGACAGTCCCGGAAAATATAGTGATGATACAGTAGCACGCACATTTTTGAATCTCACCCCAGATGAACAGCGGTTAGCTGGGATTTATATGATTCAACAACTCCTCATACTATATCAGAGTCAGCATTCGGACCCTGGTCCCTTGCCTGACATATTGACTGAATTGCTCATGAATAGATGGAGAGGTTCAGGTACTAAATTAATTAAAGAAATTCTAGAATCAAGAAAGCAGTACATTCTTTTTGTATGTTCAGAACATGTTTCATTACCCATTAAGGAAAGAACCACGTATTACATGGATAGACAGAATCCTTTACGAGAAGTACACCCAATAAAAGGCGAGGACAATGAGTTTAAACGCGTATTTGTATATACGCCCATATCGAAAATAGAATTGTTAGAAATGAAGAAAGTGGTACCCAGTCATGACAAAGATCCAGCGGGTTTTCACCGAGAAATTAAAGACATGTTACTCATGGGAGAGTATACCTATCCCGACATTATGACAATATTAAAGGTATTGATGCCTGCTGGCATTTATGAAAAACTCAGGGAAAAAGAGTGGGAGGTAGGAGACCAAAAGATAGAATGGTCAGTATTAGAAGCAGAAGAAAAGGCCCGAACTGCAGGAGCAGGACTTGGGGATAAAACTAAAGCACTACCAGGTTTATTAGTACAGGTACTGCCACGTTTACTAACTACGAAAAAGGAAGATTGGGGTACAATTTCAGCCTGTAAACAGAAGCAAGATGAAGACACTAGTGATTACTATGCCCGATTTGAGAAATGTTTTGGTATAAATAGTGGCATAAAAGCAAGTAGCGAATCATACCCGCATCTGTTTGTAACAAAATTAGTAGAAAATGCCCTACCCCAAGTAAAGAATAGAGTATTAAAATTCGAGAGTACCTGGCAAGGTAACACTCCATCACAAATGTTACAAATGTTACAATACCATCACAATAGAATTAGAGAGGAACAAGAACATGAACATAGACGCATGAAAGACACGAAAATGAAAATGCTAGTTTCTCAGACAGTTCCAGCTGAAGGACATAAGAAGGGTATGACACATTCCGGTGATTCAGCAGGACCTGTAAAGGGGACATGCAATTATTGTAAAAAGCCAGGTCATTACGTACACGATTGTCCAGTTTTGAAACATAATATCAGCATAGGTAAAACACAAGAAAGACCACGGCCACCTAGACAGGACCAGAATGAACAAGGAGCTCCGCAGCATGCACAGGCCATGCCAGCTCCACCACAGTCTATACAGTTTGTGCCGGCTGCACCAGCGCTGCCCGTTGCTGCCACACAAACCACGACACGACAACTGTACCAGACCGCACAGTACGACTACCCTGATTACCAACGATACGCATGAACAAGCCTAGAGAGGAAAGTTGACTTACCACTTATCGAGATTCCTGTAGATCAAGAAGGACCTTATGTACATAGTGAATTATTAGGCCAAGACAGAAAATTTTTACTCGATACAGGGGCAAGTCGAACAACGATAAAACGTAGTGAAGTTCCAGGGGCACCCCTCTCAGGCTCACAGAATATTTCCCTTGGTTTTTCAGGAAAACCTATTGTTAATGACGTATCACAGCCTCTTCCACTTACGATAGGACCTCTGACCCGAACTACAGATTTATTGCTTACTAAATCATGTCCAGAAAATCTGTTAGGAATAAAAACACTGAAAGCTCTAGGAGCTATAATATGTTGTTCTCCGGAAGGAGTAAGATTGTTTTTACGTGATTTTAAAGGTCATTATGTGTCTAGAGACATGGATCCCCGACTACAGACTTTACCAACACATCTATGGGCACAAGGCCCTACTGATGTCGGTTGCATGAATATTACACCGTATCGAGTCACATTAAAGGCAGGAGTGGTACTACCACGAATGCGACAATACAAGTTACCACCAGATGCTGTAGTGGCTTTACTGCAAATCATTGACGAGCTCATTGCCCAAGGAGTAGTTGTGGAAACAGACTCCAATGTATGTAATTCACCGATAATTCCGATTCTTAAACGAACAGATCCAAAGGCCCCGCCAGTATATCGATTGGTTATTGATCTGCGCGAATTAAACAAATGCATTGTGCCGCAATTTCCTGTGGTCCCTGATATCTCGTCATTACTGACAGCTATTGATTCCGAAGCGACATTCTTTACTGTAATCGATCTCAAGAATGCCTTTTTCAGCGTCCCAATAGATCCGGAAAGCCAATATTTGTTTGGATTTAGTTTAAATGGACGTAGCTTTAAATTCTCACGCGCACCTCAAGGATTTACAGAAAGCCCCAGCATCTATAGCCAAGCACTGAAACGAGAACTCGACAGTATCCACATGCCAGTTAACACTGCTCTGCTTCAATACGTCGATCTGCTGATCACCGCGAGAAGCGAACCGGAATGTGAAAAAGCATCACTGACAGTTTTACAATTTCTAGCCGAAAAGGGGCACAAGGTGTCCCCTTCTAAGCTGCAATTCTGTGTCCAGCGAGTTATTTATCTTGGACACTCGCTGTCCAAGGAGGGAAGGCAGCTTACACCCGACCGCATTCAGTTAATAGCTAATATGCCAATACCCAAGACACAAAAGGAGGTGCGGGCTTTCATAGGCCTCACGTCATATTGCAGGCAGTGGATCCCTCAGTATGCATTTCTAGCAAAACCACTCATTCAGTTGACAACACAGGAGGCAGCCACATCGACTGTTCTCCCTTGGACTCAGGAACATACGCAAGCTTTTGAAAGCCTAAAGAAAGCTTTATGTCAAGCACCTGTTTTAGCAACGCCATGTTACAGAAAACAGTTTACACTTTTTGTTACAGAACGCGAAGGTACTGCCTTGTCAGTACTCACACAAGAACAAGCAGGAGCACACAAACCATGTGCTTATTTTTCTAGTACATTAGATCCCGTAGCCCAGGCTTTGCCTGCATGCCTAAAATCAGTGGCAGCGACAGCTTTAGCAATCAGACAAAGCGATGCCATAGTGTTAGGACATCCATTGACAGTACAAGTACCACATGCAGTAGAGGTTCTCGTAAATAGAACGCAAACACAACACTTGACTATAGCGCGACTCACTGGGTACGAACTTACATTGTTTCAGCCACATATAGAAATCAGACGCTGTAACACATTGAATCCTGCCACACTTTTGCCAGTAACCGGAACAGACCCACTATCCCATGACTGTATTGAAGTTATTACTATAACGACGAAACCCAGACAAGCCTTAACCGATGTCCCATTGTCCGATCCAGACCTGACATTGTACGTAGATGGTTCATGTATGAGAACAAATACAGGAGAGTTAGTGGCTGCTTACGCAGTCACAACAGATGCTGAAGTCATTGAAACAAATCGCATAAATACTTTGTCAGCTCAAGCCGCAGAGCTCATCGCTCTGACACAAGCCTGTATTCAAGCTACGAATAAAAAAGTTAACATATACACTGATTCACGTTATGCATTCGGAGTTGTACATGACTTCGGCGTGCTATGGCGAGAGAGAGGTTATTTAACTTCCCACGGTGCCCACATTCAGCACGGACCCCTCATTCATGCCTTATTAGATGCAGTACATCTACCCACTGCAATATCAATTATGAAATGCAAGGCTCATACGAAGATTACTGATATCATTTCTCAAGGCAATGACCTAGCCGATAGAACAGCTAAACAGACTGCTCAAACTCAAACCTCCGACATGACAAAGACAATAGTCCCGATGTCGACACATTGTATGACAGTTAAAGATCCTACTCTTGACGTAATTGACATACAGACACATGCTACACCAGACGAAATAAAGAAATGGACTGAATTAGGAGGGATCCAAACGGACCAAGGATGGATGATGAAGGAAAAATCTGTGTGGTTCCTTCCTGATTCAATGGTCCAAGTTATAATTAACACTATACATAGTCCAGCGCATCTAGGAGAAAAAGCTATGCTAGATAGCATTCAACACATTTGGTTCAATAAACATTTGCGAACTGCAGCCAAACAAAAGGTCCGTACCTGTATGATCTGTTGCCAGTTCAATCCAGGAAAAAGCGTTCCCGTAGAACAAGGTGGATTTCATCCTCCTAATCACCCTTTTGAAGTACTCCAGATGGATTATATCCAGATGGAACGATGTCGAGGATTCAAATATGTTCTCGTAGTTGTCTGCGCTCTGTCCCGTTGGACGGAGGCGTACCCGGTTTCAGATTACACTGCCCCGACTACTGCCAAACAGTTAGTTCGAGAATTCTTCCCACGATACGGTTTACCACGTGTTGTTCACTCAGATAACGGCCAGCCGTTCTCATCCGAATTAATGAAACATGTTTCACTTCTGTTAGGTTATCAGTGGAAATTCCACTGTGTCCGACACCCCGAGGCAGCAGGTCTCGTAGAAAGACATAATCAGATACTGAAAATCAGATTGTCCAAAATATGCAGAGAGAAAGGTGTTGACTGGGTAGCAGCATTACCAGTTGCACTCTTTTACATGAGAATGGTCGCACACTCTCGAACAGGGCTATCCCCGTATGAGGTGATCTTCGGCAGACCACCAAATATGTGGGGGACGCCTATACCACGCAAAATAACTGATATTGACTGTAATATGCTGACAGATTACTTGGCTTCCTTGATGTCTGCACTACAATCTTGTCGTTCACAGGTAGCTGCAGCCTTTCCAGACAACACTGAGGTGAAACCCCATGACGTAGTTCCGGGGGACCTTGTCCTTGTGAGGAATTTCGACCGAAAGACTCAGCTGGAGCCCAGGTGGAAGACACCTCAGTTGGTCCTGCTGACCACAAGGACAGCCGTGAAGATTGAAGGCAGGAAAGGATGGATTCATTCAAGTCATATCAAAAAATTTCATGGACTTCCTTCAGATGTAAACAGCCCACCTCGTGTGTCCTCACCCATTGACTCAAAACTACCTTTGGCTGAAGCCACCAGTAAAGAACTTTATAAGCTGAAACTTAGACCCAAACCGTCGGACGATTTGATTGTTTAAGTCCTCTCCTAGGTGAAGCGGTTGAATCTGTCTCCGACATGTATCCCCTAGATATGAATCATGGACAGTCGCGAAAAATAATGAAACGACAGGCGTATTGTAAATCACTGCGTAGCCATTGCATAGTGAAATTATTAATCTTGTTTTCCTTAAGTCTTTTAATAATTACTGCAAGTATATTGTTGCACATATATTACCCTATTGTCAGAAATGTTTATAATGTTACTGCCGAACATTCTTTTAGTGACTTACCCCCGCATGAATTGTCTTATAGACTTGCGCTGCGCAATAACACTTTCATTAGTATGTTACATCATTCCCATCAGACTAGTAATGCAACTAATTGTTGGGTGTGTGGCCGGCTCCCTCCCTATCAGAATTATGAAGGAGTTCTGCCTTTCTTCCCACATCCGTTTACACATAATGGCTCCTGTGGAGCATGGTTTAGTTTAATGAATTCTATAGACTCAGACACAGCAGTTTATCAAGACCATTGGGTATGGGGAAATCTGAACCTAGTTTTATTCAAAGTCTGTTACCCTGACAAGGAGGGTCGCCCCAAAGGAACAGGAACTGATCTAGAAAATGAAGTATATGGATTAGGTAACTTTACACCTAATCTCATGATTCTAAATGTTGAATCCGAAGTTGAACTAGTTTTACCAACCATGTCAGTATTCCCAGCGAAGGGTGAATTGTGTGTAAGAAAAGTTGGTTCCATACATATGGGCCATAGTAAATGCACTACTATAGTAGAATTCAGTGATCAAGGCAAATCTTCATTTAGAGCTTATCGCCACTCCTACTTTATATGTGGTCAGACTGCATATATGCGTCTACCTCTAGATTGGGATGGTACCTGCTACATTGCATTTCTTTTGCCACCTGTTTTCCTAGCTCCTCCTGATTATTATAGAAATATTCATTTAGTACACAACAGAAAGCGGAGAGATCTCCCAATTGTCGATTATACTGAGACGGCATGGGACAAGTATGTAGATTTTAATAAAGGCATCTTTCCCTATATAGGTACTGTTACCAATAGTAAGCTGATACGTAGATTAACTAGAACCCTTGAAGCAGTAGTGAATGAAACTATTTCCGCCTTAGGCAATTTAACAGAAGAGCAGTCTGCTATGCGGATTGTTGTGCTTCAAAATCGTCTTGTCCTTGACGTCATCCTGGCTGATAGGGGCGGAGCTTGTAGGGTCATCGGATCAAGCTGCTGCGTATTCATACCAGAAAATTCGCCATCTGTATATAAAGCTATAACTCGCCTTCATAAGATTGTAAGCCAGATACACCAGAATCCAGGCACCTGGACTTGGTCCGGTTGGTTTTGGAGCGTGATATCAGCCTGGGGATGGAGAGTTCTATCCTTCCTAGGTATTGGCCTCCTCATACTATTCAGTTGCTGTCTATGCCTACAATGTGGACCAGCGATTTGTGGTCTGTGTGCCACATCGTGCATTCCACATCAAGATTTTCATTCAAGATTCCGGAAGAAGAAAGAAGAACAAATGATGCTATATGAACAGATCAATGGATTAATGAAAATTGATATCTCTTGACGGGCAAGTAGGGGACAAGGAGGGAATGTGGAAATATGGATTTTTCTGGTCAGTTATGTCCCCTATCTTGGACCCCAACGGTTCTATGTGCATGTTACAAGTACATGTATGTTCCCTCCAGTTCCAGTTATGAAGACGCAAACACATGTGCGTCCACCGTCAACATGTCCTCTGTCAGATCCGCCATGAATAGGCCGGATATTCCATTCCTAAGTATGAAAGGCCACCGGCTTTATATGGTTCACTTATGCCATTTTACAGTCCAGGCAAGTAGGCCCTGATTCTGTCATCAAACTCCTCTTGCTTTCTGTCTCTGAAGCTCCAGTCCGAGCCTGCATCTGTGACCATGAACTTTGTCTCATTCTCTGCGCGGCTCACAAAGCCTGACATCAGCCTATTCTCTGCCAAGAACTGTATCTCACCTTCGAATTATCTGCTTCCCCCTCAGCCGATGCATTCCTGCCTAGTAGTTTAAGTAAACATTCTTCCAGCTACCGAGCAAAGGGCCCGGCTTCTCTGTCTTAATGCAAGTAATTCATAGCCCTGTTACCATGGAATATTCCTACCCCCTCGCATTTAGTGTAGACACTTAGACGCTTGTACACGCACGCACAGTCAGTATAGAATAGATTCTGTCCGAGAGTCCTTCTTTTGTGGATAACATAGTTCTTTAAACATAGGATGTTAGATATGATTTGGGATTAGGTTGACTTGACCCCCCAGACTTTTCGTCTCCACATGTAAAGCTAAACGTCAAGTCCCCTTCACCCCCTAGTTGCACGTCAATCACACGTCATGCTGCTGCGCGCGCATCTATGCCAAGTATTATCTTATAGATCCACCTATATATGACATCATAACCAATTATGTTTCTTTTTACTCCTTGTTACACCCATTTTCGGTTACGCATATGAATCGTCATTTTTCCTTATCAATTGTTACGCCTACTGCATTCGCTTCATTGTAATGTATGTTCTATAAAAGTCATTTCCTGTCAATAAAGTATGTACTTCACTTCCTGAACCTCCGTGGTGATGGAACTTGGAGCAACCGATTATAATCGATCATTGGAATAAAGCCCATTCCGAACCTCTAATACCACGGATTCTGCCTCTTATTTTACTGAGCTATTTTATTATGTTTCTGTATCAAATTAAGTCCCGGTAAAGGAAATTATTTACCACAGTGGTTTAGTGGAACCCTCTCCAGGTGAAGAAATTTTTTTTTTATGCCACGAGAGGATGCAATCGCTAAGACCCAGACCACAAAAGAACTACAACGAAAGCACAACAACTACAAACGCAGGCAGAGGAACAACGCGAGGAAGAGGGCAGGCCTATCCCAACAGAAAGAGGGGCAGAGGCCAATGGCAGACCAACAAACAATAATGCTCAAAGATTCCAACCGGACTATAGTAAACCTGACCCAAATGAACCTCACACAAGAAGAACAAAATATTCTTAAATTAGGACTTTCCTTTGCTCCTCAAACCAACTTGAACTATTCGTCAACCAGAATAGACATCTACAAAGCGGTTAGAAAATTAAAGCTCCGCAAATTCCATCTTCTCAACAACTACAAAAAAACGCCAGCCCCCATTCCAAATGTAACGGACACAAGCGAGGCTTCAAACCCAGGATTCTCCCAAGACATCCGGGAACTTTGGGAAACGGAAGGAGCAGGATATTCTGACACCCCGAGTCAAGCAGCAACATCAACACTTCCCAGCAAACAAATAGCACCCAAAACCTCTTTTAAAGCGCCATCAACCTTCAGTCCAGTGATGCCACATGATGCAATAGACATTTTCCATGAGAATGTTATAGTTCAATTGAAAAATCTTCAGAGACGCATCATCAAAAACAAACGACATTACAATAGAACCACCTATCAGTATGAAGCGTTAGTGGCCAAACTCAGCAAAGAGAAGAATATCATAATAGGAGGAAGTGATAAAGGGGGCAACATCGTCCTGCAAACAAGAGCTGATTATGACAAGGAGGCCTACAACCAGCTCAATGACAGACAATGTTATGAACGTATCAATGTCACTACTTTGAAAACAACACAACAAGACTTTTATCATAAACTGACCAGATGGAGAAACAAACAATTGATATCGAAGGATGAATTGAAATTTCTCAAAAACAATAACCCAGTAACTCCATTGATCTACTTTATACCGAAAGTCCACAAAGACGTGAAAACCCCCCCCGGCAGACCCATCATTTCTGCAAGAGGGGGGTTGTTGGAAAAGGCTTCACAGTATATTGATTATTTTTTGCAAAGTCATGTAAAAACCCTTGAGTCGTACATACAGGACACAGGAGACTTTTTACTGAAAATACAACAGATCACATGGATAAACGACGATTGGATGTTAGCACTTGATGTGACTGCACTCTATACTAGTATTATACATACAGACGGTATAGCGGCAGTGAAATACTACCTTACACGCAGACCTGAACATTATCAAGATCATAACTCCATGTTGCTGCAGATTTGCCTGTGTAATAACATATTCATGTATAACAATCTTCTGTACCGGCAACTGCAGGGTGTAGCCATGGGGGCCAGTTTCTCTCCAAGCTACGCCTGTTTACACATGGGGGCTTGGGAGGAACTGGTCCTCAAGGTCCAGCATAGGTCAATCTTCAGTACCAATGTCATTGCCTGGTACAGATATATTGACGATCTTTTTGTGGTTTGGAGGGGCAGCAAAGAACAGGCAGAGAATTTCATCGCCATGATTAATGTAAATCAATTTAATCTAAAATTCACTGCAACCATGAGTCAATCAAGTATAGCATTTTTGGACACCGAGGTATTCATTGCAAACAACACAATCCAAACCAGGCTATACAGAAAACACACTGCAGGAAATACTATCCTTCACGCAGGGAGTGCACATCCTAACCATCTTATCCACAGTATCCCTTACGGTGAGATGCTTAGACTAAGGAGAATATGTAGCAGTCAATTTGACCTAGAGCTCGCACAACAAGCAAGCAGAATCCGATTTTTGGAGAGAGGCTATAGTGCACGAGTTATCAACAGTGCCGTAATGAAAAGTATGCAAGTAGACAGACAAAAACTCCTTGATACTTATAGAACCCGCCAATACAAATACTATGCTACCACCAACAACTAGTCCTTTCAGGATTATCACGGGGTACAATAGACAACATTCAGATCTGTATAAGATCATTAATCAAAATTGGCCCATTGTCCTCAGTGATCCTATTATCGGCCCTACTCTTCCTCACAAAGCTTCTATCACCTACAGTAGGGCTCCCTCCATGAAGGACCGTTTGGTCAATACAAATCCCGAAACTATTGAAAGAACCATATGGCTTCAGACCAATAGCGGATTTTTTAAATGCAAAACCTGTAAGTCTTGTATACATGGTTCCAACACGAAAACTTACAAGGATGGCTTTAGTGACAGGGAACATCCCATTGATAAGGTTTTAACATGTAAAACAGAGTTTGCCATATATGTCTTACAATGCCCCTGCCAACTTAGATATGTCGGCAGTACGAAACTTGCCGTACACAAGCGCATATTACAACACCTCAGGGCTATAACAAACGAGGATAACACTTATCCAGTGGCCAGACATTTTAAGGAGCATCACCATAGTGACAATAAGGGCTTAAAATTTTATGTTATTGACGCAGTGACGGCAAGCAGACGCGGAGGAGATAGAGAACATAGACTCCGCCAACTTGAAACGCGATACATCTTGCAACTTGACTCGAAACACCCCGGGGGATTGAATATCACAGAGGATCTCTACACTTACCTTAAATACTATCTAACATCAGGCAGGCTGTTATGTCTTTACCATAGATTTCTACAATATTTGGCAGGATTTAGAGGTAGTTTACAGCCCCTCAAATTCATTTACATACATATCTATTTATTTATTTATTTATAGATTTTAAATAGCCAAATGATTTGATGTAGATAATATGACCTCTCTCTGTTATACAAATATTCTGTATCCCCGACGTTGCTGCCAGTCTATATAAGGTGCCATCCAAACTTATCTGTTTGTAATATAAAGTCACACTAGCACCCTTTGTACATACGGTGCCCCTCTTTATTATTTTTCTCACGTATTTACTCATGACATTATTTCATGTTAGGGTGAGGGCTCTCACCATATAGTATTTTACATTGAGAAAGTATCCCTCAGTCCACTCCTATTTTCGAATGCTGCTGGATATACCTTCCTCTGAGACCTGCCCACTTTTTACCAGGGAGGCAAAAATGATTGAGCAGACACACGGGTCTCCAGGTGTCTCCATGCTGTTTATTTGCTTTTTACATCTTTCTTAAACTTCAGTCATTTGTTATATTGGGCAATGTCCTTTTACCCGATTTAGTTAGTTCCTTAAATTGAGTATACCCCCCAATATGTGTTTATTAGTTATATCATTGCTACCATAATCACATTTGCACATACATATATTTTTTAATTCTTCATACTATTATATTTTTTTACCTCACAGGTGCGGCCCACTGGTTCACATACTTTACACATTTGCACAAATCTTTCATATGACTGTACAACATGATATTGGGTTTTTTTAAGCAGACTTACTTACAGCGTCACCTTTATGGATTCATACCGCAATATGTCAACATAGTTTTGATAAAAAAAGGTGGATGGCTACTGTGATGTTCTCTATAAATATGTTCCAATGCAGATCTTATATTAAATGGGGATCCCTTCATCACAAGTCAGGTGCCTTTTAAACATTAGGCCTCGACATAAGAATTTTATCATTTTGGATTCATGAAGTATTTTATCTCATGATCTTTCAGAGGTTCCTTGGTTTAGCGCCATATCCTTACTATATAGCTGTTAAATATCTGACACACATTTAAGGACATAGGCATTGTGAATTGAACGTGTCTTTATGATATATTTAGGTGGGCACGCAAAGCATTTAAAACAGCGATATTTTGCACAAGTGAATGAATACATTTTTATTTATTCTATGCCAAAATGTTTGCTATTTGCACTTACATCGATTTTAAATATTTATTATATATTTATTTATTAGATGTATATTCCAACATAGTTTTTTAAATTGTTTATAATTCAATTACCGTGCGTATACTACCTTTAAATGCGATGTTTTGCACAGTTATACTAGTGAAGTCTGTTTTCTATATCCATTTGCAGGCAGTCACATGATCAATTGAATGTTAGCACAGTCACTTTATAAACCAACTCTTTATTGGTTCATGTTGTCATGTGATCAAGGCTCGGAGGAACCGAAACGTTATGGCGGCAGAAAGGCACAAAATAAAATAATCAGCACTCAACTTTGGTCCGTGTCCGTTTATGCTGTGACAGCGTGGAGTGACATTCGCAGCAAGCTTACGGATTTACTTATATATATATATATATATATATATGTATGTTTTGGCTATTGGGAAAGTGTTATATTCCACGCCTTTAAGGGCATGCCCCGGTCAACCCATGGCCAGTGCATGACCACCATATTCTCCTCCTTATTCACCCATTTCTCCTTAGTCGCAGCCCTGCTCTCTCTCACCCTGTCCCCACAAAACATTTTTCACAGTTACGATTTAAGTGAAGTGAGTTGACTTTGGGGATTTATTGAGACACATATTTTATGACCACAAGTTTTTGCAAACAGATTAGCAGCCGCTGAACAGATTTACATCAAGTAAAAACGTATACAACTCATTGGCTTCGCTGTGTATGCCAGCGTTTTTTCCTATGCAATACTTTCCAAATGAGAATTAAATTTGAGAACACTCTAAATGTGAAGGAATTTCAAATGTGAAGGAATTTCAAATGGGAGGCAAAAATGTGAGTTAGTATTCCCAGATTGATTTGTGGGAGCAGTGCAAATGCATTAAAATTTAGATTTTATTTAGTATTGTTTGTGAATTATATACAGTATTTTATCATTTGCGTAGTTGGTACATGAATGTATGTTTCTGTATTTTTTGGGTATTGTTTTGCTGTTCAAATCGTCAAAAATGCTTAGGCTGGGTCACCAGATCCCAGTAAAGATTTACTGGGGGTCCCCGGGTTCCAGTATTGATTAAATGGGGGTCTACAGAAGTCAGACGGTTAAGAACGATTGCACTAGAGTCTAGAGTGAATCCCTTTTTCTGCAGATTCGTCAACCTGGGTCTGAAATATGAGGAAAGCAAGACTGCCTCTCCCGGATGGAGTGCAAGGTAACCATAATTACACCAGCACCAATTTTATATTCTTATTTCTACAGAACGTAGCTAGGATGAGGAATGTCTGAGCATTAATGAGAGCTGAGTATTAATGGGAGCTCTGCCAAACTTGCCGTTCCCCGCTCCATTTAGAGTTGTGTCTGCACAAGCAGAGTCTCTACTGGGTCTACCTGTGTAAACATCTGATTTGGTGGGCCATCCGCCAAAGATGCTCCTAGTCACAGTAATGGTTTCCCTACACTTTTGAGGGGAAGCAAACGTCACTGCTTTTTACTGCTCATGTCCACTATGCCAGGTAGGGCGGACATGACACGGAAAATATAGAAGGCCTACATCACAGGGAGTAGATTCCCTGCATATTAGGGGTCACTTGTTTGTGTTTAAAAAAAAAAAGTCCGACTTCGGGAGTATGTTTTCTCAAAACAAGAAAGTATTCCAAGCAACGCTTTTACACTTAGGCCCACAGGCAAACCTGAAGTGCTGGGAGGGAACCAGCAGCGGTTCCCTTCCCAGCACAGATCTCAGTCCGTTACAGTGCGCACACAGCTCACCACCAGGGTGGCATATGCCAGGAACTCCGCCATCCTGGCAGACTAGTTCAGGTCTAAATGTCCCCCTAATTTAAGTTTGTTAGTCAAAAGAAAATGAGGTTTTTGATTTTTCCGATTGCTAATAACTTTGTGCATTTTGATCAGTAGACATACAACTTTAGAAAGAAAGTATGCATGCATCTCAATTCGCTGCATACAATTTCGTGATGATGAGTCACGGGGATAAAGGTTGTAGAGATTTTCCCAAAATTTGCATTTTCTATTAAATTACTAAGGAATTTTTGGTCTATGTCCACAGTGAAAACTGCTGTGTCGATATAGCGGCATGCATTTGGTTGTAAATGTGGTCAACAGTTTAAGAAAATAAAAAACAGTAAGTGACAAAAAAAATGTTGTATATCGGTCTTATTAGGTGCATTAACTGGTTCATGGACAGACACTTTTAGTTTTAATTCATATCGAACTGGACTGAGGTGCTTTTCGCTGTCAGTCATTGTGCACTTCGTGAACCTGCTCTGCTATCCAACCTGAGAAATGAATCGCCTGGCTGACAAGCCCCGACTGACATTTTGCCTCTTCAGGCAATTGGACGCTTCACAGACTGACTTACCAGATTCACAAACTTCATTCTGCTAAAAAACTTTCTTGGAGCCCCGAGTACACCCTAACTCCAGGTGGGACCGTGGCACACCAGAGGGAAGCGAAAAATAGTTTCACCTAAACCCTGATCAAAAATCTTTTAAAGTTATCCGGTTTTGTGCACAGGCAGCCTCGGTTCACAAACTTGCTACGGAAGATATGTATACATTTTTATATTTATTGTCCTTTCGCCTAGGGCAGTGTAAATAATAAATAATTTGTCTCATTAGAAAATTGTATTATTTTGAAAGTTAAAATTACAGGACCTAAGAAAGAGCAATGAATATAAATAATGTAGATCGAGGGATGAGGGAGGTAAAGTAAATAAAAAATGTAATGACATGGATAAGCCAAAAGATGATGGACTAGAATGCTACCCAGAGTAATTACATTTGCACTAAGTCACTTGTCCTGATTGGCGTGGGTATGCTTAAACGGTAACTTGTGAGCTACCTCTGGAATAAGAACTCAAAACTTAATCTCACTGGTAAATCCGATTAAATAAGGCAGCGGGTCGGGAAGGAAGAACAAAGACAATATGAGAAAACTGAACAGGACACATTGATGCTAATGAAATAGGATCAGCGAGAGAACCCACATTTCTGAGTATCTGCTCTGGAACTAGACCGAGTCCGGCGAAGTTAGAGGGAAATTTAAATTTCCACGTGGTAGTATTGAAAATGTAAATATTCACATTAAAAATGACACATAGACTTCCGTTTTACGTCAAAATCATTGCTAGTTGCACTCAAGTGAGCCATAAGGGTTGGCACAGAGTGGGAACATGGAGGGATAGCATTCTGCCATGCAGGTTTCTACATTTTAATGTGTGCTGCAGGGTAGCTTGAGAAATGCAGGGTGCAACATCTTTTCCCAAGCACGTCAGCAAATTTCGCATTACAAATGTATTTATCTGTAATCAGTCGAGACAAAATGACATAACTTAACGAGCGAGAAAATAGTTTAACCTTTCCATTTAATATCCCCAGGGGAGAGACTTGTTCCAAGGATGCACAGCTACATAATCCAGTACAGAACTACATTCCTGTAGGCATTGGTTGTTCCCTAATAAGGCGGAAAGCAAAAGCAGATTCCTAGATGTACAGAGGGGCCAGATGTCTGTTCTTACTGAGACTGAGACTGTCCCATGCAGAAAGTATTTAGAACAAGCACTGGCAAAGCCAGTAGGTCTTGTCTTAAACCCTATTGGTTTTGCCAATGGTTTTTGGCCATACTTCACAGCATTCCTGGATGCTATGAGGTATAGCTAAAGAATTAAACAAGATTTAGAAAGTGGATGCGTCTTCTTAAAGGTGCACGCACCTACAAAATGCTGCAGCCACTTTTTTTGTTTAGTGATCCAAGTTGGTTGGGTAACTAAAAAGAAAAAAAAAAAAGAAAAGCGGGTGTTTTTTTGGGTTTAAAGCGGGAGCGGAGAAACATGCGGGAGAGGAGAAACATGCGGGAGAGGAGACAGAAGGAAAATAGCGTGTAGGGGCTGAACAACAGAGTGAACTAGGGGAATGGCATTAGTGAAATGGGGGTAATGGGAGGCAGAAGCAGCATGCAGGGGTGGCAGAAACCACACAGGAGCGGGAAAAGGATATGGAAAGGGAGCAAAGTGAAGCAGCATAGAGTGGGAACAAACAGGCGAAGAAGAGCAACGTGGAGCTAGTGAGAAAAAGCAAGGGCAGGAAAGCAACGGGGAAGTGGAGGATACACACAAGGGTGAGAATAGAGCATGGCGTACAGGGAAGCTGGAGAGTAGTACACAAGGAAAACAGCTGGAAAACACCTGCACTCTTGTGCAGTGCTTAAACAAAAAAAGTAGCACCTAAGTGAGCAGTAGAAATACACAAGTAATGCGTCCATATTCCAGGGAAGGGAAAACACAAGAGGAAGAAGGAAAGCTCACACACGCTAACGCAGAAGGAGCAAGCAAATGCGAGTGACAATGAAGCCAACCAATGGTAGGCAATGGGCGTGTTCTAAGCCCTGTAAGTTAGCACATGTGCCGTCTGTTGCGGGACATATCGTCGTCTAGTGGGCAAGACGTAAAAATGCCACAAAATAGGGGTATCTTTATTAACTATCTCAACAGTTAATCCTCTACTGCAATTACTACTACTGTTGTAAGATGTTGCTAAAGGAGTTAAGTGGGGAAAGATGCGATTCAGGTAGTGTTAGTTGTCATCACTCAAAGCACAATCCCTTGCTAGTGACTAGGCACATCTTTAAAAGACTGCCAAGTAATAGCAGGCCACTTTATTTCAAAGGAATCAAGGAAAAGTTAAATATGTGAAATAAGACAGCTGCTACATCGTAGGATAAGGAGGAACACTGTTTGCTGAGTAGAATTTACTTTGCTCTTCAAATTATTTTGTGACGATACAAACATTTTTAGCTGTAAGAAATTCAAGTCAATTATTTGGATTAGTGTCTTGAGAACTCCAGATATACTACAGTAGAAGAACAAGACTTTATAAAACATAGATAGACAGACAGACAGATCACATGGAAAGCATGAACTGCAAATTTATTCAATGCCTTCTCTTTGCTGGATCTGTGCCTGCCTCAGTGCTTTGAACACTAAAATGACAGGTATTCAAGAATGTGAATTTTCTAACAAATATGTAATTCTTGTATGAACTCAGTAAATGTGGTATTGCAACCTTTTTGGATACTGAATCCCGTCATCAATGTTCTGAGCAAACTAGATTCCTGTTAACTTGTAGAAAATGGGGTCCTCACTAACAAGTCATCATCATTTAACTCCGGTCCCAATTAGAAATCCTTCTCTAACATTCAACTGTATGGAAATTCTTATGGAGGCTTAGAGACTGTTTTCAAGCGAAATACCATTATATTTGTTGTTTCATATGAGGGTTTAGATCTCTTCTGCTAAGTTGAAGCACTTACTGCATCTTATTATAACTAATGGGCTATGGGTGAGCTGCATGAGGCCAGTATTAGGAATCTGACACGCCCTACCATTCTGAATACCAACCATGGTTCCAAAAAGCTGCTTACGTCACCTGGTTCACCAAGGACAGTCACAGAAAGGGATGTCGGGGACATAGATTATAGATCTGCTGTAGCGGGTGAAACTCCGATGTTGAGCTGGAAAAGCCCAGGCAGACTGCACTTGCTGCTGAAAAAGCCCTCTGAGCGCACAGAGAGCCAGACAAAAATAGGCAGCACAAGTTTGAAGGGTCTCAGTAAAAAAAAAAAATTGATGTCTCTAAAATTTTCTTTGTCTCTAGGAGGACTGCCAGACCAGTGTTACTCTGCATTCTGACGACCCTACTGCTTGACAGGGGGTAATTAGCCTGACAAGGACTGCAGTGCATGCCTACCTCTTTCTTTTTTCTCTAACAGCCGGTCTATCCTAGTGCCCACTACTACAAAGGCGGCCCTCATGAGCTATATAAAGACTTCAATTATTCAAGAATATTCTATGCGTTTCTTACTCCTAACTTCTCCTGCCTCGTGCCACTAATCTCTGCTTGTTGCGAATTGATGGGTATATTTCTCCTAGTGCGAGATCCTTCCCAGCTGGAAATTCCTCTATGGGATACAGGCTCTCAGAGACAGTGACATCTTTCCCAGGTATCAGGTATTGTTTTACCTCAGTTATATGCTACTATGATTCCTCATTATTTTATGTGCCTCTTCCCAGAGCTGCTAGTATTGCTGTTATCTGTTTCTAGGTACCCCTATAAGGGGTTCTATTGCTCGTGGCTAGAGTGTAGCCATATCAGAAGTCCCACTCTGGGGTAAGAAGGAGCTTTTTCACATCCCTCTTGAATGTACAGCAGTCCTGTCTGTCTGAATCTACAGCAAGGGAAAACAGGGAAGCCAAGTCCCTTCACCTGGATGCTGACTGTGCTTCCTGGCTGGGGTCCACACAGCTTTTTATCCTCCCAAGTTCACTAAATGGAGTAGCAGTCACTGGGTAACAATAAATGTGTCTCCCTGATGAATATGAAATGGTATGTAAACTTATGGGAAAATATCCTTTAGGCTGTCTAGATTAGAATCGTCGACTTTCAGCATTTTATTTTAAAGGGTGACTAAGAATACAGATTTTCTAATAGATAATTTGTTCTGAATAGGAGCTTTAAGTACACAGAAAACTTTGAGCCAAATAATATCTACACATTTTACTCTTTGATTACAGTAAATGCTGATTTTGGTTGTGCAATACTTTAGACATGAAGGAAGAAATATGTTACTTACCTTGTAAGCATCTGTTAGTAGCATGTAGTGCTGTAGAATGACATGCTCTGCATACTCCTGCCATCTAGTTTTGGGCTTGAACGTTTGAAAGCTGCTTTTCTTCAAAGCCTTTCAAGTCACAAGATATAGTGGGTCCTGCCGGGGCCTGGGTTCGTACTGGGCGGATGTGGTGGCGTGTCTGAATCAGGTGACTGACCGTGAGTTGGAGGTGGAGATGGGGACTTGCCTTTTGTTGTGGTTTCCGCACACCCCCTGCACCAAGGTCACAAGCAAGTTTTGCGATTTGGGGCTGATACTAGCGAAGCGGGAGCTCACTCTGCATTGGAAGGCCAAGCCCGGCCCGAGTTTTCGGAGATGGAGGGGGAGTTTCCTGGCCTGGGCGGGAAGCGAAGGGACGCTTCGGCTTCAGATGGCCAGGCGGACCGCTAATGAGAAGGCGCTGGATGTGGCGAGGGCGTGGGGGGTGTTGGTGGAAGAGCTGCGCTCCTGGGAGACGAGGAATGTGGAGGCTGTGGAGGATAGGGATTCTGTAGACGTGGATGGGGGAGTGGAACCTGGGACGGGGTCGGTGGGGGCCACGGGGGAGTACATGCAGGACGGGGTCACTTAGTTACACTCATGGAGGACTTGCTATCTGCACTCTACCTGGGCAGCGGTTGAAGAGCGCAGGTGGGAACAGGGCTGCGGAGGGAGGTCACGGCGGGGCCCTCTCTATCGGGCTGAATACTAGCAGGGGTTTGCCCGGAGCTGGGACGTCTCAGGCCATAGGGCCAGATGGAAGGTGGCTGATGAGGAATTACTGCGGGCACACTGACTGGGGGGGGAGGGGGGCGGTGGGTGGGGGATGTAGGGTAGGAATGCAGTGGAACAGATTTCTCCTGATGTGTATTCTGGGGGGGGGATTCTTCGTCTGCTGGTCATATGTGTAATGTTGGTCTACAGGACCCTGGGTGTGAAAAATTAATAAAATCTTTTACCAAAAGAAAAGTCACAAGATATAGTGGTTCCTCCTTTGGCTGGTAATGCGCATTGGCACCAGCTCCATTGTTATACTGTTTTCCACACAGCTGGTGAGCATAAAGATGGAGTGCAAGATATAAAAGTATAGTAATTGTGCAAAAAGTAAACTTAGAAGTAAGAAAAGAGTGTGCATATTCAACAATTGGAGGTTTCTTTTAAAGCATGTGTGGTTGTAGATACACATGCTCTGCATAGATTGTAAAGCAGTTCTCCCATAAGAGGTGGTTAGCAGAAGGATGTAGCGAAGATTGAAAAACAGCCCTTAATACAGCCAGGACAACTTGTGTTTGGTGGTAAGCTAAAACATCCACCAAGTAGTGTTTAATGAATGTGTGTGCAATGGACCAGGTAGCTGCTTTACATATGTCAGCCATAAGTATGTTACCTAAGAAGGCCTCAGAGGCTCCTTTCTTGAGAGTGGGATGTGGCCTGGACAGGAGAGGAAGGGCATATTTCTTTTAGCTTAAATATAGCAAGTCTGTATGCATTTGACAAGCCATTGAGCTATGCCTGCCTTTGAGAGAACAGAACTTTTGTGCAGTGTGGAAAAAAGTGACAAATAGCTACAGAGTTTTTCGGGGGAGGGGGGAAAGGGGGGGGGGGGAACGTTCTCTCGACGTAGTACATGAGGGCACGCTTAACATCAAGAGTATTAAGGGTTCTCTCTGCTACAGAGTCTTATTGTGGGAAGAACATTGGAAGATCAATGGTTTGGTTGAGATGGACTGGAGATACCACCTTTGGAAGTAATTTGGGATTGGTTCTGAGGACAGTTCTGTCCTTGTGAACCTGAAAGAAAGGCGCCTCTAATGTGAGGGCCTGCAATTCACCAACACATCATAAGATTGTGATAGCCAGAAGGACCGCCACTTTGCAGGAGAGGAACTGTAAGGGACTGAATGTAAATGTTCGAAAAGAGGGATGACATTAAGACTCCAAACTGGGTAAGGGGAATACTCTGGGAGGAATATCATTTCAGTCCCTTCATAAAGGCCTGGATGACAAGAATTCTGAATAATGAAGCATGCTCTCTGTTTAGCATGTATGCAGCTATAGTGGCTGGTGTATGTATGTATAAGAGAGGCCTGATTTTTGTAAATGCAGAAGGTAACAGAGGATGTCTTGGACTGGAGTCTTAAGCAGGTCTATGTTCTTTGGAATGCTGTAGTGGATAAACCTTTCCATTTGGCTTCATAGCAGGCCGGTGTACTGGATCTGCATGCTTCTTTGACAATGTCATGCACTTTTGAAGGAAGGTGAGGCAGCCAAACTCTAGGACCTCAGAAGCCAGATAACTAGATTGAGCGGACAGGAATTAGGGTGCCTGATTTTGAAGTGGTTCTGCGTGAGAAGCTCTGGCATGATTGAAAGCTTCTTGTGGGGAACAACTGACATTTCTAGAAGGTTGGAGAACCATAGTTGCCTGTACCAAGTGGGAGCCAAGAGGATGAGAGCAAGGGAGGTCTGTCAAAGCTTCCAGACCACATACAGTAGGAGTGGGAGAGGCTGAAAAGCATAGGCATTTATCCCAGACTAGTTCATCCATAGTGCATTGCCCATGGACTGTGGTAACTGGGAAGCAAAGCTTTGGCCTTTTGTAGTTTAAGTAGTAGTGAACAGGTCGATCTCCGGTACCCTCCATCGGCGGACATACGAGAGGAGGCATTGCGGGTGGAGTTTCCACTCTTGGAATTGTTGCCACATTCTGCTGAGCAGGTCTGCAAAACTGTTGTTCACTCATGGAAAGTACTTCGCCAGGAGGTGTATCCAACTATGAATGGCCCAATGCCAAATGCTCCGTGCCATCGCTGATAGTTGTGGTGAGTGAGTGCCGTCTTGTTTTTGGAGGAAATACATGGCAGTCATGTTATCCATTTTTATGAAGGCTACTTTATGCTGAATCTGCTGGAGGAACGCTTTGAGCGCTAGCTGGATGGCCAGCAAGTCAAGGTAGTTTATTCAGAGGCCCTGCTACTGGGGAGAATCATATGCCCTGGACCTGATGATGTGCTCCCCACTGAGAGCAGTAAATCCACGGAGCTGGTCACCTGCAGAATAGGGTCCAATCAGGCCTGGACCTGCAAAAGATTGTTGCCATTCCACCATTGCTGAGAGAATTGAGTCCTGGCTGTACCAACACTAGATCCTCTCAGTAACCCTCCACTTGTGTCCATTGCATTGAGAGGCAATGCTGGAGCATGTGTAGTGCGTGTGGGAACAGTAGCCATACCTAGAAGGCGTGTAACCAATCTCATCTTCAATTTAAGATTTGGCCGAAAAAGAGGCATTAGCTGCTGGAAGGCCTGCAGTCTTGCTTGATTGGAGTAAGCCATGACGGAAACCATGTTTAGTAGGACTCCTAGAAAAGGATGAATCTGCAGAGGCTGCAGGTGGGATTTGACAGTGTTTATTGTGAAGGCCAGTCTGTGAAAGAGAGAAATAGTTGTTTTGGTAGGGTACGAGACACTGCTCCTTGCTTGCACTCTTGATTAACCAATTGTCTAGCTGTGGGAATACATGGATGCTGCCCGAAGCGAGATAGGGGTCCACAAAAGCAAGGCATTTTTTCAACACTCTGGGGGCAGTGGTGACCCCCAAACTGCAACATTTTGAACAGATAATGCTGTCAACTTACTACAAATTGTAGGTAGCAGCAATGAGTGGGGTGGATGGGTATATTAAAGTAGGCATCCTTTAGACTGAGAACTGTCATAAATTCGACTTGCTGCAGAAGAGGGATGAAATCTTGCAGAGTGACCATATAGAAGTATTTGGAGAAGATGTACTTGCTGAGGGGCCAGAGACTGACAATTGGCCTTAGAGAGCACTGTCCTGCTTGGGGGTGAGAAAATAAAGGAAGAAACTTCATTAATTTGGTTTGAACCTTTTCATATATTCTTTTAGGAACACTAATAATCAGTTTTCCATTTTGTTCTGGTTAGGTGGTAAATATAGTACTATAGAGATATGATCATCATTTTGGTATATGTTTAAATGACCAGACATGATGAAAGTGCTATGTCAGTTTCAGTGGCGGTCCGTCCATTGGGGGCGTTGGGGCGTTGCCCCCCCGCCTGCGCCCCGTGCCCGCATCTTCCTCGGCGTCTAAGTTCAGAGACACTGAGGGAGAACTGTCAGTCAGTATGACGTTGGACCGCCCACCCACTTCAGAGTCTGAAGGGGGTGGGCGGTCTGGCGTCATGTTGACTGACGGGCTGCCAGCAGCACACAAGTGCGCATGAGTGGGGACGGAGGGCAATTTTTGCACCGTGCCCAGTCATGCGCACTAGTGTTTCCAAAGGCTGGCGCATGCCCATTAGGAGAGCGAGGGTTGAGCCAAGGCTCAAACCTCGGTCTCCTAATGGGTAGGCGGGCGGAGCGTAAGCCTGCTCTAAGCCAATCCTGGTGCTGCTCCAGCACCAGGATTGGCTGAGAGGGGTCTTGCAATGCCAGCACTGATGGGCTGTTCCAGTGAGTAGGCGCCAGAAGTAACGGACCCGAGGCGGCGCGGACGGTGGTCAAAATTGAAAAGAAACCTTTGCCAAATAGGAGTGCGACTTGGGTATGAACTGGACGCGCTTGTCAGTGTATTATCTGAGTGCATCATGGGACTTGTAGTTAACTTGTATGTGGTACTAATCCCATATATTGAGTGAGAAATATTGGGCTACTGTTTTAACTAACAATTTAAACCATTATGTAAGGGGGCCGCGGCCTGCGTGTCCGCTGTGAGCGCGTGTGCGTAAGATCCTGGGAAAAGTGCATGCCATCGTCATTGATTCTGTGTGCACCAGTGTGCATGTATCACAGTACATAGGACAATGTGTTTTTCTCTACCGTCGTATGCTTTACAATTATTGTCGTATACCTTTTATTGCGAAGACTGCTTTTTCTCACACATTGGAAATGTTTGGGAGACAAGTACAAGTGTGTAGGTGTGATTTATAATGTTACAGTGTACCGTCACATATCGGTCTCTTGCCGACAACTTGCATGTCACTGCCTGGCATACGCCAGATCTAGTTATGTTTTTCCACACGGGAGGAAGGAAGCAATGCAGCTCATAGGTACCGTGAATAAGCAATTTCATGAAACAGATTAGGGGTGTGCACTGTGAGACAGGGGAATTGTCTAAAAAGGCTTGCTTTGCACACTGGTAAAAACAGAAAAGTATGTCCAACGGATCTCAAAATAACAGACTATTCAGCGAAGAGTTCTTACAATACACCATGCTGAAGAAAGCATTACAAGGAGGTTGAAGGGACCCAATAGGATGAAATACTTCTATCCTTCCTCCATGGTGGACGCTTCCAAGTTAGAGCAGAAAACAGAAGAACTTAAAGGATTGTAGCAAATTTTTTCAAAACTATTTGGATACCTGCTAGTATTGCGTAATGAGTAAGGTCTCACATAGCGCTGAGTCACCTCCTGAAGCCTGTTGTTCGCAACACTTGTGTGGTTTGCTTTTTGTAGTCCAAAATCCATCCCTGCCTGATTTTAGTCACCAGGTAATGCCCAGGCGGGCATTTTTTAAACTTAAGGCCCGTTTAGGGCCTTGTCGTCACATGGATGGATTGCCTCTGTGTAACGTGTGTGATGTGAAGTGCTCTGACACCCTAGGGTTAGTATGTGTAGAGCTATAAAACAAGAAATGTATGTGTGTGAGAGGGACTGTACATAGATGAATGGAACTGTTGGAAGGTGGGAGTGAAGGAATCTTTGCAGAAGGTGGCTATGATGGAGGGGCTCCAAAACGATTGCCACACTCGGCGCCTCTCACTCTAAAGCCGGCCCGCCAAGATTCTTGTAGATAAAGCAACAGTATAGTCCATTAAATGAACCGCAATAGGTTTTTGTACCGCTGGTATTGTTAAATTGACAGATTTGAAGGTGCTTTCATATGTGATAGTGAGGATAATGAATGATCGGTGAAGTCAAATATTTGTCTAGGATCACAAAGTTTGGTTAATCGGTGAAGCTGCAATTAATCCAGGTGTTCTGTTTCACTTTGACAAATTAACTACTAAATGCTTATCTATTTGTCTCTCCTTTTTACCTTAAATGTTAATGCTTTTGTGATCCATCACCTGTGAATTAAGCTGATATTTCTTTGCCAGCGTTTAAAACTTCTTTTTATGGATAGTGTTTCTGTAACATGTGAGTATGACAAGGATACTGAAAATACAGAACTATTTTTTACACATTACAGTGCCCAAACTGCAAAGATTCCATCACGATTACGGACCACCATGTACAAGTTATTTTCTTGTGAAGCGTCTGACCTGCTGCACAAGCCACTGTCGTATTCACAAATCGTATCGCTTTCACCATAGGTTATTCAGGCTTGATCGCTACGCTTGCTCGCCGCAGTGCAGTACGACATTGATTTTACGCCCTACCACTTTCAAATGTCACCAGCCGCCACTGGCCAGTTTAAAAGGCAATCAAATCTTCTAAAAAGATTTTGTTGTTACCAGGAGCGTGATATATCAATCAATCAATCCTTACATTTGTATAGCGCGCTACTCACCCGGTAGGGTCTCAAGGCGCTGGGGGGAGGGGGCCTCTACTGCTCGAATAGCCAGGTCTTGAGTTGCTTTCTGAAGGAGAGATGGTCCTGGGTCATTCTAAGGCAGATGGGGAGGGAGTTCCATGTCTTGGCGGCTCGGTAGGAGAAGGATCTTCCTCCAGCGGTGGCTCTGTGAATGCGTGGTACGGCGTCGAGGGCGAGGCTGGTCGATCGTAGCTGGCGGGTGGGCGTGTAGAAAGTCAGGCGGTTGTTGAGGTACTTGGGGCCCAGGTCGTGGAGAGCCTTGTGTGCGTGGGTGAGGAGTCTGAACGTGATCCTCTTGCTGACGGGGAGCCAGTGCAGGTCTCTCAGGTGGCCGGAGATGTGGTTGTGTTGGGGGATGTCCAGGACGAGTCATGCGGAGGCGTTCTGTATGCGCTGGAGTCTTTTCTGTAGTTTAGCTGTGGTTCCGGCGTAGAGGGTGTTTCCGTAGTCCAGTCGGCTGGTGACGAGTGCCTGGGTGACCGTCTTCCTGGTTTCGGTGGGGATCCATCGGAAGAGCTTACGGAGCATGGGCAGGGTGTTAAAGCATGATGAAGAGACGGCGTTGATTTGTCTGGTCATCGAGAGGGAGGAGTCCAGGATGAAGCCCAGGTTGCGTGCGTGGTCCGTTGGCTTGGGAGTGGTGCCCATGGCAGGGGGCCACCAGGAGTCGTCCCAGGCGGAGGGGGCTGATGCCAGGATGAGGACTTCTGTTTTGTCTGAGTTCAGTTTCAAGCGGCTGTTCTTCATCCACTCAGCGACGTCTTTCATCCCTTCGTGTAGGCTGGCTCTGGCGGTGGCGGGGTCGTTGGTGAGGGAGAGGATCAGCTGGGTGTCGTCGGCGTAGGAGATGATGTTGAGGTTGTGTTGGCGTGCGATGGCTGCGAGAGGGCTCATGTAGACGTTGAAGAGGGTGGGGCTGAGTGATGATCCTTGTGGTACGCCGCAGATGACTTCAGTGGCCTCGGATCTGAACGGGGGGAGGCGGACTCTCTGGGTTCTGCCGGCGAGGAACGAGATGATCCACTCCAGTGCCTTCTCTTGGATGCCGATGTTGCTGAGGCGCTGTACTAGGGTGCGGTGGCAGACAGTGTCCAACGCCGCAGAGAGGTCCAGGAGGATTAGGGCCGCTGTTTCCCTGTTGTCGAGCAGGGATCTGATGTCATCGGGGGCTGCGATCAGGGCGGTCTCGGTGCTGTGGTTGGCTCGGAAACCGGACTGCGAGGGGTCGAGGGAACCGTTCGTCTCGAGGAAGGCGGCGAGCTGTCTGTTGACCGTCTTCTCGATGACTTTGGCAGGAAAAGGGAGGAGCGAGATGGGGCGGAAGTTCTTGAGGTCGGTGGGGTCCGCTGTTGGTTTCTTCAGTAGGGCGCTGAGCTCTGCATGCTTCCAGCTCTCCGGGAAGGTGGCGGTGGTGAAGGAGACGTTGATGATGTCCCGGAGTTGGGGTGCGATGATGGAGTCGGCCTGGTTGAATACGTGGTGGGGGCAGGGGTCGGTTGGCGATCCGGAATGGATGGTGATCATCGTGCGGGTGGTGTCTTCGGTGCTGACCGGGGTCCAGTTGCAGATGGTGGTGGTGGGGGGCGTTGGTTCGGTGGTTGGGTGCGTGGTTGGTGCGCCTAAGCTGTTGTGTATGTCGGCGATCTTGCGGTGGAAGAATGCGGCGAGTGAGTCGCAGAGGTCTTGCGAGGGGGTGATGTCGTTGTTTCCGGAGCTGGGGTTGGAGAGCTCTTTGACGATGCTGAAGAGCTCCTTGCTGTTGTGGGTGTTGTTTTCCAGTCGTTCTTTGAATGTTGACCTTTTGGTGGTGCGGATCAGCTGGTGGTGTATGCGGGTGGCGTTCTTGAGGGCAGTCATGTTTTCTGTGGTCTGGTCGTGGCGCCAGGCTTTCTCGAGGGTGCGGCAGTTCTTCTTGGAGTTTTTGAGTTCGTCGGTGAACCAAGAGGCTTTCTTGCTGTCGGGTCTGCACGGAGGGGTCTTCAGTGGTGCGAGGTCATCAGCGCAGTCGGTGAGCCACTGTGTGAAGATGCGGGCTGCTACGTCGGGGTCCGTTGCGCTGGCGGGAGGGTTCCGTCTGAGGGAGGTGGTGAGCTGGTCGGCGGTGATCTTGCTCCAGCTCCTGCGGGGAGCCTGTTGCGGGTGGTGGTGAGTCGTGGTTCTCCTGAAGCTGAAGTGGACGCAGCTAAACTACTTTTGAGTGAAGAGGAGTTGGAGAAAAGAATGTTTACTTTAAGCCATTTAAACAAGCCGGTGTTAATTCTACACTTGTTATTTTTAAGTTTCCTAACTAGACCACCACAAAATGTTCTATGTTTCTGTCTGATAGCTTAACCCTGTGAACCATCAAATCTAAATGCGGGTGATCTGAGTAGGAGCGACATGCATCAGTTTGAAATGTAATGTTTGGCTTTAATGTTGTGTTTAAAACAGCAACCCATGTAACATCGCTCACTGATCAACAGAGGCCTACCCTTCTGTTCAAAGCAAATCATTTTCTTGACAATTTCAAGTATTATCTGTACTCTAAAATAATTAAGTTATGTAACATACATGAAGAATAAAGTATATAAGAAATCTAGAAATGCAATCATACCCATTGCTTTTCTTTCATTGTGATCTCTTAGATTTCTTCTTGGAAGTTGTTGTTCAGATATTTTCGAGAATGTCGGATGGACATTTTCTTCCTTTTTTCCTTGTAAAAATGTAGAGACAATCCCATACAGAAGAGGTCTGTGAAATAAAAGCAAAGAAAGCTACTATAAGAATCAAGAGTTCCCCTTTTGCCCTGGCCACAGACTGCTATGAAAACTACCAGGAACTGATGGATACAGATTTCTGTACAATAATTCATGCAAAATATTCAAATCCTTCATTTTCCTACAATGGTACCTCAATTTGCCTACACTGTGAAGCATTCCAGCACATAGTTCATGCAGGTGTCATATGGTGAAACTAATGTTAATCATAAAACCACCATTTAATACAATTACATTCTTTACACTGCCTAATCCAGTTACATACTGAAGTCTACAGAGCTCAATGTATCAAGGAGATTCAGTTGTACATCTCAAATCCTAGTTCTCCAAGAGGAATATCCCTCTGATTTGCTTTTAAGATATTGAATTTTTCCTCTCCTGGCATCTTGGCCAACCTGCTTCCATTATACTCCCACCCGCCAACTCCGCTCGATAGGACATCATCTGACGACTGTTCCCCGGGTAAGGAGGCTCCCTGCTGATGGGCTCTCTTTCCGCACACTGGCAGCTAAACTCTGGAACTCACTTCCTATACACATTCGCAGCATCGATAATTATCTGGCTTTTCGTAACGCTATTAAGACCCACCTCTTCCATCCACTATAGGCCTCTTTCTGTCGATAGCCTCCCCTTCTGTTTGCTATTAGCCCCGGGACGCTCATTTGCTGAGGCAGCTGTGCGCTCTATAAAACTACATATATCAATATGTGAATTACACTATAAGTTATTGAAGAGCACCGCCCACATACAAGATTCAAGAAACACCTACTAGAGAAATGCCTCTCTGAAAAATGACCAATTTTAAAGACATCTTTCGTTAAGCTGCTAGTAAAAAAAGGTATGAGTAATTGATTTTATGTAAAGACAGGAGGCTAGCATTATGCATATAACTTGTATTTATTCCTCCTGAGCAGAAAACCATTAAAAGTTTCCAAATAGAACTTTATAAATATCACAATGAAAAAAGAAAGTTCAGTCCCATATAAACTGCTTGACCTCAATCTTCATCCTCTTTTGTTTTCTGCTTCTGAGCAGATAAGTATATATTTATTTCAGTGTGTGGTACAGCGTTGCAATGGAATAATGGGATGTGTGAATGTTACAATAATATCCACTTTATGGGTATTAAGTATTGTATGTATGGTGATCTGAATTAATGTTTTATGTTTAAAACAACAAAATGTTTACAGCGTTTTATAAATTAGAGGTAGAGCGTACCACTAATGGGGTCATGCGTATTAGCAATTTCGGTAAACTGAGGCGTAGTTAAGTAATGGCAAACGTAAATAAGTTAATTTAACTTACTTGGCAGCCGCGCTCGAGCATAGACCTTTTGTGAAAGTGTGAGGGCACAGCGCACTTTGGAGCGGGGGAGAGTTAGGCAGAACTCTTTAATAATATCTTGATTCTTTATTCAGTAGGCCTATAGGAATAGTCATTCTCTTTGTAAGACTGTACTCATGAAGGCACATATTTGTGTGGGCTGTCCGAAGGCAAAGACGACAACATAAGACAAAAATACCAATATACTGTCATGTAGGACCATGGTTAGGGCAACCACTGTTAATGTACAACACTAAAATGAGCCAGATGAGAGAAAGAAGGTTTACTGGCCAAACATTAGAGTGAGTGTTAACACTGTTTTTCTTCATGAAACTCTGCGAGATGGGTACCCCAAAAGGCATGAAGAATTGTTACAATCAGTTCAGTATAAGGGCAACAAGTAGGGTGAAAAAACTACTTGGTCATAACAGACAATCTTATGAGGGAAGGATAATTTGATCACAGGTTGGCACTCATGTTTCCGAAGAGACTCCACAGATTGTAGACTGTTAATTGAAGTTTTCAGAGCAATTAAGGGCAGGTGGAGAAATTGGTTTAGTGAACTTTTTGCTTTGAGACTAAAACCATTATTCTCAACTGTTGAATGGACTGAGAGGCAGCAGAGATAGATGCATTCTCACAGGACTGGTAAATAGGAGCCATCTATGCTTTCCCACTATTTGCCGGGAATCCCAAAAGTGGCTTTCCATGTCAGTCCACATGAGGTCTTGTACCAGAGATGCAGAGACTGAGCCTGCAGGCATGATTTCCAGTTTGTATGAGACTTTGCTGGCATTGTTCACTACTCTTTCCGATTTTCAGGAAAGAGCTGCAGGGCCGGACTGGGAACTGAAAACGGCCCTGGCAAACTGCTCAGCCGGGCCCCCCTGATGGGGAGGGGGGTGCAGCCGAGCGGTTTGCTAGGGCCGGTTTCCGCCGATTTTGTTACAGGGGGCCGATATTGCCGACCCCCGGGAACAATAACGGTCCCCTGGGGCCCAAAACAGGCCCCCACCCCGGCAGCCCACCGGGGACACGCCCGGTGCCGGCTACGGCCTGTCCGGTCCTGAAGAGCTGCTGTGCTTGATGGCAAATGCAAAAAAAAAAAAACACAACAAAAAACAATTAATGGACGAAATGCTTAACGGCGTTAAACATTCACCCCCCCCCCCCACCCCCCCAGTACAAAGATCTGGGCCTGAATCCATCGTTTTTTTTGCTCCCCATGCTATTCCAGTTTAAACCCAGCCATATGCAAATCAGTGTTGACCCTGCTCCCCATGGGAACAGCCCAGCCCGAACTGCAAGGCCAGGTCCTCCCTGGACCGGAAACAAGCATCCTGGGTCCGGTATCGGGGTATCACCCCTCATCAGCCAGGCTACAACCATTCCTGGACTGGCAGTTCAGGCAGGACTGTTACCATGGGGAGCAGGGTCAAGAATGACCTGCATATGGCTGGGTCCAAACTGGGGTGGCATGGTGAGCAAAAGAATGTTGGATTAAACCCAGATCTGTGGCTGGGGTGAATGTTTGATTTGTTCAGCATTCCATCCTTCATTTGCTCTTTTTGCTTGATGGTATGGCAGAATTCTGAGGACGATGTAAAGTCCCAAGCCTAAAGAAACAAGTTATATTCTTCATTCAGCAGGTATGGACAGCAGGCACCCATAAAATATTCTAATCAGTCTAAAAGAAACCACATGGTCGAGGCTCACGAGGGGGGGCCTGCTGGAGCTGGCTGCGGGAGACGTTGCAGATCAGGCCCCCTTGCTATCGGACCCTGGGACGCGCCGGACCATCCAGCGCTGCCATGCGCCCCTCGGTGCTGGGCTTGTGGCGGTGGGTACAGTCTAAGCCTGGATCTGCCCCCACCCCATTCTGCCGTTCCCCCACAGGTAGCAATGTATGGATGAGCGAATTCTGGCCTGGCTTCCCTGCTCCCCTCTGGCTCCCATCACAGAGTGCCACGACCCTCCCTGGAACCGGACAGCACAGACGCCCTAAACTCAGTAAGGGGCCCCACTGATCATTGCTGGGTACGTTCCTCCATACCGAGCAGGACTCCCTGTTGGTGCTCACAGATCCGACCCCTGGGAGCCAGTGTAATTCCGTTGAAGTGGCTGATGTTGTGCTGCAGTGACTTTCGCCCTAGCCCACCCCTGGATGCTGGAGCCAGTGACGCGGGGACGCTGAGTAGGATATCCACCAGGGGTAGGAAAGACAAGTCAGCCACCAGAGAAAAATCACTTAATGACTTATTTGCCAAAGCACAAGGAGGAGGTCCTGGGGATACGGAGCGGCCGAGCTCCACGGCGCAAATGGCTGCCTACGCAGAAGCACCAGTGACAACGGCCTTTTTGGAATCCCCATTCGCTGCACTTTTCGACGACCTTCAAACCGTGATCTCACAGCAGAGATCAAAGACATCGGCAAAGATGTGGACGATATAGGGGAGAGGGTGGTGACCCTAGAAGACAGGGGCGACGCCCGGGACACCGAACTGGCGCCTATGCAGCAGGAGGTAATCTGAATACACGAGCAACAGGTAGATGTGCAGTCTCATCTGGAGGACCTCAAGAATTGCTCCCGCCGCCACAACATCAGGATTCGCGGGGTGGGTACCAACGAAGAAGTTGGTGATATCTTGGGTACCAACGAAGAAGTTGGTGATATCTTTACATATGTGTGAGAGCTTTTCAACCATATCCTGGGCAACCCACTGGACGCTGATCTGAAGCTAGACCGTGCACACACAGTAGGCCCAGAGCAGCGACGGCACCACCAGCGGACATCCTGGTCTGAGTCCAGGACTTTCACACCAAGGAAGAAATCTTGCATAAAGCCCGCTCGCTTCAGCAGATCTCCTTTCGCAACCAGACACCCACCCTTTACCAAGATCTTGAAGCCATCACGCTCCAGAAACGCAAGAACTTTCGTCCCATCACCGAGGCCCTCCGCCAACGCAACATCGCCTACTCCTGGGGACACCCGTTCTGCCTGGTATTCCGGCACGATGGCAAACTATCAGCTTCGCTCCCTGTCTGAAGCCAGCAAACTGTTGGGGATCACTCTTGCGGAGGATATGGATGAAAGGGAGCGCTCAGACCCAGGGTCCAACGAAGGTAAACCGAAATGGCAGCAACAGAGACGACGACGACTACGCACCCATCGTCCGGACACCATGGTGGTCAAGGAGGAACGACTGGCCGCCCTGGAAGCCATGGCCAAGGCGTCGACCGTGTGACAACCTGGTTACTATGATGTATCCTTTCCTCAAGCCTTTGGGGGTTGGAGGGGAGGGGGTCTGGGCTGATATAGGCCACACAAAGACCCAACAGACTCTTGCTCTGCTCATCCTTGGATGATGGACTATGACTGAATGTCTGATTCATTTTGACGCTTGTTGCGCTTTTTTGTTTCTGGTATTTGGGGTCTTTATTCCGTCTCTCTTTACTCACTCTTTCTCTTCTATCCCAGGGGAGCCCCCGGTCCACAGGGTGCCATTACTCTTCTGTTCCCGCACTGGCGTTGAATGGAGTCCCTTATAAGACTCATCAGGGTCCTTGCCCTGCAGGGGTTCTTGTTTGGTGTTGCTCCCCCCCCTATCTACGCACCTAACAATGGTCAAGAATGATTCCTACACGAGGCACTCACTGAGGCGACGCCCACTCAGGATCGACATATTTTGATAGGGGGAGACCTTAACTTGGTGTTTGATAACGATATGGACAGATCGGCGCAGCGCACTAGCCAGGTTGGTGCCCTCTCCCCTGCAGGGCTCACCAGACTACAGGATCTAGGCCTTACAGACCTGTGGAGAGAACACCCTCAGTCGCGGGAATATTCATTTTACTCTAACGCACACAAAACATATGCCAGACTAGACTACTTTTTAGGTTCAAAGACTCTGCGGGACACCACGCTTTCGACTGACATACTAGTGGCGAACCTGTCCTATCACGCCCCAGTAGTGGTTACTTTAGTTCTTCAACAAATACAGCGACCGACCAGGCAATGGCGGTTCCGGGACACTATTACACCGGCCGGACACAGTTGCCCAGATACAGCGAGCGCTCGATAATTATCTATCACACAACGATAATCCTGACACAGCCCTTTCCACTCGGTGGGAGGCCCTCAAGGCAGTAATTAGGGGAGAAATCATAGCCATCTCTTCCGGTGACAATGCGAACCATAAGAAGAAACGGGAGGTACGGACACAAAAAGTGCGGGAATTAGAACAGATGCACCAACGCACCAGGTCCCCACGTGTCTAGAGACAGTGGACCGCGGTTTGGGCGCAATTGGCTGCCCTAGATCGTGACAAGGCGGAATATGCTGCGATGCGCCTGTGACACTCCTATGTTGACTGGGATAAGTGTGGGCGACTGCTCACACACAAGCTTCGGGAAGCTCAGCAATGTGAAGGGGTACGGGAGATTAGGGATCACACAGGAGCACTGCGCTCAGACGACGAGGCTATCATCGAGACATTCTGCGATTTTTATGCATAACTTTACGATGAGCAGCCCCAGGAGAGGGCAGATATTGATGCCTATTGCGCTCAGGCACGCCTGCCCGTCCTAACGCCGGAACAGGCGTCTCACACAGAGAGGGAGATCAGACCCGAGGAAGTCATATCTGCCATTGCTCGCTTGAAGTTGGGCAAGTCACCTGGCCCGATAGTTACACCGCAGCCTTTTATAAGCAGTTCTGCTCAACACTTACCCCTCTACTCACCCGTCTCTCACTCCTTTGCGACACTAGGGACGATCCCCTCCTCCATGTTAGAAGCAGCGATCGCAGTTATCCCCAAGCCAGGAAAAGACAGGACGACCTGCGGGTCGTATCGGCCCATCTCGCTCTTAAATATTGACCTGAAGCTGTACACAGGGATACTAGCCGCGCGGCTTGGCCCTTATATGCAGGGGCTTGTGGACCCCGACCAGGCTGGATTCATTCCACAGTGGCAAACGAGCGACAACACCAAGCGGGTCACGCATCTTATAGAAGAGGCCTTCCGCATCCATGGTGCTTACATGCGCCTAACCACAGGCGCAGAGAAGGCCTTCGATCGTGTCCACTGGCCCCATCTTGAGCAGGCATTGATACGCATTGGCATAGGAGAAAACATGCGGATGCACATTTTTAACCGTTACTGCTTCCCTACAGCTACAGTACAAGTCAATGGTCACACATCCAAGCCGTTTCCTGGACGTAGGGGTACGAGGCAGGGGTGCCCTTTGTCGCCCTTGCATTTTGCCCTCTACATGGAATCTATGGCGCAGAGGGTCAGTGACCACCCTCAGATCACGGGCATCCGCTTTGGAGGGGACACGCATACTATAAGTATGTATGCGGACGATGTGCTGGTCACTCTCACGAACCCTTCGACCGCTTTGGGGACATTTTTGGACGAACTATTCTCCTTCGCGAGAGCCTTCGGCTTCAAGGTCAAACTGACAAAGTCTACAGAGCTGAATCTATCCTTGCCACCACGAGTGCAGGCGGACCTTCAGGCCTGACGCCCCCTGCAATGGTCCGATGAGGCGGTCCCTGGTTTGGGCATACAATTGGCTCCGACCTTGCAGGCCATTAGGAAGGTCAATTACTCCCTCCTCCACACACACATCCGCTCAGCATTGCAGAGATGGAAACACTACCCGAACCCGTGGCTGGGACGGATCGCGGCCATTAAAATGACGATCCTCCCCAAAATTCTGTACCTTTTTGCAGACACTCCCCCTGCCACCCACTACAGGCTGGCTACAAAGGGTACAGTCAGACCTTTCTTTTTTCATCTGGCAGGGGTGCAGGCCGAGAATGAAACAGTTAATGAGCTTCCTCTCACCTCATGAGGGGGGCCTCGCAATTCCAGACGCTTTACTACAACGCTACGCAACTTCGACACTTGGTCGAATGGAGCCGAGCTGAATCAGAGAAAAACTGGCTCTTCCAGGATCGAGCAGTAGCCGATATGTCTCTCATGAAAATTACCTTTCTCCCGAAACCTCACCGCCCACCCAATTTATACGCCTCACAGGTGGCGTGCACAACCCTTAACGTCTGGGACCGGACCAACACACGACACAGCTCAACGACCTTCCCTTCCCCGCTCACCTCCCTTTTTGATAATCCAGACTTTAGCCCCGGGATGGGTTTGCAGACCTTCGCACTGTGGAGAGAAGCTGGCTGCTGAGCCTTAGGCCTACTATTTGACAAAGGCGATATTATCCCCTTCTCGCAACTTCGGGCCGATTACGGCCTTCCTGAATCTGAACGAATGCGCTAACTATAGGTGAGACACTGGGCCATGCACCCTGATAACCGAGCGCAAGCGACTAGACTTCTCACCAAATATGAACGGTGGCTCATTACACGGTCCTCGGATAAGAAGTTAATCTCGGACTTCTAAAAACTGCTCTTGTCCAGATACACTCCTACTTATGCTGGGCGCGCACGTTGGGAGAGGGACCTGGGGCGGAATCTTAGCTCTAAGGAATGGGAGTGTGCATGCCACAGAGCACGCCACACAGCGACTCACGTCGGCCTAACCAAAACATTCATCAAGCTTGTATACTATTGGTACTACACCCCGGAGCAACTACACCAGGCTGACGTTACACAAAGCCCTGACTGTTGGAGAGGGTGTGGGAAGAGGGGCATGCTGGTTCACCTTCTATGGAAATGCGAACATTTCCAGACTTACTGGACGCACATTCTTGACAAGGTCGATAAATACCTGGATATGGAACTCCCTAGGCTCCCCGCGTATATGTCTTATTGGGGGTGCCGAACCCGCTCACTTACCCCTTGAAATCTAGACGAGAGAAACAGATAGCCATAGCCCTAGGCACAGCCATCCAAAACATATTGATACACTGGAAGTCCCTCCGCATCCCCGCACACACAGGGTGGTACCAGCGATTGGGGCATGTACTAGGCATGGAAAAGATTTCTCTTACCTTGGCTGGGAGAGGCTCCTCCTTGAGCGACCTCTGGCAGCCATTCCTTGCTTTGTTAGCTCCAGAATTTCAGGAGTTGTACTGCCCAAAATATTTGCTCCTCTTGCACCTCACGACACCGTACTCCCCCACATAGATTACCCTAGCCTCATACACAACTCGCTCCACGTAGCGCTGTTCCGAAGTAATGAATCGGGGGGGGGCAAGGGGTGGTTCTTTCCATGTCTTTCTTACTTTCCTTCCTTTCTCTTCTCTCTTTTGGGTGGCGGGCGGTAATATATTTGGTATGTGTTTTTGTATTTTTAATGCACCTACTAGCAGACCCGGTGGGCCCTGCGTGGCCCGTTCATGGCTCGTTAATCTCTTGCATTGTTTAATAAAAAAGATTTAAACCTAAAAGAAACCACATGGTTGGTGTAGGGAAAGTGGTAATAATCCCATAAGGACTGATGAGTTTCATAGTTTTAATGTTTTGTTTAGCTTAGCTGAAGAGGCTACAGAAATATGAACTCCTTCCGATCAGTCAACTCGCTTAGACTTGACTGTTGCTGGTCATAGAATGGCTGAACACTCATTGGTCTCTAAACAGTACCAGGGTGTTGAACTGGCACAGCCCCCACATCCATGTTCTCCAAACAGTGATGTTTTAACATGGTCTAACCGGATGTATGACGTTACAACGCACACTTTTACAACGCATGCACTTACAACGCATTTTTTACAACGCATAATCCATTACAACGCATGACATTACAACGCATGACACTACAACGCATTTTAAAAAAATACCTTTACAACGCATTTCCATTACAACGCATACTACCATTACAACGCATACCATTACAACGCATAATGTTAAATTACATTTAAGGTAAGTATTAGATAGTATAGGGGTAAAAGTTACTTTTCTAACTCCAGGGGGTGCAACAGTAGGGTAAGTGTTGGATAGTATAGGGGTAAAAATTACTATTCTAACTCCAGGGGGTGCAACAGTAGGGTAAGTGTTGGATAGTATAGGGGTAAAAATTACTATTCTAACTCCAGGGGGTGCAACAGTAAGGTAAGTGTTGGATAGTATAGGGGTAAAAATTACTATTCTAACTCCAGGGGGTGCAACAGTAGGGTAAGTGTTGGATAGTATAGGGGTAAAAATTACTATTCTAACTCCAGGGGGTGCAACAGTAGGGTAAGTGTTGGATAGTATAGGGGTAAAAATTACTATTCTAACTCCAGGGGGTGCAACAGTAGGGTAAGTGTTGGATAGTATAGGGGTAAAAATTACTATTCTAACTCCAGGGGGTGCAACAGTAAGGTAAGTGTTGGATAGTATAGGGGTAAAAATTACTATTCTAACTCCAGGGGGTGCAACAGTAGGGTAAGTGTTGGATAGTATAGGGGTAAAAATTACTATTCTAACTCCAGGGGGTGCAACAGTAGGGTAAGTGTTGGATAGTATAGGGGTAAAAATTACTATTCTAACTCCAGGGGGTGCAACAGTAGGGTAAGTGTTGGATAGTGTAGTGTAATATTATGCGTTGTAATGGTATGCGTTGTAATGGTAGTATGCGTTGTAATGGAATGCGTTGTAAAGGTAGTTTTTAAAAATGCGTTGTAGTGTCATGCGTTGTAATGTCATGCGTTGTAATGGATTATGCGTTGTAAAAAATGCGTTGTAAAGGTAGTGCGTTGTAAAAGTTGCGTTGTAAAGGTTGTTCCCCGGTCTAACCATCTATTAAAAACCTTACTTCATAACAAGGGCCTTTTCATGAAACATATGCTAGCCAAACTGACAATATTTCTTTTCTTACCACACAAATGAGTCTTGCATCCGGGCACAGGTTTTTGTTGGATAGACGTTAACTTTAGTGGTGATAATCGTATAAAAAGATACATTTCCTAACCACTGTGAAGGAAAAATAGTTACAATTCAACACTGGGATGGGGAGAGTGGGGGCTACGCAGAAACTGTATGCATTGTGGGATAATGTAATTTTGTTTCTTGCCTCATCCATTTGCTCCAGGGTGCTGCTGTGTTTTGCGCTGATGGTTTAGAGTATCATGGGCGGATTAACAGTATGACATCTTTTCCATAGGTGCCGTACAGAAGCAGACACAGAAGTGAAGCTAGCTGATATGGTGTGCCATAAACTATCATTTTGGCTTGTTTGCAAGAAAAAGGATAACATATAGAAGACTTTTCTATTAGACTCAGTAATATTATTGGTTGTATTGGTCCCTACTTTGCTTGCTTCTCTTTTCAATCATTTAGCGAAATGTAATTTTGAGAATGTGACAGTGTTGTACACAGCTGGTGTTTCAATAAAGAAACACAAGTGTAACCCTAGGTCTACTTAGTGAAATTTTAATTTTCTTTAACCACAGTAAACTTGTAGAATGGTTGCTGATCTGTCACTTGAATGCGATGACACGGGTGCCTAAAGGGAGATAGGTCCCTTTCTGTAAGAGGAAGCAATTCTCCTCTGTTCTAACCCTACACACCAAACAGCGATGATCTTTATCGGTAGCTCTACAACCTTAGGAGAACTGATAGGTCACCTAAGATAAAGGGACATTAGCCCTTAAATCTGGACCATGCAGGACGTCTGCAATATATGACCAAGTGAATACGCTGCTTACAGATAGACTGCCTTCAATGATGAAAAACGTAGTATCTACCCTCTTAGCCATCGGATGGCACCCAAAGAAAGCCTTGATCTTTTCCCAGCTGCTCCCATCTAGCCTGTTTGGAAAAAGCTGCCATTCATAAATTCCCTTAACCCAAAGGAATACATCTCTCTGAGGCTGCTGAGGTATCAGGGTCTCAAATAAGAAACATATCTGGAATAATCAACTGAGATTATGATCTCCCTCACAGCCATATCCATGACGTCAGAGACAGCCAAAGATGAATCAGGCAGAGACTCTTAAGGGGAGAAAGGGACCCTGAAAACCCCACTTTAACTTCTGCAAGTCATTCACATAACTTGAACACCTTTCTCTGTGCACTGACAGTTTAGTCAGCTCTGAAGTATCCTGTTGCCCGGCGTACACTGCACAAACATTACTGCTGGATGGCAGATTGGAGTGGTTGGCAGCACCAAGGGCACACTGCATGAGTTACGCCAGAAGCACCCATAGATGCAATGAAAGGAGCCGGGTCTTCACTTGCAACTTTCGTATGGGAAAAATCCCTTGTAAGCCTTATGTTGGCACCAAAAGTACTAGTTTAGATCAAAGGTTTGGAACACTAAGAGGACTCAGAATGTTTAATTGATAACAGCTTCAACTATTATGCCCTGATGGCACAGGACAAAATGATACACACAAAAGAGTATATTGAGAACAAAGATTGAAAAAAAGCTATTGCAAATGAAAAGGGATGTATTTGAAGACAAAACTATTGTGTGCAACAAAAAAACAAAAAAAGATGATCCTAGGTTCTGCTCTGGAGGGTCAGAAAAATGAACTAAGGTAAAGCGTCTGCCTTGAGGTTGGTCGTTCTGCTTGAAAGTGAGCACTACACACTGTAAACAGAAGCAGCCACTGTCACGGAGTGCCAAAATTCTGATTAATTTGTCTCTTGTTTCACACATAATACACATCTTGTGAAAACTGGAAGGTAAAACTGATGTTTCTCAAACAAATGATTTAAATAAATTAGGTAGGTCCAGACTGGTGACAGAAACAGTTTAACATTAAGAATTTGGGTAACTTACTCATAAATGTTCTCGTCCTAGTTCTTGGATTACCTTTAACAAGAATCTCCAACAAACGCCACTGCTAAATTTTGTGTTTCTTTGGAAATGGGTATCTAGGGTCTAGGCAGAGCCATGGCCTTCAAATACATTATTTCGAAGGATCAAAGAAAAGTATGTAGCACACTGTGCTCCTCCTGTACCACTGATCTGGCTTCGGCCCGGAATAAGTGCAAGACTACATGGAGTGGTTGTCTGAGAGGAGACCCACAGGGAGAATATGTGGTTGCCTTCTTAGCGATCCATGTATGGGGAACATGAAATGTGATGGCATATCTGATAAGCAAGATTTTAAATATCAAGGAATTAACGGAGCTCTGCAAGAGATGTGGGATACCTTAAAACACTAGCCCTCCAACTATCACACATCGGGAGTTAAGCTAACTTTAGTGCAGAGATGCGGATCATCGCCCTAAAATGTATTTGTCACACATAACTGCTGCTCCTCCAACTTTATGCAATGAGGTACTGAAACTATAAACAAAAGCAGCTAATCCGCTTCTTAGCTTGCAGTTTTGCTGCCTGCCATTTTGTTACCTGCAGCGGCCGGACCTGGTCTCATTACTATACTCCCAGTCAACTAAGTCTAGTTTCAGAATGATATTTTGTTTATTTAGTTTCCCTTGGCACAAAGCAGCTAAAGTACCTTTAAAATACGCTTGCAAATTGTGAACTGCAGTTTAATGGATCAGATGTCTGCTTCACTGAAACAGCAATCACGCTGGGCCCAAACTCTCATGGATCCGGCGTCATCCATTGTGTTTTTTACAGACGCACCACAGTAGACTGGCCCAGGCAGCAGCTTAGATGTTTGTTCCTGTGCCCTGTCCCTGCCTGCTGAGACGAGGTGGCGCGACCCTTCATAGAGTACTATGTGGAGGTAGTCGAGCAGGCAGCCGGTGCAGGATGATTTTGCGGGCCACATGGAGAGCCATCACATGGCTCTCCCCCTCTCCAGCAGCAGTAAGAAGAAAGGTGCCCAAGTGGAGACTGTGGGGATAGGGGCATCAACAGCTTGCGCATGGCAAATGAGGAGCAGAAGACCGAGAGCAGCATGGAGCATTTGCATCATTGGACCATTGTTTTTATTCAGAACAAAAGGTTTTCCACAGGTTTTGTTTCACTCAAGGCCTCTACTGGAAGATATGCGTGCCACTGTTGGCACAAGTATGATGGTAATGGGTGATGTACTATCAGAGAACAAGCAGCTAAGTAATTCGGTTCTGCAAGAAGTCTTGTTTAGTCTCATAATTCTTTGTGGCATTTTGGTTTTCTTTTATTTCGTTTTTTCATGGCCTTGCAGCTCTCCTGTGTTTTTCCCCTTTGAACAGACCGACATCATCAGGCCATTGTTACACATGTTTTTGCTCCACACTGCCCAGGCTGCTCCCACTCCAAGTATGAGCTTTTGGGTTAAAGCAGCATCTGGCTTTTTAGTGTTAAGATGGGGAGCCTGCTGGTCAACCATGCTGGGTTGCAGGTGAGACTTATGTTCAGCTATGTCATGGCCTCCCTCTTGGCATTATAACGTAACAGTTGGCAGTGGATATGGTTACCCACATATTCCCTTGGAGGGTTAGAGAATAGTAAAAACAATGTAAAGTACAGTAATAAAGAAACTATGTGGGAGAGTATTACATCAGGCCTTACCATTGGTACCAAGAGAGTACAACCAGAGTACTGTGGAGTACCACACACAATGAAACTAGAAGGTAGCCTGGAGCACACCGAAAAAGGTAAGAATACGAAGTAAAGGTATAACTATGTGATCAACAGTCCACAAATAGTAGAGTGGGTCACATTTTATTTTTATGTCGGTCTTTAGGAGATCATGCTTCAAACTGCACAAGCATCCAGAGGCATTTATGGTAGAGTTAATCAGTAGACAGAGCAAGCAATATAATTCTGCAAGCAGATGTACATGTAGTTGAAGACTTCTTTACAGACAATAAAGCCATCACGCATTTCATATTATATACTTTTTCAGGGCTGTGAGATACATGCAAGTATTATATTAAACACAGTGCTATCGACCAGTACCAGGGAAAGTGGGAAGCAATTTGTTGTTAGCATATGTGTAACAAAAAATAAGAAAGATGTACTGAGCAATGGAATTTTATTGGAAGGAAAGGGAAAAAGAACATTCCCAAAATTGGTCTGAGATTAATATTTGACAGTCTATACTATAACTGAATCCAAACAGACGGGAAAATATCCCACTACATAATACCAGAGTGATAATGCCAGATAGCAGTCACACTGTGAATGGGCAAAATAGTGTGCAAACGACATTCTCATCAACATCACCCACTGTCTGCAGAGAGAAAAGGACGAAGAAAAGTAATTACACTGCCTTATATGTCAGAACCAGCTTATCTGGAGAAGTGGCTATTGTTAAACTGTGAGTACAAAAGGTAGAGTAATTTAAATATTAGAGGGATGTGCAATTAATTAAGATTTGTAAATGAAGCATCAGGAAATCAAGCAGTACTCAACTGCAAAGCGCTGTGCACCTCCGGTAAGGTAAAGTGACAGGTAGGTGGTTCTCATGATTCAAAAATTAGTCTTAAGTTGTACCATGTGATTGTTTGGCCGGACTTGCAGTAACAAGGTCATTACCTAACCAAATCAATCAGTATAATGTTAAGGGTATTGTACCACAGACGAGCAATCTTGCAACTACAGAAGTCTTGGGTAAATAAACAATTTAGATGAAGAATGTAAATGCAGCCACTATATTGAAAATGAGCCAGTAAACTGAAGCAGAGTCTAATTGCAGAGTAAAATAGGGATGAAAAATGTGGTGAGTGATCTCATTGAATTTTAGTCACATTGATTCCTCGAGATCCAATACATATTTAGACACAGTTATAGTCCCAATATGCCCAAACTATATGAGTTAAAAAAAAACTAAGGCCCTTGTGTCACATATGGTGAGCCACATTGAAACATGGTTGACCAGCGTATTTGCAGACAGTAAACCACAAAAAGCAATAAGGCTGAGATGCACAATGTTTACTGAGTCCTGGTTATGGTAGTACAAGAATAAGTATTCAAAGCAGTTACATCGGGTGGCTTTGAAACAGTAGGTGCTTATCGTTACTGGTCCCAGCTCGGTGTCAGCGAATGCCAAAGTGGCATGTTTCCCAGCGGGCATAAAGAATAGGTAGTCATAAAAAATGCAAAAGGACTAAATGGTCGCAACAGCCACAATAAATGATATGATCTTGTAATGGATTATGTATGCTAAGGGGTATAGATAATAGTGTAAGATCACAAGTTATGCATGAATGATGGGAAGAATAGTAAAAGATTAGGTGATTGGCAGTAACAGGAAGTTAGTTCATGGAGCCTTGTTAGTAATGATGTTACCCACTAGAGAAAAGAATTTCTTATGCAAAGATATAGGAGTTCAGTAGTGGGAGCAGACCGTTATACATTTGAACCAACTGCATTAAGGAAAGCTATTAAAATAAATCATCTATAATTAAATAGGACCCAATCATATAAAATAGCACATCCTCCACAACTAATGTCTGAATGTTGTCCAAATATAAATACTTCGTCAAGTTGACAACAAGGAATTATTATTCCACATAAGTCTGTTCAGAGCTCCAAGCATAGCGGGACTGTATGTACACCATCTAGAGAAACATAAGATCCTCTGTCCTAGTAACCATTTCTTGCCCCATATCCAGATGTGGAAGCTGTACATTGAAGATATCCTGATTATATGGAACGGCAATGAAGAAACTGCACACCAGTTCTTAACATTGGTTAACTGTCAAAATGAGTTCCATAAGTTTACTCACACTATATCAAACAAAGAGCTTATATTCCTAGACCTGAACATCATCTCAGAAAAGGGCGAACTAAAAACAACACACACAAAAACAACAGCAAACAAGCATTGGCATAGCCAATAGGTCTCGCCTCTGGGACCTTATAAGTGTTTTGCCAGAGGTGTTTGGAAGTTTGGTAAGAGATGCAATTTAACATAAAGGGATATCAAAAAGGAAACCAGGAAAGTGTGATGGGGGAAGAAGAGGGCAGCAGATGAGCTGGGGGAGGGAGGGAGAAGCAAAGGGATGAGAGAGAGTGAGACAAATTGATTCTTTTGAGCTCGAAACATCATTTTTGTGTTAAAATCTGCCGATTACGTAGTCAGCCAGCATTGCAATTTTTCATGTGCAACATGTTCAGTGAGCCCTCTTTCTAACTTAGTAGTACGTTATATAGCACAATTTTTGAGCCTGTGCAATGGAACAGAAAAAAACTGCAATTCCCAGAATACAGCATGAAGGAATGATTTAAGGCCTCACACACAACATGAAGCTACGTGGCAACTATGCAAACCAAATCACCTAGGGGTGCTGTAACTGTGTTAGTATTAATCACATTCTTATAGTGAGAACAGTTTTTTCTGTTTCATCAGCTCCTCGTTTTTGACTTCGTGGAATGAAAGCTTTACATTTAAAAGTCAATGCTTTGATCCAACACTCAATTTCCCTTTCCTGAAGTACACCTCTTTCAAAAGCTTAGTGACATAAGCTCAAACCCATTGACAGCAGTTGAAGGGCATACAAAAAGCATGAGAAATGTTATCCTGAGTGTAATGGGGCACGGTCAATGAGCATGGGGATCGCATCAGTATTCAGTCCCAGGACTGAGCCTGCGGACCCGGTGAGGCCCTCGGGAGCCCGTTTTATTTACTGCATCCTATTCTCTCTGTGTAACACACTGATGATGCATATGACTAAAATAATATTTTGGTAATTACTCTCACACATTTGGATTTGATGTTATCATTTTTAAATCTCAATTAATAAATACAATTTGGAAACAACTCCCCCCCCCCCCCCCCCACTAACCTTCCAAAGCCTGCCTTTGATTTGTTTCACCATTTACAATAGTATTTTTCATTACATCTCTAGATATATATACACCTCAAAAAATAACTCAGGCTCCAACAACAAGCTCTTTCTCTCTCAGGGAGAGTCATCAGGCCTTTGTTATGCGGAAAGACATCTTATATTGGAATTCTTGCTATATCTTCTTCAATAAAAAAAAATGTTGGAATTGTACTTTCTAATCAAAATTTTGGGAGTGGGAAGGAAGGGAAGGGGCAGTGGGAGGTGGAGGCGTAGGTGAAGAGGTAGGGGTAAGAAAAAAGGAGAGGGGAAGGAATGTGGCGAGCTGGCCAGGTAGAGAGGTTTCTCATTGATTAATCCTGTACAGTTTCACCAGCACCACAGATTCTCATGCAGAGTACACTTGTTGATGTGATGTTGTATAATGGGTGAATTAAACAAGAATCAACAGAGCCTTAAATTCCAAACACAATTAGAAGGCTGGTATATTTATCTTTAAATACATGACATGTGTTTTTTCCCCGAGATTTACAACAGCTTATCTTGTAGCGCATATTTCCTTTAGAAAAGACGCGTATATTAATGTGGCGTGACTGATAAACACAGCTCGTGCCTAGCCCGAGACGCAGAATAATGTGCACTACACGGCCGCGCACGGCCCACCTGGCCTACCAAGGGCCCTTTCAAACCTAGTCAGGCTCTATCTGTCTGCAGAAGATGGGAGATGAGCAATAAAGATACATCCGTCGAGGTCATCGTAAGAAAACGTACACATCGCTAATGGCGCTCCCCAACCACTTAACCGTAAGCTTTGTGTACACATTAGCCCATTTGAAATGTTATGGATGTTTGCTTAAAAAAAAACTTCACATTTTGAGGCAGAGCGGGCAAGAACGCAGAATCCACTCAGTCCTTGTTCCCATGCATTGATCAACACATTTCCCACAAGTCACCTGAGTTCTCGTAGGCCCTGAAAGCGTTACTTTAGCCGGACACAAATAATTGCCCAGATTTGATAACAGCGTTCCACGCTGCTGTGTGTTTGCCAAACCCAATTTCACTGAAGGAAACAAGTAAAGATATGCGAGTCGTACTTCGCGCATAGACAAAAAATAAGAGTTTTTCATTACTTCAAGAAGCAGCGACTATATCGCATTTATATTTGTGTTACAGGAACAAGAAGATTTACTAAACTGAGAGCCTGATCACAAAATTAAACCAACAGCATTGAGAAGCAGTGAGTGAAAGTCCGTTCGTTTTTATACTAGACACAGCGAACAATGCTTTCAAAAAGTATTAACTACAAAGTAACCATGTCTTTTTTCAGGAACATAATAAGCACCTGATATGCTTTTCCCTGAAGACAACAAAAGGCTCACTTTAGTAAGTAAAGGGCAATTATTTGTTTTACAAAGCGTCACTGTAACATCATGAACGGAGCGAACTGACAGTTCAATTTATTGATTTATTGCAGTAACTAAAGTGAAGAAAAGGCTTTAACATACTCTAATTAAGGCGCCTCTGCTACAATGCTAGCTTATAAACAAGCGCCTTCTAATGAAAGTGGCAAGGAAACTGGACACAAAACAGATGGCACCTGGCGCCGCTGCTGGGTCCCGAGAGCAAAAGGCTCTGAAAGTAAACATTTACCGAAAAGCTGGGACATCCACATGCCTTTGGCCAATTGCGTACTAAAGCCAGATGCAAAGGCCAATAGCGTGTGAGCACTACATGCACAAGCTTGTAGAAAAGCTGAAGCAATTCCAAGAGGCCGATTTCCTAGAGCAACGCATGCGGGCTGCGCTAGGCTCGACCTAAAAACTGCCTTTTGGTTTTTGACAACTTCCATCCAATACATCTAAGGGAAAATCTCCCTTTCAGCCAATTCCTGAGACTCAGGAGGAACTGCTCAGATCTTAAAGATTTCAGAGAACAAGCCGAGGATTTACACCAGAAACTGGTGAAGAGAAATTACCCTCCCAAAGTTATTGACAAAGCAATGAAAAGACCCAGAAATAACAGAGAGGGCATCCTGGAGGTAAGACCAGAAAAACCAAAAGAGGATAGAACCATCTGCATTACCACCTGTAATACAGCATCCGACCAGGTGAGCAAGATAGTCAATAGACATTGGCGAATCCTGAATAGTGGAACTCTGAATTTTCCGAACCCAAATTTTCGCACAAAAGAGGCAAGAGTTTGCGAGATATGATAATACACACCAGAATCCATAAAAACAAAGATGGAGAAACTTCACAAGGATTTCTCTCCCCCCCTCACAGGTCACTATCCATGTTGAAACTGCAGTGTTTGCCATTTGACCACCAGAGCAAGAGAATAACGTTCAACAACAATACCAACTGGGAACAATGACGGTTCACGAACTGCAACTCGGAACGAGTGATTTACATGATAACCTGTCCGTGCCAGCTCCATTTCATTGGAATGACGAAATGCATGATCAAAACACGCATCTGTGAACATCGCAGCAACATGTAATGTGACCGGGCCACAACAAAAATGTCCGCACATTACATTGAGAAAGGACACACAGTACAGGACCTCCAATGGACCAGCGTAAAACAAATCTTCAATGACTCCCAGCTATTTGAAGAAAAAAAAAACAGCGCTTGGATTTCCGTCTGGAAACACACACCAACTGACTAAATGAGGGCAAACACTGGAGGAAATTCACGTGATCATGGATCAAGCAATGGTAAAAACCTTCTACTAGACCATGAGAACCAAATACCGCAGTAATCGCGGAATGGGCACAAATATAGGGCATTGAACGCAGTCCCCCATAACTATGGACTAATGCGAACATTTTTTTCACTACAACAATTTTTTAGCTCTACCATGCATTACAGCAACAACAGTATAAGCTAAACATAGGGCACAAAAATGTTGTCCCGAAATAACCTGAGACTCTACTCTTTATTACCAAACCATGTCCAAGCTGCAGCTATAAGTTCTAGGTGGCCCGTAACAGCCTTTCAGCATTTTTCTTCGTCTACAAAGGTCGCCTAAATGCATTTCTACATAATCTAGATTATAAAAAATATCCTTTTTGACCACACATACGTTTTTTTTATAGGGATTATAAGTAAATATACCCCTTTTTTAATACCAACTGGGTATTTTTCCATCATTTTTCCCATCGTTTCAAATTAATTATTTTCACAATCTTTCCTGGTTTATTATCACAAATTTTGTCCCCTTTTCTTATATATACAAAATTAGACCGAAATTCAGGCGCGAACTGACCGATCTCGGCGCCAGAGAACCAGGAAATGGTGCCACCAAAGGGCGGCCATCTTGTACGGTTAGTGGTCTAGCGGCTGCACAAACAAGGATGCAGACAAGGAACTGCCTGTTATTTAACAGATCAGTCCCTGCTCTACAGCTATCGTCGGAGCCACGGGCAGCCAGAATATGCAGGACAAGGGTGCAGCTTTGAGGGCGCAAGTATGGCATAGACGACCCCTCTGGCAACAAGCATTTTTCCTTGTTCTCTTTGTTATTGGGCCATTTCTCGACAACTACTGAATGAAAAATCTTCCCTTACAATGTGTGCCTACACGTGCCTTTTCCTTCTGTCTTGAGCTCAGGGGCCTGATTTCAGCAACTAAAATTTATGTTTTCCTAAAAACCAACACTTTTTTTCTGACATACGAACCCCCCTTTTTTGACTACAGTAGATTGACTTCTCACCACCATACCTCAAACTAGACGTATCAAACTTCATGGACACACGTAAAGAGAATATACCCAGGTTTCTCCATCAGCATGCAAAAATCACTTCATACATTGTGTGATTTATGTTACATGTCTCGTATTGTCTTGTTTGTGAATATCTTTAAGGGCAGCACCACACATTAAATGCTAATCTTAGGATGAACACAAATCCAGTGAATATTAGATCACGTTTATTCCACAGATGGCGATGTGTTTTGAATATAACTTTATTGACATGTTTAATGCAATGTCCTATCTTTCCAGATCTTTCGCTAGAAAAAAATACCAATTAGGTATTGTATTGCATGTATTTCTCTCCTTAAAATGTATTAAGGAGACCAAAGTGGTGCTTATATTAGGAGTGGTACATGGGATCATTCACTTGGTCCTGATGAAAAGCCTTAGGGGATAGGTTTGAAACTTATGGACCATGAAATACACATACATTGACGTGTTTCTCCTCTCCCCTTTTAATAATACCAGCTATAGGATCAAATAAATATTTAATTTCCCATGTAGCCAGGTATTTTTTAACCCACTATTCTGACCCTTCCACTCTTACACCATCATTTACTTTATAGTCTACATCCTACAAAGTGCTCCCACTTCTCCGGTCATAGCTCGCCCTGTCCCGCAGCGGGCGGGAAGAAGCTAATGATGAAGTATGCCACCATGGAACACTTTGGTGAGTGAGGGTTATTTTAAGAAAACTTATTGTTTTTCTTAAAAACGATAAGGATTACTTGGAAGATAGCCAATTTGAATACAGGGGGACTCTTCTTGGTTGTTCATTGCAACATTAAAGCCTATAGCTAAACATTGTTGTTCCATCCACTCAAGCGGTCTCTGAAAAATTGAGCTTTCACTAAAATTGCGTCTTAACCTTAGTATCTACCCTAATGGGATCAATTGTTTCTGAGATTTTGTATGTGCTCTGGAGGCATGTAGGATAGAATTGCATGCAGTATGTTTTCTTTACATTTTGGAGGTTAGGTGAGTAACCTCACAATAGAGTGATATGTCATGAAATTCACTAGAGGTGTGACTGTACTGATGAGTGAACTTTAAGTTGGAGTCATTGTGATTAAGAAATGTGAATAAGACTAGTAGAGTACCCGTATCGCCTTTCCAAATCATGATATTATTGATATACCTTCCCTAAAATAAAATGTTATTGGTGATATGTCGTGGGTAACATTTCCATGAATAACAATCTTCAAAGTAACCTATATGGAGATTTGCATACAATAGGGAGAATTTCGCCCCTATTGCCACTCCTTGTATTTGTAGAAACCACCTGGGGTATACAAAAATACATTATTATCTAATACAGAGTTGATCATCTCAAGGATCATTTCATTATGTTCAAAAACAGTTGTTCTTTGATGTAAAAGGAAGTGTTTTGTTGCTTCAAGTCTATTATCTTTAGGTATGACGGTATACAGGAAATTGAGGTCTACAGTAACTAGAGTCATGCTATCTGTCCAGGTGACATCCGTCATTTAATTTAATAAGACCCAGGTAATCTGTATGTCAAAGAAAGAATGATAACGTTGCAGAAAGTGATCAATGCATTCAGAGACCTTCTCAGTTGGGAGACAAATCTTTGAAATAATAGGTCTTCCGGGAGGGAAGGTCTCTGGTTTGTGTATTTTAGGGAGAATGTAGATGTATGGATAAGTAGGAAATGGTTTATTTAAATATGTATATACACAAGGCCTGAATTTAGACAAAGGTCCCTGTGCTTTTGAAAAAGGTTTGTTAGATGGGTAGTAACCTGTGGAATTTGTTGGTCTCTTTTTAATAATAATTATACATACTAGAGTCTTGCATTAATGACTCCAAAGCAGCACGTTCATCATGGCATTGATTGTCATGACAAAATGTGTGGTGTTTATCATGTCGTTCCTCCAGGCGATATAGATCCCTGGTTACACCTTTGTAGAAGAGATCAATATTTTTGCCTGATTGCAAGAGTGGATTAAATGTTTATTCTGCGGACATTAGCACCGTCAGATCTGCAGAGATGTCAAAATCCTGAACTACTACTTTAAGCGCAGGTCTTGGATGTCACTTATAAACAATAAAGTATGCATGTCCTCAGGACATCTTTTATGGTCATATTGCAAGGAATCATATAAGGTGGAACTGCATTTGTAACAATTGGCTTGATATGACTTGATTTTTTTCTTTTTAAGTTTTAGTTTTCAAACAAACCTGAATAAACTGTCCCCGTGTAAAATCACATTTATTGGATGGACAAAAATTGCAACCTTTGTTCAAGAGGCCACATTAATTCGGTGTTAAAGGTCTAATTGAAAAATTAACAATAGTAATGGATGCTTTAGCGGATATATTTATGGAAACCAGCAATTGGTCAACCAAAGGAAAATAATTATTTTAGTTGTTCCTAGTTGACCCCCGGTCCCTAATCTGCTCAGGTGGCAATAGATTATGTAAGACTGAGGCAAGATAGATCATTAAACTTTGAGGTGTGGACAAGGTCTTCGATCAGGATTGGTAATTACACATTTTTTTTTTTTAAAGTTTAATCATGTAGAGTGACCTTTAAATCTACTAGATTAGCTAAGATTTAAGGAGAATAAACATTTTAGCATGTTTATGATTGGCAAACGTGGATATACTTATACAATTTTCATGAGACACATTTTTGGCATACATATTGTCCTTATGAACACTATCTGCAATAATGTTTTTTCCTTTGTTGTCCTTTATTGGTTTTACATAACTATGTCTTCTCAGTAACTCTTGATTAGGAGTCCACAACTGTGCTAATCTGTCACGTTGAGAACGCTAACTTTGTCATTCATGATAACAGAGATTAATCATGTTCTATGCACAAATGTTGTCCGTAGAAAAGACTTATGTCGAATAATACTTTCTTGTCGTCAACTTGACCAAGACTATGTATGTGTATTTGGCAAACCTTTCAGACATATTGGCTACGTAATCTGTACCGTCTTGCATGATTTGGTCCTATTTAATTATAGATGACTTAATCTCTCTCCTAAATGGGGTAGGTTCAAATCGATCACAATCTCCTCTCACTACTAAATTCCTATATCTTTGCATAAGAAATTATTTTATCTACTGTATAACATCATTTCTAACGCTGCTCTATAAACTATCTTCTTATCAAGGCTTCTAACCAAACATTTCAATCGTACCAGCATTCATACTATTCCGTCCACCCCTTACCATAACTCATTACAAAATGGTGCCATTTACTGCAGAATTTGCAACCGTTTAGTCTTTTTGTAGTTACTATGACCACCCATTCATTATTTTTTTTAATAATTTTTTATTTATTTAATAGCCACAAAAAAAATGCAAAAATAGTAAATATAACAGCATTTTCAAATAATGATACATCAGTAGGCATATGCAGAGCGCAGAGGAGCATTATGAGAAAAGGAAAGAAATACGAAAAAGTAAGAAATGGAAGGAGAGAAAGAGGAAGGAGAGAAAGAGGAAGGGAAAAAAAAGGGGGGGGGGAGAAGAGATGACGATACATACAATCCTTAATCCCATTGAAGGCAGGACCAGACCCTGCAACGTTTTAACAGGGATTGGGGGCCTCTAGCTTTAGCTAATGCAGTTTTCATTTCAAAGATCTCCCTCATCAGAGACCAAAATTCATTAATACTGGGAGGTGTGGTATGGATCCAAGGACGGGCTATACACAGACAAGCACAAGGCGAAAATAGAAGCTAAGGGTATTGTAAGACATCCGGACTCGGAGAAAAGTCCCAACAGCAGCTCTTTTCCTGAGACCGGACTATCGTAGCTGACCCAAGTTGCCAAAGCCAGAGCAATGTTAGACCAAAAATCCTTCAGCCGAGGGCATTCAAAAAACATATGGTGTAAATCGGCAGCGTATTCCTGGCATTTAGGGCAATTAACCTGAGCAGTAGTTGAATTGTTAGCCCATTTGGAAATCCGCTCTGGAGTATAATACAGCATAAAGATAATTCTATGCTGTTGTAATTTCAGATTGACAGATGTTACAGCTGACTCGATAGTTTGAAGAGATTCTTGTATTTCCTCCCTAGAAATATCAGAGCAAATGATCAGACTAAGTTTTGCAGCGATTTGTACACCATCATCGCCCACCGCCCGATAAAATTTTGATAAATTTTGCCAATAGCTCCTCGCCCTCTGGTACCGACAAGTGTAGACAGAATCTCGCTTGAGTTAGACAACTCTGCTAATCCCCAACCACGAGTAAAATCGTCCCTAACTTGCAGGTATTTGAAAAAAAAATGGGCTTGTGAAAGATCAAATTCTACTTTTAAAGATAAAAAAAGGTTGAAAACCCTGATCATAGAGCTGACCCATCCGCGTTACGCCCTTAAGTTGCCATTCTTTCCCGATATGATCGTGAAATATATTAGGATACAAAGGATTCCCCCATAGCACCGTATGTTGGTGCAAATCGGCTATTGCATTGGTTTTGCAGATTTTGTGCCATATTTTGGTAATGTCTCCAATCATCTTGAAACGAACCCGCTTAAAATAGTTGGGATCAAACGTTTGATATAGTAAAAACCCAGTGTTTGGTCTGATCGCCAGCTGATATAGAAACCAATTGGGATTTGTATTGGTTCCTCTAAGTAGACTCTGTATCCGTCCGATAAATGCTGCCCAGAAGTATAGCTTAAAATCAGGGAGGTTAAAACTGCCCTGCATATATGATAGTTTTAAATATCGAATAGCTCTTCTAGCCCGTCGGTATCCCCAGACAAAGCTACCCAAAACAGTATCTAGACGTTTGAAAAAAGAAGATGGTACATTTAGTGGGATGGTACGAAAACGATACAGAAATTTTGTTAAGATATTTATTTTAACCACACTGCACCACCCATAGATACTGAGAGGTAGCCGGTGCCAGCTTCGTAGCTTCTCCGCCACTTTCTTTAGTAGTGAATCATAGTTTAGTGGAATGATTTCATCGACTTCGCTGCTAAGACATACCCCCAAATAAGTAGCCGTGTTTATAACTCCCAGAGTTACTGAGGGGGCATCTAATTGAAAATTTAATAAAGTCTGCATTTTATGCACGTTTAACTTGTAGCCGGAAAAAGAGCCAAATCGCTGTGCTTCGTAGAGATTGCGAACATAGCTTTGACAGGGTTGGCCGAAAAAATTGCGATGTCACCCGCATATGCGGTTAGTTTTAGTTTTGTCCCGTTTCAAATAACTGGATCAATATGGCCATTGATCAATAGATGTTCAATAAAGGGCTCGATATAAATAGCAAATAGTAAAGGGGATAAAGGACAGCCCTGCCGGGTCCCCCTTTGGACTGAAAAAGAAAGAGGAGAGCCTATTGAGTTTAATTGTAGCAGCTGGGTGATTAAATAGTTTCTGTACCGCCGAGTTAAGCCTTCGACCGAAGCCCATATAAGACATAAATATCCATAGTGTTTCCCATGTCAGCCGGTCGAAGGCCTTCTCGGCATCTAACATCAGCATCCCCATCTGTTGGCCTATCTGACCAGAAACATCGAATGCAGCTATTGCCCTGTTGATATGAGCGGCAGTGTCTCTTCCGGGGGACGAAGCCATGCTGCTGCTCCAAGACTATTATATGAATTACCGGAGCAAGACGAGCCGCTAGAATTTTAGAAAAAAGCTTAGCGTCAGCGTTAATCAACGCTATTGGTCGATATGAACTCATGTCGTCAATGGGCTTCCCCATTTTAGGAAAAACAATGATATTGGATGTGTTCCAAGAGAGAGCGACCTCTTCTCCCTGAAAAATAGAGTTACATATTTTAAGAAAGATATGGACCAGTATATCTTTAAAGCTTTAAAATAATTCCAGTGGGATCTTATCCTCGCCGACTGCCTTGCCAGTCAGCAGGGCCTTTATAGCTTACTCGACTTCGCTTGCATCAATATCTGCATCCAGTAGCTCGGATACCATCGGATTCAGGATTGACATCTGACATTCCTGCAGATATTCCAAGACGATCTGCTCGCCCTGACTACCTGGGGAGCTATATAGAGGTGCGTAAAACAGCCCAAATTGTTCAACTACATCGGCAGACCTAGTATATATCAAACCGTCCACCCCTTTAATTGTTTTTACGTTAGTTTTAGCATTTTGATCTGCTATTTGATTAGCGGTACTCATATTGTTTAGTCCGGAGCTTATGATAATTATTAGCGACTGTCTTTTAGCAGTCTTTTGAGCTTAGCCCGTGATTCTAGAACCTTTATATACAACAAATGTTCAGTCACGCTCTTTGCGACAATAGCCGTGGCGTGCTGACGCTCCAGATCCAAGCACAGTCTTTGCTCCTGGTCCCACTGCCGGAAGCCCAGCCGGTTTTGCTTTATGATAAATTACAGTGTGACTCCTCTAACATAAGCTTTTAGACAGTCCCAGACAATTGCGATTGATGCCGACCTCATATTGGAGTCGATATACTCACAGAGTGCCTTGCGCATCACCTCAATATATTCCGAATTACTAAAAAGGTGTCTAGGAAAAGTAAAATCCCTGGTTGGTACTTGTGTGTTTGACTGTAACTGTGCTATCAACATAACCGGGTTGTGATCGGAAGTGATTTTAGGACATACTACCACCAGTGCGTTTTCCAAAATGGAGTACTTGGCAATTTTAGAATAATGCTTATGAGGAGAAGAAAAGAAAGTGTAACCTGGGACATTGGGGAATAACCTCCTCCAGGAATCTTCCAACTGATGCAAATAAAGGAGCTCGCATATGGCAGTTCTGGTTTTACACATTCTGGCGCGGGCAGAAATATTAGTGGTGTCGATCCTCCTATCCATTATGCAATTAAAATCGCCCATCAATATCTTATCGCATGACCATTCCAACAACTCGGAGCTCACTTGATAGATAACATCTGGGCAATCTGTGTTAGGACCATAAACCATACATAGTGTGATCGTACGGCCATAAATCAAAATTTGTGATATTGTCCACCTCCCACTAGTATCTGCAAGTGAACGGACAACAGTAGCCTGGCACAGTCTGGATTTTAACGAAGCGACCCCACAAATAGAAACTGTTTGTGATGTACACACTAGGAGATCGTATCCCAAGGGCTTGAAAAGTGCTCTGTCTTTATAAGCAAGATGCGTCTCTGCCAGCCCTAGTATATGAGGCTTAAAAGTGCGTAACTCTTCAGTCACTAACTGTCGTTTACCCGCCTGATTCAATCCTGCTACATTCCAGCACATACACTTAAGTTCCGGCATTGAAAAATATTGAAAATCCGAATCAAATTATCAGTACCCAAGATAACATACTCCTCTGTCTGCTGCTCTGCATAAATGAAAGTGTTTGAACTGTGTAAACTGTGGCTTTTACCACCCCCCCGCCTTCCCCAGGCAGTCATCCCTACCCGACCCTTCACCCACCCCCCCCCTCCCAGTTACTGGAAAAAAGAATCGCCCCTTTCCCTGCTGTCCCATGGTGACAACATTGCGGAGACTCCCTCCCTGAAGCCCCCCCTCCCCAGTGACCCCCGCTATCTCCAACACCATTCATCAATCACTCCACTTAACCTTGTGTCTATAAAGAACCGTACGTGCTTACTGAAGTAAAAAAAAACAAAAGAGATAAAGAGAGGAAGTTTTTTTTTAGAAGTGTCCATTATAGTATAAAGGATAAAAGTCTCTTTCCATAGAAGCGACCTCTCTTATAGTTACTGCCATAAGATTAAGACTATAGTTCGTTACTTGCTAACTGATTGACATTTACTCAAAGCTTGTTTGGCGTCTTGCTCATTGAAAACAAAATATTGTCTTCCATCCTTTATTACTTTCAAACGTGCTGGCTCTTGTAAGAACAGCTGCGAAGAGCCATTTTTAAAGGGATCCATAAGTTGGCGAAGCCTCCACCGCTTATCCATGGTCGCCTTGCATAAATCAGATCGCACAAAAATAGTCATTGTATCCATCTTAACTGGGGCTGCAGGACGCGCCTTAAAATATATTGCTTGACGTAAAAGAAAATTACCCAGGAACACCAAAATCGGTCGGGTAAAGTTGGTTTTAGATTGATTACCCTGGGAGGCTGAAATGGACAGTGGTAATCTATGTACTCTTTGAACTTGGGTGTCCATATCCAAGTCTGCGAGGTCAGGGAAGGCCTTTTGGAAAAGATGGACTATGAAAGCGCGTGGATCGCTGCCTTCTCTGCCCTCTGGTACTCCAAAATTTCGCAGGTTCTGACGTCTCTGGCGATTTTTGAGATCTTCAATCCTGAACTGCATTCCTGACAATTGAGAATCCTGCATTTTAACAAGATTGACTGTAGATGTATTGGCTTCTTCCACAGCTCAGTAGAAAGTTGGACGACTTTGGATGTGGCCTCCGCCAATACTTTCTTAATTTCAGAGCTATTGCTTTTAGCCTGCTGGTAATATTCTTGGGCTTCTGCTCTCGGAATGTTCAGTGCCGACAGAATGCTAGAGAGGGTAGCATCTTCTCCCATAGCGTTCATGCTCTTGGTACCCGCTTCTGACAAATTCGGAGGTGACGCCAGAGGGTGGAGGACAGGGGAGAAGACTAAGGTGTTGAAGATGTTGATGAGGTGCTACTGGGTAGAGAGTCTGGCTTTTCCAAGGGAGTCAATGAAGCTGGTCTCCGACTCCCTCCATCGCCCCCGGAGTCTGCTCGATCTCCTTCAGATATTTCAATCAGGGAGGCTGCAGAGTGGTTAGCATTTGAAAGCCTTGAAATAATATTTTTGACCTCTCCCTTAGATGACACCCACTTGCGTAGAGGGCTAGTCCCGGCCTTGGGAACATTAACAGTTTTGTCCTTTAGTCGCCCCATTGCCTCGGTGACTTGCTGCTTTGTTCCCCCGGTCCACGTCCTTTGCCTCCTCTAAGTTTTTTAGGAGTATTAAGATTTTTATTTTTCTGAGCCTTCGCCCCATTGGGGGTATTGCATCCATTCTTCACACTGTTCATGGGGTCCCGGACCACCTATTCATTATGAAGGACAGGAAACACGCTGGTTTAACATTCACAGACACCGAGCCTGGACCAGTAACGCCAAGTGTAAGAAACTGGCTCTATATATACACACTGTACCAAAGGGAGGTACAGTGTGTATAGAGTCCAAGGGTCTCCAGAGGTTTGGCATAGGTTAAAGTTAGATAGAACCTTACTCTCTAAAGTGGTAGCTTGGTCGAGCAGTAAGGCAGTATTAGAGGGCAGTGTTAAGCATTTGATGTACACACTCAGTCAGCAAATGAATTCACACACTCAAGAACTGAACTCTAGGCCAATTGTTTTGTATAAAAAAATACTGTTTTATTTCTAGAACCAAGCAAGACTGGTGCAGGTAAGCATATAAATACTTTGCAGTAGTAAATTACTTGTATGAACACAGTTCGAAATTGCAGTATAACTTGTACTGATTTTGGTTACAGTTTAAGTAAGCAGTTTGCAACACTTAACAGGTATAGTACATTGGAACGAATGGGCTTTTTAGGAAAAATGCCATTAATTACTTTTCAGATTACTTTTGCTAACACAGGTCTGGATCCTAGATTCAGCACTGGGACATTTCCTGAAAACAGTTGAGTAAATTCGTTTTAGTTAGAGGTACAAATTTTAAAGAATATTATTGTATTTCAAAAGTTGACACTCAAAAACTTTTTCACATAGAATCACCAATGTTATCCTATGGGAGGAAATTCACTTAGCAGGTAAGTTACTTTAACGATACTTTTCTTACTCCGTGCTGGATACCTCGTCCCAGGATGTGCATTGTTTCAGGCCCCCGAGAGCAGCAAGCTCTCGACCCAGGGGTCCAGAAACATGTCTGGTGGTGGCAGCCTGCGCAGCCACTCAGTCAGGTCACTGGGAGTTGCTCGAGTTTCAGGGGGCATCTCTAAGCTGCCCTCTGTCATGCATTTTACATTAAATCCCACACTGGCATCAGTGCGGGTTTAATATGCTGAGAAGTGTGATACCAAACTTCTCAGTCCTCAGTGTAGCCATCATGGTGCTGGGGAGTTCATAATGACAAACACCCAGCACCATATATTCTTAATGGCAACACTGCACTTACAGGGCCCAGGAATGGACTTGGGCACTGTAGGGTTACAGGGCTCATGCACCCGTACCCTCACCACTGGCATAGGGCACCCAGCTATAGGGGTGGCTGATGTATGCCAGGGAAGTGGTTTGTGGGCATGGCACACAGGGATGAATGCCATGTTGACACTCAACCTGCAAAGGCAGTGTGTGTGTGTCGGGGCACAGGGTCTCTAAGGGTGGCACAATAAGTGCTGCAGCCCTTAGAGGCCTTCCCTGGTGACAGTGCCCTGGGTACCTGTGGTACCATTTACCAGGAGCTGACCTGTGGCCAGAGAGGCCAATTGGCTTTAGGCTTCAATGCAGTTTTAGGGAAGGAACACAGGCCATGGGTACCAGATTGGCAGGAGCCCAGGGCACACTCCGTCAAAGTACATCAGCAATTCAGCAAAAAGTGGGGGCATACCATGCAAGAAAGAGGGCACTTTCTCACACTAAGCACCTACTGCTTCCAAGCTAATAATTTCACTTCACGCAATGTAACTGCTTGGAATAATTACTCTTGTATTACCATAACTGGGACTTGAGAAATCAGTAGATATTGTGCAGCAGCTTACAAGGGCTATTTGTGGTTTACTATCAGCAAATATGCTGGTCACCTAGGTTTTAATGTGGCTCAACATCATGACATGATGGCCTTGTTTTTTAAAAACTCAGGCTAGTATCATATTTGGATTATAGCCATTTCTACATTTTCTTCATGGCAACTCAATGAATCTATGCAAATGACATTTCATGAGATTTTTCATCCTTATTTTCTCTACAATTAGACCTAGTTTAAGATTACTGGCAGCTTTACAACATAGGGACTGCATTACAGTCTTCATTTGATTTATTTGCCCAAGACTTAGTTACAATTTTGCACTTTTGAGGAACAACACCCTTAATGTTATGCTAATTGATTTTATTAGGTTGTGAACTTGTTACTGCAAGTCCGTCCAAACTATGGTGTGGTACGACGGACTACTTTTTGAATCACGACAACCACCCACCTGTCACTTTACCAAATCAGCGGTACCTGTTTTGCAGGGAGTACTGCTTGATTTCTGGATAATCCAGTTACAATTCTTACTTTATTGCACATCCACCTAATATTTAAATGACTACCTTTGGACTCACAATTTAGCAATAACCATTTTTCTTGATAAGCTGCTTCTGACATACATGAAGTGGTGAAATTACTCACTGGGTGAGGTTGATAAGAATGTAGTTTGTACACTATTTTGTTCACCTCGCTCACAGTGCGACTACTGTCTATGGAACTTTCACTCTAGTACCCCGCACTGGAAGATCTTTCATTCTGTTTGGATTCAGGTGTACTACATACTGTCATAAATTAATCTCGGACCAATTTTGGGGATGTTCTTTTTCCCTTTTTAATAAAACTTCATTGCTCATTACATCTTTCTTATTTTCTGTTACACATATCTTGCTAATAACACATTGCCTCCCACTTTCCTTGGATCTGGTCGATCTAACTCTGTCAATCATAATACTTGCATAGAGCTTACAGTCTTGAACAATTCTAGAAGATGAAACATGTGTGAAGGCTGTACTGTCCGTAAAGAAGTATTCTACTGGTCACAGATTTATATATTGTCCTTTGGGAATTCTTGTACTCAAGTCAAGTCAAACAAGTATTGGCATAGCCAATAGGTCTCACTTTTGGGACTTTATAAGTATTAAGTTATGCAGCACAATATCATTGGTGCAACAACATCAACTGTTGCATGGCTAAGCACTTATAAGGTCCAAAATGCAAGACCTATTGGCTATGCCAATGCTTGTTTTAATTGTTTTTCTTCTTTCTCCCGCTCTGCACTTTGAACAGGGACAGACTTTATATTTCACACTATACATGGGCCTGAAGAAATGCTGAGGATCCATTCTGGACCAATAGGGCAAGAAACATGTCGACCCAATTCACTGTACCAGGACTTTGACCAAACGGAATTTCCTCATTAGTGGAAAGTAGGAGTTTGGCTTCTGTTTTTACTCTTCCCGGTGGACCCACAAATAAAAACCTTCTTTTATTGGTGTGCTGTTTTGAAGTCAGGTGGGAAGTGCGGGCCCATGCATTAAAAAAATATCTGTACAAAGTTCGAGAATGTTGACCCGGCGCCGCAACCTGTTCCTGCGCTTCAAGTGCCTATTTTGAGGCACTGATCAATGCCATTTGCTGAAGTAAAGTAAAAGGTTGACATAAGAAGAAAAGGAGTAGAGCGGTGGAGGAAGGAGAGATGGTGGAGAGAGGTCAAATGAAGGGCGGGTGGAAGAGGGAGGAAGGCAGGGCTAGAAACGAGAGAGGAAAATGAACACGCGTGGGTACAGGAAGAAGGCGGTATGGACGGCGGAGACATAAAAAGGAGAGAGACGCAAAGGGGGAAGTAGAGAGGGAGTGAGCGGTGGATAGGGGAGGGGTGGAAAGCAGGGTTGTGGCGGAGAAGACAAGATGAAGAGGGCTGTGGATACAGTAAATGTGAGAGAGTCAAGATGAGAGGAAGGTGGACAGGGTCGGGAGAGGTGGCATGATCGCGGAAGGGAGAGGGCAAAGCAGACGAGAGAAGATAGGTGTATAAGAGAGGGGAGGCTAGTCTGAACAAGCAAAGCTCAGAGCCTGCCCCTATTACCCAGCCACCGGCTCCTGACAAGCAAACATCCGGGAAGATTTAAATAACCTCGTAACCGACGGGCACGCAAAGGAATGCGTGGTGATGTCAGAAAAGGCATTCCTGAAACTGACGTGCTGGTGGCAACCTCAAACAATGAAACACGATTTCAACAAGCATTGGCCGCACGGCAGTAAAAGTAACGCCGCGCGGCCGTAAAAGCGAAAGTGATCGCGATGACGTGCTAAAAGCACACTAGGGAAGCGAGCGCAGCAGCGGGGGGAGGGGCGGAGATGGTGCAGAAGGCTGGCGCAGGAAAGGCAGATGGCTGGGCGAGAAGGGAGGGGGGAATGCGGTGAACAGCTGTGCGCGTGCACGCCATCGTACACTCAAGCTTGTAGCCAGCACAAAAATGTGGGTAGCACTTTCAAAACCCACCTACAATAAGTCTCACCAGACCAGCGCATGCGCTGGGTCAGGCGAGACCTAAAATTTTTTTTTATTTCGGCTGTACAGCCATAAAGCACAGTTAAATATAACATTCATTTAAAATAACAAAAGTTATAAAATACAGCAATTTATGTAATTAATGTAATACAGAATATCATTCAAAATCGGCAAGAAATAATATACTACAATTTCATGAACTGTTTACCGGCGCCACTACTACTCATCACCCTATAGTTTACAACCTTAGGTATCAATCGTGATCAGGAGATCTATTAACACAATTTAGAACATTTAAAAACAGCTACTATAAATAGGATTAAAAAGAAATAAAAATAGTAAATTAGCTCAACACGGGAAATTTCAAAGCAATTTTGATGGCAGGGAGATGTGCAAATTTAAATTAGCAGGGTAATTAATAGATGGGCACAATTGGGTCATTTCCGAGCTCTTTTTTCTTTATAATGCCTCTTCGTATACTCCACATCGCAAATAAAAATCTGGAAGTAGCAAAGACAAATAGAGGGTATGTCTAGTATTTTAATAACCTAAAGGCCTCAGTGTGGTCTCTAGTCCCCACATTTCTGCAGAGCTGGAGCACCCACTTAGACCATGACCTTCTGTAGGCAGGACAGAAGAGAAGAACATGGAGTTCTATTTCTTCGGTCTCGATACACCCAGGACAGTCTAGTATTGTAGCTCCTTTCCATTTGTTAGTAAGTGCACGGAGTGGGAGCGCCCCGTGTCTAAATTGTAAAAACATTTTCTTTGCGAGAAAGGGTTGAATATTATCCAGAGCCAACTCTAACTTGTATTGCTGTTTGACTTCCAGAAACCTGGAAGTCAGACTTGATGCTCTGCGATAATTGGGCAAATGTGTGTTCTTTATAGGCGAGGAACAGGGACTCTTTAGGAATGGAGGGGCAAGTCTCTTCAGGTGTTAGCCATATGTTTGCCCTCCCCAATGCTTGACAAGTGTTCCTAATATGGGACAGCCATGGTATATTCCCTGCTCCCAAAATGGTCATAACATCCTTCAGTTCCTCCCTATAATTTTCTAACTCAGGCGTGCTCCATAGACCGGGCCAGAACAAAAGTGGTCGGGAGGCAATTATATCAGTAATTGGGCCAACGCAAAGGTCCATCCTTAGAGGTGTTAGAAGTGTGCTTTTGGGAAGACCCAAGAGCTGCCTAAGGAAGGTGTTCTCTATAATGGATAAGGTATTAGATGGGCAGTAGCCCCAAAGCTCTGCTCCATATAATGACGCTCCCCTTGCCTGAATTTTATATATTTCTACGGGTGGGCCTACCACTTTTTGAGTGCTATTTTTGTATACTTTTAAAATGCCCCCTATAGACTGTCAGTTTTTAGATGAGCTTTTTTTACTTGGGTTCCCCAATCCATCTTATCATTGAGAGTGAGGCCCAAGTAGTCAAAAATCGACACCCTTTCTAGAGGCCTACCATCCATTTGAGGGTGTGGGCAATTGCTAGTGTTAGCGTGGAAAACCATGTATTTTGTTTTATGGAGGTTTATCTCCAGTTTACTCTTCCTGCAGAATGTGCAGAACTCCTTCAGTACCCGCTGCATACTCATAGGAGTCTTAGACAGTAGCAGCGTATCGTCCGCAAACATTAAAGCTGGTATTTTGCGGTTCGCTAACCTCGGTGAGTCACGGCATTTGTAAAGCGCGCTACTCACCCGGAAGGGTCTCAAGGCGCTGGGGGGGAGGGGTCCGTTACTGCTCGAACAGCCAGGTCTTGAGCTGCTTCCTGAAGGAGAGGTGGTCTTGGGTTAACCGCAGGTGGATGGGGAGGGAGTTCCAAGTCTTGGCTGCCTGGTAGGAGAAGGATCTTCCTCCGGCAGTGACTCTGCGGATGCGTGGGACGGTGGCGAGGGCGTGGCTGGTTGATCGTAGCTGGCGGGTGGGCGTGTAGAAGGTCATTCGGTCGTTGAGGTACTTGGGGCTCAGGTCGTGGAGAGCCTTGTGTGCGTGGGTAAGGAGTCTGAACAGGATTCTCTTGCTGACGGGGAGCCAGTGCAGGTCTTTCAGGTGTCCGGTGATGTGGCTATGACGGGGGATGTCCAGGATGAGTCGTGCGGAGGCGTTCTGGATGCGTTGGAGTCTTTTTTGTAGTTTGGCTGTGGTTCCGGCGTAGAGGGTGTTCCCGTAATCTAGTCGGCTGGTGACGAGTGCTTGGGTAACAGTCTTCCTGGTTCCTGTGGGGATCCATCTGAAGATCTTGCGGAGCATACGCAGGGTGTTGAAGCATGATGTGGAGACGGCGTTGACTTGTCTGGTCATCGAGAGGGAGGAGTCCAGGATGAGGCCCAGGTTGCGTGCGTGGTCCGTAGGTTTGGGAGTGGTGCCCAGGGCAGGGGGCCACCAGGAATCGTCCCAGGCGGAGGGGGATGATCCCAGGATGAGGACTTCTTTCTTGTCTGAATTCAGTTTCAGGCGGCTGTTCTTCATCCATTCGGCGACGTCTTTCATTCCTTCGTGTAGGTTGGCTCTGGCGGGGTCGTTGGTGAGGGAGAGGATCAGTTGGGTGTCGTCGGCGCAGGAAATGATGTTGAGGTTTTGTTGGCGTGCGATGGCTGCGAGGGGGGTCATGTAGACGTTGAAGAGGGTTGGGCTGAGTGATGATCCTTGAGGTACGCCCCAGATGACTTCGGTGGCCTCGGAGCAGAACGGGGGGAGGCGGACTCTCTGGGTTCTTCCGGCGAGGAACGAGATGATCCACTCCAGTGCCTTCTCTTGGATTCCGACGTTGCTGAGGCGCTGTACTAGGGTGCGGTGGCAGACCGTGTCGAACGCAGCAGAGAGGTCTAGGAGGATGAGGGCCGCTGTTTCCCCATTGTCGATCAGGGATCTGATGTCGTCGGTGGCTGCGATCAGGGCGGTCTCGGTGCTGTGGTTGGCCCGAAACTCAGACTGCGAGGGGTCGAGGGAGCCGTTCGTCTCGAGGAAGGCGGCGAGCTGTCTGTTGACTGTCTTCTCGATGACTTTTGCAGGAAAAGGAAGGAGCGAGATGGGACGGAAGTTCTTGAGGTCGGTGGGGTCCGCCGTTGGTTTCTTCAGGAGGGTGCTGAGCTCGGCGTGCTTCCAGCTCTCTGGGAAGGTGGCGGTGTGGAAGGAGGTGTTGATGATGTCCCGGAGATGGGGTGCGATGATGGCGTCGGCCTTGTTGAAGACGTGGTGGGGGCAGGGGTCGGTAGGGGATCCGGAGTGGATGGTGTTCATAGTGCGGGTGGTGTCTTCGGTGCTGATTGGGGTCCAGTTGCAGAGGGTGTTGGTGGCGGGCGTTGGTTCTGTGGTAGGGTGCGTGGTCTGTGCATTGAAGCTGTTGTGTATGTCGGCGATCTTGCGGTGGAAGAACGAGGCGAGTGAGTTGCAGAGGTCTTGCGAGGGAGTGATGTTGTTGTTTCCGGCGCAGGGGTTGGAGAACTCTTTGACGATGCTGATGAGTTCCTTGCTGTCGTGGGCGTTGTTGTCCAGTCGCTCTTTGAGTGCTGTCTTCTTGGTGGCGCAGATCAGCTGATGGTGTTTGCGGGTGGCGTGCTTGAGGGCGGTCCTGTTGTCTGTAGTTTGGTCGAGCCGCCAGGCTTTCTCGAGGGTGCGGCAGTTCTTCTTGGAGCCCTTGAGTTCGTCGGTGAACCAGGGGATTTTCTTGCTGCCGGGTCTGCTGGGAGGGTTCTTTAGTGGTGCGAGGTCATCGGCGCATGTGGTCAGCCATTTGGTGAGGTTGCTGGCTGCTTCGTTGGGTTCCGTTGTGCTGGTGGGAGGGTTCTGGCTGAGGGAGGTTGTGAGCTGCTCGGCGGTGATCTTGCTCCAGCTCCGGCGAGGGACCTGTTGCGGGTGGTGGTGGGTCGTGGTTCTTCTGAAGCTGAAGTGGACGCAGCTGTGGTCAGTCCAGTGGAATTCGGTGGAGTGGCTGAAGGAGATGTGCTTGCTGGATGAGAAGACTGGGTCAAGCGTGTGGCCGGCGTAGTGGGTGGGGGTGTTCACCAGTTGTTTGAGTCCGAGGTTGGCGAGGTTGTCCAGCAGGGTGGTGGTGTTTCTGTCATTGTTGTCCTCCAGGTGGAAGTTGGGTCCCCTAGGAGGATGTAGTCAACGGAGGGAAGGGCGTGCGGGCTGATGAAGTCTGCGAAGGCGTCGCTGAATTGTGTGCGGGGTCCTGGGGGTCTGTGGACGAGGGTGACTCTGAGGGTGGTCTTGGGGTTGGTGTGTATCTGGAAGTGGAGGTGTTCGGCGGCGGTGAAGGTTTCGTCGGAGTTGGTCGAGATGGTGTTCTTGTGTACGATGGCGATGCCTCCTCCCGTCTGGTTGACGCGGTCCCTCCGGGTGATCGTGTATCCGTCTGGGATGGCTATGGCGATGTCGGGCGCTGAGGAGGCGTTCATCCAGGTTTCTGTGAGGAAGGCGACGTCTGGGGATGTTGTGTCGAGGAGGTTCCAGATTTCGATGGCGTGACGGTGGATGGAGCGGGTGTTGAGCAGGATGCATTTGAGGTGGTTGTTGCTGGTGTCTGGCTTGGCGGGAGCGGTGCAGGTCCGGAGACAGGTGAATTTGCAGTCTTGGCAGGTGAAAGGTCCGTGGGTGGCTCAGTAGCAGGTGGGGTTCCGGCCGGGGTTGAGTGCGTTGAGGGTGGTGGGGTCATACGTCCATCGTGTTGGCTGGTGTTCTCGGGGACCAGGGGTACTGGCGCTGGGCGTGGTCCAGGCGCGGACGGGCGCAGACGGGCTTGCCTTTGGCGCGCCAGCGGCGCGGCCGCGCAGCGGCCGCCATAAGAGGGAGCGAGGGGAGGAGGGGTCAGCTGGGAGGCGGGAGGGAATAACCAATCGGGGCGGGGCCGCACGGGAAGCAGCGGCGGGAAAACGGCACGAAGGCAGCGAGCGCTGGCCGGGGCAGTCCGCTAGGCGTACGGGGCACAGCAGGGGAAGCAAGGGGGCGAACTGGCACACGGGGTACAAAAGAGAGGGGGGAGATACAGGCACACGGGGTACAGTGGAAATGAACCAATGGGGCAAACCTGGTACACGGGGTACAAAAGAGAGAGGGAGATACAGGCACACGGGGTACAGTGGAAATGAACCAATGGGGCGAACCTGGCACACGGGGTACAAAAGAGAGAGGGAGATACAGGCACACGGGGTACAGTGGAAATGAGACAATGGGGCGAACCTGGCACACGGGGTACAGAAGAGAGAAGGGGTCTCAAGGCAGGCGGCGAGTGGTCGGAGCGCTAACCCTTTCTTGCCATATCTTACTCTCGTATCCTGGTGTAAGCGTTTCAGCTGGTGGCATAAATAAGTTAGTACTCCCATGTCATGGAGTAGGCCCCATAGCTGATCGCGCTGCACCATATCGAATGCGGATTTAAGGTCCACGAAGGTTCGATATAGACTACCACCCTCCAAAATTACTGTTTTCCAATGGATCAATTGCAATCTGAAAATCTGGTCAATAGTTAAATTTTAACCCTAAAACTAGCTTGTAAAGGGTGTTAAAACTTTCTTTTCATCCATCCATGGTTGCAATCGACCCAGGAGAACACGGGCAAATATCTTTTGAGTATCATCAATAAGACTTATTGGGCGGTAATTTGCCGGTTGAGCGGGGAGCCTTTTTTGTAAATGGGAATGATTTCTGCTCCTGCCCAAGTCGGAGGCAGCATCATACCTTGAAGGATAGCGTTAACAAATAATCATAGATAAGGTGCCCACACTAATTGTTCCTTCCTGAATAGGTCACCGGGAATTCTATCCAGTCCCGGTGCCTTTGCTGGAAGCAATTTGCCCAATGCCCCAGTGACCTCTATCATTGTACAGGGGGGTGCACTAGTATTTGGGGGGTTTTGTTCATTGCAGATTCCCTTGCCACTACGTCTCCATCTAAGGCCCTCGAATATAAAATTTTAAAATGAGATCTCCAAACTTTTCCCCCCAAGTTTGGCTCAATTGCCGAGTTGCCTTCAGTTTTTCCAGTTTTCACTAGATTCCAAAAGCCTCTCATGTCTATTGTCTAGAGCTTTTTTAATTGCTTCCCATTTATCTATCTCCCACGTTGATTTGGCTTCAGCTAGCATTTTTTTATATTGAGCCCTGGTTTCTTTGATACGTAGGGTGTCATTATTTTTGATCCCCAGTAATAGGGCGTGTTTAGCTTCCCTGCACGCTTTGTTGTACCAGGGACGTTTGGGTTTAGGGTCTACGCCATTATTAATATCGCCATTATAGAAAAATTCCGCCAGTTTTGAAAACATGTCCTCATGGTTCTTACCTAATACCAACAGAGATTCAGAACATTGACTATTTACAGACACTCGAAATGCAGATTCTAAAAAGGGAGTAATTTGTTCGTACAAGGAGGCCACTTTTTCCTTTGACTGTATGAATGTTCCCCAGCGTACTCTTCTGCCACCTTCAGTTGCTATTAAATTTGGGACAGGTTGGGTGGGTAAATTCTGATGGTCCTTGGGCTGCGGAAGAGCAATTTCTAGCACCAGCGGGTTATGGTCGCTTTCGCAACGAGGTTGGACAGAAAAGTCACTAATTCTATGCCATAACTCAACATCTACCAAAACATAGTCAATTACAGATGCATAACCCTGCTTATTAAACGTAAAATTACCCAGACCATCAGAAGAGAACCGACCATTACATGCCCTAAGTGAGTGGCTAAAAGTGAGTGAGCTCATCTGCAGAACTAATGAAGTCCATCCCCTTACTTGGTAAGCATTACATTCGGGAATTGACCAGACCGAATCTTCCTCACTAGTAATGGCGGTGGTTAGACCATTTAATGGATCAAAATGACAATTAAAGTCCCCGCCAATAATTATGTATGTGATCTCAGGCAGAATATGGAGAAAGGTAGTCAAACAATCTATGGTCTGTGAGGTTTGCCCCTGCCTCACTGGACGGGAATAGATGTTAATAGCAGAAATTTTCAAAGTATTATGGAAAGTGAGAAGGATGCACAAAATATCAGGAGAAGGGGTGTCTATCATTTTGATGTTACAACCCAAATGTATACCGACCCAGGTACAAAGGCCCCCTGATGGTCTCCCCCTTGGCCCCTGAGCAGCTGGGATACACTGTGCAACATAACCCACTCTGTGCATATCTAGCCGTGACCAGGTTTCCTGGAAAAGGCATAGCTCATGGGGATCTATATACTCTCCCCAGTCTTGGAGATCCATTTTTGAGCTAAGGCCTGCTATATTCCAGGATAAGATCTTGGTGTTCTGTATGGGATACCCGTCCTGTTGTATTACTTGGTACAGAATTTTGGCCTGATCACGAGTACCTGTCTCATCCTGAGGGGTGCAGTCATATACACTAGGAGTACTTGGTGCTGGGGTAACCTCATAGATATTCTCAGGGAGTTGGACACCCTTCTCAGTTCTTCCACAGTTTTGGGGCACGGGTTGCTGGTTTTTAATAGGGATCAGATATTTACAGGTAGGATTTAGTCAATCGACCAGGTCGAAGGAACTAAATCTATTACTAACAGAGATGTTAAATGCCATGCTGTTTTCACAACCCCGGCCCATATTTGACAAATTGCTACTCTGTGCGCTCGATTCCCATTCTTTATACACACTTCCTACTCTATCTAGCAAAGGACTAGGGAGATAGAAATAGCCTAGGGGAAGTGTCTGGATACCTCTTGTCTCCCTGGGGGATCAACATTCAAGGATGTGTTGGACCGCCCTTCTATCTCTAAAGTTGATCAAGACACAATCCCCCAAAATGTCTTTTCGCCTTTGCCCCAACCAACTAACCCTACGGGTGAATAGAATTTCACTGTCGATTGAGTGGGGGAGTGGTCTGTTTTTATTTAATCAGTAAGTGGCTTTATTTTTGAGTTCAGAGTAGGTTTCCCCTCGACCTGGTGACAACTCTGGTACTCCAGCTAATAAGAAGACATAAGGTATGGAGGCTGGAGGCAAATCTATACAGGAAAGTATAGAATTTGTTTCCTTTTGCTTATAATAAGGAATATTCCTAGTGTCTGCTCACAAGTGTTCCTACCTGTTTTTTAGTTGTCAGACCTGGGGTAGTTGCCGTAACCCTAGAATCTTGGTCGTTATTAAAGAGATGGGGCACCCTATGTTCAAGAGTAATTGGGCCCTGGTTTTGTTGGGCTGAAAGATCAGTCCCGGTAGACAAGTTGGTTTGAACAGTCAATGCTTGCTCTTCAGGGAGGGGGTGCTGGGAAGGGACAGCTGGAGTTGCCAGTAATTGTTGGAGGGCAGTTACCCAATTTGGGGGTTTACCAGATTCAATGGTATGGAGAACAGTGTCGATTTTAGTCCCCCATGATTCCATCAGTGTGTTTAACTTGTCGATACGTCTCAATGCATCCTCGAATTCAGATTTTATGAACTGTTCGAGATGTGCTTTGAGCTCCATTGCCAGATGCGATACCCATACTGGAGGCTCAGAGGATTTGATACTACTTTCATCAGCAATATAACTCCCTTGCTGTTGGTTATCGCCACCCCAGTAATGTGTTTTGCATATTTCCCTCCCTTTCGATCATTTTGCTTCCGCGGTGCTCCTTTTCTTTTTGCCCCCCCCCCACCCGTACCAGTCTTGCTAGTGTTACCTGCAGCTATGGTTTCTTGTGTAGACTATTCTAGAATGGTGGAGATAACTATTGATTGGGGTGAATGGAGAGCTTCTGGGTCCATAGATTGTGAGATACTTGGGATCATTGGTGTTAATGAGAGGCGTCTCTCAGTGCGTTCTATTGCACTGGAGACTGCTGCAGCATTCTGTCGATGGCAGTTGGTTGGGCAATGGGTTGAGCAATAGGGGTTCGAATAGGGGCTTTCTGCCTAGTAGCCGGCCTTGTATGCGGGGGTGAACATTTTCCCATAATTATTAACTATTAAGGCCTCCTCAAACCACGACAGGACAAGCTAATGTTAATCAATAGAAGAACAAGTTACTTACCTTCGGTAACGCTTTTTCTGGTGGATACAGTATCTGCCTGTGGATTCCTCACCTTGTGAATATCCCCTGCGCCAGCATTCCACGGAACTTTTCTTCCCCGGCACTCCACGTCGACGTGGGCGACGTCATAATGCATCGGCTCCGCTCGCGACTCCGTTCGACGTCACCGGAGCCATAAGAAGCCCACGTCGGCGTGATGACGTCAGTTCCACCCATTTTTTCCCCGTGCCTTCGAGGCGAACAGGTGGACTAACGACAGACTCAAAGTATACACAGTATACAATAAACCATAACATATATATATATATATATATAATATGCAAAGGAAAGGAATGCAAAGAAAAACAAGCATTTCCTACAACTGTACCATACAGCAAAAACACATATCTACAAGACCTTTTTCACGGGATATGAAGGTGGACAACGGGGAGGCGGGTGGGCCAGTGAGGAATCCACAGGCAGATACTGTATCCACCAGAAAAAGCGTTACCGAAGGTAAGTAACTTGTTCTTCTGATGGATACATCTGCCAGTGGATTCCTCACCTTGTGAATAGAGTCCCACAGCAGTCCCCACTCCCGGAGGAGGGTGTCCACCTTCCTATACCAGAAAGTCTTGCAAGACAGAGCGCGCAAAGTGGCCCTCCCTCCTCATCTCAGAGTCCAAGCAATAATGCTTTGCGAAAGTATGGAGGGAGGCCCAAGTCGCGGCTTTACAAATGTCTGCCACAGGAACACCCCGGGCCAAAGCAGACGTAGATGACTTAGCTCTAGTTGAATGAGCCCTAATGCCCTCAGGAGGGGTCTTACCAGCCAGGGCGTAGCAGATCTTGATAGCCAGTATTATCCATCTCGACAGCGTGCGCTTGTGCACCGCTTTACCCTTAGAACGACCAACGTATCCAATAAAGAGCTGGTCATCAAGGCGAAAGTCCTTGGTTCTGTCCAAATAAAAACTCACAGCCCTCTTTGGATCCAGGCGATGGAGTCTTTCCTCCTCTTTGGAAGGATGAGGAGGTGGGTAAAAAACAGGGAGAGTAATGGACTGCCCCAAATGAAACGGAGTGACAACTTTAGGCAGGAAAGCAGCCCTGGTCCTGAGAACCATCCTTTCAGCATGTAAGGTAAGAAAAGGAGGTTTGGAACTAAGAGCTTGAAGCTCACTTACCCTCCTTGCTGAGGTTATGGCCACAAGAAAAACCACCTTAAAGGACAACAGCCTCAAAGGACAACTATGTAGAGGCTCAAATGGGGACCCCATTAGAAAGGTTAAAACAAGATTAAGGTCCCACTGAGGCATTACAAATGGAGTAGGAGGAAACATGTTTGTAAGGCCCTTGATGAACCTCAGAACAACCGGAGATTTAAATAGTGAAGGTTGATCTGGGAGGCACAGAAATGCAGATAAGGCCGAAAGGTAGCCCTTGACCGTAGCCACAGCAAAGCCCTGCTGAGCCAAGGAAAGAGCAAACTGGAGCACATTGGAAAGATGAGCCTTTAAAGGGTCAATGGACCTCTCTCCACACCATCTTACAAATTTCGACCACCTGTAGGAGTAAATGGACTTGGTGGAGTGTCGCCTGGCCGATAAAATAACGTCCACCACATCAGGTGGGAGAGAGAAGGAATTCAGGTTGCCCCGTTCAATCTCCAGGCATGAAGGTGTAAGCTCTGGAGGTGGGGGTGTAGAACCTGCCCCTCCGACTGCGAGAGGAGGTCTGCCCTCAGAGGGAGACGGAGCGGAGGGCACGAGGAGAGGTAGAGAAGATCTGTGTACCACACTCTTCTTGGCCAGTCCGGGGCGACCAATATGACTTGGGCCCGGTCTTGGCGAATCTTCCTCAGAACTCGAGGAATCAAGGGTATGGGAGGAAACGGGTAAAGGAGTTGCGAGCCCCAACTCAACTGAAACGCGTCCCCCAACGCCCCCTGCACCGGATACTGGAGACTGCAGAATGACGGGCAGTGCGCGTTCTCGAAAGTGGCAAACAGATCCACCCGAGGAGTTCCCCCACATCCGAAAGACGTGAAGAACTACCTCCGGATGGAGCCTCCACTCGTGGTCGGCGGAGAACTGCCGACTGAGACTGTGCGCACGCACGTTCAGCACCGCGGCCAGATGATTTGCCATCAGACAAATCTGATGGTCCTGAGCCCAGGACCATAGACGTAAAGCCTCTCTGCAAAGACAAAGAGACCCCACTCCTCCCTGCTTGTTGACATACCACATCGCGGTCGTGTTGTCTGTCAGGACTTGAATCGACTGACCGCGAAGGGAAGGGAGGAAGGCCTTGAGCGCCAAACGAATCGCCCGCAACTCCAGAAGGTTGATGTGAAGCAACCTTTCCTCTGGAGACCAAAGACCTTTGATCTCCAGGTCCCCCAGATGCGCACCCCACCCTAAGGTGGATGCATCCGTTATCACTGTGGCCACCGATGGAGGAAGATGGAAGGGCTTTCCTTGAGACAGATTGGCCTCCACGCTCCACCAAGACAGATCCGCTGCAGCTTCTCCGGAGATCCTGATCGACTCCCCGAGATCCCCGTTGTGCTGATACCACTGCTTGCGGAGGCACCACTGGAGCGCCCTCATGTGCCAGCGTGCATGGTTGACCAACAGAATGCAGGAAGCGAACAGACCAAGCAGGCGAAGGACCTTCAGAACTGGAACAACCGCTCCATTGTGGAATAAAGGGACCATCTCCTGAATGTCGAGAATCCTTTGAGGTGGAGGGAATGCTCGACACACAGTAGTGTCCAGTACCGCCCCTATGAACAGGTTGCGTTGAGAGGGCACCAGGTGAGATTTGGGCACATTGATCGAAAAACCCAAGTCGAATAACAGCTGCACCATCTCTGGGGACTCTGCCTTCAGAAGCCAGTCGTCCAGGTAAGGGAAAACCGGGATCCCCGACCTCCTGAGATGAGCAGCCACCACTGCCATCACCTTCGTGAAGACCCGAGGTGCGGAAGTAAGACCAAACGGGAGGACCACAAACTGGTAGTGTTGCGACCCAACCGTAACACGGAGATACTTCCTGTGCGACTTCAGGATTGGGACATGAAAGTACGCGTCCTGCAAGTCGAGCGACACCATTCCAGTCTCCTTGCTGCAACGCTTGAAGAACCTGCGCAAGGGTCAGCATCTTGAATTTCTCCTGCTTCAGGTAAAAATTCAAGATTCTGAGGTCCAGGATTGGACGCAATCTGCCGTCCTTTTTGGGAATCAGGAAATACCGGGAGTAGCATCCCTGACCCCTTTCCTGCTCCGGAACCACCTCTATTGCACCCTTCTGAAGCAAGGCTAGAACTTCTTTCTGCAGGAGAAGCAGATGGTCTTTCGAGCAATAACCTTGGCAAGGAGGGCAAGGGGGAGGAAATTCCCGAAAGGGAAGGGCTTACCCAGTCTCTACGAGGTTCAAAACCCAAAGGTCTGTTGTAACAGATTTCCAACCCCGTAGAAAGTAGGACACCCGACCCCCCACAGGTCTTACATGATCCGGGATGGGGGATCTAGGGCTGCTTCCCTGAAGCTTCATTGGGAGCAGAAGAGGAGGAGGAAGAAGAAGGGTTGCGCCCAGAACCTCTCCGACCCCTTTGTCTCCCTCTATAGGACTTATAGAGGGGATTCTGCTGTTGCTGCTGCTGCTGTTGGGGCTGCCGGTAAGAGCGAAAAGACGATCTTCCAAAACCCCTAAATTTTCGAAAAGACGAACCCTTAGATGGAGCTTGCAGTCCCAAGGATTTCGCAGTCAACCTGCTGTCCTTAAATCGCTGCAGGGCAGAGTCCGCCTTTTCCCCAAACAGCTTCTGTCCGTCGAATGGCAGATCAACCAGCGTAGCTTGCACATCAGCTGCAAACCCAGAGGTACGGAGCCAAGCCTGCCTCCTTGCGGCAACAGACGACCCCATGATCCTTGCCACAGAGTTCGCAGTATCCAACCCTGATTGGATAACTTGTCAGGCAGCCGCCTGAGTGTCTGCCACAACCTCCAAAAAGGACGACTTATCCCCCTCAGGCAACTTAGGGGCCAAAGACTTAATGGAGTCCATTAGCGCATGCACATAACGCCCCAACAGGCATGTAGCATTAGTTGATTTTAACGCCATACTTCCAGTGGAAAAGGTCTTTTTGGCTGCTTGATCAACCTTTTTAGATTCCCTGTCAGCCGGAGACTAAGGGAAGGCACCCGAAGCATGCTTGGAACATGAAGCCTGCACAACCAAGCTGTCCGGAGATGGATGAGTTGACAAGAAGTCAGGATCCCCTGGTGCAACCTTGTACCTTCTTGCCACCTGCCTACACACCGCCGGAGATGAAAGGGGTTTCTTCCACACCTCCAAGACCGGCTCCAAGATGGCCTCATTGAAAGGCAACAAAGGCTCTGATGTTGATGATGGTGAATGCAACACTTCTGTAAGCAAGTTGGATTTGTACTCCACAGAAGGCAGCTGCAAATCCAAAAGTTCTGCCGCCTTTTTGATCACAACATGATAGGGAGCCAATTCCTGAGGTGGAGAAGACCTGGCAGATGCAAGCTCCCACTCTGGGGTTGTATCCAAACCACTAGCTTCATCAATGCCTTCAAATTCATCTGAGGAAGAGTCAACCTCACCTTCTTCCACATCCGTCCGATATCTCCTTTCCTCCAACACCCTCTGGGCCTCCCTCCTCGACCGGATCCGGGGAGCCGGCGTCGACGACGTCGTACGCGGCGTCGGAGGAGCCAAAGGTACCGGAGTCGGCGGCGCCATAGGTGGAGTCGGCGGCGCCGGACGCGGCGCCGATGGAGTCGCCCTGGGCGTCGAGGAAGGCTCCGAAGTCCGCTGGTCCTTCCGAGGTCGAATCGGATCCCCAGACGGCGCCGGAAATTGCTAAGATGGCGCCATCGGCATAAAGGGGGCCTGAGCATACTGCTGCGGCACCCTTAGTGTAAATGCCATTGGACCCACGGGACCAGTTGGTGCTCCGGATGGGTAGGCCGCCCTATTAAAAATGCCATACATAGCATTTAAGAAATTGGTAGAATCTGTACCTGGAGCCGGGAACTGAGGAAAAGGAACAGGCCCTGTATCCCCTTGTGGAGTCACCGGCGTCGGCTCCGCAGTATCTTCAACTGGAGCCTCAGACTCTTCCGGCACCGGAACAGACTCTTCCTGCTCCTGTTCATGCATGGAAGCATCCGACTCCACTCGAACCGGAGTCGATTCCTCAGACGGATCCGATGACCGCGTCGGGGACTGAGCCGGAGTCTGCTTCTTCGAAGGAGAACACCTCGGTGACTTCAAAGGTGAAGGAGAAGGAGACAAGCATTTGCTCTGGTGTCGAAGGGGCAAAGCCGACCTCGACCTCGACTTCCTGGACCTCGAGGACCGACGTCGAGAAGAATGTTTCCTCTTCTTGTGGTGCTTCTTCGATCTCGAAGACTTCGAAGACGATGACCCCCTCTTCGACTTCTCCTTTTTCCTCCCCCTCTTCTCCTCACCGATCCTCTTCATGAAGAGCTTAGTCTTCCTCTCCTTGAGTGCTTTCGGATTCATGCTTCTACAGCATCCGCACTCCTCCAGATCATGTTCCGAAGAGAGGCACCATAAACAGTTCTGGTGTGGATCAGTCATCGACATCCGACCTCCACATTCCCTACAGGGCTTAAATCCCGACTTTCTAGTCGAAGACATACTCGAATTAACAGATTAACACGGCTAAACTACAAAGTAGCCAACGAGCACTGGGAAAAAACCGTTGCGCTTCAAAGGCGCGGAAAAAAGGGAACTGACGTCATCACGCCGACGTGGGCTTCTTATGGCTCCGGTGACGTCGAACTGAGTCGCAAGCGGAGCCGATGCATTATGAAGTCGCCCACGTCGACGTGGAGTGCTGGGGAAGAAAAGTTCCGTGGAATGCTGGCACAGGGGATATTCACAAGGTGAGGAATCCACTGGCAGATGTATTTTATTTATTTATTTATTTTATTGAACTTGTATTGCGCGCAGCTACCCGCAGTGGGTTTCCCGGCGCCAGGGATAGATTGGAGAAGAAATCAGAAGACAAGCGATTGCAAGAGGGAGACAATTAGACCGGAGGAATCTGGGACTAGAACAGAAGGGTCTTCAGTTTTTTGCGGAAGGCCAGAAGACTGGGTTCTGTTTTAAGCGCCAATGGGAGAGCATTCCACATCTTGGGGCCTAGATATGCGAATGAACGGCCTCCCATTTTTGCCAATCGGATTCTGGGAATCACAAGATTGCCACTGTTGGATGACCTCAAGAGGCGGCCAGGCTGATATGGCTGTGCAAGATTATGCAGGTAGGCTGGAGCGGAGCCTTGACGAATTTTAAAAAGGATGCACAGAGTTTTGAAGGCCACTCGATCCGAGATTTTTAACCAGTGGAGGTCACGTAGTGCCTGCATTGCGGACATTCTCCTAGGGACATTACGCAGCAGGCGGGCGGCTGAGTTTTGTACGACCTGGAGTTTATAGATTGTAGCTTTATCTGCTCCTAGATAAAGCACATTGCCATAGTCGATATGGGACATCACAAGGGCCTGTACGACAGTTCTACGAGTGGACTCAGGCAGCATCCATATGATCTTTTGCAACCAGCGAAGGGTGTTAAAGCAGATCGCAGCGACCCTAGTTGCCTGCTGCCTCATCGAGAGTTTGTCGTCGATTAGGACACCGAGGTTGCGAGCAACAGGCACGGGGGTAGGCAGAGGACCCATGTCACTGGGCCAATGTCGTGAACCCCAGAGATCTTTTTGTTTGCCTAGTATAATCACCTCGGTCTTATCTCCGTTGAGCTTTAACAGATGCATTTGCATCCAGGCTGCAACGCGAGAGAGGCCGATTTTGAGGGCGGAGGTGTCCTGAGCCCTGCTGCTGGACAGAGAGAACACAATCTGCGTATCGTCTGCGTATGAGTAAATAGACAGACCGGCGTCCTCTACGATGGTAGCAAGTGGTCGGATGTAGATATTGAACAACAGAGGGCTCAATATAGACCCTTGGGGGACGCCGTAGGCAGAGGAATGAATCGCAGATTCCGCTTTGTTTGAGAAAACCTGAAAGGTGCGCTCATTAAGAAATGAGGACACCCAGGCAAGCGCTGATCCAGCAACACCGAGGGATCCGAGAGACTCCAGTAGGATGGAATGGGACACGGTATCGAAAGCAGCGCTTAAGTCAAGAAGAATCAGCGCAAAGGTCTCACCGCCATCTATACCGTGTCGGAGTCGCTCAGTTACCCCTAGGAGTGCGGATTCGGTGGAATAATTAGCGCGAAAGCCTGATTGGGACGGATGGAGATATCCCAGGTTTTCAACAAACTCATTAAGCTGGGTGTTAACATGGCGTTCTAGGATTTTAGAACAGACTGGCAGCAGGGATATAGGCCTGAAGTTGGCAAGATTTGTGATGTCAGTACCAGATTTTTTAGGCAGAGGGACGACCATGGCATGTTTCCAATCCTGTTCCACACGAGATTCGATGAGCGAGACGTTTAATAGCCTCATTAGGAACCTTCGTGGTTCGAGGTCAAGTTGTTTAAGTATCTTCACGGGGACTGGGTCCCGCGGAGATCCAGACCTGATGCTTTTTAGGCAGGATAGGAAGGAAGCATCATCAAATGGTGTCCAGTTGTAGATGAACTCAGTAGGGGAGGTGGGGGTATTACAGGACAGACCGTGTAGAGAGGAATCAGTTGGAGAGGGAGGGGAAGCAAGAGATTGATGGATGCCTTCAACCTTAGATACAAAAAAGTCTGCTATGTATCCATCAGAATAGGGCAAACAATCGCCCAACAAATCTTCAAATAGTTTAGTATCTGGGGTTTTACTCTAAGAAGCCCCCCAAGTCTGTCCCAAGTTTAACAATGCTCCGTGGGGACTAATACACAAACATTAGGCTCACAAGAGGGAGATAAAAGGGGGGTGGCCCAGCCCAGCCTCGGACAGGCTCAGATGGGCCCGGGCTTCGCTCAGCGCGTCCCGCGCAGCGGGGTGCGTGGCAGTGCTTTATAGCACGATGGCAACGCCTCCGCCCTCAGCAGCTGCGTGTTGGCGTGTTGCACTCTGGGACACAGAGTACCACCAGAGTGTGGCCGCTTGAAGGAGCAGCAGCAAGAGACCGTGATGATGGTGCCAAGTTATCCAGAGGAGGCGGAATGCCCCCGATCTCTCAAGCATCCCTACCAACAACAAACCGTCATGGCAAGCAAGAACAACCCCCGCTCTGCGAGGCGCGAGGCAGCGCTTTATAGGGCAATGGTGACGCATGCGCCCTCAGCAGCTGCGGGTGGTTTTGTGACTGGCGGTGTTAGCATGTTGCACTCTGGGACACCGAGTCCCACCAGAGTGTGGCCGCTACAGGGAGCAGCAGCAGGAGACCGTGATGATGGTGCCAAGTTCTCCAGAGGAGGCGGAGTGCCCCCGATCTCTCAAGCGTCCCTACCAACAACAATTTATATTGCACCTATTTATCTGGTTATTAATACATTCTTACTTTTCTGTAGCTGGTAAAATGAGTCACACTGCTGCGTATCTGCTTAATTTAGGTGCATGTGACAATTTGTTGCTGACGGCTAACTCGCTTTTTTATTCTGCTGAATTTGTATGTCGGAATTAGTCTCAGGGATGCGAGCTCATTATGCACTGTCCTGGGCATAGTTTTCCCAGGCCTCTAACCTGTAACACTGATTGAGCTTTGTTTACATTGCATTTTTAGGAATCTTGACTGATCTGTTAATGTCTAGATATAATAATTGAAAACTTACAGAGAAGCAATCAAATACTAGCTACTGCTTCGATTTACTGGAAAGAAAGTGTCACCCACTTGACAGTAGAATGCCACTTATACGTACACTGAAACCACAGATATATCACACATAAGCAATCTGAAAACTTGGCAGCTATGAAACACTTTCCAGAACAGTGGAATGCTCTGCCACCTTTCTTGGTTCCTGGTGGTGGAAATGTTGGAAGAGACTGCCTATACCTTTGCTCTGCTTAGCTATAGTTTGTGTTTCCTTCATTTTCTTTGAACAGCCAATGTGATTCCTCAGGGAATTAGATTTTTGGGCTCTTCTGACATTTAGAAAAGGCTCAAGAATGGATCCAGCTGCTAATCTGTATGACCTTTGTAGAGTCAGTCTCCCTCAGCAATTTTCAATTGCTAGTTGCAGTTGTCAGACTGATGAGGCTTGGGCTACATGGTTAAGGGCCCGTTTAGAGGTCTGGCTACCTGCATAAAGTGTCCTGTTGTGTTTGCTAATTACTACTGAGAGGTCTTTGCAGATGGAAGCCTAAAATGTACCATAATCTCCTAAAGCTGTGCTGTAGGATATTTTGGCCTCTAGTCTGAAAGGGAGATGGGGTGGTGTCAGCTGCTTCTTGCAAGAATGTCCATCACTCTCATCCTCTCCAGCCACAAACCAGTATGGTAGAATGCACAGTGTCAGACATGATGCTAAAGAGAAGAGTGGGCGACTGGTGGATAGCTATTGCTGTATCACTGCTAACCCTTGAGGATAATCTAAGGCTTGTGTGACCGGCATAAAGGTAGGTCTTTGTTGCAAGACAGACCAAAGATGTTTTTGTCTCTTAAAAAAACCTTGTGAAAGATAAACAGTCACCGGGAGAAGAATGATATGGCTGATAAGGGAGCAGCAGGTACATCAAGATGGGAAACACTGATTTGATCACTACTGAGAGATATGCAGCGAACTATAATAAACATGTAGAAGACCGTAAACTCCCAAAACAATAGCCTTGATTGATCAACAGGCACACAAGAGAATGAACGCAATAATGGAAAATGCCTCTAGGGTGGTTTCATATCTTTTGTGATGTTATGAAAGCTCTACCAGAAGATAACAAGCAGAAGACTATTTCAAAGAGTATGCTGTCCTAGCTGCTGTTTGGAGGAGCCACATCTCGAATGTCTAGAAGACAAGGTATTTGAAGCCAATATTCACTTTCTGGGGTACTGAAGTACTTAGTGTGTGAGGAAACCAGAGGTTTTTAAATGCCAAGGTATTTTCCTCAGATGATTGCCCTAACGTTGCAATGCAGAAGAAGTACCGACTCCCCAGGGGAGGAGCGAGCAGCAACAAGTTATCCCGGGAACTGTATTAGTCGAATTGGGATGCACACATTTAGATTTTTTGTGATTATAATTGGTCTACACATAACAGGAGGCAAAAACTACAGTTCATCAACTCAAACTGGATTTGGAGGCATCCCTGTGGCACCTTGCCACATTTTTACCCAGATTGAGCCAGCATAGAATTTTCTGTGAGCAAAGAAAAAAATAATAATAAAAAGGAGTGCGAGTAACTGTAGCCAGATACAAAATGTGTGATATCTCACTGGACTACAGTGAAGGTCACTCTTGGGACTGGCAAGATGGTATAGCTCTAGAAATTGTGGCTGTAGGGCAGGCTCTGAGACTCCAAGTTTATAAAACTGGGTGTAATCTATAGTTGTGACAATAGTTATTTTTCCTGTCTGACCTCCCATCCATTTTTCCCCCCAACTCCTCCATCTCATTTTGGGATGGGCAAGTCAGAGTAACTACTCAGCAGGTAGACTTGAAGAAGGCGCATATTGTGGTCCTTTGGGCTATATTGATCCCTCTGCGGCCTACAACCCTATATTTGTGTATACAGACTGTTTGCTCAATAAAAAGTGTTTAATCCCAAAAGAGAACAGCATAAGCACAGGAAATCAAGTTTGGTACCACTGAGAATGCCTGTGATGCCCATAGTTTCAGTGGTTATGAAATGAGTGGCAAAAAAATATAAACACAGCTCAAACAACCTGGTTAATTCCTGTAGTTTCATCACATTACCCTTCCCATAGCTCCAATACGACAAATAGGAGCCTTTGAGGGACGACGAGTGGGGCAGTGACTCAATCATATGAGAATACTGTTGGTTAAAGGGACGAGCAGGGCATTTTGATAAATCATGGTTAACAGCATAAGCATGAACCCCACATTCCCTAATAAAACTGCCCACTTAAGCATATGTTTTCAGTAGGGCGAAATGGTGAAAGGTGTATTCCATGACAACGCACTTTGGGCAAATAATTTAAATCACTTGCATGAGTGAACTGAGTGACTTTCAGCCCTTTGATACATGTAATACTGATCACAACACTGACATTTGCAAGGGTAAAGATTGTTACCAAAAATTCACATCAATGTTTGAAGTAGCCAGTGTCAAGGACATAACGGTCAATGATGTAGCAGGTGCAGTGGCATCGAAAATAAAATATTCAAGGGGTCTAGTACAACCGATTATTATTTTCTTGTACCACCAAAAATGGACGCGGGCGTTGTTGTTCCAATTTCCTTACCTGCATTAGGGACCACGACACCCTCGCTACAACCCTGGGCAGTGACAACCAGCACTGTAGCAGAAAGGGCAGTAGCAAACAATTTTAACAAATAAAAAGTTCAGTTACATTCTTTATCTTAAATATCAATATGCAACCTAGAACAATGGTACTCAATTACTTACATGGATCTTCCATTTGTGTCTTCAACTACATTTAGCTCACTGACAAGAAACTGCCGGTCTAATGGAATATCCGGTTGACCAGATTCTGAAACAACAAAATAGACCAATGAACTGACAAATTAAAGCATGCAGATAGTCTAATAGTATGAGTAGCAGCTGCTTGTACCTGGGTTGGCACCATCCACAATGAGACAGCAGTTAATGAGATGGGCTAGAAGTTCTCTGTATAATAGCAATTTGTTGAAGAATGTGTGGCACTTTTGGGTGCTGTCTGAATACAATTAGGAAACGGGCATTGGCAGAGCTCAGAAGCTGTGGTAGAGTCAGAGGGAGGGAGAAAGAGAAAGAGAGGGATGCCATGGTAGCCATCGTAGTGTGTAAGTGAAAACAACAAAGTGACAGGTACACCCGAAACATACTATCAGTAAGTGTTCTAGAATACGGAGTCCTCCGATTTTGGAGTATAGTAAATTACTAATAATCAGAGTTGGTTTGTGTAATACACAATTAATCCTTCAAGCTTCCTTCCATAGAATTCTCATACTCATAGTTGCAGAGTACACACAAAAGGGTGGTGCAGCTATGTTAGGGGAGCACAAGTAAAGCAGGACCTCCTGTCAAGAGTCTCAGTGGCAGCTGCCACTGCCGTTGTATGAGACGGTCTATAGCAGATCCCAGATGGGAAGTACAACAGTATCATGGAAAACATACACAGGAAAATTACAAACATGCCAATGCTGTCACACTGGTCACCATCCACTCTCCCCACAAGCGTGGCATCAGACCATCGCTTGGTGCAGTAGCACAACACAAGCGCTAGACCGCCCAGCTATGTTCACAAGTCAGTACAGTAATACACCCACAGAAAAGCCATTTACTCATCAACTGTTTGTAAAGAACACTCACTCTAATACTGACCTGTGTCAAGATCAAACACGAATCATTTCCAAAGACTGGACAAGGCATTCACAATTCCTTTTTGAGTAATATCCCTATAGGGCACACTGACGAATTTGTCCCTACTTAGAACAGAGAGAAATATATGAACTGAAACACCTGTAGCACAAATTGGTGCTCCTTCCTAGTTATTTGCAGTTAAAACATTCACAAATCCTTGGAAAGCAGCAGTCCGGGGCCTCCACCTAAAGGCAGAGATGCAAATACAGACGAGACGCTATCACCACTGAAGAGTGCCTCAGATGCAGATCAGGCATGAGCACCATACTTGCTTCTGCCTTCATCCTCCATGTACAGGGTACAAGCTGTTGCCAATGACTCCACTTAAGCTATACAATATAGCCCAAACTCCCTGAATGGCCCATTTGTTGTGTGCTGTGGTAGATTCTAGAGACGGACTCCTTCCCTCTGACATGGCTACTTACGGAGGCAAACTGAGACGTAAAGGGGTGAAATGCTGTCACTCACAGTTATTGGCACAAATGGCTGTCCCAAAATGTAAATGACAATTCAAAACTGAGCAACAGCTAGAGGGGCCAGATCCCAAGACCTACTAATTGTTACTACTTTCTTTTTTTATACTATTTTGTTGATTTTAAAAGTCTAGCCCACAGCGGAATATGTCCTTATATCTGACTTAAACCAAGGAGCAGATAAAGGCTAGTATGCATTATCCAGTAGACGTAGGTTCCTCAGACACATTACTAGAGTACTTTCACAACCATTTAACTGAAACTCGAAAGGCTTACGTAACATTTTTCCACAATCTCTCAGCCTGCTATCTGTGTTCTTAATTTTTTTTTATTTTTTAAAGTGAACCTTGACTGGAGGTAATGCTCCAAGCTAAAAAGCCATTTTAATTCATTAATTGAAGTGTGTCAAGAGAATACATAGTGACCTCTGAAAAAACATTAAGGAAAAATGGAGTGTAGTTATGATTTTGATGAAGGTAGAGAATGGACACCCTCCAAGGTAATGTTGGAAGCAGTCGCTTAAGAAATACAATATCTAGTTAAATAGATTTTGAATTACAAGCATGTGCATCACAAAAAAGGGAGACCAAATTATCAGCAACGAATTACCTTTGCAATAATTTGGGTACTCTTTCCTTACTCTTTCCCAACTAGTTTACAACAGGAAATGGCATTGCCTGAAAGAGTATCTCTAGGAGGCTGGCTTAGTATATGGTGCACACTTAATTAAGAGAAGCACCTTGCACTAATCCAGGCAACCCTTATGGTGATTTTAGTGGTCTTAGAGAACCATAGAAAGCTCTCTAAGTGGTAGCTGTGAACAGCGGCCTTCAGGCCTAGTCCAGAAGGAGTGTTAAGCAGCTTGTTTTACCAGAACTAATCATATAGTGTAGGTTAAACAAAAAAGAACCCCACAGTGTAGTTCTAAAAATAGGTCTATTTATTCTACACATTGTAATTGTAAAACATTTGTAAAGCGCATGGTTACTAAAGGCATCCCAGCGCTAGAGGCCACGGTTCATGAATTACATATCAGTTTATGGAAACAGGAAGGTTGTTATACGTTTCCGGAAGACCAGATGGTTAGTTTCACACCGAATGGCAAGGGGGAGGGAGTTCCATAGCCTTACTGCATTATATGAGAAAAGGCGACCCCCTGTACGTGCTTTCTTAATTCTAGGTACAACTGCCAACTGTTTATTGCCTGATCGCAGGGTTCTCGCAGGATGGTATGAGGGAACATGTGATAGGTGGACCAGAACCTAACAATACCTTATGTGAAATGCAGAGAGCCTTAAACTGCGCACTCTGCTGAATGGGTAGCCAATGAAGGGCGGCCAGAGCAGCCCCTGCTGACTGTCGGCTGGGAATATTCAAGAGTTGTTGTGCCGCACAGTTTTGGCCAATTTGTAATTTCTTAACTGTGGAGCATGGTGCTCCTAGGTATAGGGCATTAGCATAGTCGAGCCTGGAAAGAATGAGGGACTGGACCACCACTTTCCTTGCAGAGAAAGGGAGGAGAGGAATGATTTTCCGTGTCATCCTCATCAGCCCAAAGAAGCTACCAGCAACTTTCCTTGCTTGCTCCCCAAAATCAATGTTACAATCCAACCAAACTCCCAAACTCTTAATATAATCTTTGAGGGATGAGGGAGGGCCAAAGCAACTTTGCCAAGATGGTATTATATTAGGTACAGAGGGTTTACCCAGAAACATAAGCTCCGATTTAGATCCGTTCAACTTCAAGAATGAGCACTCCATCCATGCTGAGACCTCTCCAAGACACATGGCCAACTACGAGGCAGTGTTCTTGAGCTGATTAAAAGAGACAATCAGCTGCGTATCATCGGCATAAATAATGATTTGGATGCGGAAAGGCTCCACAACACCTGCCAAGGGGCTCATGTACACATTAAAAAGCGTGGGGACAGGGAGGATCCCCACATCGGAGTGGCAGAGGGTCAGAGATGCAGTCTTTATGAAACACTTGAAATGACTGGTCGTCCAGAAAGGAGTGGATCCATTTAAGGGCAAAATCAGTCACTCCTACATCTTTAAGCCTCTGGATGAGCAGCTGATGGCTGACTGTATCGAAGTCTGCGCTAAGATCTAAAAGCACAATGGCAGGCAGCCCCCGTTATCTAAGATTTTCCTAGTAGCCTCAACCACGTCTAAAAGGGCAGTTTCTGTGCCCTGTTGGGGTCTGAACTCAGTTTCAGTAGGGTGAAGACAGTTATTGCTTTCCAAAAACACAGACAGAGCACTATTCACATGTTTTTCAGTAATTTTGCTGATTCCCTGGCAATAATGAAATGGGACGATAGTTCCCTAACATCTCAGGGTCCAGGTTCAGTTTTTTCAGCAAAGCTTTAACCGTTGCTTGCTTCCAAAGGGGAGGGATTATGCCTGTCCGAAATATCACATTAATCATATCTAAGATAACAGTGGAAACTATGTTAAAAATTCGATTAAAAAAAGGGCGGGGGACTGTATCCCTGGGAGAACCTGACTTCAACTGGCCAAGAATGCCTTGCAAGGTGGGTTGATCCAGGAGACGAAATTCAGCTAGAATACAGTTATCAATGCCTTCTTTGTTGTTGGTTAAGGGAACATTGATTAAGGCTGTGGCCTGGTGAAAGGAGGTATAAATATCCTGAATTTTATTGAAGAAAAAAGTGGCTAGTTGGTTGCAGCGAGATGACATATCGCAAGGAGTAGGTAGGGGAGGCTGTTTAATAAGAGATTTCACTATGCAAAATATTTCGCAAGAAGAATTGGGGGCTGAAAGTATTTGGTTTTCGTAATAAAGGGACTGTGCACACTTAATTTCTTCCTTATACCTTTTAATGTCCTCCCTATAAATCATTTTATTAGTAGTGGAGTAATCTTTTCTCCATTTTCTTTCGGACCGTTTACAAGCCTGCTTAAGTTCACGCAGTTTGGGGGTATACCAAGCTGTTCGATTTGCTCCACTTTTATCCTTAATTTGTTTCTTTGGGAGCAACATGTCTACAGAAGAGATCAGCCATTTTTCAAAGTTGTGACTTGCATTAATCGGATTGGACTCTGGTGTTGGTCTAGTGACATTGAGTATTGACACACTCACTAACAAATTGGTATATCTCCTATCTGGAGATATCAACACAATACTTCAATTGTAAACAGGTACGTAAGCACAAATACACAGTGGTCTACAGGGGGAGACCAAACCATATACTTAAGAAGTGGAATGGGAATTGCGACTGAAGTTGGGACTTAGACCAGGAGACTCAGAAGGGCTGGGGACACCTGGAACCACCCAAAATAAGTACTCAGGAACCCCATGGAGTCTGTGTGCAGAGTGGAAACACAGCTGCATACTCAATGCAATTCAATGGGGAAATCGCAGTTGCAGTTTTCAAGAGGGACCCTTCCCAGTGGACTCTGAAGAAACCCAGTGGAAAACAGAAGGTCTAAGGGTCACCCCACCCCACCCGTGGATAACCCAGGAACCAGGATGCCTACACAAGAGAAGCCAGGTGCATAGGTGAGCAGTGACTGCGGTAACTGCGGTAGACCACAATGGAGGATTTTAGGAAAGATGCTGCTGACGAAGAAGGTGAAAGAGTCCGGTGGAATCCAAGGGTGGATTCTTGAAGAAAAGAACCTTCAAGCAGAGGAGATAGAGTCTATGCACTCGGAGGTGGCCAGGAGGCATGGAAGAGCAATGACCACCGATGATGGAAGATGCATGAGTGATGGTGACCTTGTCGCTGCAGCTGTGAGGACCAGGTGATACTGTAGAAGACCAGGAACGGTTCACAAGCTGTCCCACGTCGAGAGCCAGGGGGTCGATGTCCGGCTGGAGCAACAACAAGCCTTGGCAGCAGCAACAGAGATGGTAAAGAAAAAGTTGCAATGTTGGAACCAGCAAGGTCCAAGGGACTCACCAATTGCAGGAGAGTCAGAGAAGGCCACGAGAAAGCAGTGGAGCCCACTGAAGCCAAATAAGACCCTCAAGAGGACCCACAGACCGAAGGCACAGGAGTCACAAGAGGACCTCGAGCAGCTCACCAAAGATGCAGGCCCACGGTGCATAGAATACAGTGAGGACAAAGACCTTGGCAGGAAGAGATGCTGGAGCTTCTTGTAGCCCGAAAATCTCTGGAGTACACAGCCAACAAGCCTTAGCAACGGCAAGTTGACACGTTGCACAGGGGTTCTGTTCCAGTGGTTCGGACGAGGGATACTGGCCTCAAACTTGTTGAGAGGACAGGTCAGGCCTCGAGGGAGTAGTATAACCACCACCTGTGTTGCTGAGCCTTTCGAAGTCTATGGGATGTCAGGAGCAGCAGACCGGTCAGCTTTGTAGTGGTGCCAGCAGATGCAGGGGAGACACTCCTTCACTCCAAGGGAGATTACTTCGAGCGTCATTGTGCCTACAGGCCTAGAAAGGAACCTGGAAGAAGAACAGATGACGAAGACTATTTGCAGGAGCAGCAGGAGTCTTCCTTTGTGCAGTCTTGGTTCCAGGCAAAGTCCAGTTAAGTCCAGGTGCTCAGACGATCGAAGTTGAAGAGGTTTCGGGTTTGAATCTTGTCCTATGACGAATCCGAAGAGCCACCCACAGGTAAGCCCATAGGTACCATAGCAAAAGGGTTGGAACGATTCAAGGGTCTCTCCCAGGGAGGGCTGGACAGAGGGGAGGATACTCTCATGTCCTTGGTCCAGTTTCACGCCAGAGCGGGAGCCAAGAGCTCCTTCAACTGGCTTAACTAAAATATGCAAGGAGGGCACCAAATGTGCCCTTCAAAGCAGTCTGGTGGTGCTGGCAAGCACCCTCACCCCAGCCCAATACACCAAGTCCTGTCTGGGAGGTGGTCACACCTCCCTGGGAGGTGGTCACACCTCCCTGTGACAGGAAACGTATTGTTCTACCTTTCCCTGCGCGAGTTCAGCTCAGTAGCAGGAGGGCAGAATCATGTCTGGGGTCAGCAGCAGCACTAGCTTGCTGGCAGACCTTGGAAGGCTGTTACCAGGAGTACTAGGGGCCAGCCGAAGAAGCCTACCAGTGCATGGAATCATACCTCCAACACCATTAACAGTGTTGAGGTAGGATTCAAACATGTTGGATACCAAACATGCTCAGGTTCGGCACAGCCAATATATAGTTAGCCATTGCGTAATGCTGCATGGCCACTATATGCATCAAAATGGCTGACCACACTTACAAAGCCTGGAGAATCGACTCTGGGGTTTGTAGGGGGGTGCCCTGCTCATGCAGGGCACCCGCACACTTATAACCTAGCACCCTGCTTTCAGGATTGAAAGGCCTGCCTTAGTTGTGACTTATAGGTTTTAAGTGCAGTGACCTCAGATATAAGGAAACTTCAATCTGTCGTAAGTGGAGCTAGCACCAACTTACACAGGCTACAATGGCAGGACTGTAGTCACAATTTGAGCGGTCTCTCATGGGTGGCATAATACGTGCTGCAGGCCATAGGAAACCTAGGTGTACCTATTCCCTGGGTACCATATACTATGGACTTACATAGGTAGACCAGTAGCCAATTGGGAAGGTACCAAAGTACTTACCACTGTCAACGTTTGTGGGAAACCACAGTGACTGGGGTCCTAATTAGCAGGATCCCAGTCAGACTAGTCATAAAACAGAACACCAACAGCTAAAAGTGGGGGTAACCATGAAAGTAGATCCTACTTTCCTGAACAACCCCGCCCCCAAACGAAAGGAGATGAGACTAACCTTGCCCAGTTAAGTCTCAATTTTCTAAGTGGAAATATCTGGAGAGTCAATATGTGTTGACATGGTTACTCCCAGGTCTAAGTTCGACAGAAAAGTCCATTCCCTGTAGGGAAGTGGAACACCTCAACAGTTTGGGATTTTCACCCCTCATCTGTTTAAGCCATAAGAGGGGCTTATGGTCTGTCTGAACAATGAAGTGAGTATCAAATAGGTATGGCCTCAACTTCTTCAATGCCCAGACCACAGCAAAGGCTTCCCTCTCAATAGTTGACCAACATTTCTCCCTGGGGATCAACCTTCTGCTTATAAAAGCTACTGGTTGGTCCTGGCCCTCTGCATTAAGTTGTGATACAACAGCTCCTACCCCCATCTCAGATGTATCTGTCTGGACAATGAAGGTTTTGAAATAGTCAGGACTTTGCAGAATGGGAGCAGAGGCCATGGCCTGCTTTAGGTCATAATATGCCTTCTGACAGCTAACTGTCCACTGAACTTTCTAAGGCATCCTTTTGGAAGTGAGATCATTAAGGGGAGTCACTATGGACCCATATCCCTTAACAAACCTCCTGTAGTACCCAGTAAGGCCCAAGAAAGATCTGACCTGAGTCTGGGTAGTGGGAACAACCCAGTCCATTATGGTCTGGATTTTGCTCTCCAATGGTTGAAATTGGCCTCCACCTACCAGGTGATCCAAGTACACACCCTTGCTCTGCCCTATACGGCACTTTGTGGCCTTGTTAGGCCTGCCTTTGGACATTGCTGAGGCGGACCGGGTGATCCTCCCAGGTGGAGCTAAATAGCAAAATCATCTAGATATGCTGCACTATAGGCTTCCAGACCTGTGAGAACTTTGTTCACCAACCTCTGAAATGTGTCTGGGACATTCTTCAAGTCAAAAGGCATTACAATAAATTGATAATGCCCACTAGGGGTTGGAAATGCTATTTTTGGCTTGGTATCCTCAGAGAGTCGCATTTGCCAGTAGCCAGCAGTCAAGTCAACTGTAGTAAAATACTTGGCTGAGTCAGAGTATCAATTAGCTCATCTGCCCTGGGAATTGGACGTGCATCAGTCCTAGTAACCGCATTGAGGCCTCTGTAGTCTCCACAAACCTAATCTCTCTTACCATCTTGGGTGTGAGGTTTTAGCCCAAGGGCTATCTGAAGGCTCAATGACCCCAAACTCCAGCATCTTTTGAACCTCAGTCTTGAAGCAGTCTTTGACATGTCAGGCTGTCTGTAGATTTTATTCTTCACAGGCAAACTATCACCTGTGTCCACTTTGTGTTTACCAGGTGGTTTGACCAGGAGTGAGAGAAAACAAATGGGTGAACTGATTGAGGACTTATCTACAATCAGCTTGCTGCTGGTCAGTGAGGCTGACCTGTCACTCCATCCACTGACCCACCAACAAGGTCCTGAAAGAGGAGAGCAGAGAGAGGGTCACACTGGTAAAGTCAGTACAGCCTTTTGGTCATGCCAACCTTTCTGAAGCTCCTGGCTTGCCTCAAGGTGTTTGCTGGCCTTCTTCATGTACTCAGCCATACATGTATGCCGGCCAAGGACATATCTTGTATAGGAGGTTTGAGAGGCTGCTTCCAGCCCTCCTTAACCAGACACAATGGATCCCTAACTGGATGTCCAAACTGAAATGCAATTGGGCTGTAGCCCACACCTTCCGAGGAACCTCTCTGTAGGCAAAGAGAAGGCCGGGTAGTAAGACATCCCATTTTCCCCAGAGCTTTTCTGGGAGTCCCATGATCAGACCCCTCAGGGTCTTGTCGAACCTTTCAACAAGTCCATTGCACTGTGGATGATAGGGTCTGGTAAACTTGTAGTTTACACCACACTGTTTTCACACAGCAGAGATACAACTAGATAAAGTTTGTACCTCTGAGTAGACCTCCTTAGGAAACCCCACTCTGGAAAAGACCCACAGAAGGGCCCTAGCCACTACAGGAGCTGTAGAGGCCCTAAGTGGAATAGCCTCTGGATAGCTAGTGGCATGGTGCACCACCACTAGGATGTAACTGGGTCCAGATGCTGTTGGAGGGTTCAAGGGACCAACAATGTAAATCCCTAGCCTCTTGAAGGGAACCTCAACCACTGGAAGTGGCATTAAGGGAGCCTTTGTAGTGCCACCTGACTTACCACTGGCTTGGCAAGTGACACAGGAGCAACAAAACTCCTTGATATCTTCAGGCATGTGGGTCCAGTGAAAGTGAGAAACAGGCCTGTCCCAAGACTTGCTTTGCCCAAGATGTCCTGCAAGGGAGATGTAATATGCTAGGGATAGAAGATAGCCCCTGAACATATGAGGTATTACCAGCCTCCTGGTGGCAACAGGCTTGGGGTCTCTACACTCAGAGAACAGAAGCCCATCTTCCCAATAGATCCTATGGGACCCATTGACACTCCCTGCCTACTCAGCAGCAGCTTGCTGTCTGAGTTGTTCAAGAGAGGGGCAGGGTTTCAGTTCCAAACTCAAGTCTGCCCTGGAAGGGCCCACTGACCCCAAGAACTCTGCCTGGGCAGACTAAAGTTTCTCTGGGCAAGTTCCTTCACAGGCACCGAGGTAATCTCCCTCAGGAGACTGACTTTCACTGGGAGTTTGGGAGGAAGTCAAGTCCTTACCCTTCCTGCTCCTTCTTTTAGGAGCCAGCTGGTCCATGTTCCAGGATCCAGTGCTCCCTCAGTGCCTAGCTGTTTGGCCTGAGCCCTGGTGACAGCAAATGCACTGGCAGAGATCCCCATAATGTCTGCTTGTGTCCTGAACTCCACTTCAGACCAGGCTGAAGTTTTTAATTCCCTGCCCAACATACAGTCCACATGCATATCTGGGGAAACCACAGCTATTTTAGGGCCATTTACCCCTCCCCAACTGCCAAGGAATGATCAGGCCTGACATTGCTTAGTTTTGGTCACTTGGTAAAGTCAAACAAGTATGATCTATTCAGGACACACATGTTTCACGGTCTCCATTGTGACACTTGCCCCTGTGTCCCTGTGAGCTACAGCTTCTTGACCATTGATCAAAGGCTGTTGTCTGTACTTGCCCAAGCTAGTGGGACTTACAAATAAAGTGGCAAGGTCCATGCCACTGTCACAGACAAGGACAGCCTGAGTGGGCATTCGGACTAGACCAGAACCCACCTCAGAGCCAAAGGTTAACCGTACTAACCCCTTGGGGGCTGTACTACCACTTGTACTGGCACTAGTGGGGCTAGTTGCCTTAGGGGCAGTGTTAGTAGCTTCTTTAGTGTTAGCCTTACGACGATTGGCATCTTTTGGTCTATGGCCTTTTCTCCTTACAGAGGTAACACCAAGGTGTCTCCCAGAGGAAGTGGAGAATTGGGACCCACCCCCAGAGGCAGGTTTTCCGGGACCTTGTAAAGACTCCATATTTGTCTTTACCCTTCTCCCCCCACCATTCTCTTGGGTTTTAGAAGAATCTTGCTTCTTCCGGTCACCACCACCATGAGCTTTCTACTTAAACCTGGTTCAGACCCATTTGTCTGCCTTCTTTCCCAGCTCTTGGGGAGAGGTCAGATCAGAGTCCACCAGGTACTGGTGCAGTTGCTGATTTTGACAACTATTAAGGATGTGCTCCCTCATCAACAAATTATACAATCCCTCATAGTAATGCACCTTGCTTCTATGAAGCCAGCCTTCCAGAGCCTTTACTGACTGGCATAGTCTAAAAGAATCAACCAAGAGTCATGGGTGCGTGCCTTTTGTGTGTACCTACACTTATCCCTGTATTGCTCAGTGGTTAAATCAGCCCCATTTATAAGGGCACTCTTCAAGGCTGGATAATTGTCTGCATCTTTCTCTCTGACAAATAAGTTTGTCTCTACCTTTGTTAGCAAAGGAGAGCCACAGGATTGCTGCCCACTGCCCTTGGGGGAGCTTCTGAACTTTATAGGCCCTCTCTAAAGCAGTGATCAATTTATGAATAGCACCCCCCTCCTGGCAAGGAGGGACTATCATGCTCAGGTTCCTAGTATCAAATGAAGTTTCCCTGACTCTAGGGACACTAGTGCTGCTACCATGGGATGCTAGTCCCAAAACTTTCCTAGCCCTCTGGACTTCCAGGGTCTCCTGATCAAGGGCCAACTGCTCTTGCTTAAGCTTAGCTCTCTCAAGTTTGAGTAGGTGGTACTCCCACTCTAAGGAGTCCTCCTTTTGCTAAAAAAATGGAGGTCCCTATGGATGTGTCTGAGGTATTGGAATGGGCAGAGGAGGATCTAGACCTACCCTGTACTCTTTGCACCCTCCTAGGAAAAATAAAGGGTGACCTACCTCTAGCGCAGTGCTTTACAAACTGTGTGTCGTTGCAAGTTACTGTGTCGACTGACGTGTGTGGGTGTGTCGCGTGAGTCTTAATCTATGCATCATGCAGGACGGTACTGTGCATGTTACTGACACAGTACCTGTTCCTGCGGAAAAGGAGGAATATTTCGCTGCTGTTCTCCGTTGGGCCCGCTGAAGCAGCAGCGTTGCTGAGTAAAGACTGCAGCGTCTCCAGCTGGCCGCTCCTGCAGTGCAGCGCTTGCTGCGCCGCCCTCCGCAGTCCCGTTCAGCCTACCAGCAACAGCAGGCCGGCAGCCCCATTATCATCCCCAGCAGCGTGGGGGTCGCCATCCGGTGCTCGCTGCTGCTTCCTGCGGAAGAGAGGAGTCTTCTGTGGTGGCGTGCCTTACCGGATCATCGCGCTGCCATTCTCCCGCAGGCCCGTCGAAGCAACAGAGGCGCTGAGTAAAGACTGCAGGGTCTCCAGCTGGCCACTCCTGCAGTGCAACACAAATGTAGGACGTTACATCGCGGTGTTTACTCCGCGATACGTCTACAACGCAGTCATTACAACGCAAGTCGTTACAACGACTTGTGCTTGAGGGCACTGGACTTAGGAATAGTATGATTTACTATTCCAACTCTAGCCTACGTAACAGTAAGGAAGGTGTTGGAATAGTAAATCATACTATTCCTTAGTGTACAGCGCCACCCAGCGCAAGTCGTTGTTACGACTTGCGTTGTAATGGCCACGTTGTAAACGTATTGCGGTGTAAAGACCGCGTTGTAACGGAGGTCTCCCGTGCAACGCTCGCTGCGCCGCCCCCCACAGTCCCGGGATCAGACACGGCAGCCTCAGAAACAGCCACGTTGGACACCGCAGCACCATTGGCTGCAAGAAGCGGATGCAGCAGCCCTAGACACATCAGCCACAGAAACAGCCACACTACAGATACAGGCACCAGAGACAATAGCACCAGAGGTAGCAGGCATCAATCACATACAGGCACGAGAGACAGCAGCTCTGGAGACAGCCGCCACAAAACGGCAGTCCCAAAGACTTCAGCCACTTGGGATAATCGTATCAGAGTTATAGGCACCAGAGACTGCACTCGAAAGAGATACGAACCAATTAATCAAAATGGCATTGCTAATCAAATTTGCACTGTGAAATTTGGACTTGGATCTTGGCCTCAGCTGTAAAGTTTTAGGTTTGCTTATGTTACAGGCAGGGAGGCCGGCAGCTCCATTAACATCGCTAATGCTCGCTGCTGCCCTCTCACAGACTCAAGGATGCATCTGGCAGAGGCGGTGACTAAAGGCAGCGTTCGCATGTCTTAACACCCTTACTACAGTAAGGAGTGTGGTGACAGCCACTCTGATCATCTATAATTCTACTATGAATTGAAACGGTTAACAAATGGACCCACAGAATTAGTCCTAGGAAAAACGCCAGCAGCATTTTAAAATAAAACACAAATTCACTAGATTTTGTTACCAATAAAATATCAATGAGCCCTTTGTCCAAATAACATCAGTTGAGCCAAGGAACAGTGCATCCAGTTTTGGTCAATGATAATTATGAATACAAGTTTGTCTACAAACCACAATAAAAATAGCTTTAAGAAACTCATTAGAAATCTTTGAAAATAAGAGGGTAATCAACAGTACAATATAAGAACAATCTACTTGTAGTTTAACCCAGAACTGGTTTAACCTATTTCGTGAACGCTTTAGAACATGCAGAAAAGCAGCTGGGTTATAGGTGACTACACTGCCTCGACATGTCACATGGTAGTAATAGGGGTATTGCCCACCTCAGATGGCCAGCTGCCACGAGACCATAAATAAATTCACATTCACAAAGGTATGAGAGGTAATACGTTTCAATGTTTCACAGTATGCATAAAAGGTACAGTTAATTAGGGAGTCCACGCTGAAGCTTGTGTTCTTAGCTGATCTTTTAATCTTGAAATGTTTCAAAGTTCAGTACAGCCAACGCATTTCGCCCAAACATGGGCTTCTTCAGGGCAAGTTGTGGAAGCCAACGAAGCACCTTTGGTGAAATAAAGGTGTAAATGTGGAGTCTTGAATATTGGGTCTTGCAGTGAAAAAGTTCTGGTAATCCTGGGCAATATAAGACACTATGTAATGTCTCTAGTAGAGTTGATCCCCGTTGGGATAATTTAAGATGCAATGTAGCGGGTCCTGTAATCGGGAGCCTTCGGTGCCGGTGTATCCAGGTTGGTAGAGTAGTACTACTCTGTGTCTTCTATTGCCCAGGATTACCAGAACTTTTTCACTGCAAGACCCAATATTCAAGACTCCACATTTACACCTTTATTTCACCAAAGGTGCTTCGTTGGCTTCCACAACTTGCCCTGAAGAAGCCCATGTTTGGGCGAAACGCGTTGGCTGTACTGAACTTTGAAACATTTCAAGATTAAAAGATCAGCTAAGAACACAAGCTTCAGCGTGGACTCCCTAATTAACTGTACCTTTTACGCATACTGTGAAACATTGAAACGTATTGCCTCTCATAACTTTGTGAATATTTCGTGAACGCCTAAAGGAGACACTTTTGAAGTTCAGGATTTGCAGTGGGACATTCCAGAAATCTTGTCACTAGGCAAGGGCAAGATCAGGCAAACAAACACAACATGCTTAAGTGTATAATTAAGAAGCGAAAAGCTTGTGAAGAGGACGTTTGCGATGAACACAATGTTGCAGCTATTGAGAAAAGTACGCAAGAATCAACTGAACGGTCTGTCTCAATACGTAATAAGTGTAAAGGAAAAATCTCCGATCGTCGTTTATATAATAAAACTTATATAACACTGGGATTCACATTTTCTGGTAATGAAAACAATCCTTATCCCCAGAGTTTAGTTTGTGGGGATATACTTGCAAATGAAAGTATGGTACCAAATAAATTAAAACATTTCACCTCAAAAACCCAGCCATTTGTCAGAAAAACCAGTAGAATACTTTGAGCTTTCAAAATCTATAAAGAAGCAGTCTGCATAATTCACAAAGAGAATGAAGACATCAGAGAAAGCTCAAAAGGCAAGTTACTTGGTTGCTCAAATAATTGCCAAAAACAAGGATCCGCACACTATTGCCGAAACCACTATAAAGGAATCTTGCTGTGCTATTGTTCGAACAATGTTTTGGGCAGAATTTAATAAAATCCCTTTGGCAGATAACACAAATGGAAGATGTATTCAAGATATGTCTGATAACATTAAGCTGCAAACGAAGGATATTTTTCAAGACGTTAATATAATCTTCAGGCCTCAAAAAATCCACTCGCCCTCTCGCATTTGAGAGTGAAATTTTAGCAGGTCGAGCTATTTTTAGCACTTACTCAACCCCCTGGTGAGTAAACTTAAGCTGGAAGAAACAGGTGTTCTGCTCCTTATGTAAGTGAATGAGCAATTAAAAAGCCTTTAAATCTTGTTTTATCTTGACACATTTGCCAACTGCTCAAGGACAGAGGTCAAATGTCAGTTTGTCTTTGTACTAATTGTTGCTCATGTGTTCCTGGAAAATGGTGTTCACTTTTCTTTCTCTTTTTACAGTTAATGCTTTTTGTCAAGTGAGCTATTTGACAATATTGAAACAAAATGCAGTAAATGTCAGTTTTTTTCTCTAAAACAACATTTGAACAGCTTGTAAATGAATAGTGCAAGTAGATCAGAAGATATGAAATAACTTTTATTCTGTAATTCAGAAGTGTAATGCAAACGAAGATTTAAATAGGAGCAAAGTAAATCAGAATACTTTACTTGGTGATGTGCAAATGACGTATTTGCAGAAACTTTATTTCCAAACATTGTACACTATATAGTTTTAAAACCATGTCAGTGACATTCTGTGGCCATTTCAATGGAAAATCTGCTGATTTCAAATAACAGTGGGCTGCTACTGTATGCTTTAGTTATGTATTTATTAAAAGTGATAGTTTTTAAACACGATGTAAGAGACATTCCTGGCCAAGCCCTGATGACAATGCATTTAATGAACAAAGAGGCAAGTCTGCAGTCAAGTGTATCTTATAAGTGGCTAGATTTGCATTCTATATGGAGCTAATGTTTAGTCTATTAAATCAAACAAAAGCATTTCGGCACAGCAGACATGCTGAACGTGTGTATTTGAAGGTGCTCTCATATGTGATAAAGAAGAAAATGGCATCTAAGTGAATTAAAATACATGCACAAGATCAAATAATTTGAAACCAGTTAATGGGTCAAGAGCATTAAAATTAGGTTGAGTAGATGATATAAGTCACTAGGCCTCCCGGTCTAGTAACATTAATTTTTATTTTTCGAGCCCTGATCTTTACATTGCAAGTAGACTAATCAACAGAATTATTGAGCAATTCTTGTGTTGCCTTGAACTTCCAATGAGAACTAGAGGTGAGGATATATTTAAAACTTTAGATTGCTTCATGAAGGAAAATAATTTGCAGTGGTTAAATTGTGTCGGAATATGCACGGATGGCGAACCCTCAATGGTTGGCTCAACAAAAGGTTTTATAGCGTTAGCGGAGAAAGAGAATTAAAACATGATAATTACTCATTGCTTTTTACATCACGAAGTACTAGTTGTGAAAACCATTGGAAACGAATTAAGAAAAGATAAGGAAAAGTGGTTCAAATGGTCAATTACATTAAAAGTAGACCTCTTGAATCAAGATTAGTTGCTCATATTTTTGAACAAATGGGGGAATGGTTTACAAAGCTTCTACTGCACACAGTCGTTCGTAGGCTCTCAAGATGTTGCGTGCTTTGTCGTATATACGAATTGCGGGAAATGACGCTCAAACATTTTGAGGAAAATCAGCAACACGGATTCTGAAATCTAATTCAAAACAAATAATTCAAAACAAACTTTGGTGCACAAAATTGCCATATCTTGCTGACATATTTGAACTATTGAATAAAATTACCACCTGTATGCAAGGAGAAAATATCTTAACAGCAGTAGATAAAATGTGTGCTATGCGAGACAAAATAGCACTTTGGAAAAGGTAAGTGAAATGTGGCAATTTTTAAATGTTTTCCAAAACTACTGAGTGCCACCCGAAATGTGATATCAGCCCGCTGATGTTTGACCATTTAACATTGCTCGGAGAAAAAGTTCATCATTACTTCCCAAATGTTGAAATCCAAGACTATGACTGGATCAGAAATCCATTTCTTTCAACTGCAAATGGGAACTTTTCACTTATTGAAGTAGAAGAATTTGTTGAAATAAAAAATGATCGAAGTCTGTTAATGATGCATGAAGAGGGTGACTTGTACAGCTTTTGGATTCGTAGTTCAAAAGGCGTCCAAACATATGTGATAAAGTGTTGAAAATTCTTCTGCAGTTTTCTACTACAGACATTTGTGAAGTATCCTTTTCAATGATGACAAACTTAAAGACACTGAAACGTGGAAGCTTGAAAATGCTTGATGATGAAATGAGTGTCCTTATTCAATATTGCAGCAAATATTGACCAGCTGTGTTCATCCCATCAACCTCATACATCTCATTAAAATAGTAAATGTTATTGCTTTTAGTCAAATTTGTTAATTCTTGCAGATATTTACATATTGTTACTTCAAAATATGTTTTAAAAATGTGTGTTATCTTACAAATCATATTTTTGAAAATATTAATGAATGGTTTTCATGAGATATGTTGTGTCCCCATACATTTCGTTATTTACAATTTCTATGACATAAATGTATTTGCCCGTATCTCTTATATGCGGTTAGTTTAACCTCCGGTTTGTTAGTAAAACTGAATTACCGTGTCACAAAATGATGCAAGTCTAAAAAGTGTCTCATCAACATGAAAAGTTTGAAAAGCACGGCTCGAGGGACTCCCTCTGTACCATCTGCACTATTCCCTGGAGGATCAGAGTTCACCAGTGTGGAGTCAGACTCCTCCTGGCCATGCTCAGAATTAAGGTCACTAGAGGGAACCCCTCCTGCCCCATCTTCTGGAGCATCACCACCCACTTTGTCCTGCCCTTCTGACCTATCAGAATTCTGAAGGTCATCCTGCAGAAGTAGCTCTAAGGGTTGCTTGGTGTTAGGATTGCTACCAGTCTTTTCTTTTAGAGGCACACAGAGTCCTTAGTTCCTGGAACTTAAGACCACTTTATCTAGAGGGTTGGGTCCCACTGGTATCCACAATTAAAGACATAGTGACTAGGTGTAGTGTGGTGTTGCACCTATCTACCCTAGTGTAAACTAAACTTCCGAAAATTGGAGAAAGGGTTGCGATAGGCCCTTAACAACCAATCTGAAAGTTAAGTAGAAATAATTTATATATGCCTAATGCTAGTGATGTTTTTTCATCCGCTGGTAAAACATTGCAGGCTTAAATCTCATCGCTGTCATCAATGTAGGACGCTGGCTTAGTATATGGTGCACACTTATTTAAGAGAAGCACCTTGCACTAATCTAGACAACCCTTATGGTGGTATTAGTGGTGGTAGACAACCATAGAATGCTCTCTAAATGGTAGCTGGTGATAGCAGCCTTCAGGCTTAGTCCAGAAGGAGTGTTAACCCCTTCCATGCTGCGCAAATTCCGCCGCTGTGCTGACGGTTTCTTGCGCGGGCGTGGTCATGACGGAACGGTTCCGTCATGAGCACAGCTCAACCGTGGCTCATGACGGAACCGTTCCGTCATGAGCACCGAAGGGGTTAAGCAGCTTGTTTTAACAGATCTAATCATATAGTGTGGATTAAAAGAAAAAGAACCCCACTGTGTAGTTCTAAAAATAGGTCTATTTGTTATACACACTCACTAACACATTGGTATATCTCCTAACCGGGGAAATCAAAACAATACACACAATACTTCAATTGTAAACAGGTAAGTAAGAGTAAACACACAGTGGCCTCCAGGGGGAGACCAAACCATACACTAAAGAAGTGGAATGGGAACTACGACAGAAGTCGGGACTTGGACCAGGAGACTCAGAAGAGCTAGAAACACAAGGAACCACCCAGGGTAAGCACCCAGGAACCCCACGGAGGCTGTGTGCAGAGTGGAAACACAGCCGCATTACTCAATGCAAGTCAATAGGGAATTCGCGGTTGCAGTTTTCAAGGAGGACACTTCCCAGTGAACCCTGAAGAAACCCAGTGAGTCACCCCACCCGTGGATACCCCAGGAACCAGGATACCTACACCAGGGAACCCGGATGCATAATTGCGAAGTGAAGTCAGAAACTGCTGTAGACCACAATGGAGGACTACAGGGAAAATTGCTGCATGCGAATAAGGTGTAAGAGTCTGGAGGAATCGAAGGGTGGATTCCTGAAGAGAAGAACCTGCAAGCAGAGGGTACAGAGTCCATGCCACTCGGAGGTGACCAGGAGACACGGAAGAGCAATAACCACCGATGACGGAAGATTCAGGGGTGATGACGGTGAACTTGTCGCTCCAGCTGTGAGGACCAGGCGACGCTGTGGAAGACCAGGAGCCGTTCACGAACTGTCCCACGTCGGAAGTCGAGAACCAGGGGGTCGGTGTCCAGCGGGAGCACCAACAAGCCTTTGCAGCAGCAACAGATGTGGTGAACGAAAAAGGTGCAACATTGGGACCAGCAAGGCCCAAGGGTTCTCACCAATTGTAGAAAAGTCAGAGCAGGCCCGAACAAGCAGGGGAGTCCACTGAAGCCAAAGAAAACCCTCAAGAGGACCCACAGGCCTATGGCACAGGAGTCGCAAGAGGACCTCGAGCAGCTCACCAAAGATGCAGGCCCATGGTGCAGAGAATGCAGTGAGGACAAAGATCTTGGCAGGAAGAGATGCTGGAGCTTCTTGTAGTCTGAAGATCTCTGGAGTACAGAGGCAAAAAGCCTTGGCAATGGCAAATCGACACAGGAAATTACTTTGGGTGTCCTTGATGCCCACAACCCTGGAGAGGAACCTGGAATTAGCACAGGCACAGATGACTAAGAAGACTGCAGAACAGCGAGACTAGGAGCAGCAGGAGTCTTCCTTGGTGCAGTCTAGTTCCAGGTCGAAGTCCAGGTGCCCAGACGGTCAAAGTTAAAGTGGTTTCGGTTTTGAATCTTGTCCCACGACGAATCTGTAGAGCCACCCACAGATAAGCCCTTAAGTACCCTTGGGAAGGGTTGGAACGATTCAAGGGTCCCTCCTAGAGGAGGGGCAGGACAGAGGGGAAGATACTTCCATGTACTTTGTCCGGTTTCATGCCAGTGCAAAAGCAAGGGGCTCTCTGAACTGGCTCAAGCTAAAGTATGAAAGGAGGGCACCAAATATGCCCTTCAAAGCAGTCTGGTGGCGCTGGCAAGCGCCCCCACCCCTATACACTAAGTCCTGTCTGGGAGGTGGTGACACCTCCCTTTTGACAGGAAACCAATTGTTCTACCTTCCCCTGCTCGAGCTCAGCTCATCAGAAGGAGGGCAAAATTGTGTCTGGGGTCAGCAGCAGGACTAGCTTGCTGGCAGACCCTGGAAGGCTGTTACTGTGAGTACTGGGGGTCTACTGAAGGATCTCACCAGTGCATGGAATCATACCTCCAACACCGGTGATGTAGGCATGATTCCAAAATGTTTGATGCCAAACATGCCCAGGTTTTGCACAGCCAATATATAGTTATCCATATACTTCAAGTGCCAATTAAATAATGAGCAGTATTGCAATCTGACATTTTTTAATCCATTCCAATCTTATAGTTTTAGTAATGTAGAAAAACAGTTACAGTGTACCCTCCTGTTTTGTTCCCCCCCAAAAGGGACACCAAGGAAGGATTTGAGATGGGCTGAGACAGACTTGAACTCCAGGTTTTTGATGTGCAGATGTTTGCCGTAAAGTAAACAGTCCATAAATCAAAAAGTCCTTGGCATGGACTTCAAAGCCATATTTAGATAAGTCGTGATTTGGATTCGGTGACTACTAAACCAAATTCACAGGACAATGAGAAGTTTTTCCATTGTGAGTTTTAAGAGTTAGCCCTTGGCACAGCTGGGAACACTTGACATATTAAGGGGTCTAGCAAACTCCTTTGGACTGATTACTCGAAGGTGTGATTAGACTTCTTTTGGTTAACAGAAAACCCAGACTGAAGACAGTGTTGCATTTGATGAGGAAGTAGTAGAAAATTGAGCTTTTACCAGTCAGTAATCAAGATATGTGTAAATATGGCTCTTGTGAGGGTGAGGATAGCCCCCCCACCACTGAGAACCTTCATGAAACACTCCAAGAACAGAGAGCTCAGGCCAAATGCTAGCTATAAGAAAAGACTATGTTGATCTTCCATCAATAATCCTCGGGTGGAAACAGTGCTCTTCCTTCACAGCTATATGAAAGTATGAATTTTGGTCATCCACAGATGTCATCCAGTCTCCAAACTACTTGGCCTTCAATATCTAAACTAGAGTTATCATGTGAAGTCTCCCCTAGGAGAAAGTGATTCAGGTACTAGAGAACCACAATCATCCTGCTTCCCTGTGGTTGTCTTGGGGGACAATATATCGCCTCGAGTCAAACTCTAGCCCTTTTTTCATTCTCCAGAACCAACTTGATTTCCTTCTACAACAAAGAAGTTTCAGATTTTCTTGTAGGCTCTGTAAAAGACTTCTGCAATCTCAAATGTCAAAGATGGATTTATTCAAGCTCAACACAGAAAGGACAGTAGTAGTGATCCAGGCAAGAACACCTCACCATGCAACTCCAACTGGTGGCTGGCCGAACTCAAACCCGAAACCCCACCCACACCCAGAACCCACGCCAAGAATCTCTGAATAATCATCGACAGCAAACTGGACATGATTGCACAAGTCAAAGCCGTCATTGCATCCTGCTACCACACCCTGAAGATGTGGAGGAAGATTTTCAAATGGCTATCAGGCAACACAAGAAAAACAGTCACTTACACCCTAGTCACCAGCAATTTGGACTATGGGAACACCCTCTATGCCAGGATCACCAAGCAACTTGCTAGAAGACTACAAACTATCCAGAACTCGGCAGCCAGATTCATCCTCAACCTCCCACACAGAACTCCCATTATACCACACCTCAGGGAACTATACTGGCTTCCAATACACAAATGAGCTCAATACAAACTCCACACACACACACCCACAAACAAAAGACACTAATACTCAGGGCCCACCTACACAAACAGTCACATCTTTCCACCAACCATCCAGACACCTCTGCTCTGCAGGATTCCTACTCGCCCACATCAAACACAGAACCAGATCTGGAGGACGAACGTTCTCTTACACTGCTCCTAAAGCAAGGAACAACCTCCCTCTCCACATCCGAGCCTCCTTCTCTCTTTTTGAATTCTCCTTTCCACGGAGCTGCGGTAAGCGCCATAGCCGGAGCTGAAACAGTGCCAATTATAATAATCCCTGGCCCTTTTGACTGTGGTAGTTAGAATCCAAAAGTTTAAGGTTCTAAAAGTAGCTTAGAATAAATTGTCCGGTATATAACAGAAGCTCCAAACTCACTAAAAATCACCCCCAAACTGCCACATCTACTCTGTTCTCAGTATTTCCAGGAAATCATTTTGCAAGCATGTGGTGGTATAATGAGACCTATTGAACAAATTCAAATTGGAATAACGCATGGCTCAATACCAACAAATCTAATTTACTTTTCTGACCTTCATTACCATAGCTCATCAGTTCCTTCCAAAATTTTGATCTCACAGTGCTGTAGTATGACAGAGGAATTAGTGAACTCAGTCTTCTTGTTCCTCTTATTTAGCACAGACGTTAAACATTAGCTCATAAAAGGTTGAGATGTGCTCCCTATAAACCAGTCTACTCTGGATACTCAAACTCTTAATAGCATATTACTTTGGCTTGTAGGCTACATGAGTTGCAGGGGTTTTCACTTTAGGTCACCAACTATTAATTTCAGGTGTATCATTATCCTGCACATAAAGCACAGGCCCTACCAATCCTTCAAACTTTCACTGTCATCGTAGCAATAGTAAGCCATCATGGAACAAAACAAGCAAGCATAACGGAAAGAAAGATCAGCTTACTAAAGTCTAGCCATAGTGAAGTCTTAGTGGCAAACATGAACCTTGATTTCCTGCCAACCTATCATCCAATCTAGCATCTAAATGTAAGTCACACTCTCATTCACAAGTCAGTCATACAATCTGGCTCTCGCAGCTGTTTCACAGAGAACCAGAAGTACAAATGGAATATATTTCAAATAAAACATTCTGAAACAATGGAGTAGAAATTAACTAGAACAAGAAGCGACAGAAAGAAAACTGAACTTTCCATATATCTGTTGTCTGTGTTCTTCCTCCCTCAGATTTAAGAGGTACAGAATTAAATCCATGACCCTTTGCTGATCTTTCATCGACTCTCGTGGGGGGCCCTTTCAATAGGAGTTCCATTTAACGTAGGAAAGAGCACCTTGTTGGTAAATCTGGTTCTCTTTATACTCTCTTTCCCATGTCCATAACTAGTTGGTAACTGCCGGTGCAGCCAAGCCAGGTCTAGGGAAATTGTTTTTAAAGGAAATGTGGTCAGCTTTAAGCCATTAGAGCCTTTCAGGCATGGGCATCCAGCATGAGAGTCCATTTCCCACATTCCAACTGCTGCATGCATTTCCTGCATGTGTTCACCAACAAACAATGCTATAGAACTGTATATCCAAAAGAAGGGTATGACTAGGTGCCTGAGTAAAGGAAGGACAAGGACTAAAAATAGTGGAATCACCACCTAGGTACTTCGCCTTTTTCCTGGTTCAGTATACCATTTGACAAATTTTTAACATGGATGGGTCGGGGGTGAGGGCGGGAGGAATAATGGCAGAGGACAACAGCATATGCTCCATCAAGACTTCCAAAAATCAGACGTTCATAGCTAAAAGCGAAAACCGCATCAAGAGAGTTTTGCGTGCATAAATCACAGTCTTCCCTTTCTGTCCAACATGTATGAAATAAGATCAAGTCTTTCAAAGGCCAAATCTTCCTTTACTCTCTTGGAATAACCAATAAGTATATGAGGGGTCTGAATTTCTTCAATGTATTTCAAAAATGTACCCACCCATCATTGGTAGCAATGGGTGATTTTTCTGCCTGGTGAAATACAACCATGTGTGATAAACAGATTGTGAAGGGCTTTGTCCACTCTAGAATCCCAATGCAGTTGAATTTTGCTCACTAGAAGCATATGCATTGTGTGACATAAATACTCTTATAATACCATATGTTAAAGTAGCTAGTGCTTCTGCGACTGTTGCAAGGTATGACAGGCAACTACGGAACAATATATTTTTATTTTCTGCAAAGCTTACAAAACTAAGATAAGGTCTAAGCTTTGGATATTTTAAAAGAAGGAGTACAAGCATTGGCTGCCTTAATTTACTCTACTATAGAATGTTGCAGCTACGACGTCTCAGCTTCTGGGTGTCAAACACCTGTGGTACCCTGAGTGGTTCAGCGGTCTCAAGGCATCATAAACCGCTGCAAGAAGCCCGTAGCTGCAGGCTGTGAGTCTTGCTGACCTGGGGCTCCCTTTCCTCATGCTCCTTGTCTCGGTTACTCGCCCTCCAGTTCCAACATGGAAATCACCTGACAGACTTTGCAGATGCCTTTTAAAGATCCTCTGCAGCTAGTCCAATAAAGGTTTTTGTTCTCTTCTTTTTCATCATGACTCTCTCTTCCTTTATTTCTTCCTGATTACCACAATCCATTATGGTTGCGGTCATGTGATGTTTATTTTCATGTTCTTTTGCAATATAAAGGCTTCGTTCTGGTAGGACGGTGTCTCCTAACAACGCTGTGTTACTTCAATTCTTTTTTTGCTCCCTCAGCTTGCCGTTCCTCTCTCTTTACTCAAGAAGAAATACACCGTTTGTTTCCTGATTCTTGGTTTTCTTCAGTCTTTCGATGACATCATCCAGCAAGGAGGTTTTTCCACTCCTTTAGATTTTTTCTCCAGAGAAGTGGCAGCTCCTTGAGGCCATTTTCCTTCCAGATATCCAGTGTGTGCTTACATTGTGGATTCTGGAAACGGTTGCCATTACCTTGAACAGTGGAGGACCTGGATTACAACTAAAGGTAAGTGTTCCGACCAGCCTCAGTATACTCCAGACAGACTGACGCAATGAGGAGATATGAATGGTTAAAAAGTACATCTTTCAGATCGAAATACAAGCAAAAATTCTAAATGTGCGTTCTAATGGCAAATGTTTTGGCAAACAGGTCAACGAGGCTCCCCAGGCCACAAAGACAGCCACTGCACAATCAGAAGGATAATTACAGAAGAGACAAGACCACTATGGTTAGTGATGACAATCTCAGTATCGAGGATGCTATCAATGTGGTAGTAATTTTCCTAAGTACAAAACATGGATGTGAATGTAAAATTAAATTTGATACTTGGACATTACCAATACTGCCAGGCACGTAAATAACAGATGGCAAGGACTAATGATTTGACGAGAATGAGGGAATCAATCGGGCTGCCAACAGGGCAAGAACTAAATAATATAATACAATCAAACATATTGGTTAGCCAACTATCCTGCTCGTGTTTTCATCCGACTATTTTGCCCATGGTGGGGGGGGGGGGCGGGGGGGGGGGGGCATCCGATTTTTTTTTTTTTAAATCAAGGCAGTACACATCAACAGACAAATGAAAGGGATCGAGGACTTTGTAGAGCTTGGACATACACTGGAGTTAATCAACAAACCTCTAATTAATCTAACCCCAAATATATAACAAGCATTGGCATAGCCAATAGGTCTCGCCTTTGGGACCTTATAAGTGTTTAGTTAACCAGCACAATATACTTGGTGCAACAACATCAAGTGTTGCATGGCTAAACACTTATAAGGTCCCAAAGGCGAGACCTATTGGCTATGCCAATGCTTGTTTAAATTAGCTTTATTAAATTAACTTTAGGTAATGGCTATTTCTTTTGTCTTTACTTTGGGCGTGGAGGTGGTGGTTTTATTTTTTGTCTACTTGGTATAGTTGTTTTTATAAAGTACTTAAGTGACTTTATAACATCGACGCTGCCTGCATTTTGCGTGACTGGTCAGGTGGTGATTTCTTTGGTCTCCTTCACAAAATTATTAATAAAATCCATAGCACAACAGAAAGAATATTCTTTAAAAAATCACTGATAAATTAGTCACATCCACAAACGTTTTTTAAATTAAACTGTTTTATTGCACGGTATATGGTGGCCATATTTAAGTGACAGCCTGTTTTCTCCTTTCTTTTTCTGGCATGTATTGCAATAAAGAAAATGTAAAAAATTTACTAAACGCTAAGCCCATGCAGAGGCGTTGCCATCAACCGTGCAGCAGGTGCAGTGGCACCGAGTGCCTCTACACCCGATTATTGTTTTATTTTACCACCCAAACGGCGGTCAGTAGGCCTACTTTCCATGCTTTCACTAGGGCCCATGGCACTCTTGCTATCTGCAATGAGCCGCAGCACACGCTTTTGCAGTGCCCATGTGTGATCTGAGGCCGAAAGAAAACAGGTTAGCAAAGCTTAGGAATCTAAAAACGTAAAGATGGGCAGACTACTTAAAGGCCGCCAGCCCGATGTTATCTGTCCTTGCATTCATTGTCGTCGGCCCCAACATATGCCATGCTGTTCTAAATAAAAAAAAAAAAAAAAAGCTTGTTACATTACGTTAAATTATTGTTGGGTTCTGCTACGTTATATCATCCGTACTACATTTTGCTTCGGTGTGTGTGGTTAATATGCTATGCCGAGTTATGTTGTGATACCAGAAGTTGTTTTATGGTGTTCAAGGCAATGCTATGGTAAGAAAAATATTCCTGCGCTATGCTACGACTTTAGCGTGGATAAGAATATTCTGTGCAGCACTATGCTATGGTATGCTTGTGTAGGGTATCTGCAGCTACGGTCAGGCTCGGAGAAAAAGTCCTGCCCAGACGCTCAGGGATGCTTGTAGGTTGTCACTAAGTGGTACGTCACTGAACTCTAACTCGTTGGAAGATAAAGTATTTGTAAAATTGCTGGATTGTAAATTTGACACTACGTCATCAATACTACGTGCTAGTGCTGCGAAGAAGTCTTCGAAGCGCCCTTTTGTGTTTTCATAAGAGGTACGTGTATTCGAATCGTGATACAGCAGGAACTGCTATTAACAAGCGTGGTCCAGCCGCACAAGTGACAAGCATTGGCCGCGACTTCCCAAGACGCACGGCCGCGAGATGCGCTCTGAGGTGGGGGAGGGGCAAGCAAGACAGAGGCAGAGCGAGGTGTGCGCGTGGGAGAGCGAGAGGAAAGCCATATGGTGCCTCTGCTCGTAAGCGCGCGCCCGCGAACATGCACTCAAGCTCTAGGCCAGCAATGGCAGCAATTTTTGAAGCCCTTACTAAAAGTCTCGCCAGACCAGCGCATGCGCTGGGTCAGGCGAGACCTAAAAAACGCAAGCACCTAGAAGAATTCTAAATTATAATTGCAGCTTCATCGCAGGGAAAACATAAAAAAAATACCAAAATGTCTAAAATCTAAATCTATTATTCAGGATTGTTCCTCATTTTGAGGAAAAGGGCATGAAGACCCATTCTAGACCTAGTAGACTTAAATATGTTTATGAAAAAGTGGCGATTCCAGACGCAAACCTACAGGAAATCTTCCCTTTCACTTAAAAAGAATAATATCTATTCTCAATAGATTTGGAGGACACAATTCCACACCCCCATACATTATGAACAGCATTTTCAATTCAAGGCCCTTTCATTCAGCCTCAAACCCGGTCCGCTCCATAAATCATAAGGCACTAGTTGCAGCTTATCTTCACCAAAAAGGATGCACAATATACATGGTTTCAGACGACTGGCTGAAAGAAGCACAACTGTTTCTTCAAGCCCAGGGAGCAGTGCAATTAACACTAAGAATGTTTTACGAAATAAGGCAGTCAAGATTAAGAAATCCGCAATGCAACCAAAGATGACCATATGATAATATTCTGGAGTGGGGGGCGGAGTTTGGCTCACAACGGAGATGGCTGCTTGAGCCTTGGGCTCCGGCACGCAGCACCTTTATCCTACATCTATCCGGCCCTGCACTGCTAGGAAACGAGGCAAATGCAATGAATAGTGCGCCTGGCTTGAAGCGCTGTCTGGTGCTGCCACTTCTGAGCTCAGAGACGCTGCTGGGGTGAAGAAACAGATGTCGGAGTGAGGCTCGGCGCTGGGCCGCTAATCCCCGGACGCAAGTTGGTGTGCGGGCGGGCTTGCGTCGTCGTACGTGCGGATTGATCACCGGATGTGCTGCGGCCCCTCCCATTGACTCCCGCTGTTGTGTCCTGGGCTCGGGCGCGGATGCCGCTGTGACAGAGGAAGGACATCGGGAGCGCTGCCCCACATCGCAACTCTTGCGGGGGGGGGGGGGGGGCGCTTGGGACGGTGAGCGACATTGCAGAGCCGCTGCTCTAGGACTGGAGGGACCCGATTAGGAGGTGATCCGACCGCGGTTGCCGACTGGGTGAGAGGCGACTGATCGCGTGCGCTGTTAACGCCGGCTGGAAGCGGGGCCTGGGGGCAATGAAAGTCCACCCTGGGGCAGCGATCTGAGGGAGCCTGGCCGAAGAGTACCGCACCACGTCGACTGCCTGGATGTTACTTGCCAGGGGAGGTCTTCAGCCTCGGTTGGGCGCCTGCCATTGGAGCTGAGGCAGGCTGTAAGTACGGGCCAACGATCCGGCTAGGAACGGCCGATTGAGGTCTTGTGCGGTGTGCGCCCCCTGGGGCAGACTGACGGCTGCTGTGCATATTGAGGGGGAGCTGGCTACTGAGGGGCACGAGGCGCACTGGAGTGCGGGACCAGGAGTGTCGCCCATAGCTGTACCCTGTGGGGAAGCTTGGAGAGCTGGATTGCCGTAGTGATGCGGCAACACAGGCTGTGATTGGCGAGGAGCAAGCGGGGACAATCGCGGCGGCACCTTGGTACAGTGCCTCTGCCCTCCATACAGGTGGAGGCGAGCAGGACGTGCACCGCAGCGCGTGTGGAGGATCAGTGGGCCTCCGGGGGGAGGTCGGGCGGCAGTGCCCTGCGGTGGAAGAACACACAACGGGGCTGCATCCGTAGCTAGAGCGGGGCCCCAGGATTGCTGACTGGTGAGATCTTCGCTGGGGGGGGGGACGTACTGCATCTCAGCACACCCTGTTGGCACCTTGGAGGGGGTTCTTTTTAGACGCGGTGCGCGACGCTGTTGGTAGGAAGCACCAACGATGGGCAAGTCTGATAAATCCCAATCTAAGCTATCCTTTGAGCAAAGAAAACCCAAGCCCCAGGTCCCAGCCGAGGGGGCTGCTGGTGGCACTGATGTCCCGCCAGAGGAAGATCAGGATATCCGTGGCTTGCTTCTATCAATGGAGAGAGGATTGCAGAGCGGTATCACCTCCTTGGGCGCAAAGATCGACGCTCTCTCGTACAGAATGGATCGTATGGGGGAGTGCATTGATAAGCATGCGGAATGACTGGATCGGTCGGACCGACGCCTTGCGGAAGTTGAAGACGCACATACGACGTTGGATACAGATCACAAGAAACTTGGGCGTCTCATGCAGGTGTTACAGGATAAAACAGAGGACCTTGAGGCACGTACCCGTCGCTGCAACTTGCGTATTACAGGCCTGCCGGAGACGACGTCTACGGGTCGAATGGAGTGCTTTGTGTAGACCCTTCTGGTAGAGCTACTTGGTCAGGACGTGTTCTCAAAGATGTTCGTGGTGGAGAGAGCGCATAGATCCCTAGGACCCAGACCCCCTCCGGGAGCGCCACCGCGACCAATTATAGCGAAACTACTGAACTACCGTGACAGGGATGCCGCTCTCTGTGTGGCACGGGAGAAAAAGACTTTGGTGTATGAAGGGTCGACCATCTCACTCTATCCGGATTTTACTACCAGAGTACAGGAGGCTAGGCGGCAGTTTGTTCCAGGTAAAAAGCAACTGCGGGAACTGGGACTGGACTATGCGATGCTGTATCCGGCCAAGCTGCGAGTTAACAGGCAAGGGAAATCCCATATCTTCCTTGACCCAAAGGCACTGCAGAAGGCACTGAAAGACTGGAATAAAGAGCGGAAGCGGTGCCCAGAGAGACAGCTGCAGGAGAGTGAGGCGGAGAGTATGCTGGAGCTTCAGGACTGACTCTGGAGTGCCGGCAAGCATGTGTTGCATTTACTTTGTGCCTAGGGAGGAGAAGGAGGGGGCAATGGGGAAATATTTTGGGACAAGGGGGTTAAAAAGCGACAGCTGGATAGATGCCTACCGAAACTTTGTCAACCTGACCGCTACTCGGTGAGTCACATACACTGGGGGAGGTGCGCTAGAGAGTAGGGGCTGGCGTACAGGCCCAGGCTCCAGTGGTCAACACATTGAGCATTGAGCTAGAGGGGGCACATGGGCGGGGTGCGCTTTCGGGGGATGCGGGTAGAGCTGAGGGGCAAATAGTCTCCCAATTATTACATGGCAGTGGGGCAGTAATTTGCTTGCTGCGTTGGGCGGTAGTAACTGGATACAGGGTACTCACCTGTTTAACACGGAGGATTGAGCGACCTCCGCCCGCGAGTGCATACCACCACTAAGGGGGGTCTAATTGAACAGGGGAGGGAGGTGGGAGGTGTGGGTAGTCCCTATGTGGGGCGCGGCGCGGCCGAGTTGGGGGTGGTCTACAGTGGGAATGGGGTGGGAAGTTTGTTTCATTTTCTTTTTCTGAGGTTCAATAGTCAGCATACCATTTTGTGCATTCTTCATTATACATGTTGCATACAATGCTTAGCGCCGGATGCTATACGTTTCAGACAGGATAGTTGTGACGAGTGAAACTGTCCCGCGAGGGACGCCTGATTCTGTAAGGGTGGTGACCTGGAACGCAAGGGGCCTGAATGATCAAAGGAAGTTGCGCAAGGTATTGCACTACCTCAATAGGCATGCTGTCGATATTGCCTTCCTACAGGAAACGCACCTCCCAAGCCAGAGCCAAATGCTACGTACCAGAGGGTTGATGGGTAACACACATGCAGCTGGTTTCACCACCCACGCCAGGGGGTAATTACTTGGTTTAATCCTAAGTCAGACTTTAGGACACAATTGTTGGCGGTGGATGGTGGGGGCAGGTTTGTGCTTTCGCGCTGCCAGTGTAGGGGACTGGACCTGCTGTTGGTTAATGTGTATGTTCCAAACTATGATTGTCCGGAGTTTTATACAGCGCTAGCTGCCACAGTGAGGGACTGTGGAATATCACACATCCTGTGGGGAGGAGATTTCAACATGGTCATGGACCCAGGCCTCAACAGGTCGGGAGGCCCGGCTAGAGCACAGACAGCAGCGGTTAAAACAATACGACGGGAAATGCTCTGTATGGCCCTTACGGATGTGTGGAGATCCCTTAATCCTACGGAGGGGGACTTTACGCACTACTCTGCCTATCATACACTTCACACACGTATAGATTACTGGCTCGCGTCGACGTCTCATATCACAGGTTCGCGAGTGCCAGGTGCTGCCGCGCACTTTGTCGGATCACTCCCCTGTATTATTGACCTTGAGTACGCCTAGAAAGACTATGCCACCTTTTTTATGGCGTTTTCCCCCATACTCATTGCTAGACCCCCTTTTTAAGGTTGGCTTGGCGGAGGCGATCACACTGTTCTTCGATACCAATGTCGGGTCAGTGGATAGCTTTCAGACGGTTTGGGAAACATTTAAGGTTTACATCAGAGGGGTGGCAATCGCCAAGCATTCTGGCGTACTGCGTGATATACGGCAAAGACTGTCGACATTGGAGCAAAAGCTCGGGGCCTTGGAGGCTAGGCTACAGTCCGATGCGTCGGAAGATACAGCAGCAGAGCTGAAGGCAACGCTGGTGGAATATCATGAGGCAGCAGACGCGGAAGTGCAGCATTTAGGGAAGTATGCTACGGCCAGGGTGTATGGGGAGGGTGATCGGCCTGGTTCAGTGTTAGCTAATATACTAAAAGCCCGGAGGGGTAGAACCGCTATTACCAAGGTTAGATCGGAGGAAGGGGTGCTACTATCGGGAGTGGAAGATATAGCTGCGCACTTCAAGTCGTATTATGCTACTCTATACGAGTCACGACAGACCGACATGGAAGAGAGCATACAAGACTACCTGGATCACATTCACTTACCCTTTCTCTCCAATGCACGTAGGGAGTTTCTGGCCCTCCCCATAGAGAAGCATGAAATCCTTGAGGCGCTGGCGGGTATGAAGGCGATCAGCGCCCCGGGGGTGGATGGTCTTACGGTCACATTTTATCGAACCTTTATAGACCTGCTACTCCCGCATTTATCGGCTTTGTTTGATGATATGTGTGTTACGGGCCATATGCCACAGTCTATGGGAGAGGCCCTTTTGGTCGCTATCCCCAAACTTGGTAAGGTGCCGGAGGAGTGCAGTTCTTATCGACCGCTATCTTTGCTGAATGTCGATACTAAACTATTTGCGAAGGTCTTGGCTACTCGCCTGGCCCTGCTCACGTCGGAGCTGGTTGCCCCGGAGCAGGCTGGGTCTGTGCCTGGCAGAAACCTCACGTACAATCTACGGACGGTGTTTGGTACCATGCAGCATGTTCGGCGGGATTCTAGAGCCCTGGCTGTCTTCCTGGCTATGGAGAAGGCCTTCGACTCGGAAGAATGGCCCTACATGCGACAGGTCCTGACCAGAATGGGATTGGGTCCGGCCTTCTTACAAATGATTGGGGTGCTCTATAAGGGACATACAGCGAGGATACGGCTAGGTGACCTGGTCACGGATCCTATTCCAATTTCTAGGGGAACACGCCAGGGCTGCCCCCTGTCACCTATACTGTATGCCTTGATAGCGGAGCCATTGGCGTGCGCACTCCGGGAATACCATAGCCTCCGAGGTGTGTGCTTTCCAACATACAGGATTGTGGTCTCCACATATGCTGATGATACCTTGCTCTACGTCAGGGACCCTGCGAACAACCTGGCACCAGTATTATGTGAGGTGGTGCAGTTTGGGGCACTCTCTGGATTAAAGGTGAACTGGACAAAGTCCATTGCATTTCCGCTGACCCCGACCACTACCCCATTCGAGATGGAATATCCGCTTCAGTGGTCAGACGACTCAGTCAGATACCTTGGGATACAACTGCATATGGACTCAGAGGTTGTTCTGACGGAGAACTATGGAAGAGCAATTGCTAAACTAGAAGATGATGTGGAGACCTGGATCGGGCTGCCTCTGTCAATGATGGGTCGGATATCCATTATGAAGATGGTGGTGCTTCCCAGATTTTTATTTTTGTTCACCAATATCCCTATCATGTTGCCGCGCGCTTTTTTTGCTCGGCTTACTAAGTCCCTGCTATGGTTGGCGTGGGCGGGGAAACAGGCCCGTGTCAGCTGGCGCGTCTTGACGTTACCTTACCATATGGGTGGCCTGGGGGCACCGGATCTGGAGCTGTATTACAGGATTGCACAGGGAGCCCAGGCGCACAGCTGGATGCACAGTGAGGAATCGGTTCCATATCTAAAGCTAGAACGATTGTTCGCAGCCCCTCTCCTGCTGCCCGCGGTTATTTTTGAGCCGACTGACCGCAGAACGGGATTTTTAGATTCACTAAACTCCACTAGACATGCATGGAATACTATACTGCAGCAAACGGCATTATTGTACTCTCCGGCAATGCCACTGGAATGGGCGGTCTGGCTGACCCCCTGCAGGGACCGCGGTGTTGTGCGCTGCCTGCGAGAGCTGGGCGTGCACTCGTTGGGGGACCTGTTCTCGGACGGCGTCGCTAAGATGTGGGACGAGGTGGCTGCCACAGTGGAGACTACTACTCACCTACAGCGATTCCAATTCCATAGGGTGAGGGGAGCATGGCGGCAGCACCTAGGGGACGATATGGCCGAGCCACCTGAGGTTCCGGAATTATATCTTATTAAACACAAAATTCCCCGTAGGCTGATGTCCAACTTATATAGCATAGCGATGTCACAGAGGTCTCACAAAAAAACTAAGGCCAGATTAGCCTGGCAAAGGGACCTAGATACAGTAATAGACAACGCCATGTGGGCGTATTGCTGCTCTGGAATACAACGCATATCATTCCACGGCAAACATAGGCTAATTCATTTAAAATTGATAAACAGAGTCTATTACACGCCGGAGAGGTTATATCGGTATGGTTTACGGGAGGGGTCGACTTGTGAGAGATGCCACCACCCCACTGCTGATATCCTTCATTTAGCGTGGGTTTGCCCAGGTGTATACAAATTTTGGGAGGCTATATTTCAGCAGATAGGAGGGGTAGTAGAATTAGATCTTGCACCAGACCCTGCCGTGGCGCTGCTTGGGCACTCTAGAGTGCTGCCCAAGGCAGCCCGCAAGCTAGTTGACATGGGTATGCTTATCGCGAAGCGCAGGGTAGCATTGTGTTGGATGCGGGGTCCACTACCTACAGTGACGCAGTGGGCACGGGATGTGCTCTATTGCTGCCCGCAGTCGGAGACGTTTAGCGAACTGCTGCCGCCGCGGAGTAGACCAAAGAATTTCTGGGGATTATATGCTGACTATGTCAGGCAGGGAGGTGCGCTGGTGGTGACTGACACGAGAGCAAACAGCGAGACGACCACGGATGCTGACAATCCCTGAGCAAACAGAAGTACTACCTTACGGGGCGCGCAGAGATGTATAGCTGTGTGGATGGTGAGCTCCTATATTGACATGGGACTGATTGTAGAGAGGCAGGCACCAAAAGTCACTCACTTATGTTCACCTGTCTGATATGGGAGTTAAGGCACTGAAGCCCCTTCTGAGAGGGGACGTCCCGGTTAGAAGCGGAGCACGAGGGTAAAATCGTATATGGGTTGATGACAAGATACCTCAATGGTTACGGGAAGGGGGTGGGAAGGATGTTGGGGTTGTTTATGTATTAAGTAGAAAAATGTGTGCCCCCTTGTGGGGTAAATGTCTACAAGAAAGGACATACAAGATTGCCAACCTGGCTAGACATGTTAAAATGCAACTTTTGAGCACAGCGATGCCCGGCCTCCGGGATGTGGGATAAGCTGTGATGCAACGTGCTTATAAGTGACAATGCCGCCAGCCTTAGGGTTGTAGGCGCACAGTACTGTATGTCAGCATGTGTTGTCAGTTACAAAATAAATTAATTTAAAAAAAAAGATAATATTCTGGAGTGCAAGAATTGTGATCTACGAAGAAAGAATATTCCCATCAAGAGAAAGGGGGCAATAGCTGATAGCTTTAGCTCCTTTACATTATTCTGAAATGCAAGACAACACAAAGACTCTTTAGGCAGCATGGCCTTTTGCAGTCTACATCTCCCACAGTGCTGTCTTAACATGAGACTGACCAACATAGGACGATTCAAACACGAGCACAGTGTAACGACCAAGTTTCAAATAACTGGATATTTGAGAAGCAAAAGAAAGAACAAAAGAAAATAATTAATTTGCAGGTCTTCCTTCATACCATCTGTTTCTCACGTATCTATCATGGCAGACGCATCCTTCGCAGAATTGTCAAGACATTTAAAGGAACAACATGTGACTGGACACTGATCTCCAAATTAGATGTTTATGCTCATAAACGTCCTGGAGCCAATGGCAGGGAAACTTACTCTGAAGTACTTCTACAGCAAGTACAGAACAAACAAGTGTTAATCTGAACAGAGAGTACAACTACAATGTATTATTTTAGGAAACTGGACGGCACTCCGTCTTTGATCCTCTCTCAGGAGGCATGTCGTCTCTGGATGTGGGCACTCCAATGGAAGGCGGATATATTTGTAGAATATTTTACGGGTAACAAGCAACATGTGTGCCAACAGAGAGGCTCAGTGGGTTTCAATCAATGAAATACCAAATGGAAAATAAACCTAACCAGTCAACGGTATTCGAATGATGGTAGAATCAGAATGGGATATATTTGCAATGAACTGTAACAATAAATGCCCACGATTGATGAGCAGATGGCCTTGCCTAGGTTCAGAGGGAGAGGTCAACACCTTAAAATGGAAAGGGACGTTTCTTTCTCCATTTCCATCTTTCCCCATGATTCCCAAGTTACTGTGCAAGATAAACAAAGAGCCATGTCTAATGATATTGGTGGCATGGCCCAGACAACACTGGTTTCCAGACTTGTGGAGCAGGTCAGCAGAGAACAAACGCTATAGTGCCCAGCCCCCCGCCACCCACCTTCCCCCAAATGCGAACTCAATGCATCCGACTGCTTGATGTAGAATTTCTGGTTTTACAAATTCTGGAAGACTGTAAAAAATACTTAAAGCAGCAAGAGACCCTTCCACACTTAAAATGTATGCTTTTAAATGGACCCCACTTAGTAGTGAAACACAGGCAAAAAACACCTAGGCCCTATAAAGATGGCACCACATCAATATTTATCTTATTTAATAATGTTTGCAAAGTCAATATCCTTCTTTCAGGAATAGTTGAAGTCTTTATAAAAGGATTCTTCTGCACCTTCCCACCAGTCAAAAGACTGTCTCCAGTTTGGGAATTAAATATTGTTCTGCGTCACAAATGAAAAACCCCTTTGAGGTGATAGATTATCTATTATGCAATTATCTTGCGTCCACCCAGCACTTATTTTTGCACACCGGCACCCATTTACCGCATTAGATATTTACTGAGTGCAAGAGAGTGAAAACACACAGTTCAGAAAGACGAAGGAAGAGAAAGACTGCAAAATTGTCACAAAGGGAGAAAAAGCAGGAACCTAAATGAGCAAGAAAAAGGGACAAGGAGTGACTGGTAGAGAATTAAAGACTAGTGAAAGGGGGTAGGAACACACTGTCCTCACGTCTCAGCGTCATTACCTCTGTGCATCTTGGTCGATGTAGTGCATCATTTTCAGTTCAGTACAAAGTTTGTAGTAATAATAGGCTAATGCCTTAATTTGTTATCGCGTATCCCTAGACACGCGTTTCTGGATTCCTCCGTCATCAGTAGGGGGTGAGTGTCTGAAAGGTTTCAGTGCTCCGTCCATCTTGTCCTTATGTTTACAGTGAATTGGGTCAGCATGTTTCACGCCCTATTAGTCCAGAAGGAATCTTCTGCGTTTCCTCAGGAGCAGGTATAGTGTGAAATGTAAAGTCTGTCCCTGCTAAAAGTGCAGAGCGGGAAGTAGTTAGGTGCAGCAAGATTCTTTTTTTATCACCACTCACCTAAGAAAAATGCAACCTGAAAGAGACAAAGATGAAAAAATGGTGAATGTATCAGCCACAGAGTATATACTGGCGAGATAGTGGCACGCAATGAATAAAGACGTGCTATATGTATGAGGGGAGTTCATATCATTTGTGTGTCACTCATAAAAAAAGATTTTATTGTGAGTGATCGGTGATCACGTGCCCTAAGAAATGTACTACATCATTTTCAAGACCACAAACTCATCTCACCTAACACATATATAAATCTGTTATAAACCAAAGTGGAGTAGTAGTATCTTGTTTACCCTCTGGGAGTGAAGGGAAGTGTCTCTGAGATAATAGCAGGAGTTCGCTACAAGCGATTTGTTGGATGAAGTAGCATGAGGGGGCTCCGGGTTACAAGTGGAAAAGGAGAAAGTGAAGTAAAGGGGTACGGCGATCAAGGAGAAATCCTAGCCGTTCTTCCAAACATACTCAGTGTTCACTGGTAGTGTTCGGCATTGTCACCTACCCTTGTCTGCTAACCCGGAAGAAGCCGGTTCCTGAGAGCAGCACCGTTCAAATAGCATCACCGCTGTCACTCAGTCTGCCGGCTATGCTTCAAACGTGGCCGGGAAAGCCGTGCAAAACGTGTTAGTGGGGGCATGGCTCCAAAATGTCTGCCGATGGCCAAGTATAATGGCGGCCATCTTAGAGTGGTAATGTGTATCCTTACAAGCTGGCTGTGAATGTCTCCACAAAGAGATGATGTATGGCAGATCGGCCTTATAGGTAAAGAAATGTCAAAATACAATTGCACTGGGAGTAGATGATAGCAGGCAAGTAACGCAGGGAACAAGTCACCGGAGGGTCATGTATAATGGGCACAGGAGAGAAGTGTTCCTATACAATTCTCAAACAAATCTTGTTGGGACAAGTGTCCTCAAGTGGAAGAGAATGATGGAATATTGAGGGGGTGGGGTGGGCAAGAATTCCCTCTGTGTTTTTAATGTAAATGCTTGCTCATACGTTCTGTGTGTGCAAGATCTAAACTGAAGATGAAAGATTGACAAAGTTGGGTTTTAACTGAGTGGTTTCTCCTTATAGGTACAGCAATATAAGAAGTTAAAAAACTTAGTTTACTTGAAAAAAAAAATTGTTTGCTTCAAAAGAAACTTTGATCTATAAATACAGTGGTGTGTCTTTCCAGGTATACATAAACTGGGCCCCTCAAGGGATTGTGCAGATTATATAGTGCACTCAGACCACGGGATGTCATCGTTCAGTCCGTGAATGTGCGTCTTAAGGCGGAACTCCCGCCGTTCTCTAGAGAAAAGGGACCTTGTGTTCCATTTGTTGTGAACCTCAATTATGGTCCATTTCAGTGTCTCCGCCGTTTGGTTAAGCTCTAGAAATGGGAGAAAATCTTAGTACTTGTTCTCCTGCAGCGTATGGTGCTACAATATTCAGTTATGCGTGTTTTCATCACTCTACTAGTCATGCCTACATATCTTAGACCGCAGGGGCACGTGATGAGGTATATGCATAATCTTCATATAGCAATTGGTGTGATGCCTTTGCTCCCATGGGTGTGGCAGGCCAATGTTGATTGCCTTGGTAGTTTATGTAAGGGGGCATACTGTACAAGACCCACAGGTATAGTGTCCGCAAAGTGTGGTCTGGGGGTCCCTCAGCTAAATAGGTCGATGTGAATAAGCATGTCTCCAAGGCTGTCTGTGAGTTTGCATGCAAATAGGGTGGATTGCCCACCTTCAAAGTCCCTGTATTCATGATGGACCAATGTTTTCTGATGATTTTCTGAATCTAATCTGATGAAGGGGTGAAGGTTGTGACACATGTATACATCTCCATCTATGGTTTTTCCTTGCTTTCCAGACAGCTGTCCTGATGGTTGTTCTTTCTCTTTTGTAAGCTTGCTTAATAATGTTCTGAGGATAGTGGCGAGTGATCAAGTTGAATATCATTGTTGACGCTTGTAATTCATACTCTTTCATTGTGTTGCAGTTATGACAGCGTTGTAGGAACTGACTCACCAGGAGATTGTCGCGTAGGGCTTTCGAGTGAGGGCTTTTATAGAGTAATAGGCTGTTCCTATCCGCGTTTTTCTGTAGTTGGTAGCGAGTATCCTGCCTGCTCTGGAGATAAGTAGATCCAAAAAGGGTATGGATTGGTCTGCCATGGTGCTGTTGAACTTCCGAAAGGGGTTAAGTGTGTTGATCCAGTTGCAGAATACTGTACAGATTTTGGCATCTCCTCACGAAAAGGTAAGTACATCATCTATGTATCTGCACCAGGTAAGTATGTTACCTTTGTAGGGGTTCTTCTCGCCGAGGATGTGGTTACTTTCGAAAGCTCACATGTAAAGGCAGGCCAGACTTGAGCAAAAGTGCTTTCCATGGAAGTGCCCTGTACACGATGGCATAGCGGTCCCTTAAATTCGAAGAAATTCTCCTGGAGAGCTAGGGAAGCACATTCCAAGATGAAGCTGGGAGGTGTCTGCGATGTCCAAGGTGTTTGTTGTGAGGATGGTCTCCAGCACTTCTAAAGTAGCGTCCTGTGGGATATTAGTGTTCAGGGCATCAACGTCAAAAGTAAGAAGAAAGTCAATGTTCACAAGCTCTGTAAAATTCTGTATGAGGTTCAGCACTTCTGTAGTATCCTTCAGGTAGGTAGGGGTTTTCATCACCATAAGTCTCAGAAAGTGATCACGGAATTTGCTCGTTGGTTTAACGAGCAAGTTGATGCTGGAGACTATGGGTCTGCCTGGTGTCAAAAGTGATGGCCTTGTGGATCTTAGGAAGAGTGTAAAAGTATGGGATCCTGGGTTGTGTGTTATTCAGGATATCAGCCTCATTTTTCACGATGCATCCTTCTGTCTCAGTCCCAGATAGGAGCAGCTGGAGTCTGGTGGTAAGACTTGCTGTGGGGTCCATATCAATCAGGCAATAGTATTGGGTGTTCTGTAGTTGTCGTAGACATTCGTTGTCATAGGTTGCCAGGTTGTGAAGGACAATTGCCCCCACCTTGTCAGCAGGTTACATGAAAAAAGTGATCTTCCGTAATTCCTCGTATGGGTTCCTTCTTTTGGTTGGATAGGTTGTTGTTTGGGGGACATGTGGTAGTCCTACCCACTTCCTTAAGAACTGCTTTTTCAAAGTTAAGTATTTCACTTGGCATCGTGGCAGACAGGGGACAGTAAATTTTGGCAGGTTGCATAATCCTGTGTCACCAGACGAGAAGGGTGGTTTGTCTTGAAAGAAAAGGCACGTGGTCTGATCTTGCAGAATAACTGTTGTAATTAGAGTCCTCCTTAGGAGTTGGAACAAAACCTAGTCCTTTCTTTAGTACTTTGGTCTCGTCGTTGTTCAATATATGCAAGGACAGAATTGCTACTAGTGTTTTGTTGCAGTTGAGTGACTTCTCAGCAGCAGCTGTGCTTCCTTTTCCTGCCAGTGTACACTTTAGTTGTGTCCTCTCCTTCTGCCTCTTCCTCTGCCCCTCCCTCTGTTGAAAAAAGGGGGGTTCAAGAACTGTTATACATTGGGAACTGTGGTTGTTGTAGCTTTTGCATAGGGTGCCACATCGATGGTGGTCTCATCCAGGGGGGGGGCCCCTAGTGGTTCTGCTGAAAGGGTGGGGGGATAGGGAAGTTAGAAAAAAGGGGGGTGGTAGAGTCCCTTTCTGCTTATTAAAGCTGCCCCTACTGTCATTGCTGGAGGTACTGCTGAATGAGCCTGATTTTCTCGATGAGGGTAGAGAACCCTCAAAAGAGGAGTTATCGCCTATCGGGGCCTGGAAATTCTCCCTGATGTAAGGATAGACCTTTTCCCAGTCAAAACGTTTCACACCTTCTGGAGTTTAGTAATCTTTCGTTGTGCGATATATTCTTTGTGTTCGTTCATCTCTTCATTAATTTCGTCTCACTGTGTTTTGAAAGCGGATACTAATCCCAGCCTTCAGAGCATTCTCAGCTATCGTAATTTGAATCAAAAGAGTCTCTAAGAGGCATTTCGCTGTGTAATTAGGACTAGCTTGTCTCCTGTACATTTCAAGGCTATTTTTGACCATTCCTGCCGGAAAATGATGTAGTTAAGGAAAACCCGGGGTGTAATAGTCTCCAGTAGACCATTGGGGGCAATACTGGCTCTCAGATACCTTGTCATAATAGATCCATGTAGGGCTGTCCTAACCTGCTGTTTTCTCAGGGCTGCTAAAGACTTCCAGTGCTCCGTCTTGCTCCCTGAGGCTAAATTGACCTCTGCTGCCAATAGCGATGGAGCTCTCAGAATCTCGGCCACTGTGTCATCATCGAAACTTAGCCCCAAGTTCTCCGTTATGATGAAAGTCAAGAAGAGGATGCCCGTAATGGGTAATCCTGACCAAGGTGTGAGCGGTTGGGTGAATAAAGAGGAGTCTCGGTGTAGGAATAGAGTGTAAGCAAGAGGAAATAGAGAGACAGAAAAACAATGTCCCGCAGATATCTGTTGTATTAATAACACAGACCACAAAAGTAGGGACGGGCAGAGAAAAAAGTGGTCCAGTACCTTAGCTACCAAGAACAAGTATGGTAGCTGTTCCTAAAAAGAATCCGGCCAGATAGGTGTTGGAAAACAAACGGGGAAGAAGGAGTCTCAGGATGGATGAGTCGGGGGTGGGGGGGTAATTCCCTTATTTGGAAAAGTTGCCCTCACACACCCGTGAAGGTGTCATGTTTCATCTTTGGGTGTTTTTGCTCCTCATGGGGGTGGTGCTGCAATACCTCACGAATGCCGTAATGGTGAGTGCAGGAGTGTAGCGCTAGTGTGATGGTGGGTTAAAAATGTCGCAATATTTGCAACCGACCATCACATTAGCGCCTCACACCTGCACTCACCATTACGGAGTTTTTTACTTTAAAAGATCTCCGCCAAAGAGCCCTCTCGCAGGGCCCGTGGGGTATTGCTGCGCCGACCAAAAGAGGAGCAAAAGCCCTATGATGAAGCATGACACCTTCACGGGTGTATGAGGGCAACTTTTCCAAATAAGGGAATAACCCCCCCTCTCCCGACTCATCCTTCCATCCATCCATCCTGAGACACCTATTTCCACTTTTGTTTTCCGATGGCTATCTGGTCTGTTTCTTTTCAGGAACAGCTACCCAGAGTGTTTCACATACTTGTTCTTGGGAGTTACGGTATTGGGCCTCTTTTTTCGCTTCCCGTACTTACTTTTGTAGTTTGTGTTATTAGTACGACGGACAGCCATGGGACATTGTTTTTCTGACTATTTCCTATTGCTTACACTCTATTCCTACACCAACTCTCCTCTTTATCCACCCAACTGCTCCCATCTCTGTCAGGATTATCCATTAGGTCATCCTCTTCTTGACTTTCATGACGGAAAACTTAAGACTAAGTTTCCATGACAAACACTGTGGCCGAGATTCTGAGAGCTAGATCACTATTGGCAGCAGAGGGCAATTTAGCCTCAGGGAGCAAGATGGAGTACTGGAAGACTTTAGCAGCCCAGAGGAAACAGATGGTTATGACAGCCCTACATGGATCTATTATGACAGGGTATCTGAGAGACAATATTGCCCCCCAATGGTCTATTAGTGACTTTTACACCCTGGATTTTCCTTAACACCACTTTCCAGCAGGAATGGTCAAAAATAGCCTGGAAATGTACACAGAACTGGCTATGCCTAATCATTAACACAGCGAAACGCCTCTCAGAGGCTCTTTTGAATCAGATTACGATAGCTGAGAATGCTCTGAAGGCTGGGATTAGTATCTTAGCTTTCAAAGCCCAAATTAATGAGCGGAACATACACAAAGAATATCTCGCACAACAAAAGATTACTAAACTGCAAAAAGATGTGAAACGTTTTTACCGGGAAAAGGTCTATTCTTACATCAGGGAGGATTTCCAGGCCCTGATATGCGATACCTCCTCTGATGAAGGTTCTTGACTCTCATCAAGACAATCAGGCTCATTCAGCAGTACTTCCAGCAATGACAGTAGGGGTAGCTAGAACAGGCAGAAAGGGAATCCACAACCCCCCCCCCCCTGTTCTTCTAACTTTCCTATCCCCCACCCCCCTTTCAGAAGAACCAATATGGGGGTCCCTGGATGGGACCACGACCAACGTGGCACCCTATGCAATAGCTACAACCACCACAGTTCCCAATTTATCAAAAGTTCCTGAATCGCCCGTCTTTCAATTGAGGGAGGGGCAGAGGAAGAGGCAGAAGATGAGGACACAACAAAAGTGTACACTGGCAGGAACCGGAAGCACAGCTGCTGCTGAGGAGTCACACAACTGCGACAAAACACTAGTAGTGAATCTGTCCTCACGTATATTAAGCAACGAGACCAAAGTACAAGAAAAAGGACTACGTTTTGTTGCAACTCCTAAGGAGGACCCTTTCTGTCTTAACCTCGAACTACAACAGTTCATCCGCAAGATCAGACTACGTACCTTTTTTTTCCAAGACAAACCACCCTCCACGTCTGGTGGCATATGATTACACAACTGGTCAAAATTTACTCCCCGGTCTGCCACGACGCAGACTGAAATACTTACCTTTGAAAAAGCAGTTTTTAAGGAGGTGGGTACGACTACCATACGCCCACCCTACAACAACCTATCCAACCAAGAGAAAACTCATACGAGGAATTACGGAGGATCACTATTTTCATATAACCTGCTGACAAGGGTGGGGCGATTGTCCTTCAAGACCTGTCAACCTATGACGATGAATGTCTACGACAACTGCAGAACACCCAATACTGTTGCCTGATTGACATGGACCCCAAAGCAAGTTTTACCACCAGAATCCAACTGCTCCTATCTGGGGCTGAGACAGAAGGATGGATCACGAAAAATTAGGCCGATTTCCTGAATAACACAACCCAGGATCCCATACTTTTACGCTCTTCCTAAGATCCACAAGGCTAACACGACGACACCAGGCAGACCCATAGTCTATGGCATCAACTTGCTCCTTGAACCACTGAGCAAATTCTGTGATCACTTTGAGACCTATAGTGATGAAGAGCCCAACCTACCTGAAGGATACTACAGAAGTGCTGAACCTCATACAGAATTTTACAGAACCGGAGAACATTGACTTCCTTGTTACTTTTGATGTTGAAGCACTGTACACTAATATCCCACAGGACGCTACTTTAGAAAAGCTGGAGACCATCCTCAAGACAAACACCATGGACATCCCAGACACCCCACAGCTTCGTCTTGGAATGTGCTTCCCTAGCCCTCAAGAAAAACTTCTTCGAATTTAAGGGACAACTATACAATCAGGTACAGGGAACCTCCATGGGAAGCACTTTTGCTCTAAGCCTGGCCTGCCTTTACATGTCCACGTTTGAAAGTAACCACATTCTCGGCGAGAATAACCCCTACAAATGGAACATACTTATATACAGATACATCGATGATATACTTATCTTTTGGATAGGAGATGCTAATATCTGTACAGAATTCTGCGACTGGATCAACACACTTAACCCCTTTCTGTAGTTCACCAGCACCATGTCAGACCAATCCATACCCTTTTTGGATCTAATTATCTCCAGGGAAGGAGGCAGGATACTAATTACCAACTACAGAAAACCAACGGATATGAACAACCTATTACACTATGAAAGCCCTACGTGACACGGTGGGTCAGTTCCTACGCCTCCATCGCAACTGCAACACCATGAAAGAGTATGAATTACAAGCTTCAACCCCCAGATCCAACTTGATCCCTCGCCACTACCCGCAGTAGATTATTAAACAGGCATACAAAAGAGCAAAGAATAACCATCGGGACAGTCTTCTGGAAAGCAAGGAAATAGCATTGATGGAGATTTTTACATGTGTCACAACCTTCATCCCTTCATCAAATAAGATTCAGAAAATCATCAGAAAACATCGGTCCATTGTGAAAACAGGGACTTTGGAGGTTGGCAATCCACCCCTATTTCAACACAAATACACAGTGAACCACAGAGACAAGCTTCTTCACACTCGACCTACTTTGACGAGGGACCCCCAGACCACACTTTGGGGACTGCCTCATGCTCAGGTACACTATCCCTGCGGGTCTTGTACAGTATGCCTCCTTACACAAACTACCAAGAAAATTGACATTAGCCTGCCACACCCATGGGAGCAAAGGCATCACACCAATTGCAAAACGAAGAATTGAATATACCTCCTCAAGTATCCCTGCGGTCTAAGATTTTTAGGCATGACTACTAGAATGGTGAAAACACGCATAACTGAACATCGTAGCACCATACCCTGCAGGAGAACAAATACTAAGATGTCTTTCCATTTTCTAGAGCTTAACCACACCGTGGACAATCTGAATTGGACTATAATTGAGGCTAACAACAAATGGAACACAATGTCCCTTTTAACTAGAGAACAGCGGTGGATGTTCCGCATTAAGAGACACATTCACGGACTGAACAATAACATCCCCTGGTCTGAGTGCACTTTGTAGTCTGCACAATCCCTTGAGGCAACCAGCTTATGTAGGTCTATAAGGACACACCACTGTAGGCATAGATCAACATTTCGTTTCAAGCAAACTAAGTTTTTCAACTTATTATATAACTGTACCTATAAGGAGAAACCACTAAGTTAAAACCAGACTTTCTCAATCTTTCATCTTCAGTTTAGATCTTGCACACACAGAACGTAAGAGCAAGCATTTACATTAAAAACAGAAGGAATTCTTGCCCTCCCCTCAATATTCCATCATACTCTTCCACTTGAGGACACGTGTCCCACCAATATTTGTTTGAGAATTCTAAGGGAACACTTATCTCCTGTGTTTCATTATACGTGACCCTCCGAAGACTTGTTCCCTGAGTTACTTACCTGCTATCATTTCTCCCAGTGCAATTGAATTTTGACATTTCTTTACTGACAAGTCCAATCTGCCATACATCTCCACTTCCTTGTGGAGACATTCACAGCCAGCTTGTAAGGATACACATTACTACTCTAAGATGACCGCCATTATACTTGGGCATCGGCAGACGTTTTGGGGCCAAACTAACGCGTCACGCACGGCTTTCCCGGCCACGTTTGACGCATAGCTGGTAGACTGAGTGACAGCGCTGATACAATTTGAACGCTGCTGCTCTCAGGAACAGGCTCCTTCCAAGTTAGCAGTAGGTGACTATGCCGAACGCTACCAGTAAACACCGAGTATGTTTGGACTAGCAGCTAAGTTTTCTCCTTGACCGCCCGACCCCTTTACTTCGCTGTCTCCTTTTCTACTTGTAACCCAGAGCCCCCTCATGTTACCTCATCCAACAGATCGCTTGTAGCTAACGCCTATTACCACAGAGGCACTTCCCTTTACTCCAAGAGAATAAGCAGGATACTACTCACCTTTCGTTTATAACAGATTTGTATATGTGTTAGGTGGAGTGAGTCTACGTGGTCTTGCTAATGATGTAGTACACTTCTTTGGGCATCTGATCACCGAACACTCACAATAAAATCTTTTTGTATGAGTGACACACAGAAATGACATGAACTCCTCCCCACACATATAGCATGTCTTTATTCATTGCATGCCACTACTATCCAGCGACTATATACTCCCTGTGTCCGATACACTCTTACACTATTTTTTCATCTTTGTCTCTTTCAAGTTGCATTTTTCTTAGGCGAAATAGGATTTAAAAAAAATTCCGCACCTAACTACTTAGTCTTTCACCAACTAAGATACAGAGGGGATCCCCTCTGTTTTTAGGTCCCGCCTGACCCAGCGCATGCGCTGGTCTGGCGAGATTTTTAGTGAGGGCTTAAAAAAATGCTACCATGGCCGGCCTAGAGCTTGAGTGCATGCGCCTGGGCGCGCACTTCATAGCGATCGCGATCACTTTCACGGCTGCTCTGATGTTCCCCATGAGCCAATGCTTGTTTTCCTTTGTACACAGCCCCACTGCTTGGCTAAATAAAACGTTGCTGCTCTGCTGCGTGGCTACTTTCTAATCTCCCTCAGGGTTGAGGTGGTTGTCCCCAATTAGTTTCCACAAACAACCAACCAGAGCTTTTTGAAGCACTTTTCCACCTATATGTGACAAATCTCTTTTGCTACGGTTCCTCTGTGACACTGTTCCTTTTCCGGTGCTGCGGGGTCCTACCTTAGCCTCAGGAAGCGGAGTCTGCCACAGCCAGAGGCTTCATTTGCTCACCCACAGGCGAGCCGCACACAGGATAGGGAGATCAACAGGACGAGGCAGCAAGCACAGAAGGAGCAGGGCTGAACAGCAAGTGAACCGAGAGGGAAATCCCACACGCCAGAGGGAAGCAAACAGAATACAAGAATAGGAAGACATCAGAGGCTAAGAATTACCGCTGTTCTAATTAGGTGCAGGTCTCATCCTTTAACCCGAGGCTCACTCATTGGGGGAAAGTCTCACTTCAAGAGTCTAGTTTTTAGACTGTCCTCCATGAGGTACCGCCTTACTGACTTGGTGCAGTCTCGCTCAATGGACCCAGCTACAATAGCATTAACCACTCTAGTCTCACACGCCTCAGAATTGTCTGCGTAATGTCTCGCCTCTGGAGTGACTGTTGCATCTTGCAGCACAGCCTCACTAACTGTTTGTAACTCTCACTTCGTGGAACACAGTCTGAACCCTTAAACATTTCCAGATTCATGCAGCCACTAATCACCCAGCAGAAACTGCATTGCTCAGTAACCCCCTCAGCAGCAGCCAGAATATTGCACCGGCAGCCAGTACTGCAGGTACCAACACGCACTGTGCAGTACACACAAGACAGCAACATCTGGTATGTAGGTGCGGTTATAACTGTATATCAGAAAGCCGTCAGCAGTCCCTGTCATACAATAACTCGCACATAACCAGGGGGTTTTGCAGAAGTCCCGACAATCATCATTATGGCTCTACAGAAATCACCTCAGCAGCAAATGGTGCAGTACATGAAGGTAGGTATCTTGTTGCCGGTCACCAGGTGAGCGGTCAGTGCTGCACCTCAGGCATCAAGTGCCCGGATCGGTTGGTGTTGTGCAGCTGTCGTGCCCCATCGCCCAGTGGTTTCATACACAAATAACCTGGGGTCACAGTCCCCTGGAAATAAAGGCATGCCTTCTGTGTCAACACTCTTAAAAGCAGTTCAAGGCAAGTTCAATTTTAAGATGAGGATAGGCTATGGGACATTTGCCAAGTGTGATAAGAGTGGACACCAGAGCCCTATTCAGAACAATGGATTGGCACCAGAAGAAAAATGGTGGTCCCCGTAAAAAGCACGAGGAGTAAGCAAATTTAAATACAACAGAAGGGGTGGGACGTGGCTTCAACAAATGCCAAAGTAAAATGTGTTTTATCGCACAAAGCAGTGTCATCTTCATATAAAAAGGTTGCTGCGTCGTTTAGCACCCGAGCACACGTGCGCACACACACAATTTGTTTCCTAAAATGACCGCGGCTAGACAAATGTTAATATGCATTTGCTGAGGCCGCAGAGCCATACTGCTTCAGGCCTCGGGTTATTTTCAGACAGCCTGTTATGATTGCCGGTCTATCTTCAGACCAATTCTGCACCAAATGCCCCCACTCCACCAACAACCTGCTATGTTACGTTGTCACCCACCCTTCTCTCACCTCCTTTACATGCAGTTCATCTGGCGTCAAAGTTCCACAAGTCTATTACCAAGCCTACTTGCATCCTATCTGACCCTCAAACTGCTGCCCTTTCACGGTGCCTTAAAGACTTACACTAAACAGCAGTCAAGCAAGCTTACGAGTCTCCAGAGCAACACAGAATAAGAAAGGATGCAACTAAACCATGTAAAATAGAAAAGTTAAGCAACCCAACAAAAAAAAAAAAAAACAAGCATTGGCTTAGCCAATAGGTCTCGCCTTTGGGACCTTATAAATGTTTAGTTATGCAGCACAATATCCTTGGTGCAACAACATCAACTGTTGCATGGCTAAACACTTATAAGGGCCCAAATGCAAGACCTATTGGCTATGCCAATGCTTGTTTTAATTGTTTTTCTTCTTTCTCCCGCTCTGCACTTTGAGCAGGGACAGACTTTACATTTCACACTATACATGGGCCTGAAGAAATGCTGAGGATCCATTCTGGTCCAATAGGGCATGAAACATGTCGACCCAATTCACTGTACCAGGACTTTGACCAAACTGAATTTCCTCATTAGTGGAAAGTAGGAGTTTGGCTTCTGTTTTTACTCTTTCCAGTGGACCCACAAATACAAACCTTCTTCTATTGGGCACCACCGCAATATTTATTTACCCACCATCACACTAGCGCCACTCACCATTGACGCGTTTTTTACTTTAAAAGATCCCTGACAAAGAGCTCTCTTGCGGGCCCATGGGGTTTTGCAGCACCAACCCCAATAGGAGCAAAAAAATCCAATGATTAAGCATGACACCCTCACTGGTGTGTGAGGGCACCTCTTCCAAATAAGGGAATTCTCCCCGCCCCCCCAAACCCATACATCCATTCTGAGACACCTTCTTCCCCATTTGTTTTCCGACGCCTATCTGGACGGATTCTTTTAGAAACTGCTACCCCGAGTGTTTCACATCCTTAATTCATGGGCAGCAATTAGAAACAAAACTAGGTCTGGCTAGCAGAGATTTATTTACGATTGTCCCAGATGCTAGAGTGGGTGAACAAACAAGAAGTTCAAGTAATCGGCAAACAGACAAAACATTTAGAAGCCTTGTACGTGAGAAAACAACGTAAGGGCATCACATATCTATATCACCAAAGTCCAGAATTTAGACTGCAACCATACACGAGTTTTGATCTTGAAGAGAATTTTAGGGATAGAGATACCAGAAGACATCTGGTTTGTAATTTGAAAAATAGTAGCCAATTTTTCCATATGCACACAGCATAATGAGAACGCCTATAGTCATTTGACTAGATGGTATCGTACTGGCTAAATACAATGTTTGGTGGACCCAGAGTGTTGGAAAGGGTGTAGGGAGAGAGATACACTACTACATATGTGGGGATGACAAGTCCATTTCCAAATATATTGGCAAGAAATCTCGTTCCCACATCAGATCAATTGACCAGTATATTACTAGGGCTAATGAGGCGATAAACCAAGGCATATCACTCCTGGAGCGTAGGGTGTCTCAGGATCTGGCCTTAGCCAAGCGATCATCAATGGGCTCTTTAGTTTTAGCCAAGTCACCCACTAACCCAAGGGAGAACAGACCCCTAATTGAAGCACGAGTAGAAACACATAGTGTGCCAAATTTGGCTGATCTTTCGGCATCCTTGCTACTCTCGGATACGCAATCGAGTGAGGCGCTTGAGAAGACGCCCGAACTTTTTGCGAGCCCGAGGCAGGAGGTCCACAACACAGATCATTCCAGGGGAAACAGGGAGGGCGCTATACCAAAACGAAAGAAGCCCAAGGAAGTGAAAAATCGTAAACCTAATAAAAAACCTCCCATTATTCATACGCCAGGAAAAAATGCATCTACACTGAGTGGCTCAATCAATATAGCAACAGATATGATAACCCCCTCTTTGAATCCAACAAATCTTAATGACCCTGGTAGTTTGGGTGAGGGTTGCAAAGTTTGTGAGGTAAACAACCAACTATTACTCAGATTGGGAGAACTTATCAAAATCTACATGCAGCCCATCGAACTATCTCTTTCAAATATTGAAAAGCAGATCGCTTCTATGAATGCAACTTCTAATATTCAGACGGGTGCCGGGTTGGTTAAACCAAGGGGGTCAAAAACAAATTCAACGGGGGAGTTGCAAGCCAAAAAAGTAGCCACTGATGGGCCAAACTTAAAAACGAAGTCAACTCCAGCCGTATTGAAGAAGGTTATAGAGCCATCCAAAACCCCAGTCCCTTCTGACAATACGAAAGCTATGCCAGTTAAACCATCAGGGCCACTGTATAACAATGATCAGAACAGGGGTGGGAGTGGGCACCCAACACATCTACCACCAGAGGCAGGTCCATATGTTGTAATCATGACCAGAGTTCCCGAGCGAAGTCAAAATGCGGAGGAACCGACATGGTCTCTAAAAAATAAGTAGGCTGTCCGGTTTTAGGTTTAAACCTATAATAACTGATAAAACCCCACTGAAAGAGAAATAGCTCTCATCAGTGAAAACATATAAACACTGAAAAAACACCTGCACAACCACAAACTAAATGCAATTCAAAGAAATGAAAAAGAGAGTGAAAGAGTCATTTTCTTTCTTCCTGAAGGGGCCAATACAATGTAACTTTGTTATACAAGCTAGCAGTAAGAAAGTCTGGGCTAGCATTAGTCTGCTTGAGTTTTGTTGCTTAGGGATACCACTAAAATATTGTTTCTTCTTTCTTTTATTTTTTTGTCAGTTTTGTGGTCTTTGGTCTAAAGATGCAGGTTTTAGAAGCATGTTTTAGGTTTTGTTTAATTATTTTATAAACTGTAGAGAATCAGGAAATATTTAAATCATATTTGATATTTTGGCTGCGTTTGGCTCTTTCACTGATAGGTAAAATGGCTAGTTTCACAAGAATCTCTCCTAATATGTGTCATCACATTTACCCAAAGAGAATGGGTAAAAACCCTTAATACATCAGCTCCCACTTTCTAGTGAGTCAGTATTGATAGTAGGCGAATTGCCAACACCTCAGTCTTTAAACATTCAATGCAAGGTATAATGACATGTATATGTTAAAAGAGTGCTATCACCAAGCATCTGGGATAGTGGTTAAAACATGACACCAGACTTTTAGAAAACATGGAACACAGTGTCACTTGGAATGCTCTGCAAAAAAGGTTATTTCCAAGTTCAACAAAGATTAGAGTGATATTGTTTGTATTTGCAGTGATTCAGCTATGTATATGAAAAAGTTTTGTGATGACCTGTCAAAATTGATACCTGAGCTGAATGTCAGGTGCCCCACAAGACTTACCTTTGCTTGTGAAGCGATTCCGCAGAGACGACAGGAGCACCCACCCTAGTACCCACCTGACCCCCTAGGACATAAACCCAACAGGGGTGAGATGGACGCCGGGGTAGCAGCCAGAAGAGGGCGTAGTGTTGTGGTCTGAAGCGAACAGGAGATCTCGAGGGCCACTGGGGAAACAAAGGAGATTCCGATTGGGAACAACCCCCACGAATGCCCTACCTCTATTCCCTAAAACACACACAATTGCCAGGACTCACCAGTGTTTCTGCGGTCTCAGGTTCAATCAGGGATTCCGGTTCGATCAGGAATCTTCTTCTGCAAGGGCGTTGAAAATAAAGGTTTGTAGTTAGATACAGCGCCTCTGGATAAGCACCCAGTGTACGGGCTGCATAGCGCTCCCCAGTAACAGAGAAAGTAGCGCTTCTGCGCTGATATCACAAACAAAGGAACCAAAGGTGAAGGTGCTTTAGCGTGGAAGCCAAAGAACCGAGAAACAAAAGGGGATGGCGCTCCAGCGCGGGCGCCACAGAAGAAGGTAGCGCGCTCCTGCGCTGATTTCAAAGGGTTTAAGGAACCCACAGGGGATGGCGCTCCAGCGCGGGCGCCACAGAAGAAGGTAGCGCGCTCCTGCGCTGATGCCAAAGGGTTTAAGGAACCCACAGGGGATGGCGCTCCAGCGCAAACGCCACTGAACAGAGTAGCGCGTTCCTGCGCTGATGACAAAGGGTTTAAGGAAACCACAGGGGATGGCGCTCCAGCGCGGACGCCACAGCGGAAAGGAACCAAGTTCGAAAACCAACAGCCACCTGAGCAACGGCGGCACTCCGGAACTTCCTTCGCTGCAAGCCTCAATAGAAGAATTTGAAGCACCGATCCGGCGGGGAACGCGAGTTATAAGCGTTTCCCGCCGGAAGTGCTTCATTGACCTGCAGTGACTGGGAGAACTAGACCGGGGCTCAACTTCCGCCCGGAAGTGAGTATCCCGGCGCTTTGTGTGTGTCCTAGCGGAATGTCGGGGAACGGCAATCGCCGCGAACCCGACACTGAAGTGCTTCCCAGTAAGAGATCCTTGCCACTTGTTAGATGGTATGCTGAAAGCATCCTCACAATCTTCAGAGTTAATGAGCAATGCTATTGACTTTTTAGTCCATTCCGGCGCACTGTTTTCTTAAGCACAAGAACCAAAATGTAAATATTTATCGTGTTGTGGTTTGTGTGGCATCAAAGAAAGAGTCATCCCAACTGTGTCTCTTAGCTGATGGTTCTCAGTCCAAGGGGCTATGAATGCTATATTATCCATGTTGCAACTGTTTTCAGATTTTTTGCTGAGTGAGGATGGCAAAGGCAGGAAATGTGAGGATCTTTGGTCACATATTGATAGTGATGTGAAAAAGTACACTATACTGCATTCTTAGATTTTTACAGAAAAACATAACTGCTGTAGTGAACATCATAAAAAAAACTAGAGTCGGAAAACACCCTTGTCTGCCAAGTGTTCAGCATAATTGGTGTAGATGTGAAACATCTCCTTGAGAGTAGGCTGGGCAACACCTTTAGTGACTTTGCACTGCAACATGTTCCATGTTAGAGTGCTTGCCGCTTGGTAAGCAAAGCAATAGTGAAGAGCAATTCAGGAACTTTTATTTTACAATGCATGAGAAATTACTTGCAATGATTCATAGAAATGTCCCTTCACCACCAATGGCATTTGAAGTCAATGAAACCTCACTGTGGTACCGCTTCGATAACTCTGAGGGCATAAGCGCCCAGATCAGCGCAAATGTTGCAGAACCTGCCCCGAGAATCGCAATCTTCAAGTGAACCAGTATTGGCATGGAAAGCTATGTCAGTGGCCAAAGTTAACAAATTGTGTACTGGCTGTTTTGGCGTTGCCCATCTCAAGTGCGAATGTTGAGAGGGCCTTTTCACAGAAGTTTACATGGGAAGGAAAGATCGAGCATATATGACCAAAGATTCACTGAAGAAGTATTGTATGGTGTACTACAATAAGTTTCATTTTCAAAAATCTATTTGGACCTCATATACACTATACTTACACTGTCTATATACCATCCTCTATCAGTGCAGAAAGCAAGCAATAGTAAAAGCAAAACATTCCATAAACACCGGAAAAACACTGTTTCTGTAGTTAATGCCGTGACAATGTGAAACCACTGACAACCACTGTTTTTTTAAGGTATTGAAATCACTTGAAAACACTGAAAAAACCCCACCAGAATTTACCAAAAATAGAAACTGAAAACAGGAAAGCCTAAAAATAAGGTATAGCATTGGCTTACTACCAATAGACCGTTGCCACCTCATTGTAGTAGCAGGATCTTAATGGTGCGCAGGGTACCCTGGATAGGAAATGAGAGGAAAAGGACCCGGGGGGATTGCGTCATAGTCAACTTTGACGATCCCCGAACGGCCGATCATATTTGCTGTTGGGATATGCGGGCAAAGAATGACGGAATAGAGACAAGAAGGCTTTCTTTTTTCTACCCCCCCACAAGTCGATATAATGATGCCCCTGATTGGAGCTGGTCACAAGTAAGAAATTGGGATAGAAGAAGGGAGTGGGCTGATTGGTCAGGTCATGGAGGTGGTGACATAGCTCCTCTTGTAGGCTGGAGAGGCATACCAGTCGCAAATAGGTTCAGCTGCTTAGAAGCAGTGGATTGACCACCATTGCGTACTGGACATGGCCTTGAGGGCATTGAATACCTTAGTCCCAAACCCTTACTACCCTTGGTTAGCTCTACGACTAAAACAAATATAGATATTAGTCATATGACCCCAGCGATGCAGACAATTGACCAAGCAATCTTACAGGTCCCAGCTTTTTGTCCCCACCTTATCTCTGTACCAGGGTCTAGTATTGCTCAGTCCATGCCTTCTATTGATTTCATGCCTTCTGCTGTACTCATGCCTTCTATTGAATGCCTGGGTCCTCAAAATAGCGATGGCCATGATCCTAGGGGTACATTAAAGATTCTTAGTTGGAACCTAGCAGGTATCCACAGGAAATTGTGCTCACCAGAGTGGAATGCTTTAGTGGAGGCGCATAAGATCTGCCTGTTCCAGGAGACCTGGAGTCTAGAACCACTCCATCGAGTTGGGTATGCTACATACTCTGTGCCTGCAGTACTCCCTAGAAATGGGAAGGGTTGCCCTTCGGGAGGCCTTCTCATCTGGGTAAGCATTTCCCTTAACTGCCGCATAATACCTAAGCATATTAATAGCCCAGATATTCTAGGGATCTCCTTGAGAGGTCCCCGCAGGGGGTTAACCCTCGATTTGTTCAACATATATGTTGGAGGTACCAAATATGGGTCTATGTCCCAATAGTGACCAGAAAATACTGTTGGTGCCCAAGTCCTGGTTGCGGGAAACTTTAATTGCACCTATGAGCCTCTCTTAACAGATGACATTCTGGACCTGGGTGAGGATGATGTTAGAAGGGGTATCCCAGCCCTAACTATTCCTCCGATTAAAAGATGGACCCAAAGTGTGATACAGTTAAATGCTCTAACATTGGAGTTTGGCCTAAGAGCCACAAATGGTCGTACAAACTCAGCCCCTATGGGTGCTGCTACATTTAATAGAGTCAACCACACCTCGAGGATTGATTACATTCTGCTAGATTTCTCACTTTGGGGATTAGTACAGGATATGGTAGTTTTACCTACTGTCGAAAGCGACCATAATTCGCTCTCTTTGACTCTTAAAAACCCTTGGCCTAGCAAAACACTCGAAGTACCCTCTAAGCAAGCTCATAAAATTTCTGTCTCCTCTTGTGGCAGACGTTTGAAGTGGAATAAAGTTTCAGTTGATGAAACTAAACTTAATACTATCGATGAAATGCTTAAAGCTTCACAAACTGAGTTGGATACTATTGATCCGGCCCTGCTAACAACTGGAAGGGTTACATCTATTTTCGAGGGAACACTTAGGTCTATTGGGAATGTATTTTTGAAAAAGGTACGTGTGGGTAGGAACACGGCAACCCGGAATCCAAGGGGCAAGCATGATTGGTACACATCTGCATGCAGATACGCAAAATCTCTTTTGATTGAGGCTATTAAAGGCAAATCACAAGCCCTGATACAGGGAGCTAGGAAAGAGCATAAGCGAACATTGGCAAGTGCAAGAAAGGAGTGGGAAGAAGAGTACTGGCGCACTTTAAAAGAGGCAAGCTCTGGAAAAGATTCAAGGCGTTTCTGGGATACAATCAGAGCCAGAAACAGACCAGATAGCAACCTCATAACATGTAACATTACTAGCCAAGTGTGGGTTAACCACTTTTCTAAATTGTATACTCGCCAATCTGGAAATGTCACCACAGCTATACCCAATGATGAACAGGGCTGGGAGGTGGCTCTAGTAAACCCTGACTTCCCAACAAAAAGAGTAGAGTATGCTATTGGTACTATTATGCCCCAAAAGGACTGGGAGGCAGTTTCAGTAGACCCCGACTTCTCAATAAAAGAAGTAGAGTATGCCATTAGTACCATCATGCCCCAAAAGGCGGCCGGTCCAGATGGCATTCCCGGGGACCTGCTCCGTTCAGACATTCCGAAATGGGGGAAATGTATCTATTGCCTGCTCATTGCCATCTGCAGGGGTGCACTGATTCCCACATCCTGGAAAGGGGCGGAGGTTGTCCCTATTTTTAAAAAAGGGGCCAGGGACGACCCGTCGAATTATAGACCTATAAGCCTGTTGGATGTAACCCAAAAGGTAGTCGGCAAGGTGCTGTTGGTTAGAATATTACAATGGATTAGCGAAAATAACGTCCTTTCTGACTACCAGGCAGGATTTAGAGCAGGCACTGGCACAATAGAACAAACCTTTAGATTGCTGCTAGTGTACTGGAAGGTGGTAGCCATAGGCAAAGGCAGTCTTTATCTCGCGTTTATCTATTTAAAGACTGCCTTTGACCTTGTACCTAGGGAGACTCTCTGGTGAGTTCTTACTGACATGGGGATACCACATTACATTCTATTGTTACTTGTAAGGCTCCATGAGAATAGCTTTGCCCAGATAAGATGGGGTACAGAGGGAGAGAAAACTAGCAGAATCCCGGTAGAGAGAGGGGTTCGCCAGGGATGTGTTCTAGCTCCCACCCTCTTTTCTTTGTATGTCAACGGTGTGGTTGAGCACCTGTTGAAAGATCCTTCAGATGAACCTTCCCTGGCGGGAGAGCGTATCCCCGCCCTCCTCTTTGCGGATGATACACTCCTGCTGTCCAAATCCCCAATGGGTCGTCAAAAACTACTCAATAACTTCCAGTCTTTTTGTGCAGAACGGGGCCTGGTAATCAATACTGATGAAACAAAATATCTTGTGATGAACCCCCCTAAAAAACCTGTGCGTCCCCCAAAGTCGAACACCGTACCTCTGGGGAGGGTGGATGTATTTGATTAGCTAGGCATCCGTTTGTCGCACAATATGCAGTGGGCTCCTCATTTATGTAAAATGCTGCTAGCCCACAAGAGGGTAACAGGGGCTCTTCTGAAGGAGCAGCGCTCCTGTGCAATTAGACCTATAGCCCCTGTTATTGAAATCTATGCAGCAAGGGGAGTTAGCTCTGCTCTTTATGGGGCAGAGCTATGGGCTCATGCAACACTAGCGAATTGTCAAGATCTGAGAGGAAGTTCTGTAGGGCCATCATGTCACTTCCCCAGGGAACTCCCATGATCCCACTAATGCTTGACCTAGGTTGCCGCCCTATTGGTGATTTGGCAAAGTTCCGGCCCTTACTTTTATGGGCCCGGCTGTGGCGAGCCCCGCAGCTTGCCAAATATGCTAAAGGCCTCTCTGAAGTAATGTCACTCCCTGGGTGGCATAGGATAAAATGGCTGAGAGATATGAAAGCCCTCCTGTGTAACTTGGGTTTAAGCGAAGCCTGGGTAAATAGGTCTTCCCCCCCAAAGGCAACACTCAAGAGTTTGTATTGGAATTGGATTGCGACCCAACGGAGCACTAATTGTACACTGGGTAGACTTACGGAGGACTTTCAGAAATTTAAGGAATTGCCGATCCGGGAACTTTACTTGGACATTATTGAGAGACCATTTGATAGGACCCTTTATTTTAAATTTAGGACTGGGACTCTTCCACTACACGCTTTTACATCTCGGTGGAAATCCCCAGCACAGACCACAGAATTTTGCCCTATTTGCATATCCAGACAAGAGTCAGTGGCACACTTTCTGTTTGAATGCCAGGAGTATGCACAACCAAGAAGAAGATGGCTTAAGCAATTGTGTCGTTTGTTGGGAACCAGGCATCATATTGAGGCACTACGCATTTTAATGTCGGACTCTCGCCCACTGTATGTTTGTGCCCTTTCCAAATTTTTATCATGGGCCTGGTGCATTAGAAGCAAAAGGCTTAAAGGAAATGTTTAATCTTTTTTTTAAATATTTATTTATGATGTGCTTCTTTTACTTGAAAATTAAGATTTTAAGGTCAAATGTAATCGAATTCTTGCTTTTCTTTTTTTCTGAAGCTTTTATGATAAGTTTTTATCGAAATAAAGCCTTTGACTTGACTTGACTAGATGGTATCGTACTGGCTAAATACAATGTTTGGTGGACCCAGAGTGTTGGAAAGGGTGTAGGGAGAGAGATACACTACTACATATGTGGGGATGACAAGTCCATTTCCAAATATATTGGCAATAAATCTCTTTCCCACATCAGATCCGTGACAAGAATATTTTTGCCACTTCAACCATTAATGTTGTCACTGGGAGACCATGGAGAAAATAGCACTTACCCCTTAATCACCCCAATAGGAAAATTAATCTCACATTTCTTGCTGACAGCCAGACAAGCCTTGGCTTCAATGAGGAAGCAGCCAATATTTTCTTCACGTAATCAATGGTGAGGAAATGTATGGTCAGTCTATTTACGGAATGGAAAAGATATCGACTAATGTTCATGACAGAGTGTATAAGTTCAAAGGGGTGTGGCTTCCATTAGTCATTTATATGAAAAGATCTCAAGTGATGGAGCAAGGTCAGATGTGATGTCTGTGGTGCCATTTTCAAATATGTGCTATGCCTCCCACTCTGGATAAGGATTGTTGTGGGGATTCTGCTCATGCACAGAACTATGCACAGGAAACCAGGACCTCAGTGAATTGTGGTGTACCAAAAAAACTCACCTCAGTACCCATAACCTCTATCCGACTAGCATCGGTTTCTCATTTTTTCTCCGTATCATCTCAAAGCTACCAATGATTAGACAACCCAGAACAAGCGACTTAAGAGTACTCTCAGGAATGGTGGGAATCAAACACCTTTTCGTTAATCTCCTATCAGTCCACAACAAGAGTAATCAGAGACACGTAAAAGTTTAAAATGTTTATTTTTAACTACGTGCTCTAAGGTGCAGTACTTTGGCTAACATAAGCAGACAAATGATTAAAAATAAAACCATCAGCATTGTTACAATTCCATAGAAAATGAAGGGAGAAATATTAAAAATGAAAGTGGAAAACAGGTCCTATAATACCTTGTGAACCGCCCCCCCTTCACTAGTAAGCTAGTTTTATAAGCTAATAGAAGGTCTCTAGGTTTGAATGGGAACCCCATACCTCAAAGTTCAGCTTATGTGAATCACATCACAGGATCAGCTCTGCTCTCTGTGTCTGGAAAGGTTTTCTCCAAGTGCCTGAATCATGCATGCAAATGCAATATTAAAGGCACCCAAGTTTCAGATATTTGCAGCTGTGTGTTTGTTGTGTCTAGAGCGTGGGCCGATCAACCTGAATTCAACAGCATACATTGTTATTTGACGTTGACGGCTTCTGCACAGAGTGTTCAGACTAAGGTCGCGGTGCACGTCTAGCGATGTGAACAACAGACCGTTCTCATGTGAAGAAAAAGCAAGCAAGCAGTTTTACTTGTAATAACATCTACCTGTAGTGTTGTGTGCAAAAATCTGCAAAGTGGCAAGATGGCGTTTAACTTCTAAAGCGCTTATGCTAACAGAGCAATGTGTGCACATAAAACCCTGTCTCCACTACAGGATGACAATGCTACCTTATTATAGGGTGGAGGGACTGAGCTAAAACCCCCCACATTGAATGCACTTAGATAGAAACTGTGATCCATTGTTGCCTTTGTTATACAAATGATGCACTGCTTGATTGCACTGTGCTATTTACAGCTGAAAGACTATAGGTCTAATTTCTACTATCCGTGCCTTTGAAATTTCAGTAAATTTACTACAAAATTAGGAGAAGCAGTTCAGAGACCTACAGAATAGTGCAGAATCCTGGACCCCTCCAGAGTAGTAGGGAATCTTTGTTCAATGGCCAATTTAAAAAGAAAAATTAGAAGAGACAGGTTTTCAGTGGTCAGTAGAACCCATTCACATGAGTACAGAGCTAATCACTTATAAGCGGATCCACATATGGGCATGGACCTGAAATGTCTACACTTACTATTCTTCCCAACAACCTTCCCACAATGGAGATATGGTGAATTAAAACGTAACTTGTTGCACAGGACAGCATAATGGCCGGTCACTCAGGCAATTCTGAGATTTGGACATCAAAGTCATCAACTCATGCTGGAAAATACAGAAACTGTAGACATTTGGATGGTCAGAAAATGGGAAATCCCATAAGTGACATATGGAAAGAACAAGTTCATCTTGAGCCTGCAATACTTCGGACACCATTTTATGATATGTAATTAATATCCATAATATTTTGCCCATCTGTATATAGGGATTATTAACTTAAGCTGCATATTGTTTAGTGTGCACGGAGTCCTTTTCACTGAAAGGAAAGGTTATAAACCTATTATCCTACTTCCCTATCACTGCTATTTTCTCCGCAGCCATAAACGATAGAATACCTTCATGTACATGTAGGCCATATTTTGGGAAATATATTTTCATATGACCAAGTGAAAAAAGAAAACATGCTTAAAGTTAGGAAATTGATACAAAACATGGTTTTAAAAAAACACATGCTGTCAAGTCAGTCACCAAGTACACTGGACTGGCAACACTAATGTTTTGAGAATCTAAATCCAATATATGGTAATAAAAGCATAGAACATGTTCAACTGTATACAGAGTAGGTTGTGCATATGGGAACGCCCACATGAGCTTATCACACAAGCTTAAAAATGGTTTCAGATTACGAATGCTCATTCATTAACAGTTCCCAAAGATGAACGAATCAGGATCCAATTAAAACTTCCAAATGAAGATTTCGAATTTGACAAATATTGTTGACTTCTCTGGGAAGTTCACATAAAATAAAAAGGTGCAAACAAAATTGGGCTGCAATAAACATCACATATTCTTCTAGTGCCGAAAAAGATCATCGGTTGGGCAAATAAGCATGTTATGACCTATACAACTACTCCCAGCCAATGGTGCTAACTAAGCTCCTGATTGGCCACAAATAATTGTCCCACCATGTTCGAAGACAATTGTCCGCTATGCATTCTCCTCCGTCCAAACTGCCAAACTATGGAATTCCCTCCCAGCAACGATAAAGGCTTCCATAAATTACCTTCAGTTTAAAAGAATGTTGAAAACATGGCTATTTTCTACCTGCATGACGGTGTATAAAACAGAGTAAGGCTCTCAATTACAACAGGATGTGGAGACAGAGTAACACTGAGAAAGTGGAAGGATCACATACTGCCGACCATGACATAAAAATTATGGTGCCTGCAAACAACATGCCTAACACATCAGCAACATAGATGGAATACCAGTATACACTTGGAAATAAGGATGAAGTACTTCTTCTACCATGTATATTTTTGGAGACCCGAACCACATCACTGACATTCCAACTACTTTCAATACTCAATAACCTAAAGGATTAAACGTTGCAGTTATAAATAATTTTGAAAAAACAATAAATGTACGCACTTACCACTGCCACCATCTGCGGCCTTACTGGGGGACCATGGACCCCATAAGTCTCTGTTGCCTGGAGGGAGGGACCGCTGACGCGCTACAAAAGTGCCTCCAGTCACCCGCAGCGAGGGACGCACTTACTGCTGCCACCATCTGCTGCCTTACTGGGGGACCACAGGCCCCAGAAGTCTCTGTTTCCTGGAGGGAGGGACTGCGGACGCGCTACAAAAGTGCCTTCAGTCACCCACGGGAGGCGCCCAGGCAAAGCGCGGGCCAAGGGCAGGGCCCTTCTTGCCAGTCATAGCCAGGAAGAGGGAGGGCACCTCCCTTGGATTTTGAAATTTGGGCATGGCGCCTTACTTGTGAGTGCATTAACAATACTGAATAAGACTGTTTTTTTCCCCCGAGTTCCTTCTATATCTGGGCTCCTCGACAAGGGCTAACTAGGATTGACATTGGTATTTTGCTGTTGGATGCAATATTGTACTTGACTTGTGTTGAGCTCTTTTAGTGTTGATCCCCCTCTCCCCCCCCCACCCCCCCACTTAAGAGCTTGCTAAATTCTTGACTAGAATACTGTTCTATTGAAGTTGGGCACTGCTGATGAAAACCTTTTGGTCAAACACTGGTCCTCTTTTGTGGTAGCAGTTTACAAATCATTGTCTGGGAAGGTTGTGGGGATTGTGAGTCCAACCTTATTTTTTATATACAACTAAGTACCACGCGTTGCTGTGGGGGGAAAAGGAAATCTAGTGATTTTGATGCTGGGGATAGAGGTTCTCGGACCAAGACTAACAAAGCTAAGCAAGTACGCAAGTCTGCAGGAGTTAACTGCGTTCTTGATCGCATCAACGATCTCTTCGTGGAATGCGAAGATATTCTAGCGCCACCAAATGATCGACCAAATGATCCATCTATGACCTCCTGCTCTCTTAGCATACTTTGCCCACGCACCTCCACCAGCAGTTCAAAGCCCACTTAGCCCAAACGCATTACAACAATGTTTAGGAAACCCAAAACACGTAGTACTAAAGATTTGTCCCCCAGTCTCCCAACAGTGTCTCAAACACTAACCACTAGTCCCGAATTTGAGGTAAGACATTTTATTACCCACTAGGGACATTGACAATGACACAGCTGACACAAACTTAGCTACTGATCTTACTTTATCCAATAGATTCCTCCCACTCCAGCATGTGCCACACACTCTAGAGGAAGAAGGTACAGGAGAGTCTCCCAATCTTGCGAGAAGGGAGTCGGAAACAGAAGATGAAGGAGCGCCCCTAGCGAGAGGGAGGAGGAACATGGCGGCGGGCTGACGCCGGCTGCAGGAGCTCCGTCCCTGACTGAGCGTTACTGCCGAGATGCATAACCAAACCGAAGCGGTGAGAACGTAGCGACCTTCCCATAGTAAATAGAAAATTTATACGAAATTTTACCCTACTTTCGTCTTTTCTTCTCTCCCTGCAAACTTTTGTGGCATTTCCGTGGCGTCTCCGACGGCCTCCTCCCGGTAGGACCCAGGAGGATTGAGGAGCAGGAGGAGTTGTCAATGGGTGTGGAGTCGTGGGTGCCAGCGAAAGAGGACTGGCGTGGAGGAGTAGGAGCCTGCAGCGGACGAGGTGCAAGGCTCTGGCGAAGAGTCCGAGCAGCCGTCATACGGCTCGACTTCCGACTCCAGTCCGGCACAGCAAGTCGATTTGGAATACAGCCTCCAGAAGCGAGGTCGGTGCTGGGGGGTCGGGGAGAAATCATATTAGGTCTGGGGGGGGTGGACACTCGAAGGGATAGTGTATATGCGATTAAGGGCCCCCAGCGACGGCCTAAGTCCTCTGTCGATTCTGGACACAGACGGGAGGGGTACGGAAGAAGCAGAGGGATGGACTGGGCGATATATCAGCCCCAATCAACCGTCCCTAAGGAGTGCCTCGCGGAGCAATTACCCCACAAGGGAGGGAATCCAGACGAGTTTAGGGAAGGAGAAACGGGTAGGATAGGTAGTTTGCAGGCACAGTTCCCTCAAAATCAAATTCAACCAGCTCCACTAGAGGTGAGAAATAGATATTTACTTCGCTCCCAGCTAGAGGGGGAGCAGCTCCTTTCCCACACCAGCAAGGCAGGGAAACCTATCCCCATTATACCCAGACAGAAAAAGAGAGAGAAAAGCAGGATAGGTGAAGTAAAGAGATCTAAAACTTGCCCAAGCATAGTCAAGCCTACACCTTCTCTAAAATCTTATTTCAGGATAATGGAAAAAATGACGGCTCAAAAGACGCCTATAAACACCAACTCCACTGCAGCTGTCTGCAGAAGCAAGGTAGCTAAGACGGGCAAGCAACCTCTTCCTCCCACTACCCCACAGGCTTCGTCCACCCAGGTCACTCAGGTCAATAGATATTCCCCTCTGCTATCAGACCCAGAGACAGACCTTGGTGCTGAAGATCTGGAGCCTATGTTAGCGGCAAAGGAAGGCTTAAGACGGCAGACATCGCTGGGGCAAAATGCTATGCCAGAGACCAGCTCTACTTTTGATACTTCTCCACCAGCGCCCCGGGAGACTTACGCAGAAGAACAAGGAACTAGCCAATCTCAGCTTGAGCTGCTTTTCCGGTCTTTGCGCGAAGATCTTCTTTCGAAACTATTGCCTAAATTCGAAATATCGGAGGGCAACCAGAAGGAGATTAATGAGAAGTGTACCAACCTGGAGACCAAACTAGACGACATTTGCTCCCGAACAGAGGCTTTGGAAGGGGAAGTAGCCACTCTCGCCCAAGTCTCGCAGGCTCAAACAAAAGATATATTGGAGCTAAAAGCTCAGAACAGGTCACTTCAGATGGACATGGAAAGACTAGAAGGAACAACTTAAAATTCTTAAAAATACCAGAGGGGGCCGAACACGGTGATGTGAAGTCCCTGGTGTGTAAGCTATTGAGAGAGGGAGTGCTAAAAGATAAGCCCGACTTAGACATCGAGAGTGAAATACAGCGGGCCCACAGAGATCCCTTCAGACAGCACCCCAACAGGAAAGCCCCGAGAAGGATATTGGTGAACTTTCATACTTATGCCGTAAAAGAGTTGATATTGAGTAGGGCTCTGGTAGATACGTCTCTACAGATAGAGTCCACCAAATACCTTATTCGTTCAGATGTAGGTAGAGTAACAGCTCAGAGGCAGTGGGAGCTGGGGTCACGTATGGCAGAAATAAGAAGCCTAGGGGGTCAGGTACTAATGAAATTTCCAGCCTCACTGAGGGTGGTTTGGAGAAATAAAACCTATAACTTTACCTCACCCCAAGAGGTGGATACATTCCTGACCGAAATGAAGGAAATATATATATATATATATATTATATATATATATATATATATATATATATATATATATATATATATATATATATTTTTTAGAATGCAATCTTTGAAAGATACAAGAGATGGGGCACTACAGGCCATGGGATAGCTACAGCCTATGAAAGGCAAAGAGAGAAAAAGGACAAGGTGAAGAGAGCGGGAAAAGGAAAAGGGGAGAAAAAATGAAGGGGAAAAAAAAAAAGGAAATAAACAAACAAAGATTTAAGGGGCGAAAAGGGATAGAAAAAAATATATATATATGTATATATTTATGTATTTATACATTCACAATTGCACTGTGTGACATATGAGCCAACAGCTCAATTTTCATATCATAGTATATCATATTATATTTTATAAATCATGAGCCATGAGAAACAAGTTTAGTAATGTATTTTACAATTACAATAAGCAACTATGATAAGAACAAGCATGTTTAAAACATCTACATCATGGTAAAATCTGTTGTCTATGTCTATGGCAAACAATTATGCACTGTCACTTTAAATGGGACAAACACGAGGGGCACGTCATGTGATCAAGGGCTGCTGAGCCCGAAACGCGTCATGGCGGCAGAGCGCACGAACAAAAAATAAATTGATTTGGGTACAACTAAATGGAGTCCGTCCCCTTCTTGATCCATGGCAAAGAGGATCGTTTGAGGAAAGGTTGACTGATTATATATATATATAATCTACTGGCGGTCGCCAGTACATAGTTATAGTTAGGACCGTGTTTCCATAGGAAATCCGCAACATTCTATTTGGAATAACTTTTGCGTCGATTGACGAATCCTCGCGAAATTTTCAAAATAGGTGGGGCGCTCCGCTCCGCTCTTTCCCTGAGTCTCGGGTGAATAAGTCAAGCGGGGGCTGAGAAAAAGGGGGGGTCCCAAAACGCGTTTTCCCCATGCATTTTCCCATAGGACCTTTAGTCCGCGCTGCAGCCCGAACGGCTGAACAGAAAACCTTGAAATTTGGCAGAGAGGTAGTCCTCAGGTCAGGGATGTGCCTTTTGCAGGTCTGGTGTAAATCTGTTCAGTATTTTCTGAGAAAATAGCATTTAAAAGCATATATATCTATAGGCGCGCACCGTGCGCGTACGGTAAGCGCACCCTGCCGTGCGCGAGCGCAATTCTGATTAGTTGTTAGATCTTAGTAAATATTTGAATCGGTCGAAACCAGGAAGTGTCGGCCGCCATTTTGTCTCTCACAGTCCGAGGGAGGTGAAAAATAAAGGTGGAGAACATGAAAAGGGGGCAGGGTGGACAGTTCCTGACCCCCTAGCCATTGTCAGGGGGTCCCCAAAGGACCCCCAAGGGCCATAAATGTTTTTAATATTTTTACGAAAAATCGCGTAGTGCGCTTACCGTGCGCGCACGGTAGAAACGGTAAAATTACGCGAACGGCGTAACGTGGGCGCAGGGTGCGCGAAGCGCACCGTGCGCCCACAGAGCGCGCACGGTGCGCGAAGTGCACCGTGCGTGCACGGTACGAGCACGGTGAAAAACCTTAAAAAATAAATAAATAAATAATAAATACATAACTTAGCATTTAAAAAACCGTACAAATTCACTGAAAAAACCATAGGTTTCACACATGTTATAGTTAGGAATTAGCATTTAAAAAACCTTGCAAATTCACTTAAAAAAACCATAGGTTTCACACATGTTATAGTTAGCTGGACATTTCCCTCGTAAAAAACCAATGAAATTCCCCCGTTATAGTTAGTAAAGGGAACTATAACTCACGCGACCGCAATCCACTGCTGATGACGTCAGATATTACATCACTGATGACATATGTGTCTTTCTGTAAAACAAATATTTATTAAATATGTATAGCTAAAGGTTAAAGGAAAGAAAAATGGGTAAATAAGTGAATAAATACAATAATGTAATATCTGACGTCATCAGCAGTGGATTGCGGTCGCGTGAGTTATAGTTCCCTTTACTAACTATAACGGGGGAATTTCATTGGTTTTTTACGAGGGAAATGTCCAGCTAACTATAACATGTGTGAAACCTATGGTTTTTTAAGTGAAAATATATATATATATATTCACTTAAAAAACCATAGGTTTCACACGTTATAGTTAGCTGTACATTTCACTATAGTTAGATCAGGTAACTATAACTTGCGCGCCCACAATAAACTGCTGATGACGTCACATAGTACATCACTCATGACAGGGTCAGTGACATCACTCATGACATCAATGATGACATCTGAAATTACACATTGCGGATTGCGGTCGCGCAAGTTATAGTTACCTGATCTAACTATAATGTGGAATTTCATTGGTTTTTTACGAGTGAAATGTACAGCTTACTATAACATGTGTGAGTAGGTAGTTATAGTTAGGACCCTGTTTCCATAGGAAATCCGCAACATTCTATTTTGAATAACTTTGGCGCCGGTCGACGAATCCTCGCGAATTTTTCAAAATAGGTGGGGCGCTACGCTCCGCTCCTACCCTGAAAGTCTCGGGGGGATTCGTCAAGCGGGGGCTGAGATAAAAGGGGGGTCCCAAAACGCGTTTTTCCCATGCATTTTTCCATAGGACCTTTAGACACAGCTACAGCCCGAACGGCTGAACAGAATTACTTGAAATTTGGCAGAGAGCTAGTCCTCAGGTCAAGGAAGTGCCTTTTGTAGGTTTGGTGTAAATCTGTTCAGTAGATTCTGAGAAAATAGCCTTTAAATCAATATATATATCTGAGCCAGCTTACGGTGCGCTTACGGTGCGCTTACCGTACGCGTACGGTGGCGTGCGCGAGCGCGATTCTGATTGGCTCTTAGATCTTAGTAAACATTCGAATCGGTCGAAACCAGGAAGCGGCGGCCGCCATTTTCTCTCTAGCTCTCTGAGTTGGGCAGCAAAAACGAAGCCAAAAAATGGCTAAAGAGGCAGTTTCGTCACATCCTAACCACCCAGCATTGATATAGGGGTCCCCAAACAACCCTCAAGCCCAAAAAAAAATAAAAAAATTTTTTTCGGAAATTCGCCGAATAACGCGTACGGTAAAAATTATAAAAAAAAAAATTATACACATTCTCCCCACCCCGTGTGCAAATGGTGCCCGAAGGGCACCATTTGTGCATGGCATATTACACATATCAAATTAACAAAGAATACATTTCAAAAAGATGCGCATAATATGTCCCCCATGTGCGCACGGTGCCACCCCGTGTGCAAATGGTGCCCGAAGGGCACCATTTGTGCATGGCATATAACAACAATAAAATTAACAAAGAATACATTTCAAAAAGATGCGCATAATATGTCCCACATGTGCGCACGGTGCGCGAAGCGCATCGTGCGTACATGGCCCATCCCGCATAATGTGGGCACGCGATGCGCGCAGCGCACCGCGTGACCACCGTGTGTGCACGGCACTAACTGCGTAAAGTGGGAGCGCGGTGCGCAAAGCGCACCGCGTGTTCACTGTGCGCGCACGGTGCGCGAAGCGCACCATGCGCGCAGGGAACGAACTGCGTTAACTGGGCGCGCAACGCCACGAATGGCGTAAAGTAACTTAGCATTTAAAAAACCGTACAAATTCACTGAAAAAACCATAGGTTTCACACACGTTATAGTTAGGAATTAGCATTTAAAAAACCTTGCAAATTCACTGAAAAAACCATAGGTTTCACACATGTTATAGTTAGCTGGACATTTTACTGATAAAAAACCAATGAAATTCCCCCGTTATAGTTAGTGCAGGCAACTATAACTCACGCGACCGCAATCTTCTGCTGATGACATATGTGTCTTTATGAAAAAAAAATATTTGTAATATATGTATAGCTAAAAATTAATGGAAGAAGACATGGGCAAATAAGTGTCTAAATACAGTATTAGCATCAGCAGAGGATTGCGGTCGCGTGAGTTATAGTTGCCTGCACTAACTATAACGGGGGAATTTCATTGGTTTTTTATCAATAAAATGTCCAGCTAACTATAACATGTGTGAAACCTATGGTTTTTTCAGTGAATATATATATATATGTAAAGGACAGTTTGGGAGCACTCTGGGAATTGTAGTCCCATATGACGGATTTTGAAGTTAATAAGATCGTACAACAAAGGTTAACCATGATGGTGTTACCATTTGGGGGTTAAAAAGCAACCTAAAACGAAAAAGTGTACTTTCCTCTGTTGTACCACTGAAATGCGGTGAGAATTGCAAAATGAAAAACCATGAAAGAACTGTGCCTTTAAACTGGAGGAAATGGATGTTGGTCCCTTTTCAATGTCTTATAAAGTTACGTTATTTAAATCTAACGAACCCACTGACATTACAGCAAGTGGCATTTGAGGAAGAGTCGCTGGACTCGAAACGCGTCATGCCTGTTGGTCTTTTAAATAAAGAAAATCTTTCCAAGCACTGTTGGTGTGGCCCGTACAGCGTTTCATTCAACGCGTGTTTCTTTTGGATTTATAGAGGTGTCTGACACACCTCACAACGGGCCCCGATCCGCGAGGAAGAGGCACTCGCTTGTCAGGATGTTTGATTTGAAGCTTGGAGCTTTCTTTGGAGTGCCCTCCGGCTGCGAAAGCGACCATGAACAAAGTGTATGATGGAAGGGCTATCGTGTGAGGCCCGCCTCAACTTGGGGAATGGACTATTTCAGCAGCTAGGTTTTGCAGAGGAATCTTTTCCTAGCACCCTGTGCTCGAGACAATGATTTTGAAGGGCAAACGAAAAGCTGCACGGAAATTCAGTGGTAGTGAGACTTTACTAATGCACCGTGACCGAGGTATGGAACTGTCCGTTTGAAAGCATGATTTGCACTCGGCGCACTGGGCATTAAGTGTGGTTTTACCAAAATCGACGTTGAAAACCAGTATAAATGTAAAGGACAGTTTGGGAGCACTCTGGGAATTGTAGTCCCATATGACGGATTTTGAAGTTAATAAGATCGTACAACAAAGGTTAACCATGATGGTGTTACCATTTGGGGGTTAAAAAGCAACCTAAAACGAAAAAGTGTACTTTCCTCTGTTGTACCACTGAAATGCGGTGAGAATTGCAAAATGAAAAACCATGAAAGAACTGTGCCTTTAAACTGGAGGAAATGGATGTTGGTCCCTTTTCAATGTCTTATAAAGTTACGTTATTTAAATCTAACGAACCCACTGACATTACAGCAAGTGGCATTTGAGGAAGAGTCGCTGGACTCGAAACGCGTCATGCCTGTTGGTCTTTTAAATAAAGAAAATCTTTCCAAGCACTGTTGGTGTGGCCCGTACAGCGTTTCATTCAACGCGTGTTTCTTTTGGATATATATATATATATATATATATATATATATATATATATATATATAATGATGGGAGTTGTAGGTAGATGTAGGTAGCTTAATTCTTAATTTTTATTCTCACTTTGAACTCAGGGGCAGATCTCATGTTAAGGGATTGGGGCACCTAAACGGCGACATGATCGCCAAGGTTTCTAAGGGAGGGTTCCTCAAGGGTGGGGGGTGGGGGCAGGGGGGGGTGGGTGTAAAAAATGAAAAAATTATTCCTCATGTAACCATAACATTTGAGAGCAACTTGAAGCAATTCTTCTGTAGAAAAAAAATAAAAGGTTTGGGGGATCTTTGAGCCTCCTACTCCAGAATCTCCTATTACATGATAGATACAGCTAAAAAAATAATAAAGATAGTAAACTGGAATGTTAACGGATTAAGGGAAAGGAGGAAGCTCTTGAGGATTTGAGAGTTCCTGAATAAATCAAAGGCTGACATATGTCTTCTGGAAGAAACTCACTTGGAGCAACAAGAGTGTAGGACAGCGTTCAGGGACCAAAGGTGGATTCAGGATCTCCTCTGCTCCAACCAGAGCGGAAACACTAGGGGAGTGGCAATTATAGTCCGAGCCAATAGTAGGATTAAGGTAGAGAAGGTTTAGACCGACTGTTCAGGTAGATGGCTGACTGCATCCCTTGCGATTGATAGCTTACGATTCACATGCGCAGCTTATTACGGACCTAATAGTGATTCCCCAGGGGCTCTGTCTAGTTTAAGAATGAGTCTTTTAAATTATGAAGCACCGATTATTCAAGGAGGGGATTTCAATCTGGTCCTTAATGAAGATCTGGACCGTACTTCAAGAGTAAGATATACCCCTCCACGTAAAACACAAACAGAGCTTAAAAATGTCATTAAAGATTTCAATTTACTTGATATTTGGAGGGTCAGAAACGGTAGTAGTAGGGAGTACTCTTTTTATAGCTACAGACATAGACACCACTCCAGAATTGATTTTTTGTTAGATGAAATATTACTATCTGGGGTAGACACCGTATCCTACAGCCCAGCCATACTTTCAGATCATTCTATGGTGGAACTAAAGCTTAGGTTTAAGCAAGAAGATCAGGTAAGGAGGTGGACTTTAGACAGGTCAATACTTTTGAAAGAGGAAATGAGAGTGGATTTGGAGGTGGAGCTTGTTGAGTTCTTTAAGATAAACAGTGGTACTACGACAGATCAATTGGTCTGGAAAACGTTTAAGGCATGGTTGAGAGGATATTTAACCTCCCTAATGATTAGTACAAATAAAATACGAAGGAGAGAGGAAGATGACCGCCTTGCTAAAATTAAACTGAAGGAACAACAGTTGCAGATGGCCTCATTAGATCATCAGGCCAATTTAGTCATCATACAGAATGAATTGGAGTCCTTGAGAGCTGAATATCAGGCCAACATTGACAAAATAGTCAAAGATAAGTGGGATGCAAGTAAACTGCAAAACTTCTCGTATGGGGAAAAATGTGGACGACTGCTTGCCTGGAAGGCCAGGTCTGATAGGGCCAGAAATATGATCAAAGGTCTAGTTTTATGTAGCACCGGGGTTATCTCCCACGACAACGATCTTATATCTGGGGAGGCAAGACGGTTTATGCAGGATCTGTATGCAGAAGAGAGCGGTCCCACAATTCATGCTGCAGAAGATTGACTAAATCAGCTTGACTTACCACAACTTTCAGAGGCCGATAGGGGATATCTGAGCTTGGAAATACAAGAGGGGGAAGTGTACAATCAGATTAAGAAAATGGCAAAAGGGAAGGCAGCCGGTCCCGATGGACTCCCTGGAGAAATATATCAAATAGGTCTAGATAAAGTTGCCCCGGTTCTTGCGTCCCTGTTTAATAAAATACTGCTATTAGGGGAGATAACTGCACAAACCTGGTCAGAAGCAACAGTCACTCTGATCTTGAAACCTGACAAGGACCCCGCAAAAATTGAGTCGTATAGGTCAATCTCACTACTGAACGTAGATTACAAGATCTTTGCGGGGGTTTTGGCAGTGAGACTGGCTAAAGTCATAAAATCTATAGTTCATGGAGATCAGAGAGGCTTCATCCCAGGCAGGCAGCTGAATGAATTAACCTTCCAGGCTATTGCTGCCATAGATGTTGCTACTGACAAAAAACTTCCTTTGACTATTGTAGCCATCGATGCAGCCAAGGCCTTCGACCAAGTTAACTGGGCATATTTATGGTCGGCTCTGGCCAGGTTTGGATTTCCAGAAAAATTTATAACAGCAGTCAGATCACTCTATTTATCTCCTAAGGCAAAAATCTTGATAAATGGTTTTCTTACTGACTGGGTCTATATTTCGCGTGGAACAAGACAGGGTTGTCCTCTCTCTCCCCTATTGTTTAATCTTTATATTGAGCCCTTCGTCTGTCAGCTGAGAGCTGACCCGGTAATTAAACCCTTCAATACAGCGGATCTCACTTTAAAACTTGCCCTATATGCTGACGACCTATTACTGTTTACTTCCAACCCGGAAGAAGCCATCCCCAGGTTATTTGATCAGGCAGAGTCCTTTGGGATGATCTCTGGATACAAGATCAATAAGGAAAAGACAGAGATTATGCAATGGAATCAGGAGGTGGCAGCCCCAGAAGTAAAACTACGCATGAGATACCTTGGAATCCATTTAGTTCAGAACATCTCAGAAATATCAAAAGTTAATTTAAATAGAATACATAAGGACGTATGTAGCCTTCTACAACGGTGGTCAGGTCTCCCGCTAAATATCTTTGGGAGAGTGAACTTAATCAAAATGATTATATTACCCAAAATCACTTTTTTGTTTAACTCCATTCCTTTATTGTTTAGCCCATTAGACATAGCTAAACTCCAGGGGAAAATAGGTTCTTTTATTTGGAACACAAGGACATCCAGAATCTCCTGGAAGAAAATGAGGAGAACCTTGAAAATGGGAGGGTTAGCTTTACCTGACCTATTAATATACTGCCACTCCTTTCATTTCAAAAACTTCAGACTTCTGGTAGATAAGACAGATACCTCCTCTTTAGGTTTATTGTTCCAGGCGCTCCTCCATGGTATCCCACAAGGGCAGGAATACTTTCTGTTTAAATTTGGAGACTCTAAATACTACAAAAAGGTCAGATTAAAAATTTTAGGTACGGCACTGAAAAATTGGATGTATATCAGAAAAAGATTGAACATCCCCTATTACACCCCTAAAGCCCCTATATGGGATTCACCGGGGACACCAGATTGTCTCAAGGATAGGCTATCATCCCCCCTCAAAACTGCAGGATTAATATACTGGAGTGACTTACAGAAAGATTCAGAGCTCATAGATTGGGAATCCCTTTCGAATATGACCAGGGGAACACTTACTAGATTTAAATATTACCAGCTATCGGGTTGGTGGGCCACTATCCCATGGAACATTAACATCCCTAACCCAAAGTTTGACCTAGTAAATAAGAAGGGTAGATGGAAAAAAGAGTTATCCTATTGGTATTGGGCTTTGATCGAGGTGGAGGGGGTGACGGAGTCCGAACTTCAAAGACTCTGGGGCAATGTTGTAGATTTAGATGCTAACACCTTCGAGGATGCATGGGCGGATTCCTTTTCTTTGCTCCATGCGGTGGTTAAGCCCGGCCCCTAAAAAGAAATCATCTTTTCACAATGTATAGAGTATATATTTCACCCAAAAAATTTGTTAAAATCCCAAGTTTGGACCACTACTGCCCGAGATGTAAATTACCAGCTGCAGATGATTTGCATATGTTTGTAGAATGCCCAATATTAAAGAGCTATTGGTTCAAAATACAAGGATTCCTGTCTGAGGTACTAGACAGACAATTAGTAGTCACTACTGGGATGATTATGTTCGGAATAACACCGTATCTTGAACTATATGAATTGGCTTCTAAATTTATTTTCTATGTTATCATCCTAGCACAACGGGAAATATGCAAGGCATGGAAAAGTGAAAACGCCCCTAATTTCGCAGAATGTCTGAAGTACCTCATATATATAAGCGAATCAGATATGGCCTGTGATAGCACAAGCCATGACAAGATCTGGGCGGCCCTTGTGGAATGGCGGAATAGATGAGTATTCCAATGATTTTACTTGGACACTGCTGGTTCTTTGTCTCCAAACCATAAATGGTTAAACGGATCGAATGGAATGGAGTTGAATAAGAAAACAGTTGCCACTAGAGGGGTGTCCCCTCCCCACCTCTCCTCGGACTTTAAACACTGGGATCGGAATCATTCGGTCTGAGGAGAAGGGGTGGGTTTCCCCATCTAGAATGCCCGTTTTGGAATATGAGGAATACAAAGAAAAAAAAAAGGAGCGCCCCTAGCTACCCTCGTGGTACAGGACCTCCCAAACATTCACGTCCACGACTTCAAGGGTCAGGATACCGCTAGGATTATAACAGATTTGAGGGCTGAGGTAGACCAACTAAAACGAGCTGTACAAGCCCTCACTGAGCAAATTGAACTCTTAAAAACTAGAGGAGATTCAAAAGGACACTCAGCTAAGCAGACATCTACAAAATCTACAGATGCACCCAGCAACCTCAGTAGGCCAACCCCCCCACCCCCCAAACACCTATAACACGCGCACCAGCTGAGAATTCCACCTGTAAGTTGATTCCAGATCCGCCAGCTAGGAAAACTAGTACCTATGCTAATAGTGCTCATCACAAGCCAACGGACGACCACTCCATTTTCCCACTGGTAAAGGCTAACAATGATACTCAAATGGTAGGTGTGTTTAGCCCTGAGGGCCTACTAAGAGCATCTACATGACTAATGTCTCTAAGGTTACTACTCATGGGAGATATGAGGGTGAAGATTCTTTAATTAACAAATCCATACATTGGATTAGTTATGTGAGGGGGTGCCGCTCAGTGGTCAGGGAGGACATCTTATGGGCAAAAAGGCGAACTCCTATCAATCCCCAGATGGACTGCATAGAATTGCACTTGGCTGATGAGAATTTGGCCCACAGCCTAATTGCACTGGAAGCTAGGACAAGTGCACCAACTTACACCGTTGTTCGAATGAAATATCGTCCTTTATCACAACCACTGTTACTAGCCACACATCAATCTGTTGCCCATCAGTGCTGCGACTCACCTCTCGATACTAATGATTGACTTCAATGCCAAACCTCTTTCATGGGTCTTACAATACATTCACCCAAGTCAATATCTCTACCACCTAAAACAAGTCATTCTTATGTCGCAACTTTATCATCAGCCACAACCACCAGCTCAAGCCCATTGAACAGCACTCGGTTGCTATCCCCTGTTGTAATGAGAGGGTTTGCCTCCCGGATAGGGATGCACGCTGAGTCCAGGGTTGATGGGGACCTTGCTCTCTATCTAGGAGAACAAGTTGAACCAATAAAGCTTACCCTATTATCTTGGAATGTGGCTGGGGGTCCAAGGTAAATCTTGCTCACTGGATTCAATACTTAGACCAATTTGATATTTGCATTCTACAAGAAAAATGGTCTCCCAGTCCTACCTTTATCCCTGGGTAAGTCGCATTTCACAGCCCAGCGATCACCAATAAGCCCGGTCGCCCAGCTGGGGTCCTACTGATTTTAGTATAAATTGAGCGTCATTGCTCTGTCCAAGAACTTAAGACATCCTAGCGGTTCAGATCAGGAGGGGAAGATGGGGCAGGGGTGGATCTTTTTAATGTATACGCCCGTGGGTCTAAGGCTGGCTGTACATCGCCCACACTACGCGAACTGGAGGACCTTCTCGACGCTAGGGAAAATCAATTCCCTCTAGTAGTTGCTGGTGACTTCAATGTCACTTTTGAACCTTTAGGGCAGGAAGACTTTTGCGATATTAGGGAGGAAAATGAGCTGTGGCTCATTCCTTGTTTAGATCTAGCCCCTATTAAAAAATGGTCCTAAACGGCTTTGCAACTCAATGCACTAACCCTCGAGTTTGACCAGAGGGCTACTAACGGCCGCACTGAATCGGGCGAATTTGGGGCAAAGTACCTACAACCAATCCCCTAATACAAGTTGTATCTATTATTTCCTGTTGGATCTGAGACTGTGGCCTAAAGTATTTGATATGGTAGTAGGAACCACTACAGATAGTGACCACAATCCCCTTAAGCTCACTAGGACTTCACCTTGGGCCAAAAGCTTATCTCTCCCAAACATCACACTCATGGAGGTATGCCCTACCAACGACAATAGATTACTTCAATGGGCACGCATAACCATGGACACTGAGAAACTAGATTTAATTAACACCGATCTGGAGACTAATACTAATCAGATGCTCAGACTACAAGAGCCCCCCGGGAGACTTGCATAAGATAGCTCATTGCCACACCAATTTCTTTTATTAGCTGGCCTTACATTTTAGAACATCAGGATGCACTCAACGTGCCTCTAAGAGCTCTAGGCCACAACATTCCTGGTTCAATCAAGAGTGCAGGAATCGGGGGAGGAGCCTAGCGTGCAACCAAGATGGCCGCGTAGGCTTGTGGCTCCCGAGGGCCTCTGCAACCTCCCACGTCTATCCTGTCATAATCCTGATTTTTTCGACGGGCTTTTGTTTATGATCTTGCGCTAAGGTGCCACTCGTTTTCCAAATCGAAATTGGACTCCGGGAACGTGTTTTTTGGCGATCTGAAGTTTGTGGCCTTCTCCGGCCTTGGTGCCGACCTCAGGTTGGTGAGGTGCCCGGCTGCGAATTGAACAACAGCGGCATGCCAGGCTGGGCCTGCCCCGGACCCCGTGCTTTCACTTTCGGTTTCGAGTTGAGCTACCGAAACTGATGCGTGGGACATTGGGAGAGCTGCGCAGAGTACGGAGTGCAAGGCCTAGTCTTGAACTGTAAACGGGCCTCTTTCAGTTAGCGGCCCGGATCTCCTGGCCTTCCACCGGGTGCTGGAGGGTGCTGACCTTGCTGATCACGGAGGATGTCGACGAGAGTGGACGGCGACAAACTGAAACCCAAATCTACCCGGAGGGGAGCCTATTCCCAGGCCAACAATATGGACCGCTATGCGCAGCCAAAGGGATCCCCTAGTGGATCGCATAAATCGCCTGAGCCGCCCAAGGAGGCCTCGGGCGCATCATCCGAATTGACCCTGTTGGATGTCATGGGGGCCATTGAGGAGATGAAGGTGACTGTGAACCAGCAATTGGATACTCTGGCTAACAAATTGGACTCGGTGCTGATTGATGTCACCCTGGTTAGAGCGGACCTGTCGAAAACCAATGACCGGGTCGACTCATTGACCCAAGCAGCGTCGAGCCTAACGGTGGATGTGGCCGCTTTGCAGACGACGGTGCGGAGGTTGCAGCTCGCCAGTGACCTGACCGATCGTCGCCTTGAGGACTCCGAAGGCAGGGCCAGATGGAATAACGTCCGCATTATCGGTGTGCCCGAACGATCGGAGGAGTCTGCTGTGGATCTTTTTGTGGAGGATCTAGTGGTGACTCATCTAGCACCCAAAGGGCTGAGCAAGTTCTTCGCTGTGGAACGGGCCCACAGGATTCCGGGGGGTGCGCCCAAGGTGGGTGCCCCCCCCGCGGCCTATCATTGCCCGACTTTTCAATTTTCGGGATAGAGACGCTATCCTTCAGGCATCGAGGGTGGCTGGGCCAGTAAAATTTGAGAACTCTAATGTTAGCTTTTACCCAGACTTTACGCAAGCGGTTCAGAAGCAACGGATGGGATTCTCGGCCATCAAACGGCGCTTGAGAGACATGGAGTTCAAGTATGCGATGCTATTCCCGGCTAGGTTGCGGGTCGAGTTAGATGGTCGCTCCCACTTCTTCGACCGGCCGGAGGCGGTGGGAGAGTGGCTGGATGCCCTGCCCAAGAGTCTGGATCGGGAGGGTCGGATGGCGGAGAGCGGAGAGGGTTTGACGGAGTAGGAATGGAACTGTGATCCTTGTGATGGACTGTATTGGTAACGTTTTGCACCTGTGGCTGCACTGGACTCCAGTTTGTAACCCTTTGCCCCGTGGTATTTGGAGGTTGCGGGGGGCTTGCTGGGGCCCTTTCCTCCTTCTGGGGTTTTGTCTTGTCCTTTCTTTCATATTGGGGCGACAGGCACACTGCACGTTGGGGGGGCTGTTCGGGCTCACGCAGGGGTGCAGGGAGGGGGGAGTTTTGTTGGGGTTGATGGGGGGGGTTGGGGTTTGTTTGTTTGTTTCACAAGGCGGGGTAATATTTTTTGCTGTGCTACTATGATTGTGCTCCCCGGGAGGGGGATATTTTGTGCTGGGAGGGATGGGGGGTAGGGGACTGAGACTTCTTTCCTGGAATGTGAATGGGCTGGGGGACAGGATAAAGCAGGGGGGTAGTCCTGCAGTTCTTGAAACGTATTTCGCCTGACATTGTGTTCTTGCAGGAAACGCACCTCATAGGGAACTCTTTTCATGCCATGAACAGACGAGGATGTCGCCTCCTGGCCCATTCTGGTTTCACCTCTGGCTCGAGGGGAGTGGGCATCTTAGTCAGGACCTCTCTCCCGCTGGTGGTGGATGAGGTGCTCCACGACGACAGAGGGCGCTACACTGCGCTGGTGGGGAGGTGGGAGGGTAAGTTGATTTCACTGGTCGCGGTCTACGTGCCGCCGGGCCTGCAGACGGCCACCTATGCTGATTTGGGGCGCCTGCTGCTTAGGCTCCCGGGGGGGGGGGGGGGGGGTTTGGTACTGGGGGGGGGGGGGGGGGGGACTTTAACGCGGTGGTTTCCGGAGTTGAGGATCGATACCCCCCTAGGGACCTCCCTCGGGCCCAGAACTGGCTGGGGGGCTTTCTGGATACCCTAGGACTGATAGATTGCTGGCGGTTGAAACACCCTGGACAAGCGCAATATACCTTCCACTCCGGGGCCCACGGTAGTCTTTCGAGGCTTGACTATATGCTAGTGCCTGCGGCCCAGGCGGGGATGATCGGAGAGGTGCGACATTTGGCGTGCGGTATATCTGATCACTCCCCCCTTTTGCTGCACCTAGATATCGCCCTGGGGGCGGAGGGGAGGGTGGCTCCGATCAACCCCTGGTACCTCCGGAACCGCACGATTCGTGCAGACCTGGTTAAGTCTTTGGAACACTATTTTAATGATAACGTGGGGTCGGTGTCTTCCGCCATCTCCCTTTGGGAGGCATTTAAGACGGTGCTCCGGGGCCAGGCCCTATCCCTCATTTCCCATACCAAAAAATGCGAGGCGCAGGAGGTTGTTCGGCTAGAAAATGAGATCTCCGAGTTGGAGAGTGATTTGGAGCAAGGTGTTACGGATGACAGATTGCATGTGCTGGAGCTTAAGCAGGCCGACTATAAGGCGCTGGTTACTGAATCTGCTAGGAGTATGAGCAGGGAGCAACAGGGGCGATTGTACGATATGGGTGATAGGGCCGGGAAGTTGATTGCCTGGTTGGATAAGAAGGAGAGAGTGAGTCGAGTGGTGCCAGAGATTGAGAGGGTGGATGGTGTGCGTGTGACGGACCCCGGTGACATTGTTGATTGCTTTGCGGAGTATTTTCACGGGGTCTACTCTCCGGTCTCAGAGCGATCGGAGGAAGACTCTCGACTGCTGCTTCGAGACATTACTCTGCCTTCCCTATCTGATGAGGATAAAGTATTGATGGATGCGGCCCTATCGCCAGATGAGATTGCTTTGGCCATTCGTTCCATTGCCTCGGGTAAGGCCATGGGTCCTAACGGACTTCCCATCAAATTGTATAAGCTGCGCCCAGATGCGATTGCCCCGTATCTCCGGGACATGTTCCTTGAGGCTCAGGCGGCGGGCTCCCTCCCTTCTGACCAACGTCTTGCTACTATTGTTGTTATCCATAAGGAAGGGAAGCCGCGGGATCGGTGTACTTCTTACAGGCCTATCTCTTTGTTAAACGCGGAGCCCAAAATCCTCGCCAAGGTACTGGCCAATCGTCTGATCCGGGTTGTGGGCGAACTGATTCATCAGGATCAATCCGGTTTTATACCCCATCGCAATACCGCTTTGAACCTGCGGCGACTGCATGGCGTCCTTGCTCGCGCGCCATTCATTCGTGAGCCGGCCATCTTGGCATCCTTGGACGCTACCATGGCGTTTGACACCTTGGAATGGCCGTACATCTGGGCGGCATTGGCGAAGTTGGGGTTTGGCCCGGGGTTTATCGGTTGGGTGAAATTGCTTTATGACAACCCACTGGCACAGGTAGTGGTCAACGGACGGGTGTCGGCTCCCTTTGTTTTGGGCAGGGGCACCCGACAGGGATGTCCATTGTCGCCTCTTCTCTTTGCGCTTTGTTTGGAGCCCCTTGCGGAATGGTTGCGGTGGCACCCCTCGATACGTGGCCTTAGATGGACGCCGGAATACGAGGATCGTGTTTCCCTATACGCGGACGATATCCTCTTGTATCTTGCATCTCCGCACAAATCGCTCATTGTATTGGTGGATGTGTTGAGCTCCTTTGGTCGCAACTCCGGGTTGGTAATTAACTGGGCCAAGTCTTGTGTATACGTTCTCTCCGGGGAGGCCCCCGCCTTCCGCGGGGGTGCCCTATCCAGATTGAAGAGTCGGGGTTCACGTATTTGGGTATTTTTATAACCCTGGATCCGGTGGCCCGGTATGAGCGGAATCTTCTCCCCCCCCTTCAGCGCCTAAGGGCGGATGTGGCGGGTTGGCGGCGGCTGCCGCTCTCGCCGCTCGGCCGGGCAGCATTGTTCAAAATGATGTCGCTACCACGCTTTTTGTACGCTCTGCAGAACACTATGGACGTAGTGCCGGCCCGTTATTTTCGGGAGGTGGAGTGTCTCCAGCGTCGATTGTTTTGGGATGGGCGGCCGCGGATTGCTCTTGCCAAACTGACCCTACCGTGGTATGACGGGGGGGGGGTCGCCCTCCTTGACATTAAGCGATATTACTGGGCCTCCCAGTTGGCTGCCGTCAATCACGGGATGTATGGCCCTGCTTTGAACCCGGCTTTTGAGATGGACAAATTGCTACTGCCAGGCGGAGACTATAATCGAGCACTATACTCTGGGTCCCTTGATGCGCGGTTGACGGGCCCGACGCGGGTCGCGGTGCAGGTGTGGCATGCAGCAAATGCGGCGATGGGGTGGAGGGATCGCTTGACTCGGGCTACGCCATTGTACGCGTCCCAGCGTTTGGGTTATCTGTATACTACGAAAGGCTTTGAGAAGTGGGATACGATTGGTATCAGCACGGTAGGGGATCTCTGGACGAAAGGGAAATTTAAGACGTTCGACATGCTGACAACGGAATACCAGTTGAATGATAGGGAATACTATCGGTATGTTCAAGTTCATCATGCCTTGTGTTCCGTGTTTTCAGGCGTGGCGGCTATTCCGGAGCATTCCCCGTTGGAAGACAGAGTATTGGACGGCTATGTGCCGGATAGCACCATTTCGTTGATTTATAAAAAGCTTATCAATGATCGAATGGGTTTGCTGGCCTCATTGCGGGAGACATGGATTGCCGACGGTTTAGAGCTGGACGACGAGGATTGGGTGTCAGCGGTGGCCTCCCCGAAAGAGGTGGCTATCCCGGCCCGATTGCGGTTCGTCCAGCTTAAGATACTACATAGAGTGTACGTCACGGGGCCTGGTTTGATGCGCATGGGGTATTCGGTGGATGGTTTGTGTAAGCGAGGCTGTGGGCTACTAGGGACTTTTCTCCATATCTTGTGGGAGTGTCCGGAGGTGACTCGGTTTTGGTGCAGAGTACATGCGGTGTTAGAAGAAGTCACGCATGTTGCCATGTTGCCGGAGGCACGAAGATGTTTGCTGAATGTCTGGGAGCCGACTAATTACAATGTGACGCAGACGCAATGGGTGACTCTAGGCTATATGGTAGCGAAGCGTGACATTGCACAATTGTGGGGCTCCCAGAGGCCGCCAACGGTCTCCGAGTGGAAGGAACACATGGACTGGTGTATGTTTAGAGAGAAAACGGTGTATGTGGCGAGAGGTAAGCCTGGGAAGTGGATTAAGGTGTGGGGTCCCTGGAACTCCTATCGTGGAGGTATTTGCGCCCCGCCCCAGGCGTGTGAGATGGATGCCGCTCTGTCTCCCTAGCCCCCGCATTCCTGTATGCTCCGGCGACATGCGAATTTGTCTCTTCTGCCTTGCCCCCCTCCCCCCCCCCCCTCTGTTTACCCGGGTTGGTTTACTCCCTCGATACGGGGAGCACATGTTCCTGTTATTAACTTCCTCTGCCTTGTGTGTTTGATGTTTTCTGTTTTTCAAAAATATGAAACCTTTCCTGTTTGTTTATGGACTGCGGCTGCGGCTGACTGCGATGATTAGCACTTAAGTAACTCTTTTGTTGTTTTATTGATGTGAATGTTAAGTCGTGCCTAGGTTTACACTGCGTTTAGCGGCCGGCCTGTTGGTTGTAGGCCCATACTTGTATCTTTTCGAAATTGTAATAAAGGTTTTAAAAAAAAAAAAAAAAAAAAAAGTGCAGGAATCGGAGATCTAAATTGTCTATTGGTATTCAAGCTAATAATGTGGCTGTAGTGGGGAAACTAGGAGGTCCTACAAGATGGCTTTAAATAAAGCCGAAAAGGAATGGGAAAAAGAACGCTGGTAGTCGATCAGCGAAGCTTGTCGCAAAAAAGACAAGTGGCGATTTTGGCTCTTAGTAACCAGGGGTGATGCAGTAAGACCTCATCCACCCAACAATAATGTTGCTATTGATGCCTGGCCCCGTCCTTTTTCCTCAGTATACACTGGAGAGCTTGAGCACGCTAATGAGGCCCTCGCGCCTATATTCAACTGTCCCCGGCCTAATGGGATTTTTACCTCATCAGACAGAAGGTCCAGCATCAACTCAATTGTTGCTATCCCTGGAGATGTCTTTCTCAGTAATATTGAGAATTGGTCGATCTAAATTCTTACCATCGGTATTGCAGCAGGCTCCACAATTCCAGCTTTTTGGAGGGGGGCGGAAGTAATTCCGGTGTTCAAGAAGGGTGACCGCTCAATGCCCTCGAATTACAGACCTATTAGCTTGATCGATAGTGCTCAGAAGGTCTTTGCACGTGCACTCCTTGCAAAAATTCAAACCTGGTAAGTGACAATAACATTTTATCTCCTTATCAAGCAGGATTTTGACAGAAAGTAAGCACTATAGATCAAGTTTTCTACTTTCTGTTATTAGCATGGAAGAATACAACTATTGTCCATCCAGGGAAGCTTATATGTAGCTTTGATTGACCTACAGTCTGCATTCAACCTTATCTCTAGACACAGACTCTGGTGTGTTCTGAAGGAGATGGGCCTCCCCTCCGAGATACTAGCGTTGGTTGTTTGCTTTCATGGGAACAACTATGCAAGGGTCTGTTGGGGTAGCCAGGGCCAACTGAGTGACCTGATTAGGGTATACAGGGGGGTCCGCCAGGAATGCACGTTGGCTCCTACTCTTTTCTCACTTTTTATTAACGGCATTGTACAGCATCTTGCTGACAGTCCAGCCGACGCACCGACCCGGAGGGGTGGGGGGGGGGGGGGGGGGGGGGGGGGGAGGGCGACAAGGTGACAACTTTACTCTTCGCCGACAATACCCTGATAGTCTCCAAGACCCTTAGCGGCCTGCAACATCTTTTAAAACGTTTTGAGTCCTTTTGCGCACTGAGAGGTCTCGAGGTTAAAACTTCAAAGACCAAACTTTTAATGCTGAAACCTCATAGATCTTTCAAGGGTAAGCGGTTTCAGGATGGGCACCCACTCGAGAGAGTAAGAACCTTTGATTATTCGGGTGTCACTCTCTCTGAACATTTTTTTTTTTTTTTTTTTTTGGAAAAAGTTTTTATTGAACAATAATTCGGTTACAAGTATGGGCCTACAACCACCCGGGCCGGCCGCTAGGTACATAAGGAAATATACACATATCAAGGCTGCAATCCGTTCCCAGGGCACTGCCCCGCAGTGGCTCAAGATAGTCCTCGAAGAACAGCAAGCGTCAGTCCAACAATAACAGAAACAAAAAGAAAAACAATAAAAACAAAAGGCGAGTTACGAGGGATACCAGTGCGGTTCAGGCTCTCCCCGGGAGACTCCAGTCAGAACATTTGAGCAATCCGCTAAAGAGAGGAGTACCGGGAGGCCGGGGACGGAGGGGGGGGGGGGGAAAGGGGGTCAAGGGAGATGAACGTCCATATGTGGTTGTTACCAAAAGCGCCAGGAGCCGTCAAGGGTCAGGGGGACATGGCGATATCAGTGTCTACCAGGGGGGGCGTACAGATGCCTCCGCGATACGCATTCCATTGACCCCAAATTCTACCCCATGCCCCCGGCTTGCCACGGGCCACATACACTGTCTTCTCCCGAAACATACACCAGTCCATATTCTCCTTCCATACTGACACGGTGGGCGGCCGTTGAGCGCCCCAATGTTGCGCTATATCCCTCTTGGCAATCATGTTCCCTAGGGCCGCCCACCGAGTCTGAGCCGCGTTGTAGTCATTGGGCTCCCACACATTCAGGACACAGCGACGCACCTCCGGCAGCAGCACAACCCCGGTGACCTGTCCCATAACCGTGTGGACCCGGCGCCAGTAGTCCGCCACCTCGCGACACTCCCAAAGGATATGAAGAAAGGTGGCGCTGAGCCCGCAGCCTCGTTTACAGAGTCCGTCGTCGGAGAATCCCATCGCGACCAAGCGCGGACCCGTAACATACACCCGGTGGAGAATCTTGAGCTGTACCAACCGGAGACGAGCCGGAATGGCAACCTCCTTGGGGGACGACAGTGCAGACTGCCAGTCTTCGTCGTCCAATTCAACCCCATCCCCAGTCCAAGCCTCCCGAAGGCGCACCAGGAGATCCGCCCGGTGATTAATCAATTTTTTATAAATTAAAGAAATAGTACTATCAGGGACATGTCCGTCAAGTACGCGGTCCTCGAGGGGCGAGGAAACAGGGATCTTGGTCCCCTCCCCGAAGACCGAGAGCAGGGCGTGTCGAACCTGGGCGTAGCGGAAGAACTCCCTGTCGGTCAGCTCGTATTCGGCCTGGAGCACCGCGAAAGTCTTGACCGCGCCCTTGTGCCACAGGTCTCCCACTTTGCTGATACCAATCGTGTCCCACTGGTCAAACCCCTTGGTGGTCCACAAGCTGCCCAGGCGGTCGGAGGCAAACAAGGGAGTAGCACATGTCATTCGCTCACTCCAGCCCGTGGCCGCAGTGGCAGCCCTCCAGGTCCGCACAGCAATCTTAGTAGGACCCGTAAGGGTCCGGTCAGCCAGGCGGGAATAAAGTGCCCTGTTGTAGTTCCCGCCGGGAAGCAGGAACTTGTCCATCTCATACGCCGGATTCAAGCCGGGCGCATACGTGGCGTGGTTAATGGCAGATAGCTGCGAGGCCCAATAGTACCTGCGAATGTCAGGAAGCGCGATGCCCCCGTCATACCAGGGGAGAGTGAGCTTGGCAAGAGCAATACGCGCCCGGCCGTTCCACACCAGTCTCCTCTGCAGGCTCTCCACCTCCCGAAAGTAGGCCACTGGGATAACGTCAAAGGAGTTCTGGAGTGCATAGAGGAACCTGGGAAGGGACATCATTTTAAACAGCGCGGCCCGACCCAGCGGGGACAGGGGCAGCCTGCACCACCGGGCCGTGTCCTCCCGCAGCCGCCGAAGTGGACGCAGAAGATTCTGCTCGTAGCGAGCCACCGGGTCCAGCGAAACGTATATCCCCAGGTACTTAAAGCCGCTCAGAGATATTTGAATCGGGAGCCGAGGCGGCAGGAGAGGAGGACCACCAGCGATGGGATAAACGCAGGATTTAGACCAATTGATCGTGAGACCCGAATTGTTCCCAAAGGAGGTCAGAACGTCAAAGAGGACGTTGAGTGACTGCCGCGGTGAGGTGAGGTACAGGAGAATGTCGTCCGCATACAGCGAGACCCGATCTTCAAAGCCCGGGCCCCACCGGATCCCTCTAAGCGAGGGCTCCCAACGGAGCCAGGCAGCGAGTGGCTCCAGGGCGAGAGCAAAAAGCAACGGGGACAACGGGCACCCCTGCCTCGTGCCCCTGCCAAGGGCAAAGGGCCGAGAGACCCGCCCATTCACCACCACTTGAGCCATGGGTCCCGTGTAAAGGAGCCTCACCCAGCCAATAAATCCCTCTCCAAAGCCGAATTTATCCAAGACGGCCCAGAGGAATGGCCACTCAATAGTGTCAAATGCCATCGTGGCATCCAAAGAAACCAGCACGGCCGGTTCGGAGAGGAACTCCGCCCTGGCGAGGACCCCGTGCAGACGCCGCAAGTTAAGAGCGGTGTTGCGGTGCGGGATAAAGCCGCATTGGTCCGGATGAATAAGGTCGCACACTACACTCAACAATCGATTGGCCAGGACTTTCGCCAGGATTTTAGGCTCCGCATTGAGCAGTGAAATAGGCCGGTAAGAGGTACAGCGGTCACGAGGCTTGCCCTCCTTGGGAATAACGACTATAGTGGCCAAGCGCTGGTCGGCAGGAAGGGAACCCGCCGCAAGAGAGTCGCGGAACATGCGGCCGAGGAAGGGCGCAAGCTTATCAGGACGCAATTTGTATAGTTCAATGGGCAGACCGTTAGGACCCATAGCCTTGCCCGAGCGAAGGGAACGAATCGCGGTCGCTATTTCATCCGACGATAAGGGGGCGTCCAACCGCTCCCGGTCCTCAACGGACAGGCCGGGCAGAGCAATATCTCTCAGTAGGAGGCGAGAGTCATCCTCGTCCCTGTCAGTCACCGGGGAGTACACCGCCCGGAGGTGATCAGCGAAGCATTCCACAATCTCATCCGGCTCAGTCACACACACACCATCCGCAGCACGCAACTCGGGGACCACACGATTCACTCTCTCTTTTTTGTCCAGCCACGCAATCAACTTACCCGCCTTGTCCCCCGCGTCATACAATCGGCCCTGCCGCTCCCTATACATAGTTTTGGCCGCGTCAGTGACCAGGGACCTATATTCGAACTGTTTCAGGCTAAGGGCATGTAGTCCGTCCGGAGTAACATTCGCCTCCAGGGCCGACTCCAGCCCCGAGATGTCAGTCTCCAGCTTTACCACCGCCTCGCTCCTAACCTTCTTGGCCACCACTATCTGGGCGAGGGCGTGTCCGCGTAGCACAGTTTTAAAGGCTTCCCAAAGGGACAACGCAGACGACACCGACCCCTCGTTTTCACTGAAGTATTGGTCCATGGCCTTAACCAGGCTGTCACGAGTCACAGGGTCCCGCAGGTACCAGGGGTTAATGGGAGCTATCCGACCTGCGGACCGCGACCCGGTGTCAAAGAGAAGCCACAGCGGAGAATGGTCGGAGATACCACGCGCCAGGTGTCTGACCTCTCGAATCCGACCAGTCTGCGCCGCGGGCATAAGAAAGTAGTCTAACCTGGAGAGACTCCCATGCGCCCCCGAATGAAAGGTGAACTGACACTGGGTCGGATGCAATAGTCTCCAACTATCCACCAAGCCGAAGGTCTCCAACATCCCACCCAGCCATGACTGGGCAGCGGGGAGGGTCCTAGGTGGGTGACGATCCAGTTCACCCGAAACCACAGAATTAAAGTCCCCGCCCATGAGCAGGAGGCCGTCCGGAAGGTCAAGCAGCATTCGACCCAAGTCAGTGAAGGTGGAGTTCTGGAGGCCCGGGGGGACGTAGACTGAAACCAGGGTAAGGGGCTGCCCCTCCCACCTCCCAGTCAAACACACATAGCGCCCCCTGTCATCAGAGACTATCCTCGTGATCTCCACCGGAAGGGAGGTTCGCAGGAGAATGCCCACCCCCCTGGAGCCAGTTGTGAAACCAGAATGGGCTACGAGGCGGTATCCCCCCCTGTTCATCGCATGGCAGACATTGCCGACCAAATGCGTCTCCTGGAGAAACACCACATCAGGAGTCAAACGACGCAAATATTGCAGTACAACACCCCGCTTAATACGGTCCCCCAACCCATTGACGTTCCATGACATAATCCTCAACCCGTCTCCCCCCATCCCATCCAATAGCTCAAGAGGCCCCCAGCCCGCAGCACCGCTCCCAAATACGGATAAAAATCAATACCTCGCCCTGTAAACAAAAAACACACAACTAAACAACCCCTCTTCCCCCCCAACCCCACCCCAAGTCCAACGCCCCCCACCCTGCACCCCTGCGGGCCAAAGACCCCCCCCAACTTGCAGTGTGCCTGTCGCCCCATTAACCCCATTCTACAAAAAGACCCCGGAGGAGGAAAGGGACCCGTACCCGCCCGCACCCCTCACGGGTCCTGGTAAAGCACAGTATACAAAAGAAGTAAGACCCAACTGTACAGTGCCAAGCCGTAAAAAGTAAGGACCAAAGGTCAGTCTAAGGGGACCCGTCACCTGCGGTGCCCCCAGAGGGCCCGGGCCGGCCACCCCCGTCCGGCAGCGAGTCCAGCCAGTCACTTGCGGCCACAGGAGAGTCAAAAAAGGCTGTCCGCTCTCCATGCTCCACTCGAAGTTTCGCCGGGTAGATCATTGAGTACGTCAGGCCTAGCTCGCGGAGACGGCGCTTCACCCCTTGGAATCCCATCCGCTGTTTCTGGACCAGTTGCGTGAAGTCCGGATAAAAGTTGATGGTCGAGTTCTCGTAGCGGACCGGGCCACGGGTCCGTGAAGCCTGCAGAATAGCATCGCGGTCCCTGTAGTGGAACAGTTTAGCCACGATAGGCCTCGGGGGGGCCCCCGGCCGCGGCCGGCCGCCCGGAACTCGATGGGCCCGCTCCACAGCGAAGAATTTGCTTAGGCCAACCGGGGACAGCTGTTGCAGGATAAGTTCCTCGACCACGAGGTCCACCGGGCGGCTGTCGGAGGACTCCGGTACCCCAATGATGCGGATATTGTTGCGTCGGGCCCGTCCCTCGAAGTCCTCAAGCCGCCGGGCCATATGGTCGTTGACCACTCTAATGTCCCCAAGCGCGGCCCGCAGATCCGACACCTCCGCACCCAGGGTGGAGGTCCGTGCATCAAGGGCCTGGACCTTCTCGTTGGTTTTAGAGAGGTCGGCCCGAATCAGGGTGACGTCGATCGCGACAGTGTCGATCTTACGGGCCAGGGCCTCATATTGCGTCGCGATAGTTTCCCTGATGCCCTCGATGGCGCCCATAATGTCCTGCAGGGAAGGTTCCGCAGCGACGGTCGTGCCTCCCCCTGCAGCATCCGGGGAGAGGCCAGCAGCGCCAGGGGACCTCCTGCCCTGGGTATAGCGGTCCATGTTGTTGCTCTGGACCGCTCCCCCGCGCAGTGAAGCCTTGGTCTTGCGCCCCTCCGGACCCCCTTTGCCCGCCATGTGAGCGCAGTCACTCAATGGGACCTCCGATCAAGGGGTGCGCGGGTGCCAGCGAAAGGACCACAAACCGTCGGTGTAGGGGCCGGAGGCGTCAGACCCGCCAGTAGCAGATGAAAGCAAACCTCGGGCAGAGGCCCAGGAGGCACCTCGCCACCTTGAGCACGCACGCCAGCTGATCTCCTGAAGGCCAAAACCGAAACCGAAAGTGCTGAATCGGTAACTGGCACCGCGCTGAGGCCGCTGTTGTTCAATTGCAGCCCGGCCCCACGGGTCACCTTCACCCCGGCCACCTCCGTCGGGTGGGTCCCAAAAGTTCCGGCGACGATAACTCAGGATTCCCAGGTCCGATTAGAGTTTTGAAAAGAGATATATGATCAGCTGGTCTTCCTCTCCCAGATTCCATACACCAAATCAGGATAGTCTCAGGATATATTCCGAGGAGCAGAAAGGGTCCGGGGAGCCCTGTGCTCACGCGACCATCTTGGATGCGCGCTAAGCTCCTCCCTCTCTCTGAAGATTTGACTTGGAAACATCATGTTAAGATGCGGGACCTCAAGCACAGGAGAATCACAAGGGCCCTGATCAAATAGCACAAGACCTTAACGAGTAAGCCAATAGATGCCCCTGTTAGCATTTACGATAATAAGGCTGTGGGTGCAGCTTTATACAGGGCTGAACTCTGGGAGCTTGACAAATCGGATGCATTACTTGCAACCGAAAAAAAATTCTTAAGATTATGCTCACTTTCCCCAGAGCACTCCCCTACATCCGATGCGATTAGACATGGGCAGAACCTCAATTGTAGAAAAAGCTCAGTTACGACCCTTACTCTTTTGGCTATGCCTAAAAACTACCCCTGAGTTACATCAATATGCTGCTGCCCTGGATGAGGTAAAAGCACTTGATCGCTTCAGGAAAACTGAATGGATGAATAAGATGAAGTCCATGATCGCTACAATCGGGTTGAAAGGTGCATGGGACACTAAAGACCAAGCATTGTTACAGAGTAAAGCCCTGATCAAGAAGCGATATTGGGACTGGGTGGCACAGTCTTCAATTCTTGTCAAACTTGGGGCCATTTGATACTTGATTTGATAAAGTTTAAATTGGCAGGTGCCTTTGAAATTACGTGGAGGCTATCACAAAATTCCGCAGGATAGGAAGCTTTACATGCAATTCATATTGGGCTCCCTTCCTGTAAACACCTTCACAGCCTCCTGGCGCCAGTCCCCTACTGTATCGCAGCTTTGTCCAGGCACTGCCCTCGCAGTAAAGTCAATTAGCCATATTTTCTTTGTGTGCCCTAGATACAAACTAGCAAGAACTAAGTGGTTGGCCCCAGCATGCAGGCGGCTTGGTACCTGTTGCCATAGTGAAGCCTTGCACATTTTAAAATCTGACTGAAGCCTTTCAATAGTTTGTGCAGTCGCCAAATTTCTCAGTAGGATGTGGATAATCAGGATGTCCATGATGTAATTACAGCCATTGTAATTCTTTTTAAAGATTTGTTTTTAAATTATTTTATTTATGTATATAACCATTTCTGATTTGGTTTGAGTGCTATTTTTACCATTGTGCCCGCATGGCGGGTCATCCTGGTTCGTTCTTACAGTAAACACTTATGCGGTCATAGCTTAAACTGTCTTGTAAACCCTTTTAATAGCTTTTATCATTGTTTAAGCAATTTTGTCTAAGTGGCCACTGTTAGATGAGACTGATCTACTGTTTTATGTACGTATACATCTACTTCTTTTGTATTGCAGGTACAACATTTCCTAGGTTACCATTATATTATTGTTGATCAATGTTTTAGATGGTCTGATAGTTTTTATCTATCAGCTTTAGTATGTTATGCTCCATTTTCTTTTGGCACAGTATGCATTTGCATTTTTTGGTCTTCTCACCATTGGTTGCAGATTATTAATTGTTCCAGATTTCAATACCATGTAGTTATTAACCTCCTTATACGGATAGTAAGATGGACTGTGATAGTTTTTAGCTACCAGTTTTAGTATGCTGCTTCATTTTCCTTTTGTACTGTATGCATTTGCACTTTTTGGTCTGCTTACCAGAGTTTGCAGATTATTAATTGTGCTGGACTTTTAAACCATGCAGCTATCAATCTCCGTATTTGGATACACAACTTGTTGGTTGTCATAACGAAGGTCTGGTTTGCCTACAGTCAGTGAATTTATATGCCCGTTTCTATTCTTTATCTACTGTATGCATTGCACTTTTATGGTCGCAAAGACCGAAATAAAGTTATAGTATTGGTAAATAAATGTTTTTGAACTTATACTCCATGGCTTGACACAGCATATGAACGTCACCAAAATGCACAGGACGTGCATAATAGGCTTACTTCATACCCCTACTGACTGAATCCATGTCAGAATGGGTCTCCTTCTGTCCAGTAACACTTGATCTCATAAGTAAATTCTACTGAGCCCTTCCCACCAGACTCCGTGACCCAAACTGTGAAAGCATGACTCTAGATTATTATATATATATATATATATATATATATATATATATATGCTCTTCAACAACACTACTGCATCCAATAACAGTATAAAAGGACAAACAATAGAATACACATTCATTAGTCTATGCCCTTCAATTCACACATAGTTATTAACACAGATCAATACACAACTAAAGAACTAAAGAATCTTCATTATTAACAATTAACTTTACTCTAAACTTGATATACCTTGCAACTTTGTTACACCGACTCTAATAATGCTACAATATGACTGACTAACGCATACAACTAGAATTACAGACCAACTCTGAGCTCCACAGAGCACTATCCTACCCGTCCGCAAAGAGCTTTAATGCCTCCTCAGGGGTAGTGAGTGCTAAATACAGGTTTTAAAGCCTGAAGCAAAGCGGGAAGCAGAATTGGGTCAAGGAATCTTAGAGGAAATTAGGTCAAACAGTAGGAAGAATGATAAAACGTATTCTTAAATATTAAGTAGATGCAGGATAGATAACACTTAGATTTGTTGATCCCAGAAAAAAATTTATTAACAGAATCTTTTCAGTATTAAAGAAAAGTAGAGGCAGGTTAACTCGCATTTACCAAGCCAGTCAAAAAGGCACTTCTTTAGGAGGCGAGATTATATTAAGAACGGAGCTCCCATTCATACCAAACTCAGAGAAAATATAGTGATGTGGATTTTTAAGTGCAAAGAGGAAACATTTAAGACACTCTAGGTGAAATACTAAAGAATTCATGGAAGCCTAGTTTATGGGCCTAGTTTCATTAACTTCGAGAAGATGTTTTACAGAACATAAAATAACATCAGAATGTGTGATGAAATTCGGCTCAGTTTTATTGAGAAGCAAGGAACTCCGCATCTAATATTTTGATTGAATGTAGGTTTACCCCCGTCAATCTTCTCTATGCCAGGGCTCTCTTCTCTTGACCGATTTACCACACCTACTTCCAACTATGCACTTTTTAGGTCGAGCCCAGACAGCGCTTGTGCGGTGTCTTCGCGACATGTGTGCTCTTAATGGGCTTACAGCCCGCCTATTGCCTTTTTATTCGGTACTTCGATTGTCCTTTAAGAAGGGTTGCTTGCTTGTAGTTAATCTTTTCTCTTTGTCCCTCCTTTTTAGGTCGAGCTAGACAGCACATGCAGTGTCTCTTCGAGACCTGTTGTAATCAGTCTGTGTACAACTGTAAAGGGTTAGGACCCCAATCATTGAGGCTGAGCCCCCAAATATATTTAAAAAAAAAACAAGTGCCAACACTGATCTGTTATTAATTTTTCAAGAACTGGAACATCGAGGAAAACAATGTCACCATGGAAAATCAATTTCCATTTGATTTAATAAAACTTAATTTTTTAGCCATCAACACAAAATTACCAAAGTTACATTCAACACACTGTCATATCTTTAAAAACTTTATTCACGTAAATCGCATCACCATCTCTTTACAAAGCCACTCTTTTTCTTACATACCTCAATGTTTCACATTCGCATCACTTTCAACACCCATTCGCCCAACTTATATCACACTTTTTAACCAATACTCAGATTCATACTTCCCAAAACTAACAGACAACCCACACCCAGCCTACTTTCCCAAAACAATTGTTCAATCAGAATACATAAATCAAATCATAACAAGGCCAAAGATCAAATACGTTTCATACAATTCAAAACTTTTTGATTCTTTAAATAGCATGCACAAAACAATTGGCCACGAAACAAAGGTCGACGCGTTTCGAACCCCTCTCACTACGGGGTTCTCTTCAGGACCAGAAAGCTGTAAAAAAGACAAATGACAATTCCTTAGTATCTAATTCATCGCATGTCTACCCCTAACCTCTTTTCTCTCCGCTTCGAGGACAAAACTCTTACCTTAATTTGCATTGTTGCTGGATCAGCCGATCCATGCCTCAAAATCACAATGTAACATATCTGAAAAACAATATGACTTCATAAGGACCAAAACCCGGACTATAAAATATACAATCTCTGAAGTTTTTAAGGGCCCTAAATGCTTACAGTTCGAATGTGGTGATGAAACAAAAACGATGACGATTTCTTCAAAAAGGTCTATAAATCAGCTCCCTTCTTGACTTGGCACTGAAAAAAAATGATAATCAACACGCGGACGAAGGTGTATGCTTGGATCAAACCACTACTGTTATTCAAAATGCTTTACTCAGAAGCGGCTCCTACCTTATTGCGTTTAGGAGCCCGGCTACGCCCAACAAGTTTGTTCGCAGTCACAACCGGCTTTGGTTTCCTGCTGGAAGGAAACAAGTATTCTTTCTTAAAAAAAGCGAGTGACCCCATAGAAGGTGGCGGGCTATGTTCGTGAAAAACATATCAGAGCCATATTAATGCTGGAGTTTAAAAAGAATGCGCGCTTGAGATGCATTAAATCCAGGGCCTCACAAATATGCTTTAATGGCATCAGCTCCAAACACAACGTAAAAGTATCTCGTCCCGTGAACCTGACGTACCTTAGCAGCAGTGGACTCCACAGTGTCTTCTCTACCGTGAGGACCGGTGTGCATCGCGGCAACTTCCAACTTGAGGCGGAAGTCTTTTTACTTACTAGGTCACGCCTATTCCAACCTCTAGGCCTTATGGGAGATGTAGGCAAACGTCTCCCTTATTTTTGTTTATCTTCATGGGGCATGTATGACGGGATATCAATTACGGTAATACGAATGTAAACTATAAACGGGCTCCAAGCATTAATGCGGGTCTATTTCTATGAGCTGTTAATGATCAATGTCTTATAAGTTGTATATTTCGGACAATTCATTAAGCCCATCTACTGCCGTGCTGAACTTAACAATTAGCATTGCCTCACGTCTTTAGTTTTAGTTCCAAGTCCCCTCCACGGACATCTAGTTCCACTTTAGATATTACAGTCCATTGTAATTCTTGGATGGTATGTGATTTCAGCCTCCAATGATTTACTAGAGGTGCAGTCTGGACATTTTTGCGCATCCTTGACTTGTGTTGGATAATCTTAGCCCGAATTTCCTGGTTGGTTTTGCCTATATAAAGTTTCTTACACAGGCACCAAATTCCATATACCACATTTTTTGATTTGCAATTTGTTAAGGAGTCGTGTTTCCAGTGAATTGAATTATGGTTAAACAACGAATTTTCTTGTGTTGAATCACAACAACCACAATTCCCACATTTGTGGTGTGCGACTACAGGAGGTAGACCTACAAAATCACGTATTGTACTCGTCCTCTGTTATGGCATTGCGGCTCTGACAACTTGGTTAGAAATACTTCTGTCTTTTTTTAAACGCGAACAATGGAACAGAAGTTAGCGACTGATTTAAGTTCTTCACTAGGTGCCAATTTTGACAGATGGCCTTTTTTAACAAATTTGAATTCGGGCAGAACGTTGACACACAATTCTTTCCATTGACATTTTTTCTTTACGTTCCAGTATTGTTTCACGTGGGGTCCACCAGGCTCTTTTGATTGCTCTCTTTAGCAGTTTTTTCGGGTAGCCTCGGTTTAATAGGCGATCCATCAGGTTGTTGGCATGTAGAATGTATTAATCTTTAAATGAGCAGTTACGCTGTGGAGTCCACCGCTGAGAAGGTACGTCGAGTTCATGGGACGAGATACTTTTACGTTGCGTTTGAAGCGGATGCCATTAAAGCACATTTGTGAGGCCTTGGATTTAATGCATTTCCTGCGCGCATTCTTTTTAAACTGCAACATTAATATGGCCGTGATATATTTTTCACGAACATAGCCCGCCACCTTCTATGGGGTCACTCGCTTTTTTTTAAAGAAATAAAACTTGTTTCCTTACAACAGGAAACCAAAAGGCGGTTGTGACTGCGAACAAACTTGTTGGGTGTAGCCGGGCTCCTAAACGCAATAAGGTAGGAGCCACTTCATATTAAAGCATTTTGAATAACAGTAGTGGTTTGATCCAAGCATACACCTTCATCCGCGTGTTGATTAGAATTTTTTCAGTGCCAAGTCAAGAAGGGAGCCGATTTATAGAAATTTTTTAAGAAATCGTCATCGTGTTTGTTCCATCACCACATACAAACTGTAAGCATTTAGGTCCCTTAAAACTTAAGAGATTGAGTATTTTATAGTCCGGGTTTTGGTCCTTATGAAGACATATTTTTCAGATATGTTACATTGTGATTTTGAGGCATGGATCGGCTGATCCAGCAACAATACAAATTAAGGTATGAGTTTTTTCCTCGAAGCGGAGAGAAAAGAGGTTAGGGGTAGACATGCGATGAATTAGATGGTAAAGAATTGTGTAATTTGTCTTTTTTTACAGCTTTCTGGTCCTGAAGAGAACCTTGTAGTGAGAGGGGTTCGAAACGAGTCGACCTTTGTTTCGTGGCCAATTGTTTTGTGCATGCTATTTAAAGAATCAAAAGGTTTTGAATTGTATGAAACGTATTTGATCTTTGGCCTTGGTAGGATTTGATTTATGTATTCTGATTGAACAATTGATTTGGGAAAGTAGGCTGCGTGTGGGTTGTCTGTTAGTTTTGGGAAGTATGAATCTGAGTATTGGTTAAAAAGTGTGATATAAGTTGGGCGAATGGGTGTTGAAAGTGATGCGAATGTGAAACATTGAGGGATGTAAGAAAAAGAGTAGCTTTGTGAAGAGATGGTGATGAGATTTACGTGAATAACGTTTTTAAAGATATGACTGTGTTGAATTACTTTGGTAATTTTGTGTTGATGGCTAAAAAATTGTTTTTAATTTAATCAAATGGAAATTGATTTTACGTGGTGACATGGTAATCAGTCTGTGGGTTTCAAGTCTATCCCCTTTCTTGACATTGCTTTCATTTGCCTATGTCGGTGTCCTTTAAAAATCTTTGCTTGCTAGTGGTCAGTCCTGCCTCTTTGTCCCTCCTTTCTCTCCCCTGTTTCTCTCACAGAGCAGGGACTTAGTACTCTCTCATTCCGCTATTCTTTATCTTTTATCTGGGGGACTATTTTTTTTCTTGGTTTCCTGCTCTGTTACTGTTGGTCTGTGTTTAGCTTCAGTGCCCTAGCTACTTCCATTCAAATATAGCATTCTTCCCCCACCTACTCTTAATGGCACAGTTGTGTTACTGCTGCCTCCCCCATACCACGGCTCCTGCTCTGTTGCTTGTATTTTTTTATTAGGTTTTTTGCACTTTTCGATCTCCACCCTCAGTTGGGAATTTGCTTAGTTTAGGCTTCCTTTTAAGGGGGATTAGGCTTGTTTTTTTGGTATGGTCTGCAAAGGGTTTACATCCCCCCCTCACTTTCCTGGCTTTTCATTAGTTTCTGTGCGGGCCACTTACTATTCCTCCAGTTCTATATTTGTTGTTGTTGCAGTTTTATATAGCGCAAACTCAACCCGAAGGTATTATAGCACTTTACATGAGCAACCGCCAGTTACATTTCACAAAGTAATTCAGTCTTAAATTAATTAATTCATTCATTTTTTAGGGCAAGAGAAATTAAGTGATTTGCCCAGAAATCACTGCAAACTGTTTGCCTCATTTTCCAAGTTTCTCCACAGTCACACACTGTTCAGCTTGGTTTACAATCTCTACTTAATACAATCACAGTTGTTCCTAAGATTTAGGAGAGGGTGTGAATACGCACTGTCGATAGACATGGTCTGTTGAGAAGTTGCACTGCAAGCCGTACGATGCATTACTTATCACTGACTGTAGATGTCACAGTCTCACGAGCGTCGCTCTAGCTCATTTGTTTTCACTTTCCCAACTAGTGCCAATTGCAACTGCCTATTGCTTCATCACAGATCGGCGCAGCCGTAGTTTTCAAATACACTTGACCCCATGTGGGCAGCTATGCACATGCGCAAGCCAATGCTTTGCATGCTTGGCCCTAGGTCATGGAAAAGTCGTCTCCTGTGACCAAAGCTAACCGCTGCCCATGGAGAGAGTTGCTCTGTGTGCATGGGAAGTTCGCTTACAACCACTCAGAGCATCCTCAGGTAATGCTAATTTGCAGCTCTTGTGTGTACACACGACACTGCCATCAAGGGACAGTAAAGAACATGAAGAGAGTTATCTCATCATGGCCAGAGGCCACTTTTCATACCCGTCATCAAACATTCGCTTGAAGAGGGTACGTCTTTTCAATAAAATGTGCTCATCTTATAGCAACATGCTTCCTTTGGGTTTGGGAGGGTCACCCTCTTCCATCCTGTATAGCCCTCCTCAAATTATCCTTCATTTACTTACATACAACCACCCCATTAAATATCGACTTCACACTCATTCACGCGCCAACAAGTTGAGAGGTATGCTGTAATGAGTGACAGTGGGATCCCTTGAGCCCACGAGTGTTCTAATGGCTCATCATTTATTTATCTATACCCCATAATGCTTGTGGAGTTGATACTTTTGTCAGATTTAACGACGTTTTCTAATCTTGTGGTTTCTATGAAAAGCAGTAGGTCTCAATGACATTTTAGAAGGTTTGGTAAACAAAGATATTGACTGTCAATAGTTATTGAAATTTAAGTAAGCCGCAAGTCATATAAAGCATCTGCTTGACTGGTTAAGCCAAAACGTACTTTATGGTACTGTGACTCCCTTTCACTTGTGTGTATGCCACTCCACCAGCTAGTCACAACTGTAAAGACCTAAAATGTGGTTGTGCCTGGTGCTGTATTCTGCCTACCAGTCTCTTCTTAAAGATCCTAAATTCATGGACAAGGATGACTGTTGTTCCCAGGCTCAGGTTGGGGAACACCCTTCTTTGTTTCTATGCATCCACAACACTCCAAACCAAAACATGTGGGTGAAAGACATGGTCATTTACAATGCCAATAGCTCTAACTCTCGCAAATGCGAGACATTGCATTGAAAATGCTTGTTGCGTTTTGTTTCCGCCCACGGAGCACCATCTAATTACTTGTATCTTTACACTTTGGTACTTATCTGCTCGTTTTGGGGTACCATTTTATTTTTTGTTTCCTGCTTGTGTTTGGCGAAGCTTTCTTTTCTTTTTGTTCCTCATCCTTTTGTGGCATTTGAAAGGCAGCGTGTCTCATTGGAAATGGAGCGCAAGTAGGCAAAGCTTTCAAACCTTTAAATAAATTTGTTTCAATCAGAAGTTTCGTGTTTGTGTGCTTTTGAAGGGTATATGAACTTTATGTGCTTTTGTGGGAACTAAAAGTCAGCGTGCCTTTCCTGTAGAAGCTTATGCTGTAAAACATTTCATTTGTGTGCTTTTGTGGCAGCGGCAAAGTTGCATTTCTGTCCTTACTTTTCATATATTTTAGTTGGAAAGGGTGCTCGGTTTCTGTATGGGCCTGAAAAATCTTTCTCAAAGACCGCGATCAAATGTCAAATGCTGTTTTCTGAGGGCACCTGTAACCGTCCCACAACCCACTCATGCTTTGCAGATTGACCCGTAACACCACTACCGCCATCATCGCTGCTTGCCCCCTCCTTGGTTGTTTAACTCCTCGTCTGTAAGAAGAGTTTAACTCCTTGTGGCAGCCTTGCATTGTTTATTGTACCTGGACGATAAAGGTTCCCCGGTACCTGGCTGTGTTTAATAATTAACATCAAGGAAATTGGTCTCAACACTGAACTAATAGAGCCATTTGTCAGTCAAATCTCCATCAGGTAGCCACAGGAAAACATACTTTGGACTTGCGAGGAATTTAATTTGTCAATGCAACACCATATACATCCATAAAACCGAACTGAGATGGCAAATTCTTAATGACTGTCTCTTCACACAAATGTATCTCCTCAAATGGATTTCAATAGGAGTGTGTGAATGATGTTCGCACTTGTATCCCCTCTGTTCGTCCCTTGTAAAAACAGCTTTCAAACTTTACTTTGCATTGTTCTGCTGAGCCCTAGAGACTGTGCAGTCTTCACAGGTGCAACAGTGCTACCTGTAAGAAAAAAAAAGAAAGAAAGAAAAACAGTGCTACCTGTGCCATTTTTTTATTACAGCAACCAGAAAGCAAGTGACTATAATATTAGGTTAGAACACTAAATCAGCACCCAGAGATCGGTTCTGGCAAATCTAAATACATTAATTAAAACCAGCACCAGTAAAGCTCTCAATGATGGATATATTTGCCAAAAAGAATTTGACTTTCTTAATAAAACTCGAACGGTGACACTTGCCCTGTGTGGAGTCCCTAAGACACAAAAAAACACCACAGACCCACCAATGAGACCGATTGTCTCATCTATCAACTCTAGCACTTTACCGCTCTCGAATATGTCGATTCATTCCTATGTCCCCTGACCAAACTCTATGCCTCTTATATTAAAGATCCCGGACACATGATATCGACCATAGAACACATACCCTTCAATAGTGAAACACAATATCTTGTCACATTAGACATAGAATCACTATATACGAACATCCCTCAAGACCAAGCAGTAGAGGCAGTGGCAACCTTACTAGCAAGAACTCCGGGTGAAAGACCTAATGAGTTCATCCTTGAATGCCTGGACATTGTGCTGCATAACAACTACTTTGATTTTAAAGATAATCTTTTCCACCAAATCAAAGGTACCAGTATGGGCGCTTCTTGCGCTCCTAGTGTAGCGAATATTTACATGGGCGAGTTTGAACTCAAACACGTCTTCAATGAGGTAGCTCCATTCTATGAGAACGTACAAGTCTGGCACAGGTTTATAGATGATATTTTCTTCATCTGGTCAGAAGACCTAGATCTCTTGCAAGTTATTGAGTGGCTTAACCTCGGTAATAAGAACCTAAAGTTTACTGCCAAATACTTCCCAGACAAGGCAGAGTTTTTAGACATTTGGATTGAAAAAGCAAGAGGCAACATTGAGGTTAACCTCTATAGAAAACCTACTGCTAAAAATAAGATCTTACACCATGGCAGCTTCCATCCCAGTTGCCAAAAAGACTATTCCCTATGGGGAATTTTTAAAAATACGGCGCAATTGCACCAACTTGCAAGAGTTCACTTTCCATGCTGAGGAACTTCAAAAGAGACTTCTTCTGAGAGGTTATCCTAGACGGTTGGTTCGACAATCTATGAAGCGCGCTAAATATTACAACAGAGATGTGCTCATTGCTGGCAGAAACAAACATCCACTGGAGAGAATAGTTTGTGTAGTAAACCACTCCAGTCTTAATAACAAAATCCAACAAGTGCGACATAAGAATTGGAAAATTCTTAATGTCAACGAAGCAGAAGAAACTTTGATCAAACCTATTGTGGCTTTCAGGAGGAATCCTAACTTAAGAGACAAACTGGTACACAGCAGATCGTTACCACGAAAAAAGGAAGACCAAATGACAATTGATGGACTACCTCCTATCTTAGGCAATCATAGATGTAGCAATTGCCATGCTTGCTCCTCAGCCATAACCACCTAGACTTGAACCTATGGCATCAAGACAGGTAAATTAAAAAGCCGTACCAATTGCAGAAGCAGTAACGTCATTTACCTTATACTTTGCCCATGTGGTGTGGGCTATATAGGTGAGACAGGCAGAGAGTTCAGACTGAGACTTTCCGAACATAAATCAGCCATTAGGACTAGGAAAACACAAACACCTATGGTAGGACATTTTTTAGATTTGCAACATAGTGAAAAAGAGTTGAAATGGCTCATCTTAGAGAAAGCGGCCCCTAAAAGGGGTAAAGATATGGACAAAATCAGGAAAGATAGGGAAAGCTTTTGGATTTTTCATTGAGACACAGTCCGTAGAGGTCTCAATGAAGAAATAATATGGATAGTGACATAACTTGCCACCATATAAGGAAAGCTTTTCAGCTTCACTCGACTGTTATTATTTGAATAATTGCATTACGGTAATACCACCTCCTACATATAAGACACTGGATATAATAAAAGTCCTTTTATCTTAACACTATTTTGTGAACAATTTACAGTTATTTGCAAACTACTCTGGGCTTTGCCCTCTTTACCTATATTGCTTTAAGTATATATATTTCTCTGTTCAGTAACAACATGTATGTTGCTTTTACTCACCCATATGCTTACTCACATTTCTCATATAACATCGGCAGATAATGGAAAACATTTCTCAATAAACACTACTATATGTAAGCTCAATAACCATCAACTCCTATTTTGATTGAGCGTTTATATATGTCTCATGCTCACCACGTTAGTACTTTTTTTTTTTGTGAAAAATAAATATAGGTCTCTGTAATCGTTACTACCTCAGCAGACCCCAATGCTACATAATTAATATAGTGTTGGTTTGAGTGCACAACACCTTAATTAGTTCTACTTTACTTTATGAGAATAAACATGTACGTTAAACTATAGAATCCACTATGACATATTTAAACATTTCAATACGGTGCCGTTTTCTCGCTTTACTTTGAATCTATCCCATCGTTCACTTAGACTTACTTCTTATTAAGTCGTAAGCATTCCTTGCCCTATTTCAAACATAATATCAGATTTAAATTCCGTAGTTTCTCCCCTGTTTTGGCCCATGTTGCGATATAAATTAGCTTTTTGAAATCTCATGAATCCCTTTCACTTGCTTGCAATTTAACGCAATTATAGATTACCAGAGTAAAAAGTACAACTAAAGCATAGTATTATATCTTTATAGGACTGTGAGATACAGGACACGAGAATTCACTTCCCTTTGAGGTTTCTCCGCAGCCCTCTTACATATTTCAACATGGCGCCGACTGTTGTCACGTATTTACTTTGCTTGCGTTCTCAACTAATTTGCCTTTCTCTCGCGAGCATTCCTTTGCCCAATTGTCGAACAACATCCGATTTAAAACCGTCCCCACATTAGTACCTTTGACTGTCGTCACATACCCACTTACTGCGGCACGGAGAGTATGCGGGATACCAATTATTATAGGTAAGAAAGCTGTTAGTTTTCCGTTACCTTAGTCCAGACTCAGGCCCAGGTGTAGCATTCTGTTGACTCACTTTATTTTCTCGCTCGTATTAGCGAAGGGCACTTCTGACCATTACTGTTGCTTTTTTAAATATTACTTCGCTATGTTCTTCGTGGCACTTTTTGTAAGTGTTATTTTACATCGTTTGAACTTTCATGATATCCACCAGTGTCCCAGTATAGTACAGCGCTGTTTATAACGTTCACTAACACTCCTATATAGCACCTGTTTGGACATTTTTACGCAATGGTTCAAGTGTCTACACTCGTTATTGTGTAGGTGAGAATCCTTGTAGTTTTCTGCAGTTTATTATTCTGCTCAACCCTGCTATCTTATAGAGATCCCTATACGAGTATTAGTGTTGTATACGATATTTATATGCTATTGTTTGGATACAATAGTATAATAATCTTTCTTGCTAACCTGAAAGTTTTTGTCTAAATTTGTACTATTACCGGCTACGGTATTACCTTGCATATACAACTATCTTGGGACCCCCCACGGGATTGAATCTCATGCTGTTTTTATGATTATGAGGATGATTGATGAATGCATGAAGTAGTGTGTATGGTGTATATTATTTTGTTTTTGTAGTTGTGGGGTCATCACAATCAATGTACATTAATTTTGTATGATACGTTATTGATGTGTTCTCTTACTGTACAAATTGTAGATGTCATTTATATGTACACAAAAATAGTGTCTCTCTAATTGATTCAAATAACATTTAAATGAGAAATGTTATTAGAGATACAATTTTAAAGTAAAAAATACATTAAAAGAAAAAATATTTTATAATAAAAATTACAAATCAGCTTAAAATAAAAACTTTTTGTATCTTTTCTATGACTTCTTAGATATAGATAATGCATTGGCAGGACAGAACCTGAATAGGTCTAGCTTAAAGAAATATAGGTCTTGGTAGAGGATTCTTTTTTTTTTTTAATTGACATGTTTTTATTAGGGTTTTGCATGTATTGCATCACAAGGAACAATCACCATTATAAGCATGAATCATTGTACCATAACATCATGGACCTTTAAGAAAGTTATAGTGCGTGTATACTGTAGTTCGTTAGCTGCTGAGATCTCCTGTGATGGCCCGAGAGACTTGTCTTCCCATTGGTCGGTTCTATCTGGCCCCCATGCATACCATCCTGGTCGTGCCTACACCTTCCGTCTCGATCGGGGTCAACCTCACCTCCCCAACTTGGTCTGAGCTGCGTTCCCTTCCTTCCCAGATTCCCTATCATGTCATGTAACTAAAACAACGGTGTGTAAACCGCTAACTGGGGCTATTGCTGCCTACGGGGCGGCTTGGGAAGGGCCCTGGGGTAGGGGGGGGGGGCCCGAAACTGGGTAAAGTAGGGGAGGGAAGGAGGTAGTGAGTGAAGTATGGGGGGGGGAGAGGGTGCGGGGTCGGCAGACGAGAAATTCCCGTGGTAGATTATGTATGGACTGGTGGTAAGTGTATGTGGTGCGCTCCGGGGGGTCCCCGGGGGGGGGGGGGCGGGCCCACCACTCGGCACGAAGCAGGGGACTGGGTTCATACTTGCCCTCATGTCTAGGTATGTTACCTACCTTATGGGCCGCCCGCATCCCCCGCCGATCCGGGGCAGTCGGGGGAGGCCGTAGGGGCGTGGGGGGTGGATTGTGTCATGTCTGGGGCCTCCCCCGTCGCGCCTGTTTGCTTAAAAAGGATGAGGAGCTGCGCCCACTCCATAGATATCGGGCGTTTACGGGCGCCCTTTGCCTCCTCCTCTCGCAGCAGCTCCTCCTCTGCTGCTCCCCACTTGAGCACCGCGCCCACCCATGCCGGACCGGATGGCCCCTCCGGGGCCCTCCAATGCATCGCGATGTTTCTCTTCGCGAGGAGAAGGGCCAAGGAAATGAACTTCCATTGCACCTTCGCAGATTTCCTCCTCGGGGTTATCCCCAGCGCGCATTCCTCCCAGGTGGGGGCGGACGGGAGTTCAGTTGTTGCTTGAATGGCTTGGTGTACTCCTCCCCAGAAACGTTGTATGGATGGGCAGGCCCAGAACATATGTTTGAAATCGGCGTCTACCTGGTGGCAGCGGGGACATTCAAATCGTGTATCGGGGTAAAACCGGTGGAGTTTGTCCGGGGTGAGGTATGCCCGGTGTAGGATATTAAATTGAATATTTTTGAATCGCGCTTTCCTGGACACCTTTTTGGGAGATTCCAGGGCTTTACGCCACTCCGCATCGTGGAATACTCTGCCTGCGTCTTCCCATGTTTCCCGAACTTTGTCCAGGGAGACGTCTGTGAGCTCCCGGATCGCTTTATACAGCCAGGTGATGAGGTGGCTGCCTGCTCCCATACGCAGCACTGTGTGTAACACCGGATGCGTCGGGGGTTCCCCATCGCGTGCGTGCCAGAAATGGCCACTACTCTCCAGCAGCTGCCTGTGTTTCAAAAACTGCCCTTGGGGGAGGTCATGCCACTCCACCAGTTGTGCGTATGTCCTCAGTTGTCCCTCTTGGAACAACGCCTCCATCTCTGTGACCCCATGATCCGTCCACACCTGGAGGGCCCTCGTGGTGTAGTATCCGCTCTGTCGGGGGAAACCCACAAGGGGGAGTAGAGGGGAATATAGTGGCTGGCCCTTCGACATGCGGTGGATCCTCATCATGCATCTGCGGGCTATAGCGACCTGGAGCGGGTGCGTACGTGTCGGTTTGGAGCCCGGCATGAGCAGTCGGCGGATCACAGGCAGAGGCAGTTTGCCTCCCTCCGTGGTCGTCTCCCCTACGTGTCGTTCCGCCGTCCAGTGGGACAGCCACTGGAGTTGTGCCGCGAGAAAGTACGATTCAAAGGATGGTGCTCCCAGGCCTCCGGCTGTCGTGGGGAGGTACAGGGATGACAGGGAGGTTTGCAAAGTAGTAGAGCATCCTTGGAACCATGATCATTTTTGCCAGAGCAACGCGCCCTATGGATGCTAGTGGCAATGTCTTCCAAAACCCTACAGCCGAACGCAGGCTTGTCAGTGCCCCTCGGTGGTTCCCCTCGATGAGGTCTCTGGGGGAATGATATAGGCGCACCCCCAAGGATCTGGGGGCCGTCCCGTCCCATCTCAGCGCCTGATCGCCCAACGTTATCTCTAGGGGTTCCGCGTGGGTGCCCAAAGGGAAAATGGACGATTTCTCCCAGTTGACCCGGAGTCCCGAGATTCCCTCGTACTCTCGTAGCGTTGTCCAGATGGGCGTGAGGTCGGCCGAGATATCACGGACATATATCAGGAGGTCGTCCGCATATAATGACACACAGTGGGTGACGTCCGCTATGGGTATCCCCAATGTTTCCCCCTCCCGTCGTAGTCTTATGGCCAGGGGTTCCATTGCTAGGGCGAAAAGGAGAGGAGAGGAGAGAGGGGGCATCCCTGCCTGGTCCCGCGGGTCACTGGAAATGGTGCAGATATAAGTTTGCCGAGTCTCACTCTGGAGGTGAGGCCTCCGTACAGTAGCTGGGTATAGGCCAGCAGCGAGGGCCCAACACCCACGTGCCGCAGAACCTCGAATAGGTACGGCCACAGCAGGGTATCGAACGCCTTCTCCAGGTCCAGGACCAGACACGCCGCCCTGGGAAATCGTTCTTTCGTCTGATCCTGAATGTGGAAGAGGCGGAGCAAATTATGTGAGGTGTTACGCCGGGGAACGAATCCACATTGGTCCGCATGCACCAGTGTGGGAAGGATTTGGCTGTAGCGATCCGCTAAGATTTTCCCGAGGATCTTGCAGTCCGTGTTCAGAAGCGTTATCGGCCGGTAGGACGCCGGGAGCTCGGGGTCTCTGTATGGCTTCAAGAAGGTCACCAATATCGACGTCCGCATCGAGTCTGGGAGCATTTTGCGGGCTACCGCCTCTTCGTATATGGAGACCAGCCGCGGCGTCAACAGTGTCGCGAATGTGTGGTAGTACTCAACCGGGAATCCGTCCGTGCCCGGTGCTTTCCCGCGTGCTAGGGCTTTAATTGCTTGCTTCACATCGACCGGTTTGAGTTTCTTGTCTAGTTCCTTCCCGATTGTGGGGGGAATCTTGGGCAGGGCCGATCCGTCTAGGAAACCGGCAAGGTCTCCCGAGGGTCTGACCCGTGGGGATCGGTACAGGGCCGCATAGTACGCGTGGAAGATGTGCAGGATATCCGTCTGCGTACATTTGAGTTGCCCGTCCGGGGTCCGGAGTTCTGTGATTGGGCGCGGCGCTGTGTCTTGCTTAGCTAGCCAAGCCAGTAGGGATCCCGCCCTATTCCCCTCTTTGTGTGTCCGAGTCGCGTATGCCCGAAAGTTATATTTGCGCAGATCTCGCAGCGCCGTTTCGTGGGAGGATTTGGCTGCTGATAGTTGCGCCTCGGTGGCGTCTCCTTAGTCTACTCTCTTCGAGAGTTCCGCGAGCTGGGTCTCCGCCCCCTGCAATGCCCTGTCTAGCACTCTTCTGACCCCCACTACTTGTTGAATGCAGTGGCCTCTGGCGCTTACCTTGAATGCATCCCATTCAAATGAACGTGTGGATGCCGTGTTATCGTTTTGCCGAAAGTGGCCCTGCATAAATTCCTCAAGGTTTTGGCGGAATACCGGGTCTGTAAGGCATTCCCGGGGCATCCTCCATGTTGGGATCGGGGGGTGAGGGGGTTTCCATCGGAGGACCGCCGTGTGTGCATCGTGATCCGACACTACTCTGCCTAGGTAGTCCGACTCTTGTACTGAGGATAAGAGCAACGTGGAGCATAGGAATCTGTCTAGCCGGACCCTCAGATCATGTGGGATCGAATGAAAGGAGTACAGCTTCGTGGTGGGATGGCGAGTTCTCCAAATGTCTGCTAGTCTCCATCTGTCTGCCCAGCTGCGGAGGTCTGTGGCCTGCTTGTATGCTGATGAGTGGGCTTGCGGGGGGTGCGAGCGGTCCAGGTGTGGATCCAGGGTGCAATTGTAATCCCCTCCCAGGAGCCATGGGACCGATGTGTGATGGGCCAATGTGCGTGTAAGTTTGCCCCAGTAGCCTTCCTGTTCTGTGTTGGGGCGTATATACTCCCTATCAGTAGTTGTTGGCCCTCTAACAGTCCCGTCAGTATTGCATAGCGGCCCTCTCTGTCCACGAGTCTGCTTTGCTCCTTAAATGGCACCCCCGGTCTGATCCAAACTAGCGCACCCCTAGCGATTGCGGAGTAGGTCGTGGCACATATGCCTCGCCATTTTCTCTGTAGTCGGTCCGCCTCCCCCGCCGTCAGATGAGTTTCTTGTAAGAGCGCTATCTGGGCCTTTTGTCTCTTGATGTAGGCATAAACGGAATATCGCTTGCGGGCTGTATGCATCCCCCGAACATTAAGTGTCAGGAATTTTATGTCCGTGTTGGGAGAGTTGTGAGACATGCTGTGGGAGGTCATGTGTATACGTCCTTGTTGTATTGTGGGCCCCTCAGCTGTCGCGCCCGGCCCCTCGCCCACCACCTACCGTCCGTCTGTGTATTGCATCGTCCGTGAAGGTTGCCTTGCCCGCTCTGGGAATGACAGGGAGGGGACACTGGGGGTAAGGAGGTGAACTGTAACAATGGTGGGAAACAGTCCCAATGCTGGGGGCGTATCGTGCGAAGCGATGCGCCCAAACTGGTTGCCATGGTGTAACTTTAGTTCGTAATCGCTGGGGTGGTGGATCTGGTGGCTGCCGACTCCCGCTCTGGCGGGTGCCCGTAAATCATTGATGTCTATAAGTGTCCTGCCCTGTGTCGGGCTCAGTGGTTATTCTATTCCCTGCGGTCTGCCGGGCGTGCTCGTTTTGTCGCTGACCCGATCCGCGGGTCCCTCGTCAGATGAGTGTGTCCGCGGTCTGGGGGGTCATCGAGCCCTCTCGCGATCCTGGCGTTGCGCTCTTTTCATCGTCCGAGCTAAAGATGTGAGGGCCTCATTCCGAGACTCAGAGGGACTCAGAGTGGCCACCGCCTGGAGTGCCTTCCGACGCTCCGCGATTATCTGTGCGAGGTCCGGGGAGCTGGCGGTGGTAGTTCCGGTCTGCCTGCTAAGCGGCGTGGAGGAGGCCCTCCGGGTCCGGGGACCTGGGTGTCGTTTTCGGGCGAGGGCCGGGGCCATCCCCGGGGTGTCGTGTGTGCTGTTCCGCCCAAGTCGCCGCTTCTCCCGGGTCCGTGAAGAAGTGCGTCTCGCCTCCATAGATGATCTTGAGGCGGGCCGGGAAGAGGAGCGCATATTGTATGTTTTTCAAGCGCAGGGTACGCTTCACTGCCAGGAAGGTGGCCCGTTGCTGCTGGACCGCACGGGAGTAGTCCGGAAACAGCATAACTTGTTTGTCCTCCAGCTGCAGCCGTCCCCGCTGTCTGGCTGCCCGTAGGATAGCGTCTCGGTCCTGATAATGGAGGAGTTTGAGCAAGAAGGGGCGAGGGGGCATGACCGGCTGCGGTCTGCGGGCCGGCACTCTGTGGGCCCTCTCCACGGAGAAAAACGCGGTGAGAACGTCCGCTGGCGTGAATGTGGCTATCCAATCCGAGATGTATTTGACCGGATTGGGTCCTTCGATGACTTCCGGCAAATTCATGATCCGGATGGAGCACCCTTCTAAGTCGTCCGTCTTATTCTCCAGCACCTTTATCCGAGCGAGTAGGTCCTGGAGCGTGTTGTCCTGCTTTTGCACCTGCGGTTCCAGTGTTTGGAGAAGGTGCGCGCTTTGCGCCACTTTGTCTGCCAATTTCCTGTGGTCGTCGCGAAGGAGGCCCAGGCCTGATGACAGCTCGCCGAATCTCCCTTCTAGTGCCACTCGAGATTGTTCTATGGCTGCCAGGACCTGGTCCAGTTTTCTGGACGTGGGGTCATCTTTGACGGGCTCTGTGCCGTGGGAGGGTCGCGCCGGCGTTGGCTCGGTCGTCCTGGACTGGTGAGAGACTGGCGGCATCCCCAGCGCTCTCCCGCCGTTTCGTTCTCGTAGCCGCTGGAGCACCCAGGTCGTCCCTCCGGGTCCTGCTTTTGCCTCACTGTCGCTGTGCACCCACACGACCCTCGCGATCACCAGCCTGGTTAATCGCGCTGTCTGGGACGCCGCGGCTCCCCAGTCTCGTCGACACTCCGTCCGCCATCTTGTGTGCGGTCCGTCAGTGGCCGCGCGCGGAGCCCCCGGCGCCGTCCCAGCCTTGATCTCGGGGATCTGGAGCCGGTCAGGAGTATAACCGCTGTGGCTGGGCTCGGTATGCCTCGTTTCAGGGTCGATGGACGCCCGGGGCAGGTAGGACTGATTGTTTTACGGGCCGCCGAGCAGGAGCCTCAGTGAGAGGAGTCCGCCATCTTGGCTGGCTCGGCCACGCCCCCTTGGTAGAGGATTCTTATTCGTATAATATTAGGTTCATCCTTTCTCAGCCAGATACTATTTTATTATTAGAGGCACGCATCCACTTCTCAGACATCGTATGACACAGTGGTTCTGTCTGTATATCATTTTTTGTATAACGCTTTTAATTGAGTTTAAGTAGGTCATTTTACAACAATAATGGCAAAGCCTATTACCAAGCTTTTATTGGCACTTATTACAGAAAAGTTGATCATCGGCATCAAATGTTATTTTTTTAAACCGTGCTGCATGGCATTGGGGATGCTAAAAAGCTACTAACTATTGGCAACATTTCTTTTTGTATTTTCTGTGCAGTTCTGCCCATTTATTTGCATTGTGACCCTCTCACCAGCTCTCATAATACCGTGGCAGAGGAATGGCAGGATGCGGAGCAGGCCTCCAAAGTGTAGTCTGTGTTTGCCTTCAACAACAAGCCTGGTAATTCCAGTTTACGAGCACCCTTGCGAATCAGAATACAACTTTTTAGGGCTCGGCCTGGCTTGAGCAGCGCATGCGCTGCCCTCGCAATGGCGAGGGCCTTTTGGGATCGATACAATTCCGATGTGCACACGGTGGGACAGAAGATGTGCACGCGGGGACTGGATGCTTTACTGGCGGCATGACAATCTGGGGACTTTTTTTTTCGCCGCCAGTAAAGCATCCAGTCCCCGCGTGCACATCGATGAATCGGTTATAAACATCGTGCATTGTGAGCGCGGGCCGCCTGGGTCGCGCTTTTTTATGTTCTCTCACTATCTCTGTCTTTCACTGTCTCCTCGTGTCTGTGCCTTCCAGTTCCTATCTGTCCCATTGATGCGGTCTCCCACTTTCTTCCCTTTTTAGGTCTCGGGACCATCCGGTCGGCAGACCGGAAGTCCGGAGATTTAATGTCTTTGAGAAGAGGGGCTTGCACCCGCCCCTCTTCTCTCCTGTTCTCCATTGGCTGGCCTCTTAAATGCTGGCCAGCCACTGGAGAAGAGGTCCAGTCACTCCGATTATGCCCCGTCCTTTTCGGATCGGGGGGCGTGTTTTATGCGAGAAGTCTCAGGGAGGAGACAACAGCAAAACACGCCCCCGAATCCGAAAAGGACGCTGCGTTTCTCCGAGGCAGTTCTTCTCAGCCTCGGAGAAAGGCGGTGGTGTCTTCTGGTGCCCTAGCTTGAAAACAGACTCCGTGTCACTGAAAGCCTGTAGTGTTCTGTCCTTTTTTTTAAAAAAGATTCTACATTATACATATCCCTTTTTGAAACCCAGGAGTTTACTTTAGTGAGCCCTTACTGTCATTGTATTGGTTTTACGTTACATTTGATGGTTTTATCCATTTACTGAACACTGAAATATCACTTTTTTTGTTGAAGATTTATATCGCGCTAGCTCGACCCGAAGGTTTTGGAGCCCTTTACATGAGCACCAGTTATGTCACACAAAAACGAATACATTTTTGGTAGGCACAGGGAGGAGATTAAGTGACTTGCCCAGAATGCTGAGCCGACGCCGAGAATGGAAACCGACCCCCCAGCACCAAAGTCGCTGCCTGCCATAGGCTAAGAAGCCTGGATTCCATGAACAGATGCAGCCATTGAGGTGCGAGGAGCGGTGCTTTCCCTAACCACAGTGACTGCACCGGTATGCTGGGATTTCCCCTGGTTGGCTGAGGCCAGCTTTTGGTTGTTTACAGCCTACAGTGTCCTCGAGCAAGTCGAATAAAAATCAAACCCCCTCCCGCCCTCCCCTTGGATGTGCTTGAAGGAAATGTTTTTTTTTTTTCTACAGGGCGAGCGAGTCTGTGCTGGAAAACAGCGTGCCGCGGTATTTTTTCTGACCGGTACTTTTGATTCAGTGATTAACCGCATGATTCATAAATAATTACGAGTTGTTGCAAGCACCCTCCCCGCCCTCCCCACTCCCTGTGAAACCCAGGAGTTTACTTTAGTGAGCCCTTAGTGTCATTGTATTGGTTTTATTTTTTATCCATTTACTGAACACTGAAATATCACTTTTTTTGTTGAAGATTTATATCGCGCTAGCTCGACCCGAAGGTTTGGGAGCCCTTTACATGAGCACCAGTTATGTCACACAAAAACGAATACATTTTTGGTAGGCACAGGGAGGAGATTAAGTGATTTGCCCAGAATGCTGAGCCGACGCCGAGAATGGAAACCGACCCCCAGCACCAAAGTCAACAGCGCTGATCGTCACGCCACATCCTCTCCCCATTTCACACCAGTGTTGGGCAGAGGCACTGCAGGGAAACGAAACTCTGCCTACGATCACACGTTTTCAGGCATGTCCTCTGACCTGGCACGCGTGTTCTCTAAATACAGCTGACTGGCTCTCACGCATGCCTTTATATAGCACCTAAGCCTTTCAGAATAAAAGCGATGTAAATGCAGGTTTATTATTCATGCAATATAATTAGTGCTAATTCTTCCCATTTCGGAGGATTACATACTTTGAAATCCAACGTGCAGATGTGCGGCCCCGCATTTTACAAATGTTGACACCTTAAGCCACCCAGGTTTGGAGGGGGGGCGCATTCTGAAGCTCGTAGTATCTTTGAGTAAAGGCTAAAAGAATTCGATCTAAGAATTTCATTGGTTTTTGGCTAAAAAACCAAACCTTACGAAACGTTTCACTTATGACGTGGAGTCAATTGGCAGCTGTGGTTGAGGTGACTCCTACCACAATTTAAAAGGGTTCACCCACGGGCTGGGTGGAAGGGTTAGGCATAAACACATTTCCTTTCCGTTCAATGCAGAGCTCTTGTTTACTGACCTCCGCTTCTTTCGAAAGGGGGCTGGCGCTTGCACCCGTCGCATCTTGTAAACAATGCAGGGAGGAGCCTAGAAGGGGCCGATTTTCTGCAGATGTGGTGGGACAGCGGCAGTGATATCCTCACGTTATCGTAACTCTCCGCTTTTGTAACAGATGTGGCACGATGTATTGAGGGGGCCTGAGACCAGCGAGTCACCTCCTAGCTGGTAAGATAGTACAAAGTGGTAAAATGCCCGGCGCTGGCTTCCTTTGCTATTTGACGACTTGCTAGTTAATGTTCCCCCATGACCCTCCAGCTGGTCCGACATAATTGCCAGGCCTACTTTGGGGTTCCAGTTCGGCCCTGTTGTTGAGTATCCTACCCAGGGCTTTAAGTGGGATAAAAAAACAAGGGTGGGGGTGGGGGACGGTGTTGCGCCGGGTCGATACGAATTGTATTTTGCTGTCTCTTTTGTCATTGCAACCAGGCATATTGATACAGCAAGTAACATGCTACCTACAACAAGTTAGGACTATTGGCTTTGTCAATCGTTGTTAGTTGCATAAGATAAATTAGCAGTAACTGTGGCTTGTATATAATATTGAGAAAGCATCCACTTGAAGACCTAGTGACACCACGACAATGTTACTGCTCCTGAGTTTCAAAAAGAGACAACAATATAATCATGCAGTGGCTGAACTCGACAGATTAAGAAATATATCCCAAATTATATATAACAGTCGGTAGACGCATGCCTCTACAGTGTTCTATTGTATTTTGAAACCAGAATTGCTCAAGTTCGTATCCTTTCAAAGTTCCCTTTTCAAACAATCATTATCAACGCCAAGTCTGGCCCTGGCACGGTAGTGCGAATTTTGTTTAGTATTAATAAAATTTGACACTTCAGAGAGCAGTTTCAGCAGAGAGGACAAAGAAGGAATGGGCATGGGATCCAAATACTCTTCATGCATATTAGTCTGGGCCACGGGCATTTTGCGATGCTGCAGCGTTTTCCTCATAATTATGGGTTTGCCAAACTTCCCAAATAATGCTCGCATAATAAATCTCGCTTTTGAGAGTGATTAAGCTATTGACATTGTAAATAACAATGCCGTTTCTTTAAATGCAACGGTCTCGGCATTGTTAAAGTTAGAGCTATTGGCTCATTGCTCTTGACAATGCCGTTTCTTTAAATGTTTTAAAAACAAACACATAAACAAAAATAATGTCATGAGCAATGCCAATAGCTCTAACTTTACCAAGGCCGAGACCATTGCATTGTAAATGCTTGTCTTCTTTCCTCCCCAGACTTCCGCTGCCAGCTCTCTCTTTCCCTCGCGCCCCCTTCACCCACAGCCCCTCTTCTCCCACTCGGCCTCACAAGGCCGCAAACGCATGAATCGCGCTTTGTTTCCAGTATATTTCTATACTTAAAACGGTCGGTTATTTCCTTCCTCACCGTCAACACTTCGCTGACTCAGTTTCATCCTACATCTCAGACAAAATATAGAGCGAGCATGGCAACGATCAATGTTCTCTCTGCACCCTGGGACCTCCATGGCGTTCTCTCATGTGGTCGTAGCTTAGCACATTGCCCCCTCACATCTCCTTACCTGCTCACCAACAACACTTGTGCCAAGCACTTTTCCTCCATCCAGGAGTCCTTTTCTCATGTTTTTATCTGCCTTCTTTCCTCCTTTCTCTTCCACTTTCTGCTCCTCATTTCTACCTTTCTCTACATTTTCAACCCCACATGTTTGCTTTCATTTTCTTTCCACCTACCGCTTTCCCATTTGGTTTCCTTCTTCTTTCTTCCCGTCCTGGGCTCCTCCTCCGCTAACTTGATCAATAAATAGCTTTTCTCGCATGCTTCCCATTTCCTCCTTTATTTCCTTTGTATCCCATTTTCACTGTTTCTTATTTTAATTTTCTGACATGGTCTGCCCTTTAACCTTCTTTTCTGTTTCCGATTCTTCGCCCTTTTGTCTGACTTCTGTTCTCATTCTCTCCCAGTCTCATTTTCTTGTTTTCTCCCCATTTGAAAGTATGATGCAAATTGATGTGGTATTGAGAAATCCTGGGTTCTGGCTCCTGAGTAAGCTCAGCTGGAGGAACTGAAGAGAGTTGATGACCGTGCATCACTCTGTGGACCTCTGCAAGAGATGGCGGCCAGGAGCATCAGTAGAAATATAGTCGTGCTTGATAAGACCTGTCGGCCAGGAAGGAGGTAAACCATTGCAGGGCAGGTTCTCTTACACGAAAGGCTCTTGAGTGACATTGGAGGAGCATTGTATGGTCAACTATATTATTATCTATCAAGAGATACAGTAAGATGAAGTGCTGAGGTGACCGTGACCCAGTGAGCAGAGCAGTTTTTCTATGACATTAATCAGAGCAGTCTCTGTTCTCCGTCGAAGGTGAAATGCTGATTGGAAGTCATTGGGGGAGTTCTGGTTAAGATGGGCATTTAGCACACATGTTATCTTCACGGCACAGCAGAGCCAGGAGACAGGCACATAGTCGGCAAACATCTCTGGGCCAGTAGCAGGTTTCTTCAGAAGAGTAGAATCAAGGCGTATTTGAGTTGGTGTCCTCTCGATTCAGGGAGCAGGCTGCGATGGCTGTCCGTCTCATTTGAGTGACTTTTGTAGAGGTTCTTAAGTAGAGTAGTGGTTTTGAGGGCACTGATGGTGCTCTGTTTATGCCACTCCTGCACTGGGATGAATTTAAATGGAGGACAATGAGAGGCAGTTACTCTTCAGGTTTGATATGAAACTGGAGGGAGTTAGCGATTGCAATTTTAGGCTGGAGCGAGTTGATTTTGTCACAGAAGGTAGCCACAAGGTCACTGCGCATGCTGCGTGGACCACTTTGGAAGATCACAACAATAAGGCTGCCATCTCATCTGCCAGTGAGAGTGGGAGGAGCCACACTCTGCAGGAGTAGACACACTGGAGGAGCTGTACCTGAAGGCCAGGCACCACCAACTACTGCTTGGTAACCCACACGACTGCAGTCTGCTGGCGACCCGATCCTCTACTATGCACCTCCCTCCTGCTTCTTTTTCTTGCTACAAGTTCTTATAGTGAAAAAGTATAAAAAGCCAATCACAAGATCACATGGTGCCCACGCGTTTCGTAAGGCTGAATGCAACAGTGGTTAAGGGTAGGTTGACTTTATAACTCATCTGATTCCACTTCAAACTTCTGTACCACAGAAAGTCCAAAAAAGGAAGGAGCGATTACGACAATATCATTGTCTTACACATTCCCAATTATTTGTATTTATTTTGCAATTTTAATGCACACATGGATATTCCTTTTATCTGTGAAGTATCAGGTGTACGGGTAGTGTTTCCTTTACATAAACGTTGAAGCAGACCCATTCCATCATGGCTGCCTTCTGTATTTAACCTGCATACTTGGTGCTGTAGTTTGCAAGGGTTGTTTCCTTGGGATCATGTTTATGTGGGATGTTTGTTGTCAATAATAGCACAATGAACAGTGTTCTGCTAAAACAACAGAACATTGGGAGAGAGCGGTGCAGATCATCCTCATCCAAGGTATGTGGGAGGCACCTGGCTTGAGCAAATGGGCCCGGGTAAACTTAAGGCACTCATTACACAGCAGAGTGCCAGGTGAGTAGCTCATCCAGTCCTGGTTTCTACTTTACCTCCTCTTCTATACACTTCCTGCGTCCTTAATGGGAAAAACTAAATTAAACTAAAAGTTTCCAGACACAACCTTTTTGGGGTCGAATTGTCAGATTGCGATCTTTAAAAAAAGTCAGCTTCTGCTCTTACAACAGAGCCCTCAAGGGAAGTGTCTAATGTCAATGAACCCACAATTGTAACCCCCTCCCCCGCCCCATGTCTCTGCTGCCCTCAATGCGTCCACAGGCATTCTATACCTAAGCGCTGCAGTAGGAATATATACTGTTACTACGCATGCGAATACAGTGCATGCCATTACAACACAGTCCTTAGAATGGCCACGTTGTTACCATGTATACAATTACATCGCAAGCCATTACAACAACTTGCTGTAGGGGGTGCGCTGGCCTTAAGAATAGTATTATTTACTAGTCCTACTCCAGTTTGAGCAACAGCAGGGAAGGTGTTGGATTCTAAATCCAACACCAGTGCGGCCCCCTACAGCAAGTCGTAGTAATGACTTGCGATGTAAATGTATGCGTGGTAACAACGCGGTTGTTGTAACGACCGCGTTGTAATGGGACCACGTTGTGAAGATAGCGTCGTAAACGCTGTTTCCCCTGCAGAACAGGTGGCAAAATGTCATTTAGTTCAATTCACACATATTGACTAAAACTGAACCCATTAAATGACACCCAAACAAAGGTTCTAACATAAGTTTGCTGCATTTCAAGAAACGTCCGTTCAGTTCTGGTCTGAATTGCATACATTAATAAACCTGATCATTTTGAGTGGCCAACCTTGAAACAGGGTGCTTTGAGATTTCCAATATGTAATTAGTGACTTGGCCACAGTCCTAGAGATAACAAGCATTGAAAATGTAATAGGTCTCGCCTTTGATTAAGTTAAAGCCATTTGCTTTGCTAATGGTATTGCATAGCAAAGCCAATGGCTTTAACTTAATGAAAGACGAGACCTGTTGCATTTTCAATGCTTGTTTTTATTACTTCAGTCACAACAAACATGCAATGATAATGGCTGTATGACTGCTCAGTAGTCTTGACAAACAAATATGGTTCATATCTGGAATGCAAACATTGTTTCGAGGATGTTCCACTAAGAGTATGCATGCTTTTCATTACTACAAGGTGCTGGCTTTGACTTTTACACTAGGAAAAAAGCTTTCCTTTTCTTAGTGGGCACATTAAAGTCGGTATTTAGCGTGTAAATACTCCAAAGAAGCCATTCAGATTGTGGGTTGTGTTTTAATACACACTGGAAGCCAGATCCTTTTGATCAAACACAAGCTGTTCAGTGTTGCAATGAAGAAGAAGTATACACAGTTTTAAAAAAGCTAAGAAAGCATAACTTACCATCTTATTTCAAATTATTGGTTGCGTAATGCTCATCTGAACCACGTGACTTACATTTAACAAGTTTATTTTTATTTCCTGCCTAGTATTTCTATTGCTCGATTTTTTTTTTATAATAGTCCATCAGCAAATATTTTTTTTAAATAAGGTAAATGAAAATAACTCAATTCACAAACAACTTGTTTCGCCTGGAAGATCAGTATTGGAAATAAAGTTTGCTTTTTGTGGAACGGAGTCCGATTGTTCATTAAATTTCTTTTTCCTGCTCTGATTTGATGTACACCAGCTATCTGCCAAGAATCTGATCTTCTGTTTGATGTAACTGCACCTATTTTGGGTGAATGCTTTTTGCAATTCCTGTTATCCACCCCCAACCGCCCTCCCATTCATGAACAACCAGCCCTCACGTTCACCATCCCAACCAGAATGCCAAAGGCAATAGCTCGCCCAGTAGCGAGACCTTTTGGCTTTGCCAATGCTTGTTACAAGTGTTTGTGAACTTATGCTCTTAATGTGAATACTAACTATAATCATCTGAAAAAGTCCCACAATATTTTTATGTTTATTATGAAGAGTGGTTAGTTTTCAGTCAATGATTTGCAATGGAAGTTACATCCATGTAAATGTTAGGAGTGCCACAGAGGGGCCCTGGAACGATTGTGACATGTAATGCTCCAACACTTGCAACACTTAAGGTATGTACTTGCAAGCAAGCCAGTCATATGCAGATTCACATTGCTGCATCTTGATACTCAATGAGAACCTTAAGGGTGCATTCTGATACCCAGTCTCAGCACACGATTTATTTCTGTCGATACATGGTTAATGTGCTTGGTTTCCAGCATTTCAGAGGTCACCAGCAATTCCTGAAGATTATAGGAGTGGAGTGGAGCCCACCACAGCAGCTAATGGTCTATCAGTCTGCACAAATTAACAATTTTTCTTCTGCAGCTGCAACCAGGGAAAAGCAGCAGTAGTGTGATAACATACACAATGTATGAAGCAGGTCTATCTATTATTCAATCAGAGCATTTATAAAGCGCACTACTCACTCGTGAGGGTCTCAAGGTGCAGGGGGGGTGGGGGGCTAGGGTACTGCTACTGCTCGAACAGCCTGGTCTAGAGTAGCCTCCTGAAGGTAAGTAGGTCCTGGGTCTGCAGCAGGTTGATGGGGAGGGTGTTCCAGGTCTTTGTGGCAAGGTGGGAGAACGATCTGCTGCCGGTGGTGGCTCTTCGGATGCGGGGATGGTTGAGAGAGTGAGGTCGGCAGAGCGGAGTTGGCAGTTCGGGGTGTAGAAGGTGAGTAGTCTGTTGAGGTATGCCGGTCCGGTGTTGTGGAGTCTACAATCCTATGCAGCAATGGTGAAACAAAGTCACTTCCCTGAACAACAGGTCCTAAAGATTCTGATAGTCTGGCCATCCAAAACCAGCAACTTCTGAAGATTCCATTTCGGACCTCCAGTGCTGCTGATGTGTGGAGGAAGGCAGATTTTGTTAGTCACATCTGATACTGGGAGAGATGACTGGCACCTGGAAGGAATAGGGTCCGGGAGTCCCCCTTTCATTCCACAAACCCTTGTTACTTTATTCAAGCACCAGGGTAGGGTTTGCATGTAGCATTATGAAAAAATGCCTTTTTTATAGTTATCCTGAAAAATAAAAAGCCCGTTTTGCAGGGTCACCCCAGTTTTTCAGCTAAATTATATTCCTAGTTTAGACTCTGCAGGCTGGGGTACTGCTGTTCAATACCCAGTGTATGTGCTCTGACCCCCTAAAACATGTAGCAAAAAAAAAGGCCAATCACGGATTGCCATATGTATCCCAACTACATGGCTTATGTGGGGTACAAACTCCAATCATGACATGCAAAGTTAAATGTCACCTGTGGACTGCATCACTTATTGTGTCATCCACTAGGAAAAACAAAAACATGGCTTCAGGCCAACCAGTGTAGCATGATTGCAGCAGTTTAAACCTGCAGTACGACCTGTTAAAATAATGGTGTTTGGTACAAACCTCCATTTTAAATATTAGTAAGTCACATCTATGTAGGCCTTGTAGCACACAAGAACAAAAGTTACTTACCTGTAATCTGTGGTTCTCCAGTATTGGTATCTTTCATAGATTCCCATGCCTGAATCATTCCCCGACGTCGGAGTGGGTGCCCCACGGTACATAAAATTAGATATATATATATATATATATATATATATATAAACCAAAACATGGGTAACCTAGAACCAGGAAGTAAAGTAGCCAGAAATCAAAAGGAAAAAATCCTCCACTTTCATGACACGTCCAAGTCACTATATATGGTCCAAACTACAGCCAATCAGGTGACAGCATCACCCAGAATGTTCTCCTCAGAGGCTCAGGCTCTCAGATTTTCAAGCTCAAGTGTGCTCCAGATTGAACAGAGCAGAGAAGAGCCTCTGAGGGGAGGTGGGTGGGTTGCATGTGAATCTATGAAAGATACCAATACTGGAGAACCACAGATTACATGTAAGTAACTTTTGTTCTTCTCTAGTATTGGGGTATCTTTCATAGATTCACATGCCTGAATCAGAGTACAGAGCAGTAACTACATAACAATACTAGTGATATCATCATCACAAACATAAGCATATGCATATCATAAGCAATACGTAATCACAAGTATAGAAATATATATATATATATATATATATATATATATATATATATATATATTTATTATCTACTGGCGGTCGCCAGTAGATAGTTATAGTTAGGACCGTGTTTCCATAGGAAATCCGCAACATTCTATTTTGAATAACTTTGGCGCCGATTGACGAATCCTCGCGAAATTTTCAAAATAGGTGGGGCGCTCCGCTCCGCTCCTTCCCTGAAAGTCTCGGGGGGGATTCGTCAAGCGGGGGCTGAGAAAAAGGGGGGGGTCCCAAAACGCGTTTTCCCCATGCATTTTTCCATAGGACCTTTAGTCCAAGCTGCAGCCCGAACGGCTGAACAGAATTACTTGAAATTTGGCAGAGAGGTAGTCCTCAGGTCAGGGATGTGCCTTTTGCAGGTCTGGTGTAAATCTGTTCAGTATTTCCTGAGAAAATAGCATTTAAATCAATATATATATCAATAGGCGCGCTCCGAGCGCGTACCGTAAGCTTACCGTACGCGCACGCTGCCGTGCGCGAGAGCGCGATTTTGATTGGTTGTTAGATCTTAGTAAACATTCGAATCGGTCGAAACCAGGAAGTGTCGGCCGCCATTTTGTCTCTCGCAGTCTGAGGGGGTGAAAAACAAAGGTGGATAACGTGAAAAGGGGGCAGGCTGGACAGTTCCTGACCCCCTAGCCTTGGTCAGGGGGTCCCAGAAGGATCCCCAAGGGCAAAAATGTATTTTAATTTTTTTACGAAAAATCACGGAGTGCGCGTAGCGTACGTGCACGGTAGAAACGGAAAAATTCCGCGAACTACGTAACGTGGGCGCGCGGTGCGCAAAGCGCACCGCGCACCCACGGTGCGCGCACGGTACGCGCACGGTGAAAAAACTTTAAATAAAAAATAAATACATAACTTAGCATTTAAAAAACCGTACAAATTCACTGAAAAAACCATAGGTTTCACACACGTTATAGTTAGGAATTAGCATTTAAAAAACCTTGCAAATTCACTTAAAAAACCATAGGTTTCACACATGTTATAGTTAGCTGGGCATTTCACTCGTGAAAAACCATTGAAATTTCCACGTTATAGTTAGTGCAGGCAACTAAAACTCACGCGACCGCAATCCTCTGTTGATGCTAATACTGTATTTAGACACTTATTTACCCATGTCTTCTTCCATTAAATTTTAGCTATACATATATTACAAATATTTTTTTTTCAGAAAAACACATATGTTATCAGTGATGTAATATCTGACGTCATCAGCAGAGGATTGCGGTCGCGTGAGTTATAATTGCCTGCACTAACTATAACGTGGAAATTTCAATGGTTTTTCACGAGTGAAATGCCCAGCTAACTACAACATGTGTGAAACCTATGGTTTTTTAAGTGAATATATATATATACAATCATAGAATATCTGTATGTCAGAAAATAGCAATAGGAGGAGGAAAGAACAGATGCTCACCTAATTTAAAAAGATTACGGAGAACCGCCTGGCCCAAAGACGTGTCGGCATCACTGGCAGCTTCCAAGCAGTAGTGCTTGGTAAAGGTGTGCCTGCTGGACCATGTAGCAGCTCTGCAGATTTGATGAATAGGCACACCAGCAAAGAGAGTGGTAGAGGACGAGATTGCTCTAGCAGAATGTGCTCTCGGAGTGGTCTGTAACAGTCTGCCTACATGCTGATGACATAAACAAATTGCAGCAGAAATCCAACCGAGCAATGGACTGCTTGGATATTGGGTATCCTGTATGTATCCTTCCATAATCTATAAATAGCTGATCAGATTTCCGTATTGAAGATGTCCTCTGTAAATAGAATTTGAGACACCTCTTGACATCAAGAGTATGTAAAGCCCTTTCTGCAGGTGATTGAGGATTAGGAAAGAAAGTCTTTAAAATGATCGGTTCATTGAGATGGAAGTCCGAAGGCACTTTAGGCATAAAAGTGGGGTTAGTGCGTAGCACTACCAAATCTCTGGTGAATTGAAGGTAAGGCGGTTTAATAGTGAAGGCTTGAATGTCACTGACCCGCCTAGCAGATGTGAGTGCTAATAGTAGAGAGACTTTCCATGAGAGAAATTTTAAATCCGTCTTATGACTAGGTTCAAAAGGATGGCGCATGAGTTGTGAGAGCACAACTTTCAGATGCCAGGATGGAGGTGGACGGCGAATGGGAGGAAACATGCGAAACAATCCCTTGAAGAACTGCTGAATGATCCTAGAAGAGTATTGAGAGTTGGAACCATCCAGTTGGAAACTGGAGATAGCCGCTAGAAATACCTTCAGGGTAGAACGCGAAAGGCCTGATCTTGCCAAATTCAAAAAGAAAGGCAAAATTTGTTCCGGTTTTGCATGAATTGGATGAACGTTGGCGTCATGGCACCAAATGCAAAATCGTTTCCATTTAAGCCTGTATGTCTTGATTGTGGAAAGCGCTCTAGTATTGGCCAAGACTTTTCTACAGTCAGAAGGAATCTCTAAGTGAGCGAATTCAAAGTGCTCAGGCGCCAGGCCGCCAAGTGCAGGAATGCAGGATCCGGGTGGCAGATCTGACCGTTCTGAATGGATAAATATGACAAGCCACTGCCTTAAACTAAATGGGAATAAGACCGAAGTGTTAATTGTAGGCAAGACACCTACTATATGGTCATCTGCGTGGTGGCCAGAAACACTGGGCCAAGTTCCCCTCCCTAAAACAGTTAAAGAACCTCGGAATCTGGGTTAATTCTAAACTGTCCTTTGACAGTCAGATCCGGAAGGTTGCCGGAAAATGTTACGGGGCAATGAAAACTCTGAGGATAGTTATAGATTTGCTACCCTCTAAAGCCAGGAGAACCATAGTTCATGCAATAATCACTTCACAACTAGACTATGGAAATGTACTATATCTGGGTGCCTCCAAAAAAGGACTAACTAAACTACAAAGGGTTCAAAACGCAGCTGCACGCATGGTCCTCAGTCTCCCTAGGAGAACTAATACAAAGAAGGCCTGGACTACCCTACACTGGTTACCAGTAGAGAAGAGAGTCCTATTTAAGGCAATGTGCTACTGTCATCGCATACTCTCACACAAAAGCCCTAGATACCTCCAAACACTACTGACCAGATATATCCCTGGTCGAAGCCTACGATCCATGGATAGGGCCCTACTGACTGTCCCTAAAATATTTAGGGCCAGAATGGGGGCCCGTTCCTTCAGGTACCTAGCAGCCAAACTATGGAACACCTTGCCGATGACCATTAGAACAGAACCCAGCAAAAATGTCTTCCGCAGACAGCTGAAGACATGGCTGTTCACAATAACAGAGGATTGAACAGCCATTAGCCTCGTAGGTACAGCAGTATTCCCGTCTCATGTTGTCTCAGCGCGGGGACACACCGTAGGTGTAACCAGGCTCTTAATAAATGAATAAATACAAAATACTAAATAAAAGGTTCGGTATTGGGTCGCAACTGAATGGGATCGCATTCGGAGAGAAGGAGGAGTTCGGTGAACCAGAACTGGCGAGGCCACCTGGGAGCTACGAGTATTAGTCGACAAGGCTCCTCCTTCATTTTCCGGGAAACCCTGGGAACCAACGGTATCGGTGGAAAAGCGTAGGCATAAATCCGCGACCAGTTCATCAAAAACGCATTCCTGCATGATTCCTTGTGGGGAAGCCAACTTGCGAAGAATGGGCACTTGCGGTTCAGACTGGTCGCAAACAAATCCAGATCGAGTCGACCCCACTCCTGAAAAATACGATTCAAGGTTGGTTGATGGAGCTCCCACTCGTGATTGGAAGTTGTCGATTGACTGAGGGAATCCGCGAGAACGTTGGAAACTCCCGGGACATGGATTGCTGTCAGACTTATCCGATGTTTGATCGCCCAATCCCAAATCTCTTGGGCTTGCTGAGACAATAGTGCAGATCTTGTCCCTCCTTGTTGGTTCAAGTAGTGCATACTTGTTGTGTTGTCCGTCCGGATCAACACTGATGCTCCGAGAATGATGGTGCGAAAAGATTTTAGAGCTAAGAAGATCGCCAGCAATTCCAAGTGGTTGATATGCCAAGTTTGTTGCTGAGCATCCCATCTTCTGCTTACCGTCAGTCCTTGCAGGTGAGCTCCCCATCCTTCTAGGGATGCGTCCGTGGTGATGACGAAGATTGGAGCTTCTATTAGGAATGAGCAGCCTGCTGCTACATTTGTCTTGTAAGTCCACCATCGTAAAGCGTCCCTTATTTGAGGAGTAATGTGGATGAGATCGTCGAAAGATTCCGAAACTTGTGGCCACTGTTTGTTGAGTTCCTCTTGCAGAGGTCTCATTCTGAGACGGCAGTTGGGGACCAGAAGAATGCAGGATGAAAGCATCCCCAGAAGCGACTTGAACTGCCGAACTGAAACGCACCTTTTTGATCGCAGTAGCTGGGCAAGTTTGCAAAGTTTCATTTGCCTTTCGTTTGAGACAAAGGCTTGTGTTCGCAAGGTGTCTATGGTGGCTCCCAAGAACGTTCTGTTTTGTGATGGGACGAGGTGAGACTTGTCGAAATTGATGGAGAGGCCCAGAGATTGGAAAAGTGATAGACATCTCTGTGTATGGACGTATGCGATGTTGAAAGAATTCGCCTTGATAAAGCAGTCATCCAAATAAGGAAAAATGTGAAATCCCTCCAGCCGAAGGTGTGCAGCCACCGGTGCTAAGACCTTGGTAAAGACCAGGGGTGCGGAACGTAGTCCGAAAGGGAGGACTTTGAACTGAAAGTCCCTGCCAGCCACTCTGAACCTCAAGAACTTTCTGTGTCTGGGTAGAATTGGTACATGAAAATAAGCGTCTTGGAGGTAGAGGGTGGTCATATGATCCCCTGCAGTGAGAAGTTGAAGGATTTCTTGCAGAGTTAGCATCCAGAAGGATAATTTTTTTAGCTATTTGTTGAGGGAGCGCAGATCTAGAATGGGACGCCATTCTCCCGATTTCTTCTTTATTAGAAAAAATCTGGAATAAAAGCCGGTTCCTCTTCGCAATCGAGGGACTACTTCATCGCTCCCTTTCGCAGCATCAAATTTGTTTGGGCAAAAAGCTCTGAGAGGTGAGCTGGAGGTGGACCTTTGGGAGGAGAATTCGGAGTAAGTTTTACAAATTCTAGAACGTGGCCTCTGGCTACAATGTGCAAGACCCATTTGTCTGTGGTTATCTTCGACCAGTTTGAGTAGTAACGGGAGATTCTTCCTCCAACTTATAACGGGGCAAGCGGTAGAGCAGGTGGCAGTTGTCACTGCTTTTTGGACGTATCACGTCCGCGGTAGGTAGACTTCCTTCTATTTGGCAAATAGGAGGTAGATGGTTGCTGTCTGAACGATTGTTGGCGCTGGGAAGAGCAACGTTGGTTACTTTGATAGGACTGATATCGTCTTTGCTGATTATATCCCCCTCGATTAGAAAAGGATCCGCGGCCTCTCGCACCCCAGAAGGGCCGTTAACGAAACTGAAGCATTCCGAGAGATCTTGCTGTCTCGGTATCTTTTTTAATGGCCTATAGGGCCTCGTCAACATGCTGCCCAAAGAGAGACACACCATCAAAAGGCATATCAATTATTTTATTTTGAACCTCCTGGCGAAATGATGTTGATTTTAACCAGCCCTGCCTCCGCAGGACTGCGGCACCTGCCAGTTGTCGAAAACCTGTAGATGCAACATCCACCGATGAATCAATCTCAGCCGAGATTCTTTCCCCTTCCTGCAGAATCTTAAGCGCCTCTGACTTAGAGGGCTCAGGCAACATGTCATGCCATGAGAGGTACTTGACCTGTTTTAATTACATTTTGGCAGTCCACGCGGCACCACTTTACACTGACCTGCTCCCTGCTGACGAGAGGCAACTACCTCGAAACACGTGTCCAGGGATGGCTAACGCAACACATACTGTTCTTTATACATTGTGGCATAGGCGTACCCGCCGTCGTCACTACATCTTCCACAGTCCCTTGGGGCAACTTGCTGGTGTGACGAGCAGTGTGCGACCAACCTTTGCATAATTTATTACGGCTCCCTTGAGCCAACGGGCTGACGAGCCTTGGATCTGCACCTGCGCGCCATGAGAGGTACTTGACCTGTTTTAATTACATTTTGGCAGTCCACGCGGCACCACTTTACACTGACCTGCTCCCTGCTGACGAGAGGCAACTACCTCGAAACACGTGTCCAGGGATGGCTAACGCAACACATACTGTTCTTTATACATTGTGGCATAGGCGTACCCGCCGTCGCCACTACATCTTCCACAGTCCCTTGGGGCAACTTGCTGGTGTGACGAGCAGTGTGCGACCAACCTTTGCATAGTCGACGAAGTAGTCGTCGACGAGGCAGGCATTGATGGAGTCATCGTCGACGAGACGGACTTAGTCGACGAGGCAGTCGTCGACGACACTTTTAATCTTCGTCGAAGGAGCGTCGACAGTAGATTTAATCTCCTTCGTCGACGGAACTGGTCTTACGGCGACAAACACCAGCGTCGACGGCGAAGACACCGACGACATTATCATCTGTGGCTTCGGCGACGAGAAGGTTGCAGTCACCGTCGTCGTAGCGGCAAAGGAAGGCTTCGTCGACGAAGGCGTCGACCCAGTTTCTGAGGTAAATCCTAGTCAGAAACCTGCTTTGAAGATTGAGACTTCGCAGTCTTTTTCGGGGGCGTAAAAGGCATAGTTTTACTTTTAGAAGGTGGAAGAGCCTTTTTTGGAGGTAGAAGGCAACTCAGCACTCTTGCAGGTATGCCGTTTCTTCAACACCTTAGCCCCAGGAGAAGATAAATCTGTGTCAGCACTCCTCTTTCTGGAGGACGCAGTCTGGACAGAGGCAACACTCCCAACTTCAGATAAGGGATTGTCCTGATCTTTAATCTTCTGTAGCCACATAAGTAGACGCCCCTCTGTCCCTCAGAGTCTTTTGTGGGAAAATTCTACAGATCTTGCAGTCTCTCACCTGGTGGTTAGGACACAATCAGTAAATGCATTTCTTGCGGGGATCTTCTGAAAACAGCAGGAGCTTCCCACAAGATTTACAAGGTCGAAAGAGATTTCTTTGAAGAAGACATCCTCACAGGAACATTTTTCTCAAAGAAAAAATGAGAAGAACTGAGCAGAGCTCAGGGAGACTCTCTTCACACGATGTGCAGTAGAAAATCTGACAGCCTGAGCCTCTGAGGAGAACATTCTAGGTGGTGCTGTCGCCTGATTGGCTGTAGTTTGGACCATATATAATGACTTGGACGAGTCATGAAAGTGGAGGATTTTTTCCTTTTGATTTCTGGCTACTTTACTTCCTGGTTCTAGGTTACCCACGATATGGTTTCTATGTGTATATATATTGCTATTTGTATGTACCATGGGGCTCTCACTCCGACGAATGGGAATGATTCAGGCATGTTAATCTATGAAAGATACCCCAATATTGGGACCCATTCCTGAATTGGAGTAGTAATGCACAGGGAGAGGGTGAGACGTTGGAAGAGGCAGCACCGTAATCATGTTTGTAGCTGTGTTATATCAAGGTCTCACAGAGGACACTAGTCTGAGCGAAAATATGGTATGAGATCTGGTAACTTGCCCACACAGGGAAAGATATGTCTGGAAAGTATATGTTGGTATCATATCCGAGATCAAGTATGTATACTAAGGCAGTTGAGGTTTGTGTGTTACATATGTGAGTTCGGGGGGGGGGGTAGCTGCGGTGCGATATACCTTTGTCATTATGTAATAGTGAGGTCATTTGAAACAGAATTTCGCTTACTGGATATGTATCTGGTTTGTTCGACTGATTTGTTGTTGTTGAACTGAAATGTCAATAACAAATAAAAAATTTAAAAAAGATACTCCAATACTGGAGAAGGTAGGGTGCATGATATTTAAAAAGGATATGTATTAGATTAATGTGCCTGTGTCTCTGCAGCCACAAGGACTTAAAAGTCATTTTCACTGTGGCTGGCCTCGCTGTCCGACGTATAAAATCAGAGTATAGATTAAAATACTAATTCTTTATCTTGAACATGGGACCAGCTAAAAAAAAAAAAAATTAAACAACTATTTCTAATAGTTATTAAAAATCCAATTCAATGATGAAGTCTGAATTTCAATAAATAATATTGAAGAGTAATTTTTTTGAAGTTACCTATTCCCTGCCTGAGGCTAATTTGCATGAACTCTCCAGCATCTCCCAGACAGTACTTGGCCTACAAAGATGTGAATGAGGATCAAAATGTTCCCCTGGAGCTACACAATAGGTCAATGTGATTGACAGATCAACCTGAATGGGCATGGATGACTCCTTTGAACTCACAAAGTATGGAGGTCTACCATCTTGTTGGCACCACTATGTCAAATCCTACCTGCTTAGTTTGTTTGAGCCACATGTAACAATTTTGCGTACTTCAAAGGCAGCAAACAGCATGCAAGGATAATTCTTGTGCATCTCCTGTCTGGTTGCTGAAGGATCCTGCTTTGAGCTAACAGACTTATGTCTACTGGTTTGGTGTGGTTACAGGGTCTGCTTCAAATTGGATTGATTGTAGTGTTAGCTGTGGATGGACACTGGTCATTTCCATAGTCTACTCTACTACAGACCCCCAGCCTTCAAAACCAGGTTTAGTGTGGTTAAAGACTTCAGTCATCCTGGCATTGCCTTGCCACATAGCCTTTTGGGACTGTTTGCAGAAGAGCAAGCAGGAACTACTGAAAAAGTGGGTGCAGCTGGCCCTGGGAACTTTTACACCACTGGTTAGGGAGTGTCCAATAGTCAATTAAATGTGGCACATTCAGGCACCTTAAAAGAACGCTTTCTGGACCTAAAGAAGAGGACTGGCGCCTTGCAGTCTGTCGCCTGGGAGGAGCCCTGAAGGACTAGACCTGCTGACCCATGTACCCAGGACAAAGAATTGGACCGTAAGGCTAGATTGTCTAGCCTCCTGTGTAGCTACATTGACACAACAAGCTACAAGTGCAGTTTTCCTGGAAAGTCCCAGTTGACCAGTGGCAACTGGAACTTGGACTGGGCTTAGCTGGTGGACTCTAACACCCTGAGAGTCTCCAAGTCCCCCACCCCGGAGGTTCTTGGAGGCTTAAATGTGTATTCCTGTGGTTAACTGGGCACTAACATAACTTTTGTTCATGATAAACTACTAATGTGATATTTAAAAAAAAATCTACACCCAGGGCCTAGTGGACTCCGTCTAGGGTAACTGCAACCATTGGCGCTTTGTGCTTTTTGCTTCTATTTTCACCTAAATCTTTTAAGATTCATATCACCAGTTCCTCTAATTGTATTTTTGTCGATTTGGTGTTACTTTGGTCATTAAGTTTTACTCGATTTCTTTAAATTGGAGTGGAATTTTTATTGTGTTGTGTTTTTGATTTTTTAACTGAACTTGTACCCGTGTACTCTGTGTTGCAGCTAGCAAGGCTTGAGCTCAGATTTAAATTACCGAACCTTTGACTTGAACTAAACTGTTAGTGACTTTATTATTTGTAGTGAACTACAATGAATCCCAATTAATAGTTGTTTCGGACATAACCCTAAAGCTTTTTTATGGTTAGACAACATTTCATAGATAACACTGTAATGTTATCTTTACAGATAAGCAAAGATCTAGTACTGCTAGTTCAGTTGACAAATCACAGCGTTCCACTGCTTCTTTAAAGGCCTCATACAGACACTTCAAGATGGCAGCTGCATTAACTTATTTTTGTATAGACATTGTATTTCCATGCAACAATTCGCCCAAAAAGTTTAGAATTTTATGCAATGCATCATGTTCAAACGACAAGGTTTGTTTTGGGTCAGTGCATAACCTTTTTCATCAGTTCATCAGATCCTAAACTTTTTCTTAAGGACAGACATATCACCCCAAGGTCCAAATGTAGCCTAAATATTTTATTTTATAAGCATGATCATGTAATAAGATTGAAGAGTAGCCAGTCACTTTACCTGTGCTTAAAACGGAAGCCGTGTATCGGTATTTGTTGAATTCCAGGTATTCTCGGATAAGTTCATTGATGAGAAGGTTTTCATGCGACAGTTGTGGACGTGGTTCACTTTGATCGTCGAGTGCATTAAAAACTTCCGCCCGGACTCTTGCTTTTATTTGCCCAAGTACGCCTCTTTTCTCCAAGGTGTCTTTTACAACTATGAAGTAAACAGTAAAACCATTGTAAGTACACAAACATGTGTTACATTCTTTTTAAATTTCTGACTGCTATTCCTGTTCAAGATGGTCATAGTAGGAAGGTGGAATCTGACTGCATAGTTACCCCCACTTTTTTCCTGGTGTTTTGCTGGTTTTGACTTAGTCTGACTGAGATCCTGCTAATCAGGACCCCAGTCTATCTGCTTTCTCCCTAAACCAGCATTGCATGTACTTTAGGTACATTCCAGATTGGATTCTGGGGTACCCTTATAAGTCCCTAGTATATGGTATACTCTGTACCCGGGGCATAGGTACCCCAGAGGCCTCTCAGGGGCTGCAGCATGTAATATGCCACCCCTGGGAAACCATTCAAAATGACACAACAGGTCTGCTACAGCGGGTGGGGCGTGCACCCCTTACTTAGATATAGGTTCACTGTATCTACTCCATATCACTGCACATATAAACCTATCAGTCACCCCTATGGCAGGCATTAACTATCCTGAAGGCAGGGTGCTGGGTTTTATGTGAGAGGGTGCTCCTGCATGAGCAGAGCCCCTCTGCAGCCTTCGGAACCTCTATTCCGGGGTGGTTTGTGATGCAGCCAACGATAAACTCTTAAGTGCATTATAACCTCGCAGTAAATGCTAACTTAAAAACGGCTGCATGGAAACATGTCCTGTTTGGTTTCCAACACCTTGGAATCATATCTCCACACCAGTAACTGGTGTGGGAGGTATGATTCCACCCTCCTAGAGGGAGAAATATGACAACACCGGAACACCCAGTACCAGCTTCCTCGACCCTGACATCAAAAGATGTATGCTAACAGCCACAGACACGAGTCTGCCCTCCTGCTGCTGGACGAAACTCCGGCAGGGGAATGCTGGACAATAGGTTCCCTGTCACAGGGAGGTGAGACCACCTCCCAGACAGGCTTTAGTGTATTGGGGCTGGGTGGGTGCACTCAGAGTGCTTTGATGTCTGCACTGGGGGCACATTTGGTACCCCTGCGCATAGTCCAGCTCAAACCGGTTGCAGGAGCCATTTGCTTCTGCTCTGGCAGGAAACTGGACCAAGGACATGGGTGTAGCCACCCCTCTGTCCTGACCCTCCCATAGGTGGGTCCCCAGAGTTTGTCCCACCCCTTCCTTGGGTATAAAGTAGGAACCCCTGACTACAGGACTTTAGAGTTACCTGGACGAAACTCTGCTTTAGAAACCAAGAACTTTGACTATCCACACTACGCTGGATGACTTAAGAATCTCCCTTGGAGTAAAGGAGTTACTCCCCTGCAAGGCAAGCACCTTAAAAACACATCTGACCGGTTTGTATCTCCCGAGCTCCTGAGGACTTCAAAGATTTATGCAATACAGGAGGTGGGTTCCCAAGTGTCCCCGAGGTCGACTAGTGCTCTCAGCAATCCTGAGACCCGCAGCCCTCGTGGGGACCATGCAACCCGTGCCCCTGTGCACCGTGTCCATTTGCAGCAGCATATGCTGTTCGGCGACCCCTGAGGCTGTGCTTTGGGCTACTTGTAGTCCTGACCCTGAGCAGCATTTCCACCGAAGAATTCCAGCCTACACTCCACGAGTGTTCCGTGGGCTGGTATTTTGCAATTCCTCTCGAGGTCCCTTCGTGATCCCTGGTCCGTCGACCTGTGGGTCCCTGTGAAGGTATCCTTAACTTTCAGTGGGTTTTCCTGGTTGCTCCAGATGTGCCCTGACTCTCCATCGCTTGGAGAGTCCCCAGGACCTTGCTGGTACTCACCGAAGCATATTTCCTCTGACCGCGTGGGGTGCAGTTGCCAAGGCTTGTTGGTGTTCAATCCGGACACTGAAACCGCCCCCCCCCCCCCCCCCCCCCAGCACTCGACATCCTTCGTGGGACAGCTCACCTCCGGACTCTGGTCATCGTCGACGTCTACTGGTCCCCGTGGCTGAAGAAGAACAATAGTTACCTGTAATCTGTGGTTCTCCAGTATTGGTGTCTTTCATAGATTCACATGCCTGAATCATTCCCCGTCGTCGGAGTGGGAGTCCCACGGTACATAAAAAAGCAATAATTATGCATATAACAACCAAAAAACCCTGGTAACCTGAACCAGGAAGTAAAGTAGCCTAAGCTACAAGGGAAAAAACTTCCACAGCTATGACTATCACTGTCATTATATCCAGTCCAAACTGCAGCCAATCAGGCGACAGCACCCACCAGAATGTTCTCCTCAGAGGCTCAGGCTGTCAGATTTTCTCGCACAGGATGTCTTTCATAGATTCACATGCCTGAATCAGAGTAGATAGCAGTACATAACCTTATGCTCATAAGACGCTACTTTGGATCATAGACCATATACATTATGAAACAGTACAACCATAGAGAAAAACATGTGTGCTTCAACATATGTAAAACAATTTCAAGCCACAAATAGTATGGAAAAAAGCGTCTTATAAAAGTATAGCGGAGGAGGGAGAACAGAGGCTCACCTTATTTGAAAAGATTACGTAGAACAGCTTGTCCCACTGATCCATCCGCATCACTTGCAGCTGTCAAACAGTAGTGTCTGGTAAACGTATGGCAGCTGGACCATGTTGCCGCTTTACAGATCTGGTGAAGAGGCACACCGGCAAAAAGAGCTGTAGATGAAGAGATTGCTCTCGTAGAGTGTGCTCTTGGGGTCGCTTGCAATGGTCTTCCAGCTTGATCATGGCATAAACAAATTGCAGCCGAGATCCAGCGAGCTATGGTTGGCTTTGATACTGAATGGCCTTGACGTGGTTTGCCATATGCTACCAGGAGCTGGTCCGATTTGCGCAGTGGTGCTGTCCGCTGTAAGTAAAACTTCAGACATCTTTTGATGTCTAGGGAATGCAAGGCCCTTTCTGCAGCTGTTTGCGGATTTGGGAAGAAAGTTTTCAAAACTATGGGTTCATTAAGATGGAAATCCGTCGGGACCTTTGGCATAAATTTTGGATTAGTGCGCAGCACCACAGAATCAGATGTGAATTGCAGAAAGGGCGGATGAACAGTGAACGCTTGGAGATCACTAACCCTTCTTGTAGAAGTTAGAGCCAATAATAAAGAAACCTTCCAAGAAAGGAACTTTAGATCCGTCTTGTGGATGGGCTCGAAAGGATGCCGCATTAGTTGTGAAAGCACTATATTAAGGTGCCAAGAAGGAGGTGGACGCCGAATAGGCGGGAACATCCTAAATAACCCCTTAAAAAATTGTTGGATGACTCTATTGGAATAGAGAGAGGTAATACCATCCTGCCGAAACCTTGAAATTGCAGCTAAGAACACCTTCAAAGTAGAGTGGGAAAGACCAGACCTCGCCAACTGTAGAAAGAAAGGCAGAATTTGTTCCGGTTTTGCGTGGATCGGATGGAGATTAACGGATTGACACCACATGCAAAACCTCTTCCACTTTAGTTTGTAGGTTTTAACAGTTGCTGGTGCTCGAGCATTGGCCAAAACCTCTTGGCAGGCTGGAGGGATATCTAGGTGTGCAAATTCAAGCTGTTGAGGAGCCATGCCGCTAATCTCAGCGATGCTGGGTCCGGATGACAAATTTGACCGTTCTGAAGGGTCAGAAGATGTGGAATTGGTCGAAACTGTATGGGCTCGGCCTCCGAGAGGAGGAGAAGTTCTGTGAACCAGTACTGGCGGGGCCACCTGGGAGCAATTAAAATCATGCAGCAAGGCTGTTGTTTGATCTTGCGCAGAACTCGTGGAACCAACGGGATAGGTGGAAAGGCGTAAGCATATATTTGCGACCAATTCATCGAAAAGGCATTTCCCAGCGAGTCCTTGTGGGGAGCCCAACTTGCGAAGAATGGGCATTTGCGGTTCTGGCTGGTTGCAAAGAGGTCTAGATCGGGATGACCCCATTCGTGAAATACTCCGTCTAGGAATGGTTGGTGTAACTCCCATTCGTGATTCGACGTTGTGGTTCTGCTGAGGGAATCCGCCAGAATATTCGTGATTCCTGGGACGTGAATGGCTTTGAGGTTGATCTTGTGGCGAATCGCCCAATCCCAAATCTCTTGCGCTTGCTGAGATAGGAGGGCTGACCTCGTCCCGCCTTGTTTGTTCAAATAATGCATACTTGTTGTATTGTTTGTTCTTACAAGTGTGCATGCTCCTCGGATGATGGCCTGGAAGGATTTTAGAGCCAAGAATATGGCTCGCAATTCTAGCAGGTTGATATGCCACTTTCTCTGTTCTAGAGTCCACCTGCCCTTGACTGTCATTCCTTGAAGGTGCGCTCCCCAACCCTCGAGGGATGCATCTGTGGTGACTGTGAAATCCGGCATTTCGACTAGAAATGGACAACCCTCTTTCAAGTGTTTCATCTGACCCCACCATTGAAAGGCGTCCCGCATTCGCGAGGTGATGTGAATGATATCCTCGAATGATCCTGTGGTCTGAAGCCATTGCAGATTGAGCTCCTCCTGCAACGGTCTCATTCTGTACCGAGAGTTGGGATTGAGATGAATGCAAGACGAAATCATCCCTAGGAAGGATTTGTACACACGGACTGAAACGCACTCTTTTGAAAGTAGTGAGCCCGCAAGATTGCATATCTTGATTTGCCTTTCTTTTGACACAAAGGCTTTGGCCAGATCCGTGTCCAATGTCGCTCCTAGGAACGTTCTTCTTTGCGAAGGAGCTAGATGTGATTTCTCCAGATTTGTTGACAGACCCAGGGACTGGAAGAGTAAGAGGCATTTTTGAACATGCTCGGATGCTACCTTGGCGGAACTCGCCTTGATAAGGCAGTCGTCCAGGTATGGGAATATTTGAACTCCTTGCAGACGGAGATGCGCAGTCACTGGCGCTATGACCTTTGTGAAGACTCTGGGTGCGGAGCGGAGTCCAAATGGGAGGACTCTGAATTGAAAATCCCTGCCAGCCACTCTGAACCGTAGAAATTTTCTGTGACCGGGTAGGATTGGTACATGAAAATAAGCGTCCTGCAGGTCGAGGGTGGCCATGTAATCTCCCATCGAAAGCAACTGCAGAATTTCTTGGAGCGTCAACATCCGGAAAGACATTTTCTTTAAAGGTCGAGAATTGGACGCCACTCTCCTGATTTTTTCCGGATGAGGAAAAACCATGAATAAAAGCCCGTTCCCTTCTGTAGGAGAGGGACTTTTTCGATTGCTCCTTTTTGAATCATCAAATTTTTTGGGGAAAAAAGCTCTTTGAGATGAGCAGGGGGTGGGCCCTTGGGAGGAGAATTTGGCGGAATTTGTGAATTCCAGAGCATGGCCTCTGGATATTATATCCAATACCCACTTGTCGGTGGTAATCTTGGACCAATTTGAATAGAAGTGGGATATTTGACCTCCAATTCTTGTACGTGGTAACGGTAGAGATGGTGGCAGGTGGCTGAACTCATTGCCTCTTACCGGACTCTCGTCCGCGAAAGGACGGTTTCCTACGAGACTGCAAATATGGTTGATTTCGCTGTCCGTAATATTGCTGGCGATAATTCTGAGATCTTTGGCCAGATTGAGAGGTCTGAAAGGAACGCTGTTGGTTATAACCTCCCCTGCTAGAGAAGGATCCACGTCCTCTGGCTCCACGGAAGGTAGATTTTTTAAATTGCAGACTACCCAGGGACCTTGCAGTCTCCGTATCCTTCTTAATCGCCTGTAGTGCTTCATCCACATGTGCACCGAACAAGGATTCACCATCAAATGGCATGTCTTTGATTTTAGACTGCACCTCCTGGCGAAAAGATGTTGACTTCAGCCAACCCTGCCTCCTCAGCACTGCAGCTCCTGCCAACTGCCTGAACCAAGTTGATGCCACATCCACTGCTGCATCAATGATCTCCGCTGATGCATACTCTCCTTCCTGCAGGATCTTCATGGCCTCGGATTTTGAAGGCTCCGGTAACATGTCGAGGAAAGGAGAGATGTCGGACCACATCTGGCGGTCGTATCTCCCTAAAATCGCCAGGGAGTTTGCAGCCCGAACTGTGGTTGCTGCCATCGTGGACACCTTCTTTCCTATTGCGTCCAATCTTCTACCATCTCTATCAGGTGGAGCTGATATGGGCGTTGATGGATTTCTAGCCCGTCTCTGAGCCGCTTGCGCTATAACAGAGTCCGCCTTAGGTTGACCAATTAGGCATGCTGGTGAATTACTTGGGGCTCTATATTTCTTGTCCAGCCTTGGTAACACTGCTGGAAGAGAATTAGGGGTAGCCATCAGTCTCAATCCCTCCTTCCAAATAAAATCAATGATTGGGATTGCCCGAACCCGCTTCCTTGGTTGGTCCTTAAAGTCATACAGGAAGCAGTCATCCTCCTTTGTTTCCATGGGGATCAGGAATCTCTTGGTCGCTCTTTCCATAAGTGAATGGAAATTCCCAATGTCCACCGGGGGAGAGTCCACCGGAGCCCTTGGAGAAGGAGTTTGTACCTGATAATTATCCCACTCCGACATGATAGACTGATCATCTACCTCTCCTTCCTCCCTTTCATCGTCTGTAACCTGCGATTGACGAGATGGCAACGGAGAAGGTGGTCTTGGTGACTGTAAACGACGACAACTGTACTCTTGGCCTGGGTGTCGACGGAAGAGATTCCGCCGTTTCCGAAGGAGGGAAACGTCTAAAGTAATCTTGCAACATATACTGCAGATTATCAAGCAGTTCCAATGGCATTTGACCAGATGGCACTGGTGCAGGAGGTGTCGGCTGTGGTTCCATATTAGGATCTTCGTACTGGTCATCATCATAACCCTCATCATCTTGATATTTGATGAGAAGCTCCGATGGACTCCTTGCAGTCCGAAATCTCTCATCTTCTTCGGAATCATTATCCTCCGATTGTAAAAGTTGCGCCAGCAATTTTAGAGGCGATATAGCTTCTCAAGACGATCCTCTGCGCTTAAGAAGCGTAGTCGCTGTTGCCCTTTGATCAGACACGACAGACGACGGAGTCGCAGTCCACACCTGCATATCCATGCAGGTAGATAGAGGAGGTGGTGACAATCGCGTCGACGGAACCGACGACGGTGGTAATCCTGACGTTGAAGCCATTTTCGATGACGAGGCTGTTTTCGGCGACGAGATGGCAGTCGTCGACGACGGGACAATCTTCGCCGACGAGGGTGCCGACGATGAGGTAATCTTCGTCGACGAGGGCGTCGTCGACGGGGCACTCTTCGTCGACGATGGCGTCGACGCGTCCATCTTCGTCGACGCATGGATCTTAGTCGACGAGGCATTCTTCGTCGACGGGGCAACTGTCGACGGCACCACAATCTTCGTCGACGGAGTAGACGTCAACGAGGTAGTCTTCGTAGACGGAGCAACTTTCTTGCTTCTTACCGTCGACGGGACGGAGACGAGGGATGACACCTCCTTCGTCGACGAGATGGGTTTAACACTCACCGAGACCAGCGTCGACGGCGATGAAGCTGATGACATTATCATTGCAGGTCTCGGCGACGAGAATGTAATAGTCGACGTTGAAACCGCGTCGACGATAATAACCGTCGACGCCACTGCCGTCGACGACGGCAATCTCACTTGAGGTAAATTCCTCTCAGGAAAACTTTTAGCTGGCATATTTTTTCCTGATTTCCTCGGGGGCGTAGAGGGCTTGGATCCTGAAGGTGGAGACGTCTTCTTAGATGAAGACGAAGACTGACCCGAGCCCTTAACAGACTGGGCTCTCCTCGACACCTTCGCCCCAGTAGAAGAAAACTCTTCTTCAGCCACCCTTTTCCTGGAAGAGATAGAGGACCCAGAGGCAGTTTCTATCCCTGACAAAGGATCATCTTTATCCTTAAGCTTCTGTAGCCACAGAAGAAGACGTCCTTCCCTATCCCTTAAGGTCTTCTGAGGGAAAGTCCGGCAAATCTTGCACTCCTTCACTTCATGATCAGGATAGAGGCAATAGATGCATTTTTTGTCAGGGTCTTCAGAAAAAAGCCAAAGCTTTCCGCAGGACTCACAAGGTCTGAAGAGGGATCTTTTTGTAGTTGACATCCTAGAAGTTGTAGAAACTTGAAGAACTGAGCAGAGCTCAGGGAGACTCCCTTCACACGACGTGCGGTAGAAAATCTGACAGCCTGAGCCTCTGAGGAGAACATTCTGGTGGGTGCTGTCGCCTGATTGGCTGCAGTTTGGACTGGATATAATGACAGTGATAGTCATAGCTGTGGAAGTTTTTTCCCTTGTAGCTTAGGCTACTTTACTTCCTGGTTCAGGTTACCAGGGTTTTTTGGTTGTTATATGCATAATTATTGCTTTTTTATGTACCGTGGGACTCCCACTCCGACGACGGGGAATGATTCAGGCATGTGAATCTATGAAAGACACCCCAAATACTGGAGAATCAAGCTTCACCTCTTCTCCCCTGAAACACACAAAATCGGTGGGCCTTCGTCTATCGTGTCCCTGGTCACTGAAGTGACCCAGACTATGTCCCCTCTGCTTTTAGGTTCTTCTCAGCTCCAATACAGGCTTGGATCGCACCGGACACTTCTCATCTTCCCGACAGCAGCACTTCTTCGCATCACGCCACTGAAATCAACGAGCGTTTCCTACACCACTTGACCCCTATTCACCCGGCTGTCTTGGGATAGGTAATACGGGTACCTTGGCACTCTCCAGGGTGCTGGCCTTAGAACCTTCTATGTTCCAAAGGGTTTGCATGAAGTCCTCTCCTAAGTGTCCTTAATCTTTAAAATTGCAACCGTGACTTTCCCATAGAGTTATACGGAGCTCGCGGCTGTGTTCTCACACTGCACCCGGCCTCTGTTGGTCCCCTGTGTCACTACGTGGGTGGTTCCTTGGGGGGGGGGGGGGTCCCAGCGATTCTATGTGCTCCAGGCACTGTATCTAGTCAAGTCGTGGTTGTTATACCACTTTCTTAGTATATGGTTCGCTCTCCCCTGAAACCTGCTGTGTATTGTGCTATTTACTGTTGTTCTAGTGGTTTAATATTGTGTGCCTTGTTCTCTAATCTCATAAAGAGGTTAGCATAGAGTGTTTAGTAATAAATACATATATTTTATATATTCTTAGTCTGGTTCTCCTTTCATTTGGTCATTCAGGAGGTTATAATCTGGTAAACCAAGCTGCTTTACATTCCTTCGAGACTTAGCCTTAAGGCTGCTCTCCATAGCTACCACTAGGATAGCTTTCAATAAAGGTTGTCTTTAACCTAATCATCAATAAGGGTCGTTTGGACTGGTGCAAGGTGCCCACTTTAATTAGTGGGCAGCATATACCAGGCCAACTTCTCAGTCATTACGTTGGCTTCCCCTTTGTTGCCCCATTCTTTACTCCAAGAGTCCTACAGACAGCCGCCTTAGGCCAGACACCCTTAGAAAAGTTACCTAAATCCTTACAAACATATAGGTTTGTCCCATCCCTCCACAGGTCATGCCTACTTATGTGTTCTAGAGGATTTCAAAACCATAGTGCTTTTATCCCAGCGCCACTGCATTATTAAACATGGCATTCCTTATGCGCCATGTGACTCGCACTTCGCCAATCATACTACTTGTTCGGAAATCCCTTAGTTTTCCTGTATGCAGGACCACTGGAGATCTGAGGTAGTGAAGGAAATAATTATACAGCAGGGTTGACTAAATTAGGATGCAAGAAAAGGCAAATTATGCTACACTATGCGCCACATTTTGGGGTACTATTGCCTTATTTTGTTATTTTAACGAAATTTGATACACAGTGGATTTTAACGTTATGTTAAAAGAAAGGTTTTATAAAAAGGAAAATCACACACTTTCACCAAATCTTATTGAATATGTTATATACAAATAATTGTTTTATTGTACATGGCGTGCATGAACACTGCATTATTTTATTAGCAATGTTCCTCCTACCAAAGTAAGGTAGCTTATGTAAAACATACGTTTCAATTATTAGAAAATGGAGTATGGCCAAGACGGCGTATGGGTAGGACGTGCCTGCCTGCTGCTCCGTCCTACTGCCCGGGCCCAGCCGACATAGCTTTGTGAAGCAGGCCAGGAGGAATGCCAAATTTCGAGAAATTACCCCTAGCATCTCTGGTGAGTGTCTGGAGTCCCTGCGGACAGCCAGTGTAACCGGAAAAGCCCTGAAATCAGCTTGTGCCCAGCCGGAGCGGAGACCCGTGCGGAATCAGGCCTGCCGGCAATGCGGAGGATGAGCTGAGACCTCCGGCCTTGGAACACCGAGAGCGGCAGTGCTCTGCCCCGACCTTCCAGACTGGGAGGAGAGGCACCAGGGGCAGCTCGGAGCCCCCCTTGAGTGGAATGAACCCCTGGAGCCAGCAATAGAAGAGAGGTAGGTGCCTAACACGTAGGCGTGCGGACGGCCTAGAGGCCAGGTGGGCGCCGGAAGCAGTGAAACCCCCTGGGACTTCTTGGGGCGGAGGAGAGCCCAGGCCACAATTCCTGCGCTGAGGAGGGGGGGGGGGGGTAGGTGTTGTCCCTTCCCCCGCCTACAACAGCACGGGCTCCCGCCCAATGAAAAATAGACCACGCCCCCCGCTGCCGAGCTAGATGGTTTGGAGAACCGATTCGTGGGATCTCTGTAATAATTAAGAGAAAGGCTCCCGGCGGGGGTGGGCACGATCGTCTCTCATGCAGGGGTGCAGGTGTGGTGACGCGCGCTAGTTGTTGTAGAGCGCGCGAGAGGCATGCCGGGAAGGGGTGCGGCCATGTTGGAGATCGCCGCGAGGGAACGCAGTGAAGTGGACGTGTCCCGGCACTTGGGAATAATAAAGCTACACAGTTAACTCCTCAAATTGGTCCAGAGTTATTTAGTGCACTAGAATTACTACATAAAGTGGCGACGAGGCCGGAAAGGCATCACGACCGTCAATTGGGCGGCACGTGTCCTGTTCCACCGAGCCAGAGTACAGCCCCGAGGGCGGCAGAGGAGCGCGCCCCACCACGTGCGTGGCCCTAGCACCGCCTGTCGTCAACAGGTGACCCTACCTGCGCCTTCAAGGACTGCCAGTGTCTACACAGCCCAAAAGGCACACGAGGTCCTACAGAGGCAATTGCATACCAAGGCTATTGGGCGAAGGTCCCGAAGCACCACCAGACGGGGTGGTCCAGTGGCACCAAAAGGAAGCAGACGCCCCGTAGTTGCACCGTTCCACAAAACCCAAGACAAGAACTGGCAGCATCGCCCACAGGGAGTACCCACGGGCACATCGGGCACCGCAAGTCAGAACAGCACAACCCCGCGCACGCCAGGGGAGGGCTACACGGCAGTCATCACACCTAAAGGGAGCAACAGCACTGGCAGCCCCCGGGTCATCACGAGTAGGGCGAAGAGGCCCCGTCATCCACGCAATCCGGCGAGTCAGGAGAGCGGCAAGCACCAGGGAGCCCACCAGGGGTTGACACTAGACAAGTCCCTGCCCAACGCAACGGGGGCAGAATGTGCGCACAGTCGTCTTCGCTCACCAACCTAGTCCCCTTCCTACCCAAGACAGGCGAGCTGGCTATGCCATGGGAAGATTGGAAGCGGTATTTCCTGAATTACCTAGCAGCCTTAGAAGGAGAAGGTGCGTTCTCCAGCTCGAGGAGAAAGAAAATACTTCTACACAACCTAGGTCCGGAAGGCATCATAGTATACGACAACCTGGTGAAGACGACCAGGGCCGCAGAGGACACCGACAAGTTCAAACACGCACTGTAAGATCTAGACTCTCACTACCGCCCAGTAGTGTGCACAGCCATAGACAGATGCAACTTCTTCCAAAGGAAACAAAGCAGCGGTGAATCGATAGACTAGTATGTAGCAGCACTACAGAAGTTGGCGGTGACGTGCAAATTCGGCACCCTCCACGACAAACTCATCAGAGATCAGATCATAATGCACACCGCCAACACGGCGATCCAAGAGAAGTTGTGGGTCAATGGAGATGCACCCCTGAAGGAAGTAGTAGCACTGGTGAAGAAGGCGGAACTATCAAAGATATGCGCAGAAGCGGCGAAAAGAGAGAGCGTTGACAGAAAGCCTGTGTGTAAGATATCAGACAAAGACAGGCCGGAAACAACTAGACAGCACACACCGTCCAACACGAAGTACCAGAGGAAATACTCTCAGAAGGCCACAAGAACCCAGAGACCACAAGGAGAGAGCAAACACACGTGCTACAGATATGGTAGTCAAACACATACAAGCAACGATAAAGCATGTCCGGCATTCAGAGCCAAGTGCTCCTTCTGCGGAATAATGGGACACTATGAGAAGGTATGCCGGCGCAAGCTCAACAGAATGGAGGTGAAGTACGTCACCCAGGAAGTGGACGGAGATGAGGAAGTCCGGGAAGAAGGTAACGAAGACGACGAAGTCTTGTGCATAGACGACCAGGATCTGGAAGTAAACTGCGCAAGATCCATGAAACCGGCGTTACAGATGTCGATCGGGGAGTACAAGTGGACACGGTGGCGGATTCCGACTCCCCGTACACCATTATTCAACGAACCATATGGGAAAACAACTTCAAACCCAGAGTGGGCGAAGAGCTACTCCCCACAGACATACACCCGGTCACGTTCACAGGAGAACCCATACCCATGGTGGGGTATCGACCTCTACGATTCAAGTTCAAAGGACAAACTGCAGAAGGAAACCTGAACGTGGCAGAGAAAGGCCCCTCCGTTCTGGGATGGATGGATCAAGGAGCCTTAGGAATTCAACTCAATCCTGGCGGGTCCTTAGCAACCAATGAGGAGAAATTCAGTGTGATCGAGAAAGAGATGCTGGCGACCGTCTGGGCCATGGAACGGTTCAGACAGTTCCTATGGGGTTCGAAGTTTCTACTCCACACGGAACACAAACCACTGGTGAGAGTCCTGACATCGTGCGGACACGCCCATGCGACCCCCCGCATCCCGAAGATGACCCTGAGACTACTGGATTATGTGTACGAGGTGGAGTACCTTCCCGGGACCAAAAACAAAGTAGCTGATTTTTTGAGCAGAGCAGCCGCGATGGAGCCAACGGCAGATCAAGTGCCCTCAGAATGAGAAGGCTAGCACTCACACAAGACCACGAAGAAGTGATCAGTGCACAAGAATGGGAAGAAGCGTACGCAGCTTACAAGACCCTAGGAGCGGTGAAAAGTTACGTAACCCAAGGGTGGCCAGACAAGAAGCACCTTAATAGTGAATTGAGGAAATTCTGGGAAGTCCGGGAGGAACCATCTATTGGAGACAATCCAGTGTTCCTATTGAGAGGGGATAAGGTAGTCCCTCCGCAACCCTTGGTGAATCATCTTCTAACCATCCTACATGAAGGACACCTTGGTGTCATGAAGACCAAGGCAAGAGCGAAGCAGGCATACTGGTGGCCAGCAATGGACAGTCAACTGGAGAAACACGTCAGAACGTGCAAACAATGCAACCGGGCAGACAAAACACAAGTATTACTACGCTCGCCACTAGGGAAGTTCACCTGTCCATCCAGCCCGTGGGAGATGCTTTCGGTGGACATACTGGGGCACATTCTGAATGCGGAGGGTGTGCCCAAATACCCCATAGTATTAGTAGACAGGTACTCTAAGTGGCCTGAGGTGGAAGTGTGTGAAGTGTGCAGAGGCCGTGCTGTCTTTCCTCACTACCACATTCCTGAGGGAAGGAATTCCAAAAGGTGATTACCAGCGACAATGGACCACAATTTGTGTCAGCGAGATGGAACGCGTTCATGGACCGCAATGGGATAGAAGTCAAACACCCTCCAGTCTACCACCCGGGGGGGGAATGGACTAGCAGAGAGATTCAATCGAGTAATTATGGGGTCAGTACAAGCAGCAAGATGTGCAGGACAAAACTGTGAAAAGGAGCTCCAACGGATGCTGTGGGGCTATCGAATCACCCCGACAAACACCGGATACAGCCCATTCAAAATACTCCGTGGGCGCGATCCTTTCACAAAGGACAATCTGGCGTGGAAACAACTTCTCGTACAAAGCAGGTGGTTCCCAGCGGTGGTGCGACGCAACATTGACAAGGCGCAAGCCTTGTACACCGAGTACTACAACAAACGACGTAATGTCAAGGAAGTATCCCTAGAAAGGGGAGAGTGGGTTAGAGTGAAACAAGCAATTCTGAAGAGGAAAGGAGACAGTACATTCAGTCATCCATTGCAAGTCGTAGAGCCTTACGCCAGGTCAGCCCTGTTAAGCGATGGGAAGATATGGTCGCAGGATAGGATGGCGAAGTGCATCAAGTGGGAAGATACGGAGAATAGAAGGTTGCCCATCCCAGAGGAAGGAAATGAGCCTGAGATAGAACAGGAACAGGAGAACTCAGCGCTAGGGCCCGCCACTCCCAAGCGAGGTAGGGAAGATCAAAACACCTCAGGAGAGAGTGGAGGTGTTGAAACAACCAGTCAGCTCACACCGAAGAACCCAGATGTCAGGGTAAAGGGGAGAGAGACACAAGGGGAAGCAAAGGTAGGAGGAGGGCTCCCTGCATGGGACCAGGGTGCAGCCCACGTCTCTACACAGACCCGAACAAGACTGGGCAGACTGGTCAAGGCGCCCAAGAAGTTTGAAGACTTTGACATGAGAATCAAGTAAGACTGTATATGTTTATGCTCACTGGTTACTCAGTTGTTTGATGCGTCTAAAGGGGGGAGATATGAGGTGACGCGCTCTAGTTGTTGTAGAGCGCGCAAGAGGCATGCCGGGAAGGGGCAAGGCCATGTTGGAGATCGCCGCGAGGGAACGCGGGGAAGCGGACGTGTCCCGGCGCTCGGGAATAATAAAGCTACACAGTTAACTCCTCAAAATGGTCCAGAGAGTTATTTAGTGCACTAGAATTACTACAGCAGGTGCCTGGGATATCGCCTACACGTGCACTGAGGCAGTAGGAGAGAGAAGAGGCCCGAGGGCTGCAGGCGCTGGCGGGACCCCAGGGGCAGGACACGCATCAGGAGTTCTGGAGTTTCTGGCAGGGGACATAGGAGCCGCGACATCCTTTAGAGGGCTCACAAGTAGCTCAGAGCACACAGGCGTGGGCCCCTCTCAAAGGCCTCACTCCTACACACGCCCAACACCGGGGGACCTGTAACCAGAGGCTCACTCGAGAATCCAGCGAGGGCATGGAACTGAGGGGTTGAGTCACCCCCTCCTTCGTGGGAGCCTCGGAGCCCCCTTGCCCCGAAGGGCCTGGAACCAGGTTTGAATTTGCGGGCCGGGGAGCCTGTGTGCGCGTTCTCCGGGGGGTCCTCTTAATATTGGGGCCGTCCCGACTTTGAGGATCTTAAAAATGAGAGTGGGGGACAGACAGAAGCAACCTTGTCGGCCTGGGGCGAAGAACCCACAATACTCATAGAAGAGAGGAAGGGCCTAGTTCATCGAGTCGCCACCTGGGTCCTGGCGTGAATAAGAGTTCGCAGAGGTTCTGGGAGGCTACTTGGAGTCCACCAAGCAGGCTAAGACCTAGGCAACAAAGCTGTCCTGACACTCCCCTCGTAAGCCACAAGTGCTCTACATCACTTATTCAGCGGATCTACCTGGATCTTGTATTCCGGACTAAGGAGTGGCAGACAAGCGGGCACACCTTCTCCAAGTGGTAGGTGTCCCAGAGAGGTGACCCAGAAGTCTGCTCTAAGCGGGGGTTCCATGCATTGAGCTGGCGAGAGAGACCACCTAATTGGACCCTATTTCTGAGGTCAGCAGAATACTCAAAACTTTGAGAGCGAGAGGTCTCGAACCACAGCATTCCACAGGATGCGGGTAGACCCTCTACGGGAAACGTGTCTCTTCCCTACTTACCTTGGCCTCTTTCGATCCTTCCTCCAAAATGGTTACAGGGAAAAACAAGAAGGAACGCTCTGTAAACGACCTACTCCTTAAATCTAGCCCAGGCAACATGGACACAGCATTATCCCAGCCTGGGTGCGCTGCGAGCCCGGATGGGGGAGAAATAGAAGCCCCGGTAACACATGCTTTCCTGGAGACACTGTTTGCCTTTCTGAAAGAAGATCTCCACTCAGTAAAAAAAGAACTGCCGCAAGAAATCAGAATAAATACGGAAAGATTTGGAGTTAGTAGGGGGCAGAAAGGACACTTTAGTAACACAGTCTTCAGCTAGAGATGTGGAAATCCACCAACTCAAGCAGGAAGTCCTCCGCCTCCATGATCAGCACCTTGATCTCCAGGAGCATGCGGAGGACCTGGAAAATGTCCCCCTCAGGAATAACATCCGTATCCGGGCGGTTCCCCGGGGAGCAGAGGGGGTCGGACATTGAAGCATATGTTGTGGATCTTTTCCTCTTCATCCTGGGCGATCCGCCAGATCAAATTGGTCCATACACGTAGGGTAGGTCCAGCAAGAGCAGCACCAGCCCGCCCCACATATCCTCACCTGCGTCCATGACATCCAGCTTACGCAACGCATTCTCCGGGAGGCACGAGACAAGCAACCCATCGAGTTCCTGCAACACGACCTCTCCTATACCAGGACCGGGAGGCACGAGACAAGCAACCCATCGAGTTCCTGCAACACGACCTCTCCTATACCAGGACCTGGAGGCCTCCACATTACAAAAGAGAAGGGAGTTTAGGTCTGTTACCACCCACCTGCGATCTAACAAAGTTCCTTACTCCTGGGATCACCCGTTACGACTGATCTTTAAATGGGCAGGGAAAACGCACCACATTAGATCACTACAGGAAGCGCAGCAACTGTTGAAACTAAGGGAGGAGGGTCCGGTTCTTACTACTCACACGGAACCTGGCAACAAACCTCCGAAAGCAGGGAAATGGCAGATGGTGGGCCGGACCCCCCTGCACCTCCGACCAGACCCCCCCGAAACCATCGCTAAAGAACGCAAGGCAGTTATCGCTACCCTTGAAGAAGACACTCTGAAAGCTGACTGATAATGGCCAGTCAGAGCCTCCAAGAAATTCTTTTGGGGGTATTTCAATTGCCTACACAAGCAAATTCTCTTGTCCTCCATGTTGCTGGGCTACGGGTGGGGCAGGTCAGCAGCAGGAGTCCTGCGGACATTCCACGTTTCAACCATTGGCACAGTGACTGCCCAGCCTGATCCAGACTTTCTTCTCACGAAAGACCCCAAATGTTGTTGGTTGAACTTTTTTCCACTTGGTTATGGGGTAGGGTTTATTTTCTAGGGCTCTCCTTCCGATGGAACACAATTAGGAATATGAAGGCGCATGCGTCCAAAGAGGTCTCTCTCTCCCCCTTTTGAACGTTCGGGGACCTTCCCGCTAACTCCTCATCTAGCATGCCTCTACCAGCGACGACAACCGGGTAACCTACACTATAAGGGTCAAACTACTTAGCTTAAATGTTAAGGGCCTTAATAACCCCAGCAAAAGAAGGGTAATACTTTCCCTACTAGAACATTCGCAGAGCAAAATCTGTCTGCTTCAGGAAACTCACCTTTTAGCACAAGACACCCATAGAATGCAATTTAAGAAATTCCCATGACAGTTCTGGTCATCTGAGCGTGCGAAGAAGGGTGGGGTTGCTGTCCTTCTCCCCCATCGCTTTTGGGGGTCAGTCCTAGACACTTGCTTTGAAATAAAAGGTAAGCCGTTGGCTATACGGGCACAGACAGGGTCACTTCAATTTACTGTGGCCTCCCTCTATGCCCCTAATGAACACCAAAAAACTTTTATAACAGAGTCAATAGCGGGGGTGCTCCAGTCTCCAGACCGGGGCATCTTTGTGGGTAGGGATTTTAATCTGGTTATGGATGGGGAAATGGATCGCTCGGCTCAAAGGACAGGCCAGGCAGGGGCATTCACAGCGGAGAGTCTGGCTTGGCTGACCGATTGTGGGTTACACAATGTGTGGAGGCTTCACCACCCGAATGACCGAGATTTCACATTCTTCTCTGCAGCCCATAAGACCTACGCCCGGCTTGAACACTTCCTAGTTTCGCCAGGAGCTTTGGAACTCACCACAGACTTCCATTGAACCACACTCCCTCCCTGATCACGCAGCCATTACACTTACTTTCTCAATCCCCACAGGCATCTCCCAACGCATCTTGGCGAGACCCTGCTGCACTTCTCTGCAATCAGACGCGTGATCAAAGACTACATTTCTGTAAATGACCATGAGGGAGTCCCGCTTTCTTCAGTCTGGGAAGCCCTTAAACTTGTTACCAGAGGCACCCTCATAGCACAATCAGCTCATGAAAATAAACTCAGAAGGGATAAGAAAGAGAAATTGGGGAAAACTGTATTAGAGCTGGAGTCTATTCACAAGTGCACGGGCACTCCTCAAGTGTGGCGCGAATTAGAACAAGGTAGGCTTCAACTTAAATGCCTCTACCTCGATAGGGCAGAATATGCCATGCTCCACCTCCAACACAAATTTCACTTGGGCTCTAACAGAGGGGGTCGGATGCTAGCCCATTGTCTTCATAGTACCCAACACGACAACACCATCAAGGCTATCCGACCAAGCTCGAGCCCGATGGTACAGAGCAACAGAGCATCACATTTGGGGCTGATTGCCATCCCATCGCTCAGACGCTTTCCACGCTCGCCACGATCATCTTCGAACTGTCAAAATCTCAAATACTGAACCTCACAGTCCGGACAGACACTGAACTAGCTCTTCACGCAAAAAATGAATTCCAATAGGTTGATGCTGAGCTCCCATACATAGGTATCACGCTCGACAGAAACCTTCCTAAAACGGCAAGAGCCAAATTCTCGAACTTAGGGACCACGATCTGTAAAGATTTTGATCGTTGGCGACAGCTGCCGTTGTCCTGGTTTGGCAGAATTGCCACGGGTTAAATAAATATACTCCCACGAGTCCTATATGTTTTCAAAGCACTTCCTCTCTCCCCTCGCCTGGGGAACTACGCCAGCTCCAAAAGTGCATATACGGTTTCATCCGGGACGGGACAAAGCCTAGACTCCAAAAACAATTATTGCAACGCTCAAAACTGGAGGGTGGCTTGGCGGTCCCCAATGTAACACGGTATTTCCAGGCCGCTCAACTTAGATTTTTGGTAGAATGGAACCGCGCCATGACCGAAAAACACTGGGTCTTTATGGACCAAACTGTTGCGGGCTCACATATTAGGAGGGAAACCTGGCTCCCACGAGCCCATAGATCCTGGGGTTTATATTCTTCCCCGGTAACTAACAACTTTCAAGGTGAGGGACAAAGTTGTGCTTTCATCGGGCCTTTCGTCGTTCCCCTCCCCACTTACCCCATTGTATGCCAATTCGGACTTCCCACCAGTTATGTCACCACAGGTAGCTAGCAAGTGGTTGGCGGGAGGGTGTAAGAGGGTAGGCTGCCTCTTTGAGCAGGAGGGACTCATTCTTTTTGATGAGCTTAAGTCCCAATACTCCTTGTCGGAACAAGAGATGTCACACACATTCACCTTACCCACTGGGTCCCTGGCCCTAGGATACACCCCGGGGCAGGTAGGCCCAGGACCCCTTCTGAGAAATGGCTAATATTAAAATAGGACGGTAAGAAACTCATCTTCGAGCTTTACCGCTTCTTGTCGAAAACGTCATGCCCAGAGAATACCAGTTCAGAGGCGGTGGGAGGCGGAACTGGAACGCAATCTCCTGGTTAAGGAGTGGGGGGACATATTCTATAGGGCTCATCACACAACGTTCAATGTAGGCCGGGATTTTTGTTCAGTTTGTAAAGTTAATTTGTGTCAATATGTTATTTGTTTGAGCAAGGCTATACATATACTGCATGCAGTATATTGGTGGCCTCTGTTCTGATATCCCCCACTGGGCATATAGAACTGTTAATTGCTCACTTCAGGGGGGGGGGGGCTCCCCTACGCAGCCGGCCCTTGTAGGGTTGTAGGCGCACCGCTGTGTACCACACTCCTACCCACTGACCGCCCACCTAATACCCCAAATTCAGTTCATTTTTACGCATCCGATTATGCAAATTTGCCCAGTTGGGGTTGTAAGCAACTTGCTGTTGAAACTGCTTGCTCAGTTATATATGGGCTTTCCTGTTTTCAGTATCTATTTTGGGTAAATTCTGGTGGGGATTTTTCAGTGTTATCAAGTGATTTCAATACTTTAAAAAAAAACAGTGGTTATCAGTGGTTTCACATTTTCGCACCATTAAAAACAACAGAAACTGTTTGTCCGGTGTTTATGGAACGTTTTGCTTTTATTATTGCTTGCTTTCTGCACTGATAGGGCATGGTATATAGACAGTATAAGTATAGTGTATATGAGGTCCAAATAGATTTTTGCAAATTAAACATATTGTAGTACACTATACAATACGTCTTCAGTGAATCTTTGGTCATGTGTGCTCCCTCTTTCCTTCCCATGTGAACTTCTGTGAAAAGGCCCTCTCAACATTGGCACTTGAGATAGGCAATGCCACAACAGCCAGTACACAATTTGTTAACTCTGGCCACTGACATAGCTTTCTGTGCCAATTCTGGTTCACTTGAAGATTGCGATTCTCAGGGCAAATTCTGCAACATTTGCCCTGAGCTGGATGCTTATGCCCTCAGAGTTATTGTAGCGGTCAAAAATGAAGCAGCACTTTTGAAACTACGGAAGAAGTTCCCCTTTACGGAAGGGATCTAGACCAGAGTACCACAGTGAGGTTTAATTGTCTTCAAATGCCATTGGTGAGGATGGGACATTTCTATGCATCATTGCAAGTCCTTTCTCATACATTGTAAAATAAAAGCTCCTGAATTGCTCTTCACCATTGCTTTGCTTATCAAGTGGCAAGCACTCTAACATGGAACATGTTGCAGTGCCAAAGTCACTAAAGGTGTCACCCAGACTACTCTCAAGGAGATGTTTTACATCTACACCAATTATGCTGAACACTTGGCAGACCAGGGTGTTTTCAGAATCTAGTTTTTTTATTATGTCCACTACAGCACTTCTGTTTTCCTGTAAAATTCTAAGATTGCAGTAGAGTGTACTTTTTTTCATATCACTATCAATATGTGACAAAGATCCTCACATTTCTTTGCTTTGGCATCATCACTCAGCAAATAATTAATTTTGTAAATGGTTGCCACATGGATAATATGGCATTCATAGCCCCTTGGACTGAGAACCATCAGCTAAGGGATACAGTTGCGAGGACTCCTTCTTTGATGCCACACAAAGCATGAAATTATAAATGTTTGTGTTTTAGTTCCTGTGCATAAGATAACAGTGCACCAGAATGGACTAAAAAGTCAGTAGCATTCCTCATTAACTCTGAAAATTGTAAAGATGCTTTTAGCATATCATCTAATAAGTGGCAAGGATTTCTTACAGGGAAGCACTTCAGCTCAGGTATCAATTTTGGCAGGTCATCACACAACTTTCATATACGTAACTTAATCACTGCAAATTCAAAAAATATCACTCCAATCTTTGGTGAACTTGGAAAGAACCTTTTTTGCAGAGCATTCCAATTGACACTGCATTCCATGTTTTCCAAAAGCCTGGTGTTTTCACCACTATCCCAGATGCTTGGTGAAAGTGCTCTTCACCTATACTTGTCACTATACCTTGGATTGAATGTTTAAAGCCTGAGGTGTTAGAAATTCACCTACTATCAATACTGACTCACTAGAAACTGGGGACTGATGTATTAAGGGTTTTTACCCATTCTCTGAGGGTAAATGACATGACACATATTAGGAAAGATTCTTATGAAACCAGCCATTTTACATATCAGTGAAAGAATCAAACGCAGCCAAAATATCAAATATGATTTTGATATTTCCTGATTCTCTACAGTTAAAATAATTAAACAAGACCTAAAATATGCTTCTAAGGCCTGAATCATTAGACCAAAGACCACAAAACTGAAAAAACAATAGGAAGAATAAACAATATTTTAGTGGCATCCCGAAACAACAAAACTCAAGCAAAATAATGTTAGCCCAGACTTTCTTACTGCTAGCTTGTATAACAAAGTTACATTGTATTGGCCCCTTCCGGACGAAAAAAAATGACTTTCACTCTCTTTTTCCTTTCTTTGAATGGCAGTTAGTTTGTGGTTGTGCCGGTGTTTTTTCAGTGTTTATATGTTTTCACTGATGAGGGCTATTTCTCTTTCAGTGGGATTTTATCAGTTATTATAGGTTTAAACCTAAAACCGGACAGCCTAATTATATATCAATAAAAAGATTTAATCCAATTTTTAGAAAACAAGCCTATGAGTGCACGCTTCATGTAGAATGTGTACCTCTTTTATTCAACTGACTTCCAGTTCCGACTTTATCGTGTGTCTACAATATGTCCCTCTAGAAGCACCTTCACCGCAAAAGGAAACAGCCTTGTCGAATAGTATTTCACATTACATATGTACACTCTAGGTTCATTCACTAGGAGACACTGAGAACTAAGAAATTAGACTTTAAAAAGTAGTATAATGTTTGGGATGCCTCGGAGTGCCCTCCTGAAATTAATTCGGTTTTCAGGAAATGGAGAGGAAGGAGAAATAAGCATGACGGCAAGTTCAAAATTTGCCTGCTGATATGCGGCTAATCAGTCACACGCAGGATGCTTGGCAAATGTTCAGTCTACCTCTGATGCCTGGGAGGTGGTGGATGGCAAAGGTGTCAGTAGTGGTGACAACAACCATGGTTCATACGTACCATCTTGAACACAAATTACACCGTGTGTGGAGGAGGCGGGCCTCGGAGGGGGCAGGGCCTTTGAGCCTAGGAGTACCTAAAAGGCACTTTTGCCCCCAAGTCACCTCCTCAAAAAACAATTTTAAAAAAGCTTGCTAAGGCTGGTGCCGATGTTCTGGTGTTTTTTCACCCCCCCTAATTGACACGGGCAGTTAAGACTCGGAAAAAGAGCTCTTAAGCCCCTATTTACCGGGGATTTCAGCTAATTTTCCCTTCCACTGTGTGATATCGGCTCCTCACTGAGTAATTGTGTTCTGGGAGCCGAGATAGGTCACACGGTGGCACTGTGCGAGTTGGCAGGTCTGATGGTTATTTAATAATACTTCTCAATGTGGTACAGTAATTCACCCAGTCTAAAGGCCACATCATGAACCTTACGTTCTAGTTGAAAAAACAGGAAAAACACTAACATGAACTAAAACAAGAAAGAGGAAGCAGAATCCTTCAGCACCCTGGAACTTCAAAGACCTTGCTGACAACAAATGCTGCTTACGTGGACAGGAAAGAAAAAGAAAAAGAAAAAAAAAAACAATGACCTCCTCACACACTGAAGTACCTCTGTGCAACACATCACCAAAGGAAAGTACTTTAAAAACAAAATCAATGAAGCTGCCAATAGAAGGAGAACACTCTTCAAAACAATCAAGCAGCACAGCAACCCCTTGCTTGACCATCTATATTAGTGCCTCTTTTGAAATGGTTAGCCACCACTTTTGCCTGGAGTATGATGTGATTTCAAATTGAAAGTGCACTGGGTCCCCGATAACCAGGTTCCCAGTGCCAGATCTCTTGCCTAAAACTGTACCACGATTAGCACAACTTCAGCAACCCCTATAAGTTCCTAGTAAATGGTACCCCTGGTACGTGGGCATTGGTACTGAAGAGGGTCCTCTAGAGCTGCAGCACAAATTGTGCCACCCCAGAGACCCCTCAAAAAGACCATGCAAACTGCCACTGCAGGCTGCGTGTTGGAGCAGAGAAAACCGAAGAGTTTACATGACACAGCCCAGTGAGCCATGCCCACATACACTGCATGCAGGCCTTATAGCCCTAAGGCAGGGTGCACTATATCCCATGTGTGGACATATCTGCATGAGCAGAAATGACCTTACAATACCCACTCCATTCTTGGATATTTTAAGTGCACAGGGAAGCTATCGAGAGTGCATGGGTTGGATACTTTTCATTACGAGTTTCCGAGCTCCATGATGGCTTCACTGTACCTTAAGATGTCCGGTACCAAATATCTCAGGTTAATAAATCCTCACTGATGACAGTGTTAGATTTACTAATAAATGCACACCGGGAAAGCCTTAGAGGGTCCCCTTAAAACCTGACAAACAGCGGTGTGGTCTCTGGCTAGTCTTAGACAGCCTGTCATCACCAGACATGTTTCTGACCTCATGGGGTGAGAGCCAACGATCTCAGAGGCCAGGAATAAAGCCTGCTCTGGATAGAGGTGCTTCACACCTCCTCCTGGCCAGGATGGCCTTCCAGGGCAGGAATCTTCAAAGGTAATGCCGCCTTTGAAATACAACCCAGGCTTCTCCAGATAGTGGAGGATGCCCACCCCCCTTTCCTGCTCCATATTTGGAGGGAGGAGAGGCAGGAATATTAGATTAGGAGATGTGCCCACATTCAGTCAGCACCACTCGAAAGGTGGGGCAGGTGATGTGGACATGACTTTTCCAATTCCTCCATCTTGGGATGGACAGGAATTAACTTATCAGGGCTAGGGTAGTGCCCCTTCCCACAGGAAGTGGTCACTTAGAGGGTGTAGCCACCCAAAGGAAGGTAGCCCATTGGCTACTACCGGTCACTCCCTTTAACACCCCTAAATTTAGTATTAAGGTGATATCCGTGGACCTTCGCTCAGATTTGGCGGATACAAAGAAGGCATGGACAAAGAAGAGCTGCTAACCCAAGAACTGAAGAACTGCTGCAGAGAAATTTGCCCTGCCTGCTGCTTCCAAAACTCAACAATTGTGGTGTGTTGTCTCGTCCTGCAGCTGTGAGGCCTTCAAGATTCCTTGAGCAACTCCAGGACTTTGATAATCTCCACAAAACTCCCTTGGGGTAGAGGAACTACTCCCCTGCAGTCCGCAGGAACTGAACCCAGAGAGTCCAGATTACCAACTTGCTGCTTCCCAGAGACTCCATAGAAGCATCCAAGCAAAACGAGGTACACCAGCTCCGGAGAATCAGATCCGTCTCCCTACTGTGTGTGAAGACACCAGGATATACCAGAACCACAGAACCATGCCACACCAATACCAGAGGTACCAGACCATCTGAGGCATACACGGAGACGAAGAGTACAATCCGGGCTCCAACTGCCCAGAAAGCAAGCGCCAGTCATGGGCATGTTGAGAACCTCGAGACCCACTTTGTGAGTGACAGCTATTCCTGAATCACCTCAACAAGCTGCCTGCTCCAGACCATGAGGACAGACGCACGCCGCCCGGCTGACCTATATGCCCAGCATCCAGTCCGCCCAGCCTGGGTACCAATAAACCAGCTGTGCTCCCCATAGTCTGGAGGCCCTTGCAACCTGCTCCCTCGAGTGAGACCCATCGGACTTACCTTAAAGACCCCTTGTGCAGTGTGTTTTCTAGTGGCCCTCTTCTTCGTAGTGCACCAGCCACCAACAACCTCAGCACCCTGCTACAGGCTGAATCCTGGATGCTCCTGAGAATCAGCCTCGCCTTGTTCCTTACCTAAATCCAGAAGGTGAACCTCGAGATCCAACTGTGTGATTTTTTATGCATTTTTCTATTTTCTCTCATTAACTTCAATGGTGCGTAACTGCAAACAAAAATAATCAATTTTGGGAGGCGAGGCAGACCGCCGAGCAAGATGGCCACTTGCTAAAGCGGCTCCGAGCCCCATCCAACAAATCTCTCCCCATTCGCTTCACTCATCCAGTTCCAGCTGCCCAACTGCCTGCAATCTAACTAACCTGGAACCCGAGTGCTCCGGTGCTGACTGTACGTCAGAGTCCCCACTGGATCCACGGATTGTGGCCTAGAGCTGATGCCTCTTGTGAGTCGGCGACTTGTGCGCAGCATGCGAGACCCAGGAAACGACCTGCTCTGTGCTGAGTGGCCAGCAGATGGTGGCGACGAACTGCACAGAGGACTGGAGGAGCGGCAGCTCCTGTATGGCGGACTGGCGTCAGGGTGTTGAGGACAGCTGGCTGGAGCTGTACCCTGCTCCGGGGTTAGCGCCCTGCTCCGCTGCTTAGGGACCTGCCCGGAGTGGTGCTCCTGCTTCCAACTAGACTACCACGACCAGCAGCATTATGGTGATGAGCCTGTAGTGGGGAGAAGCCCTGGTGAGTGTTGTTGTGGTGGGTACCCCCCACCCTCCCCCCCCACTCCTCAGATCCAGAGGGCTTTACTGAGGTGAGGTAGATTGAGACACGTCGAGCTGCCTAACAATTTTCTGAACTAGTCTAAAGCTCTTCCGGCAGAATAGCTTTGAGAGATCACCAATGCATGAAGCTAAGTCCCTGGTATCTTAAAGTCCCAACCATTAGAAAAGGACTCACATTAACTACTGAGTAGTACTTCACCAAGACTGACACCTCATGAACTCTGCAGCAACGCTTTGGGAAGCGTACAAGACAGTCATTAGAGGACAGGGTGTCTCCCGGTTAGTAAAGGGAGAAGAGGGCACAGGTGGAAGCCACTGAAAAAGACATAGAACAACTTGAGGCGCAGCTCAGACATGCAGATAATACTGACGTAGCCCACAGGCTGGTGATTAAACAGAAGGAATATCGCTGGCTTGTGACGAAAGAAGCCAAGGCGAAACATAGCGCGACTCTCCACCGTATCTACGAGATTGGGGAGAAGGCTGGTAAACTCCTAGCCTGGTTAGATAAAAAAAGAAAAAGCCAATAAATGGGTACACGGGTTACACTCAAATGATGGTAAGCAAATAACCGATAGATTAGAAATAGCAGAAACGTTTGCTTCCTTCTATGCCTGACTTTACTCTCCCTCCGGACTAGCGCCTTCTGAGGAATGTCGTGAATTCCTGAGACATATCCCGCTTCCGGTTCCCACTGCCAAATATAGGTCTCTCCTTGAAGGGGACTTAACTCAAGAGGAGATAATGTAGGCAATCAGAGATTTGAAAGCAGGCAAAGCGCTAGGAACCAATGGTTTGCCTGTAAACTCAACATTTCGAAATTGGCACTGCACCTAAAAGAACCCAAATCAAAGACAGGAATCCCTGGTTCTGTGACTCCCTCAGTAACGAGAGGAGATCCCTCTGACCATCCGAAAGAACATGGAGACAGCACCCCTCAGCAGCACATTTAAAACTTCTCCGCCAGGCCAGAAACGCCTACAACAGGCACATTCTCAATGCAAAAAAAAAAAAAGAATTCTTCAGATCGGAGCTGGAGAACGCCAAGAACAGACCATGCAAGCTCTTCGAACTGGTCAAACACAAATCTAATAAACTGGCCAAAACATCTAAAGAAACCCCCAAGTCGCTAATATCATCTGAGGATTTCTCCTCCTTTTTCTCCGACAAAATCACAGCCTTAGGAAACGAACTCAGCGCCGCCACAAACTCTCAACCCTCTCCGGATCTGCCCCCTCCTTCCGCGTTGCCCCCACAGGCTTCACCCAAAAACCAAGCACGCTGGTCTAACTTCAAGCTCTAGGATGAAGACTCTGTCTCAAAAATCCTATCTACCTTAAACCCGAACAACCACTTTAATGACCCGCTCCGCTCCAACTGCCTAGGTGCCGTTGCCCAATCCATCATTCCTAGTTGGACTGCAATAATCAACGCCTCTCTCAGGCAGGGATCGATACCAGACTCTCTGAAACCAGGCGAAGTTCTCCCCATCTTGAAAAAGCCGTCTCTGGATCCAGCTTCCCCTGACAACTTCAGACCTATCTCCAATATCCCTCTCTTAGCCAAAGTGTTGGAGAAGTGTGTGCAACAGCAGCTAAGCCATCACATCAACAACTTTCATCTACTTGACGACTTCCAATCAGGATTCAGACCCGGGCACAGTACTCAAACCACCATGCTCCACATCATAGACTATGCCGTCCAAGCCCTCGACCAAGGCAAAACTTGCCTCCTAATCCTTTTGGATCTATCCTCGGCCTTCGACACAGTCAAACATGGAAAATTACTCGAACGCCTCAAATTTAGGATGGGATTGGATGGTTCTGTTCTAGACTGGTTTAGGTCCTTCCTCCAAAATCGATCACAAAGATTCCTAATTAACGGTAACCTGTCTGCCCCCTCCCCGGTCACGGTTGGAGTCCCTCAAGGTTCAACCCTGTCCCCCACCCTCTTCAACCTTTACCTGGAACCGCTTGCCGAAGTACTACGCTCCGCGAACATCTCTTCCCACATGTATGCTGACGACACCCAGATCTACATCAAAACCTCATCCCCCGAGGAGATTCTATCCCTGAATGAGGCCTTGAAAATGACTGTCCAATGGCTCGCCTCCAATCAACTCAAACTCAACGCAAAGAAAACAGAATTTCTCCTAATTTCCCCACCAAAAACTAACCCTGAGATTCAGACATGGTTAAGGCTATCACAGCCCTAAACTGCCCACCGACCATTGTTGACTTGGCCAAATCTTTGGGCATAACCCTTGACTGCAACTTGAACATGCAAGACCACATCAACTCGATGGCTAAAGCAGCCAGATTCCACCTGAGCTACCTCTGGAAACTGAAAGCCTTCCTCGACGCTCCCGACCTAAAAATTGCAGTCCAGGCACTAGTCATCTCTAGACTGGAATATGGCTGTTCTACCCTCTCGGGGCTACCCAAAATCTCACTGGCACCTTTAAAAGCCTGCCTCAACGCGGCCGCCAGACTTCTTACTGGCACAAGGAAATTCGATCACATTTCACCTCATCTGAAAGCTCTGAATTGGCTTCCTCTCGAGGCCAGAATTCAACTCAAACTGGCATGCATCACGCACAAGGCACTATACTCAAACTCCCTTGCATATCTGGCACAGAAACTCGTGTTATCTGGAGGAACCAGAAACTCCAGGTCCGCCAGAGACCTCTTGCTCCAACCTGCGCACCTGCGGGGGAAAAGAAAAAAAAAAAAAAAAAACTACAATCGGGCCTTTTCTGGGGCCGCACCAAGAGTATGGAACACTCTCCCGCCTGCCTTCGGAAGAATCCCCTCACTGGCACGCTTCAAAAAGGATGCCAAAACCTTCCTTAAGGGCAAATTCCTCGCTTAATTTTCGCCTCAACCCCCCAGAGACATCAGAGATGATCGCCACGAGTAAATGTATAATGCAAAATGTTCATATGTATCCTCTATCCCTTATGTACCCAGCACCCCGCCCCTTCCTATTCTATTGTGTACTTTTGTGACTTCTATCCTATTGTATACGGTTTTCTTCCTGTAAAGCGCTCTGATAACCTAACGGGTCAAGTCCGCGCTCTATAAAACACTAAAATAAAAATAAAAGAGGAGGAGCCTAGCGCGCATCCAAGATGGTCGCGTGAGCACAGGGCTCCCCGGACCCTCGCTGCTCCTCGGAATTTATCCTGACATTATCCTGACTTGGCTGACAGAATCTGGAAGGCGAACTCTGGCTGAACGTTGACCTTCTTTCAGAAACCGAATCGGACCTGGGAATCCTGATCTACGGTGGTTGGAACTTTCGAGGCCCAATCGATGGCTGTGCCCGGTGCGAGGGTGACCTGTGGAGCCGGGGTGTAATTGAACAACAGCGGCAGCGGATCTGTGCCAGTGGCCGCTCCATTACTTTCGGTTTCACTTTTGGATCCCTGAGGGGCTGGAGATCGTAACTGATTGGAGCGGCTGGGTGTTTATCTCTGCTGGATGCCCTTGTCTCCGCTTGCCGCCAGTGTGCCCGTTGACTTTGGTTTCTTCGCCCGGCCGCATCACGGTATCTGGTGCGGCTTCTGACTGAGTGGCCGGTGCCCCCTTGACGCTGGGCCGGTGGTCCCCGTTGGTGAGCGTGGTTCCCATGGGTGGCAGGGGGGGCCCCGAGGGGCGTAAGACTAAGACATCCCTCCACGGGGGTCCGGTCCAGACGAACAACATGGACCACTATACTCAAGGAAGAGGGTCCCCTGGAGCGGCTGGAGCCCCCTCGGACGAAGCTGGTGGTGGCCCGTCCATGCACTCGGATCCGTCCCTGCAGGACATTATGAGCGCCATTAACGGCATCAAGGAGACTATTGCTACGCAATACGAGGCCTTGGCCCGTAAAATCGACACGGTGGCTATTGATGTCGCACTGATTCGGGCGGATCTCTCCAAGACCAACGAGAGGGTTCAATCGCTTGACGTGCGGACGTCCACCCTGGTTGCGGATGTGTCGGACCAGCGGGCCACTCTTGGCGACCTCAAGTCGGCCAACGATCTGATGGCCCGGCGGCTGGAGGACTTTGAGGGACGGGCCCGCCGCAATAACATCCGCGTCATAGGCGTCCCGGAGACCTCCGACAACCACCCGGTGGATCTCTTGGTGGAGGAGCTCATCCTCAAGCATCTTGCCCCCGCCGGCCTGAGTAAGTTCTTTGCCGTGGAGCGGGCCCATCGAGTTCCGGGCGGTCGGCCGCGGCCGGGGGCCCCCCCGAGGCCCATTGTTGCCAAACTTTTCTACTACAGAGACCGAGATGTGATTTTGCAGGCCTCGCGGGCCCATGGCCCGGTCCGCCATGAGAATGCGTCTATTAACTTTTTCCCGGACTTCACCCAACTGGTCCAGAAACAAAGGATGGGCTTCCAGGGGGTAAAGCGTCGCCTCCGCGACCTGGGTCTCAAGTACTCCATGCTTTTTCCTGCTAGGCTCCGAGTGGAGCACGAAGATCGGACAACCTTTTTTGAATCTCCCGCAACTGTGAGTGACTGGCTTGACTCGCTGCCGGGCCGCGGGGACCGGCCTGGGCCCTCTGCTGGTACCGAGGGTGGCGGGTCTCCCTCGGAGTGACTTTGGTCCTTGATTTTGCCATTTTGTACTGTTCGGCTGGGTTCAACTTCTCTTTTGCATTTTGTTTTATTATGATCTATGTGGGGGGCGGTTGGGGACGGGTCCCTCTCCTCCTCCGGGGTCTTTCCGTAGAATGGGGTTTATGGGGCGACAGGCACACTGCAAGTTGGGGTGGTTTTTTGGGTCGCAGGGGTGCAGGGTGGGGGGAGTTGGCAGTTGGGGGGGGTTGGGGGGTTTTGATTTGTGTGTTTTGTTTTTAATGCGAGGTCTTTGTTCTGTTCCAGTCTTGGGCGTTGCGCTATTTGCTGGGGGACCCTTGATCGATTGGAGGGGATGGGGGGGGGCGGGTTGAGGTTGATGTCATGGAACGTCAATGGATTGGGGGACCGTATCAAACGGGGTGTTGTGCTGCAGTATTTGCGACGTATGTCTCCTGATGTGGTGTTTTTACAGGAGACGCATCTGGTGGGTAACGTTTGTCATGCCATGAACAGGGGGGGGTACCGACTCGTTGCCCATTCTGGTTTCACCACTGGCTCTAGAGGGGTTGGCATTCTCCTGCGCTCTTCACTCCCGCTGGAGATCACCAGGGTAGTCCCGGACGATAGAGGGCGCTATGTGGCTTTGACTGGGCGGTGGGAGGGGCAGTCCCTTTCCTTGGTCTCTGTCTATGTTCCCCCGGGTCTCCAGAACTCCACCTTTTCAGACTTGGGTCGACTGCTGCTTGAGCTTCCTGACAGTCTTCTGCTTATGGGTGGGGATTTCAATTCGGTGGTCTCGGGCGACCGGGATCGCCACCCGCCCAGGGCCCTCCCTGCTGCGCAGGCGTGGCTTGGCGGATTCTTGGAGACCTTCGGTCTGGTCGATTGCTGGAGGTTAATGCATCCTACACAGTGTCAGTACACTTTTCACTCTGGGGCGCATGGGAGTCTCTCCAGATTGGATTACTTTCTTATGCCCGCGGCCCAGACTGCCCGGATTCGAGAGGTTAGGCATCTGGCCCGGGGTATTTCTGATCATTCCCCACTGTGGTTGCTTTTTGACACTGGGACGCGGTCTGCTGGGCGGATCGCTCCTATTAACCCTTGGTACCTGCGGAACCCCACGATCCGCTATAGTCTGGTCAAGTCGATTGACCAATACTTCCTTGAGAATGATGGGTCGGTGATGTCCGCAGTGTCCCTGTGGGAAGCTTTTAAGGCAGTACTCCGTGGGCAGGCCCTATCCCAGATTGTGGCGGCAAAGAAGGTTAAGATGGAGGCGGTGGTGAAGCTGGAGACCGACATCCTGGGGTTGGAGGCGGCCTTGGAGACGGGGGTCACTCCGGATGGGCTACATGCCCTCAGCCTGAAGCAGTTCGAGTATAAGTCCCTTGTCACTGACGCTGCCCGGACCATGTATAGGGAGCAGCAGGGTAGGTTGTATGATGCTGGAGACAAGGCTGGTAAATTGCTTGCTTGGCTGGATAGGAAGGAGAGAGTGAATCGTGTGGTCCCAGAGCTCCGGGTTGCGGATGGAGTGTGTGTGACTGAGCCTGGCGAGATTGTGGAGTGCTTTGCTGACCACCTCCGGACGGTGTATTCCCCGGTGTCTGACAGAGATGAAGACGACTCTCGTCCTCTACTACGGGATATTGTCCTGCCCGGCTTATCCGTCGAGGACCGTGGGCGGTTGGATGCCCCCTTGGCCGTCGATGAGATTGCTACCGCGATTGGCTCCCTTCGCTCGGGCAAAGCCATGGGCCCCAATGGCCTGCCGATCGAGCTATACAAACTGCGCCCGGATAAAATCGTGCCCTTCCTCCGTCGTATGTTTCAGGAGTCGAACGAGAGGGGTTCCCTTCCCGCCGACCAGCGTCTGGCAACTATAGTCGTGATTCCTAAGGAGGGTAAACCACGTGACCGCTGTGCTTCATATAGGCCTATCTCCCTCTTAAACGCAGAACCCAAAATCCTGGCTAAAGTCCTCGCCAACCGCTTGCTGAGCGTTATCTCTGATCTGATTCATCCGGATCAATGCGGCTTCATCCCCCACCGTAATACCGCTCTTAATCTGCGGCGTCTGCACGGCGTCCTAGCTAGGGCGAAATACTTTTCTGAACCAGCCGTATTGGTTTCTTTGGACGCCACCATGGCCTTTGATACCATCGAGTGGCCATTCCTCTGGGCGGTCTTGGAGAAGTTTGGTTTTGGGGAGGGATTTCTTAGCTGGGTGAAGCTTCTTTATGCCGGACCAATGGCTCAGGTGGTTGTCAATGGGCGGGCTTCCCGGCCTTTTGCTCTCGGGAGGGGCACTAGGCAGGGGTGCCCGTTGTCCCCTCTGCTTTTTGCTCTTGCCTTGGAACCGCTCGCCGCCTGGCTCCGCTGGGAGCCCTCTATCAGAGGGATCCGGTGGGCCCCGGGCTTCGAGGATCGGGTCTCGCTGTACGCGGATGATATTCTTCTGGACCTCACCTCGCCGCGACAGTCGCTTAATGTTCTCTTTGATGTCCTCACCTCCTTTGGGAAAAACTCGGGTTTGATAATTAACTGGTCCAAATCTTGCGTGTACCCTATCTCTGGTGGCCCTCCCATTTTGCCGCCTCTACTTCCTATCCAAACGTCCTCATCCGGCTTTAAGTACCTGGGGGTATATGTTTCGTTGGACCCGGCGGTCCGCTATGAGCAGAACCTCCTGTCTCCACTCCGACGTTTGAGGGTGGATACGGCTCGTTGGTGTAGGTTGCCCCTGTCTCCGCTTGGTCGCGCGGCCCTGTTTAAAATGATGTCCCTTCCCAGATTTCTTTACGCACTTCAGAACTCCTTTGATGTCATTCCGGTGGCCTACTTTCGGGAGGTGGAGAGTCTGCATAGGAGACTGGTCTGGGACGGGCGGGCGCGTATCGCTCTGGCAAAGCTTACTCTCCCCTGGTACGACGGGGGCATCGCGCTTCCTGACATTAGACGGTACTATTGGGCCTCCCAACTGTCGGCAATTAACCATGCCACGTATGCTCCTGGTCTGAACCCGGCGTATGAGATGGATAAATTCCTGCTTCCCGGCGGTAATTATAACAGAGCGCTTTACTCCCGATCTGCTGGTAGGACCCTCACGGGCCCAACCAAGATTGCGGTACGGGTGTGGAAGGCGGCCAATGTAGCGATGGGCTGGAGTGAGCGTTTAACGTGTGCTACTCCCTGGTTTGCCTCAGACTGCCTGGGGAGCCTCTGGACGACGAAAGGCTTTGAGCACTGGGACACGATCGGCATTAGCAGAGTGGGGGATCTGTGGGTTAAAGGCGCGGTCAAGACCTTCGCGGCGCTCCGGAGCGAGTATGAGCTTAGTGAGAGGGAGTTTTTTCGCTACGCCCAGGTTCGGCATGCCCTGCTCTCGGTTTTTGGGGAAGGGTCCACGGTCCCTGTTTCTTCGCCCCTCGAGGACCGCATACTTGACGGTCACGTTCCCGATAGTACTATCTCTTTGATCTATAAAAAATTGATAAATAATCGGGCTGACCTCTTGGTGCGTCTACGGGAGGCATGGACGGGGGATGGGGTTGAGTTGGACGACGAGGACTGGCAGTCCGCGCTGTCATCTCCTAAGGAGGTTGCCATCCCGGCCCGTCTCCGTTTGGTCCAGCTTAAGATCCTCCATCGCGTTTACGTGACGGGTCCCCGATTGGTCTCGATGGGGTTTTCTGAGGACGGGCTCTGCAAGCGTGGCTGTGGGCACAGTGCCACCTTTCTCCACATCCTGTGGGAGTGCCGCGAGGTGGTGGAATACTGGCGTCAGGTGCATGAGATTATGAGGCGAGTCACCGGGGTCACGCTGTTGCCGGAGGTGCGTCGTTGTGTTCTGAATGTGTGGGAGCCCAATGACTATAACGCGGCCCAGACTCGGTGGGCGGCCCTGGGGAACATGATAGCAAAGAGGGACATAGCGCAGCTTTGGGGTTTGCAGCGGCCCCCCACCGTGTCTGTCTGGAAGGAGAACATGGACTGGTGCATGTTCAGGGGAAAAGACTGTGTATGTGGCTCGTGGTAAACCCGGGGCTTGGAACAGAATTTGGGGGCAGTGGAATGTGTATCGTGGAAGTATTTGTGCTCCCCCCCCCTGGTGGAAACGTCTGATGTAGCATTGTCCCCCTGATCCTTGATGGTTCCTTACTTATCTGGCACATCTGAGTATAGATTTGGTATTCCCGTTTCTCCCCCCCCCTACCTCTTTGTTTCCCTTCTTCTTGACTGCCATCGGGTGGTCGGATATGGAAGCGCCCCTGCTGTGGCCCGACGCCCATCTTATGTTTTCTTGCCTCGCCTTTGTTTTAAGTTGTTATTTATGATAAAAGGGTGTATCCCGATTTCCTTTATGTGCAGTCTGCTCTTCTGTAGGGTGCGGAGCCCCGGTGGGCCAGTCATTGTAATTGCACTGTTTGATCTTTTACTTACTAGCGGCCGGCCCTGGGGGTTGTAGGCCCGTGCTTGTAACCTTCTTTCTGCACAATAAAAAAAATTTCAAAAAATAATAAATAAATAAAATACCTGTTGAGGATGTTTGAGGAGAGCAGGGAGGGAGGGGTTCTTCTTAGAGACCAGCAAATAGCCACAATTATCACCATATACAAAGCTGAAAAAACCCCATTTATCTCCTTAATGTTGAAACTAAGATACTAGCAAAGCTATTGGACTCCCAACTAATACAAGTGATCACCAGACTAGTACATCCGGACCAATCTGGTTTTATGCCAGGAAGTAGTACAGCACTTAACCTAAGGAGATTACACGGGTCACCAAGCAGAGCAAAATAAATAAAAGAGGACGTCGTCATTCATTCATTCATTCGACACCTGCATGGCGTACAACACCATCGAATGTCCGTACCTTTTCAAAGTGTTATTGAAATTAGGATTTGGGCCAAAGTTCCTCAGGTGGATTAGACTCCGCAATTCCGAACCATTTGCCCAAGTGATGGTGAATGGAGAGACCTCCCGTCCCTTACCACTACGGCGTGGTACCCATAAGGAATGCCCGCTCTCCCACCTCCTTTTTGCCATAGTGTTAGAACCCCTTGCCGCATGTATCCATATGGACCCCCCGCTGAGGGGACTAGTTTGGTCTAAACAATGAGAGGACAGAATATCGCTCTACATTGTAAACGTGTGCTCTATGATGAAAGTCTTAAAATGCTGCGTTTTACATGTGACTAACGAGAGATAATTTGCTTTGTAACGCATTGATTTAAAGGTGCACAGTAACCATGATCACGCACATGTATGCAAAGTAATTTCATGTCTGTTCATATATTAGTTGATTTTGTAGGCCTCATGTGTATTTCTCCCTGGCACTCTAGATGGATTTACTAGTAGAATTTCCTGTGTATGCAGATTTTGTTCTTTCTCACGTTTCTGTTGCAGGTGTAAAAAATCCATGTTAGTTAAAATAACGCTTTTGTTTTAGGAGCTAAGGTTAGAGAGGAAAGGATACATCTGAACAAGCGATACTGGAGAATACCTGGGCCACTGAGCAAGAGTCTGGGAGCACCGTCGCAGCATGGAAAGTTACCTACGAGGTGGTGTCCAGCTGGATGGGATGATCGCGTGATGTGATGATGGGTGTGTCCTACGATTTTTGTATTGGGGTTAGGGACAAGTCCGGGGGTCTTCTGCAGTGCCTTGAGAGGAGAGAGCATCTTATAACAAGCTCTGTAGCTTTATGCTACTTGACCCATTCAACGGGAGTGCACTTCTTAGGAAGCCTTCACGTGCTGACACCTTTTTCCAGAATTTGCCTGGGAAGTGCTATGTAGGAGGGTCACAATAGTGGTAGTGTAGGGACAGACTACTGCTTTTTACTAACAAACTTCAGTGGTGAAGCGCTATCGACAACCCACCTGAGTCAGCAAACTTTGCGTATGTGGATGTTAGAATTGCGTGTGGAAAGCCTTGCGCGCGGAGGTAGAGTACAGCGATTCGAGTGGCCAGCGCAGGTCGAGGGTCATGGTGCGTGAATGTTCTTGAGTGATTGAATTCTATCGATCTTTTAGTAAGGAAGACAATTACTTGTTTCTGTAACTGTCCGGTCATTTGGAAGGCAGACAGTTACTGGTTTCCATAATTGAATGTGTAAGGTGCGATTGTGAAGGAGGGTGAACCGCTGTGAGGGGGAAGAAGTGACATTGGAGTGTGCAGCGCTGCGATAGGTCGGATGGTGTGACGTCATGCTAGGATTGGCTGGTTGTCATCAGGAAGTGAAGGGAGGACATCTGTTGGGAGAAAAATTTGGTTCAATCCTGCAATGCTTTAAAGTATTACGAGATCCATGTAGGGGAGATAGAGGAGTAGTAACTCGAGTGGGTGAGGAAGCACCACCCGAGGATACCCCATCACATTACATGCCAAAGAATGTAGGTCTCCAAACTACAGTCTGGCTTCAAAATTGGCATAAGATTACTGAAAAGGAGGGAGATTTGGTTTTCCAAGTTATGGTTAATTTAGATTGGAGGTTCTAGATCAATCGAGGGGAGAGATGTCTTCATTACGGCCCCCACCTAGACTAACAAAGTTCAAGCCATTGGATGCTTGGACGAGAGCAGCACAGGGAAGAACAGGGAAAAATGTCTGGGACGGATGAAAAAAGCGATGAAGGCATATCAAGATGCACAATGAGACGCACAGTTAAATAGGTTGAGAGGAGACTCCATAGAGGGAGATGATAGTGAAGGAACGATACGTTCGGTACAGGAATGGAAATGATGAGAGGGATACTGATGGCAGCTTGCTAGATAATGAGCAGAGCGTCCTCCTCCATACAATCCGAATTCAGAAAGGGGAAGACGGGAATTGGCAAATGCAGCGAGCATGGAAAAAAATGGTAGGGCCGCAGACAGACCCTAGTTCGAGAGTAGTGGGAAAGATTTCACCAAGGACAGAAGGATAGGGATGTCTGCTCTGGGTAGTACAGAGACGAGTGGAGTCAGCGCTGCTACGCCGTTACCAGAAGCCCTTATGGAACCGATCACCATTGGGCCTGTAGTGGAAGCATATGACCCAAGTTTAGGGGAAAGCAGTAGTCAGCCACAGTCAGGATTGGGAGGAAGGGTCAACCCAGAAGGAAGTGTGACAGTGAACGGAAATGGTCCATTATTTTTGCCTGTGGAAGCTAGTACTGCATTACCAGCAACTGCGGACCTTGCGAGGGTGCGTGTTGGATCTAGTACAGTACGATCAGGGTCATTGGGAAATTAAAATTCAGATTTGAGGATGTGGGAAGTTCCAGTTAGAGGACCCATAGGGAGAATATCATAAAGTAGGTGCAGATCAGGGAGGTTCCGGAGATCAGCAAGTCTCGCAGACTACAGCATCAGGAAATCGCCAGAGGAGTCAGAGCAGTGAAAGAGAAGGACAGAGTAGCGTGTCAAGTCAGGGGACAATCAAGGCTGCAGTAAAAGCAAAATTGTTAGATGTAGTGAGGCTGAAGTCAGAGGCAGACAAGGTAATAAGTGGGAGCTTGCCTTTGAAAAAGATAGAATGAGTTGCTATTTGTGGCAAAGGACGTCACACGTAAGGCAATGCAGGCACTTGAGAAACTAACAGAATTGGCCCAGAAGTATGATGTGGATCTGTCCAAGACGCAAATGTTGCAGGGAAGTCATAGGTTGAATTATAGTGATCAGGAATTGGAAGAGAAAAGGGTCACAGGTTTGAAAACTCATTCATGGTATAAGAAAAAGTGTGTCAGGAAGGGAATAGGAGATAAGCTGCCTCCCGGGGGAGGGACAACAGGAGTAGAAGCCAACCCATTGCAAGAGGTACCGAGCGGAGGGTATGTGCCTTGAAGCAGGCATGATTTGGCAGTATTTACAAACGATTTTCATCGGCTGAAGGACAAGCCTGCTGAATGGTACTAGCAAGTTGATCGCTTTATAAAGACCTCAAAAGTGTTGTGGATTGATTTGAACACGCTATTTGATATAGTGGTACCTAGTGATTTGTGGTCCACTTGCAAAATTGCTGTTGAGTGGCCATCTGCTGGACCAGCTAGAGACCCCAAACGCATGGTCCTTCACCTTTGGTCTTGAGAAGGTTTGGGCAGGTAATCACATGGTTGCAGTCTAAGATCGTACCACAAGTTATCGATTGGGTCAAGATAGATCGAACCGCCCAGGACCCCAAAGAATCAGTACATACTTATTATGAAAGGCGCTTGCAAGCCTTAAAGCACTACAGTGGGTTGGATACTTTAGACCCTAGGGATATGGGACAGTTTGTTTCCAAGTTTGTGTTGGGACTGGGGCCAGAGCTTCATGATCCAACAGGATTTGATCTGCTGGTAAAATAAATACGTGGATGAATTCCGGCGGTATGACAGATACTGTAGTGATGAGGTGGATTTATAAGCACAGGAAGTTAAAGGATAATCTGATGCTGGTCCAGATGAGGAATGCAGATAGAGTGGAACAAACATTGAAGGGCGGAAGAACTTTGGGCCGGAAACAGGGAAATAGTCATTGAGGGACCCAGAACGCGGCAACTAACTTGGGACATGGGAGAGGGAGAGGGATAGATCCAAAGAAAGGAGTAGATGTCGGTACCCTAAAGAAGACCACTGCATGTCACCAATACTGTGACAAGACCCAGATCTGTCATTTTGGAGGGGTCAGAGTCAGCAAGTGCAGGTACTCCAGCCTCCGAGAATTTCACAGGGTAACCAAGTGTACCATCAGATGCCCTTTATCAAAGATCTAGATGAGTTCACTACAGACCTGTTACAATGACTGTGCCTGGGAAACAGCGTTTACAACGCTGTCAATACCACACTGGTAGGTTACACCGCAGACGTTACATCGTCCGCGTTGTTACCATGCATGGCATTACATCTCAAGTCGTTTCTACGACTTGCGCTAGATAGCGCGCGACACCAGGTAATCTGTTGGATTTTAAATCCAACACATTCCCTGCTGTTGCGCTAACTGGAGTAGGAATAGCAATTTATACTATTCCTAAGTCCAGCGCGCCATCTAGTGCAAGTCGTAGAAACGACTTGCGATGTAAAGCCATGCGTGGTAACAACGCGGACGATGTAACATCCGCATTGTAACCTACTGCGTGGTAATGTATTGCGTAGTAACGTCATACATTCTTGGTGCCTGTGGGGGGGAGGAAGACAACCCTTGAAGCAGGCTTCGAGGTAGACCAGAGGGGACCGTATGTGGAGGCAGATGTGGACAGTCATCCCATTACATTCTTGATAGATACTGGTGCTACCGTTCTACTGTGAGGTCCGCAGTAGTACCCCTCTCGGACAATCAATCCAAGTTGTAGGAGACGCAAATAGGAGAATGACTAATCCACTAACAGATGACATACCAATGAGAATAGCAACGTTCAAGGATCAACACCAGTTTGTGGGGTGTGATTCAAGTCCAGTTTGTTTGTTGGCACGTGACCAGGTACCACAGCCTCCGAGAATTTCACAGGGTAACCAAGCGTACCATCAGATGCCCTTTATCAAAGATCTAGAGGAGTTCGATACAGACCTGTAACAATGTGGGGGTAGGAAGACTGTACCCTTGAAGCAGTCTTGGAGGTAGACCAGAGGGGACCGTATGTGGAGGCAGATGTGGACAGTCAACCCATTACATTCTTGATTGATACTGGTGCTACCCGTTCTACTGTGAGGTCCGCAGTAGTCTCAAACCTACCCCTCTCGGGACAATCGATCCAAGTTGTAGGAGTCGCCAATAGGAGAATGACTAATCCACTAACAGATGACATACCTATGAGAATAGGAACATTCAAGGATCGACACCAGTTTGTGGGGTGTAATTCAGTTTGTTGGCACGTGACCTATTGTGTAAGCTGAACTGTACCATCTACTGCACGTCCAAAGTAGTAGAATTGCAGACTAATGATGACGACATTGCATTTAAACTGGCGAATCAGAATCTGTGTGAAGATGTTCCACGGTGGATGATCTGCCATATGACTTGCGAGACGCTGTCTCTCCGGTGGTGTGGGACTTCACGGGAGAAGAGGTAAGTTGAATTTGAGGAGCTGAGCCAGTAAAGATAAAGATCAAGCACAATGCTGAGTTTCTAAGAACGCCCCAGTACAACCTGACCCCTGAAACAGCGGCAGGAATCCCACCTGTGATTGAGTCCATGATCGCCAGTGCATTTTGAAGGAGCTCATAGGAAGTGCATGCAATTCACCCATAATGGGGTTGCAGAAGTAGAGTGGAAACTACAGGATCGTACAAGACCTACGAAAAATCAACACGATCCTGATCCCATGTTGTCCTGGGGTACCAGATCCATCCGTGATCTTATTCCAAACACCTTGTGAAGGTGAATGGTTTACTGTGAATGATTTATGCTAGGTATTCTGCTCGATACCCTTACACAAGCAAAGGCAATTTTTGCTCGCTTTCCGTCTGGAAAACCGTGTATTAACGTGGTGTTGTATCCCACAATGGTATACTGAGAACCCATCGATCTTTAATCAGATCTTGAAGAAGAATCTTGAGAGTCTAGTGCTACCACAAAATTCAGTGCTCGTGTAGAACATTCATGACCTCCTGATTGCTTCAGAGATCAAGGAGGCCTATACAGAAGATACTGTTGCTCTGTTAAACCACCTGGCAGAAAATGGGGACAAGGTATCCCCAAGCAACCTTCAGTACTGTTTGCCTGATGTACAGTATTTGGGCCATCACATTGAGAAAGGCAAGAGAAAGGCGTCACCAGACCATATTGAGGCGATCATGAAAATGAATGCGCCTATCACACAAAAGAAAGTACAGATGTTCTTGGGTATGGTTAGCTACTGCCGACAGTGGATTCCCAACTTTTCACTGAACGAGAAGCCCTTGCAGAGATTGACGCACAAGAGTATGAGCGATCCGGTACCATGGGACAACGACTGTTTGGTTGCCTTCTTGGAGCGGAGGGAAAGCCTGTGTTGCGCTCCGGATCAAGGAATGCCCGATTACAACAAAGCATTTTTACTATTCTGCTGTGATAGAGAGGGTTGTGCACTGTCTGTACTTACCCAGACACATGGGGGTGTCCATAGACCAGTGGCTTACTTCTAAGCTACATTAGATCCTGTAGCTTCAGCATTGCCCAGATGTCTCAGATCTGATGCTGCAACTGGTGTCAGCATTTAAAGATGCAAAGTTATTGTGACGGGTCATCCTCTACTGTATATATTCTACACTCATTTGAGCTCCTGATGACAAGAACCATAACACAGCACTTGACAAATAAAAGGTTCACACGTTATGAGCAAGTTATTTTGGCCTCTGAAAAAGTTACTGTGAAAAGATATTATGTGTTGAATCCTGCTACCTTGATGCCTATTCCAAATGTTGAAGTCGAAGATTGTGATGACCATGACTGTCTGGATGTGACTGAACTTTGTACCAAACCAAGACCCGACATTGTTGATAAACCTCTGCCCGAGTCAGACCACATCCTTTTTGTTGATAGTTCATGTTTAAGAGACAATGCAGGTTATTTGAAAGCAGCGTCGGCTGTCTGTACCATTTCTGGGGTCGTGGAAGCTGCTTGTCTACAGGTAGTATACACCACACAAGTAACTGAAATCAGTGCCTTGACACATGCAGGTCTTGTTTCAGATCAAATCCGAGCAACCATCTATACCGATAGCCAGTATTGATTCGGTGTGGTTCATGACTCTGAGAGCTATGGTCACAGAGGGGGTTTTAACATTATCAGGATCTCCAATCAGAAATGTGGAATATATGAGACACCGCTTGGAAGCTTTGCAACGACAGAAGGAAGTAGCTGTGGTGAAACGTGTTGGTCATGAGAAGAGGGAGGATTTTATTACCCGGGCCAGTAGGTATGCAGATGAAGTTGCACGCTTGTGTGTCGAACAAGGTTACATTTTCAATGGGGATTATTCGGGAGAAAGCAAAGAGAGAACCAAGCTCAGCATGATGCTAGCCATAGCAGACACATGGGATGAGGTCAAGCGTCTGCAGGGAGGAGTCAAATTGGGAATTCAGGGGGTCTTTAAACAGAATCCAGCTTGACTTCATAGAGATGCCTAGGTGCAATAGGCTGAGGTACATCTTGGTTGTGGTGTGTGTCTTTTCCCGATGGGTGGAGGCATATCCAACAATAAGGTGTGATAGTCACACAGTGGCAAAGCTGTTACTCAGGGAACTTGTTCTGTGTTTCAGATTTCCAGCCTCAATGGAGTAGGCTCGAGGGACACATTTCCTCAGTGAGATTATGAAACTGTTGTGTACTGCCTTACAAGTCGATCAGAGATTGCACTGTAATTACAGACTGCAGACGTCTGGCCTGGTGGAGCAGGTTAATGGGACCCTCAAGATGAGAATGGCAAAAGTGGGCGCCTCGACTTCTCTAAATTGGCCTGATGCATTGCCTTTGGTGCTAGTGAGCTTGCGCAGCACTCCAGATAGGCGATCAGGAATCTTGCCACATGAAATATTGATGGGGAGGGCGATGCGCTTGCCAATGGTGCCATCCACAGTTTTGATAAACATCACCGATGATTTGATCCTTGATTATTGCAAAGGACTGGCTGACGTGATCTGTTCTGTGTCTCACCAGGTTAAAGCTGCGACTGCACCGACTTCGAAGGACCTCTGTCATGACCTGTGCCCAGGTGACTGAATATTGGTCCGGAAGCATGTGAGAAAGAACTGTCTTCATGCCTGTTGGTGAGGTCTGTACCAGGTGATTATGGTAACGAACACAGCTGTGAAGTGCGGAGGATTGCCAAACTGGATTCATGCCTCCTATACCTGCAGCGTTTCAGGACCCTCAGAAGAAACAGCTCCTCTCCCTAAAGAAAGTCCAGCCGTGGTTGCGAGGCCACTGGAGAGGGCAAGCCAAGTTGTGGGGGTTCCTGATGAGGTTGGTTACCCACCATGTCGTGCTGAGGGGGGGTCACGTTTCACAAGGCCCAGGTACTGACTGAGGGAGACGGTAACGTTGCGAGCGGTATAGAGTAAAACTCAGCTGAAGTCTGGTGTGGAAGGTGGTTGTGTGCAAAGAAGAAGAGTTGAAGTTGCAAGGGAAATGTTGCCTGTGAGACAGAACCGGAGACTTACTCCTGAAAGAGACCTTGCTCCTGTATCTGAAATGTCTGAATCAGAGTTGAGCGACACAGAGCAAGCACAAGGGAGTTTGAGGAGGTCGAGAAGAGTAAAGTACTCTGCCAGAGATACGCTGCCCTGGAGTGGACTTATCTGCTTACAGAGACCAGGAACAGTGAGCTCCAGGAGACTGAGATCCAGACGAGTGATGCGCAGAGCTTCAGAACTGGTAATTGTGATTGAAATATTGGTCCCTGAGGTCCCCGACATTGACTGTACCAGATCCTCCAAAGTTAAGTGGCTTGTGAAGCCTGATTTTGCAAGATCTTTAGTTTCCGACTTATGGATATCAGCCACCAGCTCAAGAGATTGCAGCATTACGCCTTGAACTTTTATAGCAGGTCATCGATGAAATTGACTCTGATCTCATGAGGGACGTCGACTGAACTGTAAACTGTAATGAAAAAGCCTACGCCCGAGTGGAAGAAGAATAAAATTAGGGATCTTTCCATAGAAGAAGAAAGAGGACTAAAGAAGTCTTTTTGAACTGTGTAAATAATTGTGCAACGAATTGTGAAACTGTTTCCGTGACTTCAAGGAACTGTGTATGAACTTTGTTGATCAGCAGTGAGAGGCAGAGGAAGAGACTTTGCATTGATCCTCTTGCTGTGGCATTCTAAACTCGTCTGAAAATGGAGTCCGGATATCCGAACCGTTGGACAAAATGTGTAATAGGTACACTTATAGTAGGAGGGATTATAGTCATAGCCGAAGTTATTATCGTGTCTGCTAAAAGTTCACACGAAGCAGACGTTGATGAGGTGGGAGTACAAGGGACATTCACGGGGACCACCTCTGGTGCAAAAGAGGGTACATTAGGAGTTGATAGTACTAGGACTGATAAAACTAGTTGCTTGTTGCATGTAGACTTGTCTAAACGTGATTATACGCTGAATGCTATGCAAAGCTGTTCTATGAGTATGTGAATACAATGGGTGCGAGAGACTGGTGTGTATGCAATTACCAGCATCAGTTGAGGAGGGTATTAGATGCCATCACTTGCCTCTGACGTAAGGTATTACTTGTAGCTTATTGCTTAGCATGTTTTATGGCAAGGGTCATTATGAGTATTACTTCTCAAACTACAATGTGCTGGTCTCAGAAGCTCCAGCTTACAAGCACATTAATAAGTATGTTTATTATAAACAAGAAGAGAGAATAGGGAAGTACTTCATACCTACTGTTATATTATACACAGCTTACGCACATAGGCATAATCTTACATGTACTTTGACTGACATAGAAGAAAAGTTTGTAGATCAAGAAGAAGACCGGCACAGGCAATTAACAATTAAGCATAACAATCGGGAGGGAAAATTTGAATGGACCAAAGAGAAGTTAGCACACAAGGCTGGAGGGAGTTATGGTCCAATAGCTTTAGATTTATAACAGCGAGGGAAGCTTTGTATCAGACAAGTACAAACATATTATAAGATTTTTGTGGGACAGGGTGTGTGATCATATTTTCACAACTGAAGCCACTGCAAAGAAGTTCTTACAGGAAGCGGTACAAGTGGTGCAGAATGTGTATTTTGTGTGTGGGAAAATGCTAATGTTCAATTGCCACTGAATTGATATGGCAGGTGTTATGTTGCTGTTGTCTTTCCCAAGATATACTATGTTGAGGATTTGGGACCTTTGGAGGGGAAGCCGTCTCATAGGGAGAAGCGTGGTACAAGTGTAGGAGACATTGCTGGAGATGAGTTTGGAGCAATGATACCAAGTTTGGGAGTGGTTTTGAACGAAATAAAGATTAGAAGGCTATCAACTATAGTGGACAAGTTATCTGCAAATACAGCTCAATCTTTATTACTTGTAGATGGAGAGATGGTCTCGATATGAACTATGGTGATACAAAACCGTCTTGTTTTATATGTATTGATAGCAAAGGAAGGCGGAGGCTGTAAAATGCTGAGGGTTCAACAGTGTTGTACTTATATCCCAGATCACAGTACGGATCTGAGGAAGTATATAAGTAACATCACTGTGATACACTATGAGATACATGACATGGCAACAGAGGGAGTTAGGTAAAAAGTTGGTAAAGAATTTGGAAAGTTGGTTTGCAAATCTTAGAAAAGGATTCCTTGGTTACATCTTAAAGCCAATCATAATAGTTGTGATTTGTGTCATACTTTTGCTGGGAGCGATAAGAGCTCACAAGTGGAATAAAGAAGGACAGGTTGAGAATTCTCTTAGACAGTGAGAGAGGAGACTGGAGAGACTGCAGGACAGTCACTATGAGAATCTCAAGAACTTAGAAAGGTATTGACAGGGAAGACTGGCTACAACTTCTGTTTAGCTTGGTTCTTTCTGCAGGGAGACGCAAATGATTGTGTTGACATTAGTCATCAGAGGGAGGGGTACTCATTGAGCGCGATTGTGCTCTTTCGTTTGTAGGGGTGTATTATAATCACAAGTAATTCGCACCCATCCATATATTCCTTAGTTGTGTTAACATTTGGTTATTAGAATGTGTAATGTAATAATGTGAAAGTAAAGTGATGGCACTATTTTCATCTTACGCTGATAAACCATCATCGGAATAGTGTGCTCTATGATGAGCCTTAAAATGCTGCATTTTACATGTGACGAACGAGAGAACTCATTTGCTTTGTAACACATTGATTTAAATTTGCACAGTAACCATGGTCACGCATATGTATACAATGTAATTTCATGCTGGTTCTTATTTTAGCATATTTTGTAGGCCTCATGTGTATTTCTCCCTGGCTCTCTAGATGAGTTTGCTAGTAGAAATTCATGTGTATGCAGAGTCCGTTCTTTCTCACGTTTCTGTTGCAGGTGGAGAAATTCAACCTTGTTAGTTAGAATAACTATTTTGTTTTAGGAGCTAGGCTTAGGGAGAAGAGGATACTTTTGAACAAGCAATACTGATAATGTGGGACGGTGTTCTTTCTCAAAGGAGAAGGCCTGGGAATCAATGTCATCAAGCAAGAGTCTGGGAGCACCGTCGCTGCATGGAAAGTTACATACGAGGAGGTGTCCAGCCGGATGGGATGATTGTGTGATGGCATGGGATGGGATGGGTGTGTCCTATGATTTTTTTGCATTGGGGTTAGGGACAGAGTCTGGGGGACTTCTGCCGGGCCGTGGGAGGAGAGCGCATCTTAGAACGAGTTCTGTAGCTTTATGCTATTTGACCCATTCAACATGAATGCACTTCTTAGGAAGCCTTCACGTGCTGAAAGCTTTTTCTTGAATTTGCCTATAAAATACTAATTAGGGATGTCACGATGGTGGTATTGTAGGGACGGACTAATGCTTTTTACTAAGGAGCCTCCAATGAAGAGAACTATTGATGTTGAGGCAGTAATCTTTTGCGTAATTATTTTGGAATTGGACGTCTTGCATATGTTGCACCGCCTAAATTTCGCCTGTATATTTGGCTTTGAATTTGTACCAATGTATTTTTACTACCTGGTTTTGAGGTGTCTGTATGTCCAACTGTTCTTGGCTTTGTAATAAACCAACTAAACTTAGAACTGGAGCAGGGCTCGAAAAATCCGAAAAATGGTACTAGTCTTTCAGGTCTAGTACCTTGAAAGATCTCCTCAACGTAACTGCAACCTACTTGACCTCCGTCTCTGAAAGCGGAGGAAATGTGACAAGATAACAAGATTTAAAGGCATCTTTATTGCTCATTCACTTTGTGAGCAATAAAAATGCCTTTAAATCTTGTTATCTTGTCACATTTGCTCCGTTTTCAAAGAAAGAGGACAAAAGTTAGTTTGTCTCCCTACTCGCCAGAAAGAGCGAGTAGGACCTAAAAATAGCTCATCCTCATTAATTCTACCTCACAAATGCGAGCGGGTGAGTGGATTTGTCGAGCCCTGTGGAGTCTGTGATTTTCTGAAGTCGTAGTTCATTGGAATAATAAATAGAATTGGCAATTGATTTTTTTTTTCTCCCTCTCACGCTTTTAAGCAGGTAACAAAGAGTCATTGACCAGGGGTTTAGAACTGGTCGATGGCTCTTTGCTACCTGCTTAAAAGTGTGGAGGGGTGAGAAAATCGTTGCCTATGTGCATAAGCCGTGTCTAATATAACAGTAGGTATGAAGTACTTCCCTATTCTCTCTTCTTGTTTATAATAAACATACTTATTCATGTGCATGTAAGCTGGAACTTCGCATAGCATTCAACGTATAATCACCTTTAGACAAGTCTACATGCAACAAGCAACTAGTTTTATCCGTCATAGTACTATCAACTCTTAATAAACCCTCTTTTGCGCCAGAGGTAGTCCGTGTGAATGTCCCTTGTACTCTCACCTCATCAATTTGTGCTTCGTGTGAACTTTTAACAGACGCGATAACTAATGCTAAAACTATAATAACTCCTATTGTAAATATACCTATTACACACTTAGCTCTACGGTTCGGTTTTCCGGACTCAATTTTCAGACGAGTTTAGAATGCCACAGCAAGAGGATAACTGCCAAGTCTCTTTGTCTGCCTCTCACTGCTGGTCAACAAAGTTCATACACAGTTCCTTGAAGTCACGGAAACAGTTTCACAATTCGTTGCACAATTATTTACACGGTTCAAAAAGACTTCCTTAGCCCTCTTTCTTCTTCTATGGAAAGATAACTAATTTGATCCTTCTTCCACTCGGGCATAGGTTATCTTCTGCAAAGTAAGGCTTTTTATTTACAGTTTAGAGTTCAGTCGACGCTGTAAACGTTCAAGGCGTAACGCTGCAATCTCCTGAGCTGTTGGCAGATACCCAAAAGACGGAAACGAAAGGTATTGCAAAATCAGGCTTTGCAAGCCACTCCACTTCGGAGGATCTGGTACAGTCAATGTCAAAACTCCATTGGCTTCTACCTCAGGGACCAACAGTTTAATCACAATTACCAGTTCTGAAGCTCTGCACGTCACTCGTCCGCATCCAAGTGTCCTGGAGTTTACTGTTCCCGGCATCTGTAATCGGATAAGTCCACTCCGGCGCAGCGTATCTCTGACAAAGTACTTTACTCTTCTCAACCTCCTCAAACTCCCTTGTGCTTGCTCAGTGTTGCTCAACTCTGATTCAGACGTTTCAGATACGGGAGCAAGGTCTCTTTCAGGAGAAAGTCTCAGGTTCTGTCTCTTCTGACACAGGCAACAATTCTCTTGCAACTTCTACTCTCCTTTGCACACAACCACCTTCCACACCAGTCTTCAGCTGAGTTTGACTCTATACCGCTTGCAACGTTACCGTCTCCCTCAGAGTCAGTACCTGGGCCTTGTGAAACGTGACCCCCCTCAGCACGACATGGTGGGTAACCAGCCTCATCAGGAACCCCCACAACTTGGCTTGCCCTCTCCAGTGGCCTCGCAAACACGTCTGAACTTTCTTTAGGGAGAGGGGCTGTTTCTTCTGAGGGTCCTGAAACGCTGCGGGTATAGGAGGCATGAATCCAGTTTGGCAATCCTCCGCACTTCACAGCTGTGTTGGTTACCATAATCACCTGGTACAGACCTCACCAACGGGCATCAAAACCGTTCTTTCTCACATGCTTCAAGACCAATATTCAGTCACCTGGGTACAGGTCATGACAGAGGTCCTTCGAAGTCGGTGCAGTTGCAGCTTTAAGCTGGTGAGACACAGAACAGATCACGTCAGCCAGTCCTTTGCAATAATCAAGGATCAAATCATCGGTGATGTTTATCAAAACTGTGGATGGCACCATTGGCAAGCGCATCGCCCTCCCCATTAATATCTCGTGTGGCAAGAGTCCTGTTCGCCTATCTGGAGTGCTGCGCAAGCTCATTAGCACCAAAGGCAATGCATCAGGCCAATTTAGAGAAGTCGAGGCGCCCACTTTTGCCATTCTCATCTTGAGGGTCCCATTAACCTGATCCACCAGGCCAGACGCCTGCAGCCTGTAAATACAGTACAATCTCTGATCAACTTGTAAGGCAGTACACAACAGTTTCATAATCTCACTGTGGAAATGTGTCCCTCTAGCCTACTCCAATGAGGCTGGTAATCTGAATCCCAGAACGAGTTCCCTGAGTAACAGCTTTGCCACTGTGAGACTATCGCACCTTATTGTTGGATATGCCTCCACCCATCGGGAAAAGACACACCACAACCAAGATGTACCTCAGCCCATTGCACCTAGGCATCTCTATGAAGTCAAGCTGGATTCTGTTTAAAGGACCCCCTGAATTCCCAATGTGACTCAAAGCATCCGCAGTTTTCTTTCCAGCATTCATCTGTTGACATGTAACATGTGTGGCACACTGCTTCAGCAAACACACGAAACCTAGGGTTAAACCAGGTTTGTCTCAACACTCTCACCATGGCATCTTTCCCTGTGTGAACTGCTCCATGAATCTGCCTCGCCATAGGGCTCAGTAAGCAATCCGGCAATACTGCTCTTCCATCTATTGAAACCCAAATGCCATCATCTCTTTTTTCACAACGTGCTTTAATCCAACCAGCTTATTCTTGATCAGACACTCCTCCCTGCAGATGCTTGACCTCATCCCAATTGTCTGCTATGGCGAGCAACATGCTGAGCTCGGTTCTCTCTGTGCTTTCTCCTGAATAATCCCCATTGAAAATGCAACCTTGTTCGATACAAAAGCATGCAACTTCATCTGCATACCCAATGCCCAGGGTAATGAAAACCTCCCCCTTATCATGAGCAACACATTTCACCATAGCGACTTCCTTCGGTCGTTGCAAAGCTTCCAACCATAGCCTCATATATACTGATTGGAGAGACTGATGATGTTAAGAATCCCCTCTGTGACCATAGCTCTCCGAAATCATGAACCACACTGAATCTATACTGGCTATCGGTATAGATGATGACTCTGATTTGATCTGAAACAAGCATGCACGTGTCAAGGCAATAATTTAAGTTACTTGTGTGGAGTATACTACCTGTAGACAAGCAGCTTCCACGACCCCAGAAATGGTACAGACAGCAAACGCTGCTTTCAAATAACCCGCATTGTCTCAAACATGAACTATCAACAAAAAGGATGTGGTCTGACTCGGGCAGAGGCTCATCAACAATGTCGGGTCTCGGTTTGGTACAAAGTTCAGTCACATCAAGACAGTCATGGTCATCACAATCTTCGACTTCAACATTTGGAATAGGCATCAAGATAGCAGGATTCAACACATAACATCTTTTCACAGTAACGTTTTCAGATGCCAAAATAACCTGCTCATAACATGTGAACCTTTTATTGGTCAAGTGCTGTGTTACAGGTTGTGTCATCAGGAGCTCAAATGAGTGTGGAACATATACAGTAGAGGATGACCCATCACAATACTTTTGCATCTTTACATGCCAACACCAGTTGTAGCAACGGATCCGAGACATCCGGGCAATGCTGAAGCTACAGGATCTAATGTAGCTTAGAAGTAAGCCACTGGTCTATGGAAACCCCCATGTGTCTGGGTGAGTACAGAGTGCACAACCACCTCTATCGCAGCAGAAAACTGAAAATGCTTTGTTGAAATCGGGCATTCCTAGTTTCGGAGCGCAACACAGGCTTTCCCTCAGCTCCAAGAAGGCAACCAAACAGTCGTCGTCCCATGGTACAGGATCGCTCATATCCTTGTGCATCAATCTCTGCAAGGGCTTTGCCTTCAGCAAAAGTTGGGAATCCACTATCGGCAGTAGCTAACCATACCCAAGAACATCTGTACTTTCCTTTGTGTGGTAGCCGCATTCATTTTCACTATCGCCTCAATGTGCTCTGGTGACACCTTTCTCTTGCCTTTCTCAATGCGATGACCCAAATACTGTACCTCAGGCAAACAGTACTGAGGTTTGCTCGGAGACACCTTATCCCGTTTTCTGCCAGGTGGCTTAATAGAGAAACCGTATCTACTCTATAGGCCTCGTCGGTCTCGGAAGCAATCAGGAGGATATGAATATTCTCCACGAGCACTGAATTTTGTGGTAGCACTAGACTCTCAAGATTCTTCTTCAAGATCTGATTAAAGATCGATAGGTTCTCAGTATACAATTGTGGGATACAACACCACGTTAATACACAGTTTTCCAGACGGAGAGCAAGCGAAAATTGCCTTTCCTTGTGTAAGGGTATTGAGAAGAATGCCTAGCATAAATCATTCACAGTAAACCATTCAGCTTCACAAGGTATTTGGAATAAGATCACGGATGGAACCGATACCACAGCACAACATGGGATCAGGATCGTGTTGATTTTTCGTAGGTCTTGTAAGATCTTGTACTTTCCACTCTACTTCTGCAACCCCATTATGGGTGAATTGCACAGGCTTCCTAGGACCTCCTTCAAAATGCCCTGGCGATCATGGACTCAATCACAGGTGTGATTCCTGCCACCGCCAACTGGGGCGTTCTTGGAAACTCAGCATTGTGCTTGATCTTTATCTTTACTGGCTCAGCTCCTCGAATTCAACTTACCTCTTCTCCCATGAAGTCCCACACCACCGGAGAGACAGCGTCTCGCAAGTCATATGGCAGATCATCCACCGTGGAACATCTTCACACAGATTCTGATTCGCCAATTTAAATGCAATGTCATCATCATTAGTCTGCAATTCTACTCCTTTGGACTTGCTTGCAGTAGATGGTACAGTTCATCTTACACAATAGGTCACGTGCCAACAAACTGTACTTGAATTACACCCCACAAACTGGTGTTGATCCTTGAATGTTCCTATTCTCATAGGGATGTCATCTGTTAGTGGATTAGTCATTCTCCTATTGGCGACTCCTACAACTTGGATCGATTGTCCCGAGAGGGGTAGGTTTGAGACTACTGCGGACCTCACAGTAGAACGGGTAGCACCAGTATCAATCAAGAATGTAATCGGATGACTGTCCACATCTGCCTCCACATACGGTCCCCTCTGGTCTACCTCCAAGACTGCTTCAAGGGTACAGTCTTCCTCCCCCCACATTGTTACGGGTCTCTATCGAACTCATCTAGATCTTTGATAAAGGGCATCTGATGGTACGCTTGGTTACCCTGTGAAATTCTCGGAGGTTGGGGTACCTGCACTTGCCGACTCGGACCCCTCCCCATAGACAGATCTGGGCCTTGTCACAGTATTTATAACATCAGGTGCCTGCACTAGCTCCTTATCTTGGAACTGATTTGCTGGATTAGCTCTACACTCGTTTCCAATGCCTGATTTTGTGACAATGTAAAGCAGTGTTCTTCTTTAGGGTACCGACGTGTACTCCTGTCTTTGGAGCTATCCCTCTACCTCTTCCCTGTCCCACGTTAGTTGTCACGTTCTGGGTCCCTCAATGACTATTTCCCTGCTTCCGACCCAAAGTTCTTCCGCCCTTCTGTTTTTGTTCCACGCTATCTGCATTCCTCATCTGTACCAGCATCAGATTATCCTTTATCTTCCTGTGCTTATAAATCCACCTCATCACTACAGTATCTGTCATACCGCTGGAATTCATCCACGTATTTATTTTGCCAGCAGATCAAATGCTGTTGGATCGTGAAGCTCTGGTCTCAGTCCCAACACAAACTTGGAATCAAACTGTCCCATATCCTTAGGGTCTAAAGTATCCAACCCACTGTACTGCTTGAAGGCTTGCAAGAGGCTTTCATAATAAGCATGTAGGGATTCTTTGGGGTCCTGGGTGGTTCGATCTATCTAGACCCAATTGATATCTTGTGGGACGATCTTAGACTGCAACCATGTGATTACCTGCTTGAACCTTTTCACGACCAAAGGTGAAGGACCATGCGTTATGGGGTATCTATTTGGTCCAGTAGATGGCCAATCAACAGCAATTTTGCAAGCCCAGGGATGTGGAATTCCTATAGCCCGACGCCCAGGACATATTGTTTGGGGTCAAGGGCAACAGGTTTTAATGTGCATTATGTCCTTGGGACAAGCAGGCCCAACCCCCTGCAGCACAAACCCTTTGGCTGCCAGTTTGCAGTACCCCATTAAGGATCAGGGAAGGGCACTGCCTGCCGTTAAGTTAATATTTGTGTGCATATGATAATGCTGTTCAAACTTGTATTTATGGTTCGTTAATTGAAAGCCTTTATTATTAGAATGAGCGCTCTCAGTAAAGGTAAATTCTGACTGCACTACTGACAGTGGTTCCAGTACAAAAATGTGCACAAACGGTTTCAAAGTTTAGCAATATGAGGCTATGCATAATGCTCCCAGAATGCTCTCTGATTAGATGCAAATATTTGCAGAAGCTTGAAAGCAAGATTGATTCTTTGCTTTCAATATAAAATGTTACTAAAAAATGAAAGTAGGAAACTTTTTTTTGCTAAATTACTGTAAAATTTCAGGTCCCATTTCTTTGCAGCATCATTTAGTAAAATGTGATGATGCATGCTAGTATTTCCCCAAAATATTCATATTAGAAAATCAGTCTAACCAGTTTCAATATGATTTTGGGAAACATAAAAATAAACAAGCATTGGCAAAGGCAATAGGTCTGAAATGGTGGTCAGCTTTTTAGTTTTGGCAATGCGTGAATTGTGTTGGCATGGTTTTTGTAAAACCTTATCGATGTGAGAGCTGCCGGACCCTCACCATTATAACAAACATTGGCAAAAGCAAAAAATGTTTCTGGTCTCTTAAAAAGCACACATTGCCACATTAGTTACTGGCACTGAACAAAACTAATTTGTGTGCCGATATGCTCCATGTGAAAGAGCAGAATGCTGTCACTCACCGTGAAGCCAGGAGAGAGTGAGAGTTTTAATAAACACAAAAGGTCATGGTTAACGCCAGACCAAATTAGGGGCCCAATTATTAAAGAAAGTCTAAAAAGTGCACCCTTGGTATATGTCCTTGCATTAAGGGCAGCAATATGGCTTTCGTGAATTCACAAGAATTTACAGCAGTAGGGCAAGAGATAGTACTCATAGAAAATATTTGTGAACTGCATTTTAGCATGAGCAAATATGCATGTGTAGATTTGCTCATGCAAAAATCTTAGTGTTTGCAAGTTTATTTTCCCTCCAACCACTTTTTTCCCATTTCTGGAAGAAGGTTTACTTCTGCCATTGTCAGGAGTAAATTTCCAACATTTCTCAGTATAGGACAAGATTAGAGAAGAGTTGTTGAAAACCCTTAAAACATGCAAGTTAGTAGGTTCACACAGACTCAAAAGGACATTCCAACCCTTGAACTATTGTTTACCGCTACCTTCAGTCCTAGTATGTAGATCTGCGGAAAAGTAGCAACATAAAGGGATTGCTAGTATTCAAACACTACTATGGTATGAGCCCTGGCATAATCAGAGAGGCTATATAAGAGCTCTTATATAATGAGATTGCTGTCATAATTTGTCGCCGCACAACATGGCACCAATGGGACAAGTGGATTTTGTTACAGGACAAGTAGATTTATGAAGCAACCTGCCCCATGGACAAGTAGATATTTTAATAAATTCCACACCCCTGAAGCGGACCATAAATCACTAGGTACCACTATATCAAATAGCATGTTCAAATCGATCCACAACACTTTTGAGGTCTTTACAAAGTGATCAACTTGTTTGTACCATTCAGCAGGCTTCTCCCTCAGCCGAGGAAAATAGTTTGTAAAGAGCTCTATACCCACCCCGGCCCATCAGCCGTTAGCCTATCCTGCATGCTGGGTCCGGCTACTCACCATATACGCATTTATGATTGAGAGGTAGGCCGTCCAATAGTAACAACGGATGTCTGGTAGGGCAATACCACAGTAATACCACCCACGCACCAGCTTGGCCCCCGCAATACGTGGCGGCTTCCCATTCCACAGCAAGTTCCTAACCTCCCCCTTTGATTGATTTAAAATAGGATTCAGCGAATCTATATGGAGTGTTTTGCATCGCATATAGCAGTCAGGGCAAGGCCATAATTTTAATCTAGTGCTGCACGCCCCAGCAATGAAACCGGGAGCTTCCGCCAATGACTAACATTACTTTGCAGTCGAGTCAGAGGGCCCAAAAGATTGCGTTTGTGAAAAAGCATTGGGTCGGTGGTTACATATATACCTAGATATCGGAACCCATCCTCAGCGATCGTAATTTCATAGTTTGTCAGGAGGGTCGGCGCCGGCCCGTGGAGCATGTATAGAACTGATTTTGACCAACTAATAATATAGCCAGAGTACTACCCATGGTTAGAGCAGATCTGGAGTATCCTATTAAATGAGGCTTTGGGGAGGCTACGTGCAATAAGAAATCGTCCACATAAAGCGAGATTCTATCTTCCCATTCATTAGTTCATTTTAGCCCCTGTATCAACGGATCCCGGCGTACCCAACATGCAAGCGATTCTAGAACTAGAGCAAATATAAGGGGGGGGGGGGGGGGAGAATAGCAGGCAACCCCGTCTCATCGCGCGGCATAGCCTGAACTTCTTAGACACATGCCCAACCACAACTACTTGAGCAAATGGCTCAGCATATAGCAGTTTGATCCATTCCAAGTAGGCTGCCCCCAGACCCATATGCTCGGGGACCGCAATCATATAGCGCCACTCGACCATATGAAAAGCCATATGCGCGTCCAGTAAGAGTAAGGCCGCGTTTTATCTTATAGTATGTTTCCTAGCGAGCACTCCATTTAGGCGGCGCAGATTCATGGCAGTGCCGCGGCATAGCATAAACCCAGATTGGTCCGGTTGGATCAACTTTGTGACTAGGGGGATTAGCCTGTTGGCCAGGACCTTTGCAAGTATTTTGGCCTCTACGTTCAATAGAGATATTGGTCGGTATGAGGGGTATTCTTCTGCTGGCTTTCCAGCCTTATGGATTATGACAATTGAGGCCCTTCTTTGATCTCTGGGTAATGCCCCAGCGGTTTTACTCTCAAGATACATCACCAGGAGATATTATCTGTACCTACTTCTGATATTCTTCCCATGGGTCCTCTAACTGGAGCTTCCCATATCCTCAAATCTGAATTTAAAATTAACAATGACCGTGATCGTATTGCCCTGACTCAACACGCACCCTTGAAGGGTCCGAGGCTGCTGGTAACGGAGCACTAGCTTCCAAAGGCACAAAGAATGGACCATTTCTCGTTCTCTGTCACATTTCCTCCTGGGTTGACCCCTCCTCCCAATCCTGATTGTGGCAGATTACTGCTTTCCCCTAAACTTGGGTCATACGCTGACACTACAGGTCCAATGGTAACCGGTACCATATGGGCTTCTGGTGACTGCATAGCAGAGTTGACTACACTCGTCACTGTACTTCCCAGTGCCGACATCCCTATCCCTTCTCTCCTAGTTGAAATCTTTCCCACTACTCACACTAGGGTCTGTCTGCAGGCCTTCCATTCTTTCCATGCTCGCTGCATTTGCCAATTCCCGCCTTCCCTCTTCTGAATTTAGATTGTATGGAGGAGGATGCTCTGCTAATTATCTAGCAAGCCATCATCAGTTTCACTCATCTCCATTCCTGTTCCGAGAATCTCCTTCCTTCACTAACAATGGGTACAATCTCTCTCCCTCAATGGTGTCTACTCTCCACCTCTAACTGTGCGTCCCATCGAGCATCTGGATATGCCTTCATCACTTTTTTCATCCTTCCCCGACATTTTAGCCTGTTCTTCATCTGTGCTGCTCCCATCCAAGCATCCAATGTCTCGAACTGTGTTGGTCTAGGTGGGGGCTGTAACGAAGACATTTACTCCCCCCAATTGATATAGTACCTCCAATCGAAATGAAACATATCGTGGAAAAGTCAAATCTCCCTTCTTTTTAGTAATATGCCAATTTTTAAGCCAGATTATAGTGTGGAGACCTACATTCGTTGCCATGTAATGTGCTGGGGTATCCTCGTGCTTTCTCACCCACTCGAGTTACTACTCCTCTATCTCCCTTACAAAGATCTTGTAATACTCTAAAGCACCGCATGATTAAACCAAATTTTTCTACCAACAGATGTCCCCTCTTCACTTCCTGATGACAACCAGCCAATCCTAGAGGGGCGTCACGCCAACCGACCTATCGTAGCACGGCACACTCCGACATCACTTCTTCCTCCTCACAGCGGTTCACCCTCCTTCACAAATCGCACCTTAGACATTCACTCACGCGATCATAGAAACAAGACCAGAGGGCGAATCAACAGAAAGGATCGTCAGCTCATCATCCATTAATATCGAAACTATGATAAATCAGATCCTACTCGAGTTATGTGACATGAAGCTCTCCCAGGAATTGGCTTACCAGAAAGCCAATGAACAACTAGGGCAGCTCAATGAAAACTTTTACCAGCTCTCAAATCATCTGACACAGGCCGAGCTCAAGGTATCCTCACTAGAAACAAAATACAATGATCATGGAAGCAATTTGGTCAAATTGCAAACAGACCTCGAAGATCTGCAACTCAAACTGGAGGATATGGAAAACCTAGCCAAACGTACTAATTTAAGATGTTGGTATACCCGAAGATCGTGAAGCAGGTAAATCGTCGGTCCAGTGCATAAATGAAGTGATAGGCAAGGTGGTTTTGCCCGAAAGTGCAAAAGATATACGGGACTTACTATCAATAGGGCCCATTGTGTACTAGCAATTTGCCCTTCAAACTCTAAATTTCCAAGAACAATTTTGGGCAACTTCAGGGACTGCAGAATCAAAAAACGTATTCTATCGCAGGCATTCCTAAAAAAAAAATCGTTCACCTCTCCCAAGAACATTTCTTTCAGAATCTACTTGTAAAGAATTCTTAGGAATGATAGACGATTTCAAACTCCATAATGCACTGGCTGGGATAATCCATCAATATAAACTTAAAGTCTTGTTCAGAGGAAGATCGTATATATTCCAGTCCGTAGAGCGGGTTCAGGAATTGGTTCTCTCTATCAAGGAATGGGGGGTTGGGTTGGGGGGGGGGGGGGGGGGGGGGAGAGAGGAAATAGCAAGTAGAATTTAGGACAATAACCGGTCCGGATTTAGATGTAGTAGAATTTTAAGAGAAAATTGTGTATGCTAAAGGTACAATCTGTACATGCCATATACACCATGTATGCCATTTATTTTGGTTCAATTTGATGACGACATCTCTGCCTTTCTATTTTACCCTAGTATCCTAGTCTTATTTGCGGTCATCTCCTCCGGGAAGGGGGGGGGGAGCTCTTATTACCATGCCAAGGTACAATAGTAGTGGTAAGGGGGGACACTGGGGGGAGGGATAGGGGGTGCAAGGGTCTATGGCGGGCAAGACCCGGGTGGAAGGGAGGCCAAAGGGAGGGGGGGGGGGGGGGGGGACACTCTACGGTGGGTAGAGGGAAGCAAGAAATAAAAATTTTAAAAAACAAACAATCACAGACCAAATTAAGGGCAATTTTCTTACCTGTAGGGATGGAAGCAATGGAAGTTACAATAAGATCAAGAGCCGGGAAATAATAACCGGTCTAAATGGTTGAGCAACAGATTCTTCGTATTGTATCATGTAATATAAACGGGGCAATAATTTGTCAAAATTAAGAGCCATACTCCAATAGTAAAAGGTCAACCAACCTCATGTGATCCTACAACAAGAAAACAAATAAAAATTGAAAAATGTATGCCTGTACCCAAATGGACAAAATGTATAAAACCAGGCCTTTTTGGCTTCAGAGGATGCCGCTGTCAGGTGGGGGGGTCCCAATTCTGATTACCGGTTACTATCAAGGAGAAGCCTTCTAGATCATGAGTGATCACCTTGCTAGATGGGTGATGAGAATGTGAAATCGGGACAGCAAAATTTTCATCTAATCGGCTATTATGGCCCTTTACACGATTAAATTTTAGCATTGGGAAAAAAAAACAGCCGACCACCTAATTCCTCTACAAGGCACCATTATCATTGGAGGGGATTTCAATTTTATTCAGAATCTAGGATTAGATTCCTTCTCGAATAAATAAATCCCAAAACTAACCATTAACAGCTAGATACCTGAATAGTATGATTCAGGACTTTGCGTTAGTAGATCCTTGGAGGGCCGGTCATTCCGCATGTATGGAATTTACTTGTTTCTCAAAAAAATACAACACAGCATCCAGAATTTAATTCTTTCTAATCTCCCATCAATGTGAAAAAGGGGAGTGTTGGATTATTCCTAATTTCTTTTCTGACCACTCAGTCCCAATAATAGAGATTAAGGTAAAAGCCGATTCAAGGGAGAGAGCCAGATGGACACTAGACAAAACCTTACTAACGGAAGAGGGATAGACCAAAAAAATGCAGACACTACTTTTCAAGTTTGCCATTAGAAACGTGGGAACAGTAACACCCTTTGCGGATTGGGATTCTTGCAAGGCTTTCATTAGGGGGGAGGGGGGGGGGGGGGGGAGTGAATTTCTCATAAAGCCAGAATTATGTAAGAGAAAAAAGAATTAGTTAGCCATCTTCAGCATAATTTCGACCAGGCCGGTCGAATGAATCTTCTATCCCACTCAGAAATAACAGCCCTTAATTTAAACGAGACCCGTCAAAATATTAGAAACTTTTATGAACATTAGGAAATACATTTTAAAAAAAACTGCTTTCAAAAGCAGTATGAGGACAGTGAACATGCTGGCAAATTACTGGCATAGTCTGTAAAGAAAAATCGCAATAATGCCATGGTAAAATCGATCTTTGATGATGTGATAGGCCAAATTGTCCATCAGGCTGAGGAGATTAATACTGTTTTATCACACTATGAGAAACTTTATACAGCTTTGTCACCCACACCATCAGAGGAAATCAATAAAAAAAAAGTAGGAATATGCTACTTACCAGTATGCATCTGTTCTTGGCATGTAGAGCTGCAGAGTCACACACTGAGGATAAGATCGCCATCTGGTGTTGGGCTCGGATGATTGCAGGTTGTTGTTTTCTTCGGAAGAAGCCTTTGGTCACGAGGTTGGTGACTCCTCCCCTGGACAACAGTGCGCATGGGCATCCACTCCATCGGCAGATTGTTTTTCGCCATGATGGGAAAAGATGGAGTATATAGAAAAGAAAGAAAGGATGTCCATGTGTAATGTCTAAGTAAGACGGATGCTGGAACAGATACAGGTCCCGGGGAGGCGGGCGGGCGTGTGTGACTCTGCAGCTCTACATGCCAAGAACAGATGCATACTGGTAAGTAGCATATTCCGTTCGAGGCATATGAGCTGCAGATCACACACTGAGGATAGATTATACAGCAGTGCTCCCCTTAGCGGTGGTCGCCTGTATCCGTTGCAGCAGCTTGAAATAAAGTTTCTAGGACAGCCTGGCCCACGGAGGCCTGTTGTTTGGCCTGCACGTCAACACAATAGTGTTTAGTGAAGGTATGCGTGGTAGACCATGTGGCTGCCTTGCAAATGTCTTCTAAGGGAATATTGCCTAAGAAGGCCATAGAAGCCCCTATTTTACGCGTGGAGTGCGCCCTAGGGGGAACTGTAAGTGTACGTTTAGCCTTGAGGTAGCATATTTGGATGCATTTAACTATCCACCGGGCTATTCCTGATTTGGAGATCGGGTTGCCTTTGTGTGGTGGCGCGAAAGCAACAAAGAGTTGTTTTGTCTTTCGAAAAGGTTTTGTCCTGTCGATGTAATAGAGCAAGGCTCTTTTGACATCTAAGGTATGTAGGGCCCTTTCAGCTACCGAGTCTGGATTTGGAAAAAAGACCGGTAGTTCTACTGATTGGTTAAGGTGGAAAGGGGAAATCACTTTTGGAAGAAATTTAGGGTTTGTCCTAAGAACCACTTTGTTACGGTGTAGTTGTAAGAAAGGTTCCTCAAGTGTAAGGGCTTGTATTTCACTTACTCTGCGCAGGGAAGTGATTGCGATAAGGAAAGCTACCTTCCATGTTAGGAATTGCAATTCACATTTGTGCATAGGTTCAAATGGGGGACCCATGAGTCTTGTTAGCACCACATTGAGATTCCACACTGGTGCAGGTGGCAATCTTGGGGGAAGAATTCTTTTGAGACCTTCCATAAACGCTTTGATGGCTGGTACCTTAAAAAGGGACAGGTGTTGCCTATTTTGCAAGTAGGCTGCCAAGGCTGCTAGGTGTAAACGTATAGAGGAATACGCTAGATTGCATCTTTGCAAGTGTAGTAGATAGCAAATGATGTTTTGGATGGAAGCATCCAATGGATGTATGTCATTATTAGCGCAGTAGATGGCAAATCGTTTCCATTTAGCGGCATAACACGCTCTAGTAGTAGGGCGTCTGGCTTCTTTTATGATATTCATACAGTCTGGAGGGAGATTGAGGTAACCGAACTCTAGGACCTCAGGAGCCAGATCGCTAGATTCAGTGTTTGAGGATCTGGGTGTCTGATTTCTCCATGGTTCTGGGTTAACAGATCCGGGGAGAGGCGTAGCTTTTGATGTGGAACTAAAGATAGTTCCAGAAGTGTGGTGAACCACGGTTGACGTGCCCAAGTGGGAGCCACTAGTATTAGTGTTAGTGACTGTTGTTTCAGTTTGCGTACCACAAATGGAACTAGTGGGAGAGGCGGAAAGGCGTACGCAAATCTGCCTGACCAGTTCATCCATAGGGCATTGCCCTTCGACTGTGGGTGTGGAAACCTGGCGGCGAAGGTTGGGCATTTTGTGTTTTCGGGAGTGGCGAATAGGTCTATGTCTGGTTGTCCCCACTTTTGGAAGAAGGGGAGTAGAACCTTGGGGTGTAGTTCCCATTCGTGGATCTGTTGTGTGTGGCGACTTAGGAGGTCGGCCACTTGATTGTGGATCCCTGGGAGATGTTCTGCTAACAGGTAGATGTTTTGGGGAATTGCCCATCTCCAGATTTGCTGTGCCAGTTGGGACAGTTGGAGAGAGTGTGTCCCTCCCTGTTTCTGTATATAATACATTGTCGTCATGTTGTCTGTGCGTATGAGGACAGTTTTGTTCTTTAGGTGAATTTGAAAGGATTTTAGTGCTAGGAACACTGCTAAGAGTTCCAGGTGGTTGATGTGGAGCAGTTTTTGTTGACTGGTCCATCTGCCCTGAGTGGTATGGTGAAGGAGGTGGGCTCCCCACCCCGTGAGAGATGCGTCTGTAGTTAGCACAACTTGTGGAAGAGGCTCTAAGAACGGTCTCCCTTTGGACAGGTTGATGGTGTTCCACCATTTCAGTGAGCGAAGTGAGCGACTGTCCACCAACACCAGATCGGTAAGTTGTCCGTGAGCTTGGTTCCACTGTTGTGCTAAGCATTCCTGTAAGGGACGCATTTGAAGTCGTGCGTGTGGGACTATGGAGATGCATGACGCCATCATGCCTAGGAGCTGCATGAACACTCTTGCTGGAAGAGATGGATGAGTTTGAAATTGAGAGATGAGATTTTGTATACTGGCTATCCTGGCAGTGCTGGGATAGGCAATGGCTTTGGATGTATCTATGGTTGCTCCTAGATACTGATGTAAGTGGGAAGGTTGTAGGTGGGATTTGGGGTAGTTGATAGTGAATCCCAAATCGTGGAGAGTTTGAATCGTGCGATGAGTGTGGAGAACGCATTTTTGGTATGTATTGGCTTTTATGAGCCAATCGTCCAGATAGGGGAAGACATGGATCTGTTGTCTTCTGAGATGCGCTGCCACGACTGCTAGGCACTTGGTGAACACTCTGGGTGCCGTTGTTACTCCGAATGGGAGAACTGTAAATTGATAGTGTTGCCCATCTACCACAAATCGTAGATATTTTCTGTGAGCGGGATGCATAGGGATGTGAAAGTATGCGTCCTTGAGGTCCAATGTGGCGAGGAAGTCTCCCTGTTGTAAAAGTGGGAGGACTTGTTGGAGAGTGGTCATGTGAAAATTATCCGAATGTATATACTGGTTTAGTAGTCTGAGATCCAGTATGGGCCTTAGTGTTTTGTCCTTTTTGGGAATGAGGAAGTATAGAGAATATACCCCTTTTCCCTGATGTTGAAGGGGGACTGGTTCTATCGCATGTTTTTGTAACAGGGATTGAACTTCTTGTTTGAGGAGAGAGAGATGATGCGAGGACATTGGACGTTGTTTGGGCGGTATGTTTGGGGGGGATTGTATGAGTTCGAGGCAGTAGCCAGACTGGATAATTTGTCTTACCCACCTGTCTGTGGTGATGGAAGTCCAGACAGGTAGGAATTGTTGGAGTCGCCCCCCGACCGGAGTGGAATGGTCTGGGGGGAGTGGTGGCAAGTCACTGTTTGGTGGCTGGTGAGGTGCGGGTGTTGTTGTTGTTGCCCCGCCCTCGACCTTTGTTATTGTTTCCCCTATAACCTCCCCGGAAATAACCTCTGTTAGGGGATGTTTGTCCAGAATTTTTAAAGGTGGACGTGGTCTCAGTTGATGTGTTTTTGGAGCCTCCTCTATAAAAGGAGCGACGAAAGGAACCCCGGTTTTGAGGAGACTGCAGTGCTCCCATAGACTTGGCAGTTTCATTATCCTTTTTCATTTTTTCTAATGCAGTATCCACTGCAGGGCCAAATAGCTGCTCTTGGTTGAAAGGTTGAGCTAGAATTGCGGTTTGAACCTCCGGTTTAAAACCGGAAATACGGAGCCAGGCATGTAAGACGCTAGTATTGACCGCTCTAGAAGCAGTGTCTGCTGCATCTAAGGCGCATTTAATGGAGGCATTAGATATTAATTTGCCTTCTTGGATGAGGTCAGAGGCCTGGGACTTAAAGGGTTCAGGCAGATGTTGCATAAGGTCCTCAAGTTGGTCATAATGCGCTCTATCATACCTGGCTAACAGGGCCTGGGTATTCGCAATACGCCAATGGTTAGCCGCCTGCGCGGCGACCCGTTTGCCTGAGGCTTCTAAAAGCTTAGACTCTTTGTCTGGGGGAGGCGTTTCTCCAGTTGTCTGTGAGTTAGCGCGCTTCCTGGCATTTGATACGACTAAGGAGTCTAAAGGGAGCTGGGCCTTAATGTATGCAGGGTCTTGCGGGGCTGGTCGGTACTTTTTTTCGATGCGTGGGTTGAGAACCCTAGCTCGAACAGGGTCCTTAAAGACTTCAGTAGCATGCTTTATAACCCCTTTGATCATGGGCAGTATGTGAACAGTCTTTTGTGACTGCTCAAAGGTATCAAGGAGAAAATCCTCTTCAAGGGCGTCTGTGTGCATTGTGACGCCGTGGAATGTTGCTGCCCTATTTATAAGTTGGCCGAACCCTAGGTGGTCATCAGGAGGGGAGGGCTTGGAGGGGTAGGTAGTGGGGTCAGGCATGTCAGGTATAGGATAAGACCAGTCATCCATGGGTGCTGGGTCTGGGAACGTAAAAGGGTCGTTTGGATCAACAGGATCATTAAATAAATCAGGGTCCGCCCCTCCCCCTAAGTCATCATTATCATCCTGTGGAGGAGGTGAATGATAGGGAGATGGTAAAGGTAAAGGTAAAGGAGAATCAGGAGGAGGAGGGGGGGACGGGTTAGGAGGTAAAACAGGAGAGGAAGGACGAAGTGGTGAAGTAGCACAGTCCTTTTTCCGTATGGGAGCTGGGGGAGGTGTAGTGTCCAGCTTCCGCTTTTTATATGGGATGGCAGTCACATGTCCCGTGTTAGGATTGATGTAGATCCGCTTTTGAGTAGGATCTGGTCGAAAAAGTTCATCTGGCTCCGAAGGTGGTGTCTGCGATGTCCGCTTCGGGTCTTTATGAGCTTTTTTCGGCGGGGACGCAGTTTTCGGCGCCGATGATTTTTTTGGGTCCGATGGATTTTTCGGAGCCGACTGAGTTTTCGGTGCCGACTGAGTTTTCGGTGCCGACTGAGTTTTCGGTGCCGACTGAGTTTTCGGTGCCGACTGAGTTTTCGGTGCCGATGGACTTTCAGGCATCGATGTTGAAGAACGTCTCGGTGCCGGTGGAGACTTCGGTGCCGAGGAACGTTTCTGTGCCGAAGGAGATTTCGGTCTTGGAGCCTGTTTCGGTGCCGACAGTGGGTTTTTGGGTGCCGAGGGTGTTAAAGGCACAATCAGGTGAGGTTTGCTCGAGCCCGAGCCACCCACAGGCTTAGATGTCTTCGGAGCCGGGCCCGAGGGCGGGGCTTCTGAAGAGGATTTCCGGTCGCGACTGGGCCCAGCTGGCGGAGTCTTGACCAATGCTTTTTTGGATGGGGCAGGGGCAGGGGGGGTGGTACTCACACGCTGCCCTGGAGTGATGAGGTCATCGGAATCGTCAGCCTCGGACACGATCTCGAGATCTTCGGTGTCGTCTTCGGGAACATCTTGAGCAAAGATGTCCTCCGGTTCTGGAGCTGGTTTGGCCATAATATGGCGTCGAGCTCTTCGGTCCCGGAGGGTCTTCTTCGAACGGAAAGCGGAACAAGCTGGACAGGTGGACTCGTTGTGTTCCGGCGACAGGCAGAGGTTACAAACCTCGTGGTGGTCACTGTGGGGGAACTTCGCTCCACACTGGGGGCATTTTTTGAAGGGTGTCCTGTCCATCAGCCGCTTGCGGAACCGGTCCGAGTTGAGTTCGACGTCGATGGAATGAAGATTAAGTATTTAAAATGATTGCTAGAAGTTTTCTGCTGGAGCGGAAAAAAGTTCATCCGAACCCAATGGCGGAAAAAAACAATCTGCCGATGGAGTGGATGCCCATGCGCACTGTTGTCCAGGGGAGGAGTCACCAACCTCGTGACCAAAGGCTTCTTCCGAAGACAACAACAACCTGCAATCATCCGAGCCCAACACCAGATGGCGATCTTATCCTCAGTGTGTGATCTGCAGCTCATATGCCTCGAACATACAATTACGTTGCCTTCTCTAATTTACCTGCAGAAAGCCTAGTTGATAACACCAATCTCAGAGAGGGAGATCGAAGCGGCAGTAAAAAATACACCTAATGGCAAAGCCTGTTGCATCGATGGAATACCTATTGAATTCTACAAAATGTTCTTGCCACTGTTAACAAACCTCTCTTTATATAATACAATCTTGGAAGGTTGCCATATCCCAAAGACATTTGTGGAAGCAGTTATAGTCCGCTTCTTAAACAAGCATTTGCAATGCAATAGGTCTCGCATTTACACGAGTTTAAACTATTGGCATTGTAAATGACAATGCTTTTTATGTATGTTTTAATAAACAAAAATAACAGGCCTTGTTTTGGTTTTTGAAACATAAATAAAACACATGGTTATTTACAATGCCAGTAGCTTAAACTCGCGTAAATGCTTGTTCCTTCTGCTAACAAGGAACATTAGCAGTTTGCTCTCAGCGCTTGAGCTCGAAGCATCCCTTCCCTAGAAAACAATTATCCAGTGCATGTTTTTGTTTAATTATGGCTTCACTGACCTGTGCTCCGCCTCGCAGCTCACTGATAAAACACAGAGTGTCAGTGAATGCAAGACTCCTTCACCATCTGTCTACGGACTCATGCCTAATTAAGGCGCTTATTTTGAAAAAATACAGGAAAGAATGAAGGGAAAAAATCAAAGGAAATAAATAAAAAACCGGCCACTAGGAGAACGTAAGGAGGCAGAGCAGAGGAATTAACACTACAGCGAGACTGCTGTCAGAGAGAGATTATAAAGTCAGATGACAGAACTCTGTGTGTATGCGCGCAACAAGAGGGAGGCGGGTATGAAATAAAGGGGGTGAGTGGGATAAATAGAACATAGACGTGGATGGGGTTGCTGAGAAAGCACTAGAACCCATACACTTTACAACAGGGCACATAGATACTGCAAGATTTGTGCTAAGTCTGAGTACATATCGTATATAGACATTTCATAACAAACTAACGCATTTTCTGACCCACGGCAAAAGATTTTATTTCCTTTGTCTGACCTTTACCAAACTTAGCATGAACATCATTATGTGTACTAACATGGCCTGGATAAGCTTGACGTAGGTTGGTCAAAAAATAAAAACATGGAGCCTAGCGCGCATCCAAGATGGTCGCGTGAGCACAGGGCTCCCCGGACCCTTGCTGCTCCTCGGAATTTATCCTGAGAATATCCTGATGTGGTTTATGGAATCTGGCAGATGAAGACCGGCTGAGCACGTATCTCTTTTCAGAACTCGAATCGGACCTGGGAATCCTGAGCTGTCGTTGTTCGAACTTTTGGGACCCACCCGACGGAGGTGCCCGGGGCGAAGGTGAACCGTGGAGCCGTGTCGTAATTGAACAACAGCGGCTGCAGTGCGGTGCCAGTGGCCGCTCTACCACTTTCGGTTTCACTTTCGGACTTCAGGGGGCTGGCCTGCGAACGCACTTGATGTGGCGAGGTGTTTCCTTGGCCTCTGCACGAGGCCTTGTCTCCACCTGCCACTAGTGTGCCCATCGCCTTGGGTCCCCCCGCACCGCTCTTGTGGTCCCTGGTGAGGCGCTGGTCTGCGGTGCCGGTGCCCCTACGACTCTTGATCGGCGGTCCCCTTCGGTATCCGTGACCACATGGGGGGCAAGGGGGGCCCCGAGGGGCGTAAGACTAAGGCCTCCCTCCGCGGGGGACCGGTCCAGGCCAACAACATGGACCGCTACACTCAGGGCAGAGGGTCCCCTGGAGCGACCGGCCCCCCCCCCGGATGCCGCCGGCGGTGGCACGACCGTCTCTCCGGAGCTTTCCCTGCAGGACATCATGGGCGCCATTGATGGCATCAGGGAAACCATCGCCACGCAATACGAGGCCCTGGCCCGTAAAATCGACACGGTGGCAATCGATGTCACCTTAATTCGGGCAGACCTCTCCAAAACTAACGAGAGGGTTCAGGCTCTCGATGCGCGGACCTCCACCCTTGGTGCGGATGTGTCGGACCTGCAGGCCGCGCTGGGTGACATTAAGGCGGTCAACGATCAGATGGCTCGGCGGCTGGAGGACTTCGAGGGACGGGCCCGACGCAACAACATCCGTGTCATAGGCGTACCGGAGTCCTCCGACAACCGCCCGGTTGACCTCCTGGTCGAGGAACTCATCCTCCAACAGTTGGCCCCTGCAGGCCTAAGCAAGTTCTTTGCCGTGGAGCGGGCCCATCGAGTTCCGGGCGGTCGGCCGCGGCCGGGGGCCCCCCCGAGGCCTATCGTGGCCAAACTGTTCCACTATAGAGACCGAGATGCGATTCTGCAGGCCTCACGGGTTCACGGCCCGGTTCGTCATGAGAACTCATCCATTAACTTTTATCCGGACTTTACCCAACTTGTCCAGAAACAGCGGATGGGATTCCAGGGGGTGAAGCGTCGTCTCCGTGAACTGGGCCTAAAGTACTCTATGCTCTACCCTGCAAAACTCCGAGTGGAACATGAGGATCGGACTGCCTTTTTTGACTCTCCTGTGGCCGTGAGTGACTGGCTGGACTCGCTGCCGGACAGAGGTGGCCGTCCCGGGCCCTCTGCAGGCGCCGAAGGTGACGGGTCCCCTTTGGAGTGACTTTTGGTCCTTGATTCTGCCATTTTGCACTGTTCAGCTGGGTTTTACTTCTTTTGTTCATTTTGTCTCGCTAGGACCTGTGTGGGGGGCGGGCGGGGACGGGTCCCTTTCCTCCTCCGGGGTCTTTTCGTAGAATGGGGTTAGGAGGGCGACAGGCACACTGCAAGTTGGGGGGGTTTTCTGGCCCGCAGGGGTGCAGGGTGGGGGGAGTTGGATTTGGGGGGGGGGTTGGGGGGAGGGAGGGGTTGTTTTGCTGTGTGTTTTTCGTTTGCAGGGCGAGGTACTGATTTTTGTCCAGATTCGGGAACTGTGCTACTGAATGGGGGGCCTTTGATCTATTGGAGGGGATGGGGGGGGACGGGTTGAGGCTGATGTCATGGAACGTCAATGGGTTGGGGGACCGTATCAAACGGGGTGTAGTACTGCAGTATTTGCGCCGTCTGACCCCTGATGTGGTGTTTATCCAGGAGACGCATCTGGTTGGTAATGTTTGTCATGCAATGAACAGGGGGGGATACCGCCTCATGGCCCATTCTGGTTTCACAACTGGTTCCAGGGGGGTGGGCATTCTCCTGCGATCCTCACTTCCGTTGGATATCACTAGGGTAATCTCGGATGACAGAGGGCGCTATGTGTGTCTGACTGGGAGGTGGGAGGGGCAGCCCCTTTCCTTGGTCTCAGTTTACGTCCCCCCGGGCCTCCAGAACTCCACCTTTGCGGACTTGGGTCGAACGCTGCTTGAACTTCCGGATAGTCTTTTGCTTATGGGCGGGGACTTTAATTCGGTGGTTTCGGGTGACCTGGATCGTCACCCACCCAGGGCCCTCCCCGCTGCCCAGGCATGGCTGGGTGGACTGCTGGAGACCTTCGGTCTGGTAGATAGTTGGAGATTAATGCATCCGACCCAATGTCAGTACACCTTTCACTCTGGGGCGCATGGGAGTCTTTCTAGGTTAGACTATTTCCTTATGCCCGCGGCACAGACTGGTCGGATACGAGAGATTAGGCACCTGGCGCGGGGTATCTCCGATCATTCCCCGCTGTGGTTGCTCTTTGACACCGAGTCGCGGTCTGCAGGGCGGATCGCTCCCATCAACCCGTGGTACCTGCGAGACCCTACGACTCGCGACAGTCTGGTTAAGGCTATGGACCAATACTTCCTTGAAAACGAGGGGTCGGTGTCGTCCGCAAGGTCCCTGTGGGAAGCCTTTAAAACCGTAATCCGCGGACACGCCCTCTCCCAGATAGTGGTGGCTAAGAAGCATAAGAGTGAGGCAGTGGTGAAGCTGGAGACTGACATCTCGGGGCTGGAGTCGGCCTTGGAGACGGGTGTCACTCCGGACGGGCTCCATGCCCTCAGCCTGAAACAGTTTGAATACAGGTCTCTTGTCACTGACGCTGCCAAAACGATGTATAGGGAGCAGCAGGGTCGATTGTATGATGCCGGGGACAAGGCGGGAAAGTTGATTGCGTGGCTGGATAAGAAGGAGAGAGTGAATCGTGTGGTCCCGGAGCTGCGTGTCTCGGATGGAGTGTGTCTGACTGAGCCGGGCGAGATTGTGGAATGTTTTGCTGACCACCTCCGGGCCGTGTACTCCCCGGTGACTGATAGGGACGAGGAAGACTCGTGCCTTCTGCTGAGGGATATTGCTTTGCCCTGCCTGTCCGTCGAAGACCGTGAGCAGCTGGACGCCCCCTTGTCTGTAGATGAAATTGCATCTGCGATTCGGTCCCTTCGTTCGGGCAAGGCGATGGGTCCCAACGGTCTGCCTATTGAATTATATAAGTTGCGCCCGGATAAACTCGCGCCCTTCCTCCGTCGTATGTTTCAGGAGTCCCTTGAGGCAGGCTCCCTTCCTGACGACCAGCGTCTGGCTACGATAGTCGTGATCCCCAAGGACGGTAAGCCACGAGACCGCTGTGCCTCCTATAGGCCTATTTCACTGCTAAACGCAGAGCCTAAAATCCTGGCCAAAGTCCTTGCCAATCGTTTGTTGAGCGTCATCTGCGATCTGATTCATCCTGACCAATGCGGCTTCATCCCTCACCGTAACACCGCTCTTAACTTGCGGCGTCTTCACGGCGCCCTCGCCAGGGCGGCGTACCTCTCCGAACCGGCCGTGCTGGTTTCTTTAGACGCCACGATGGCCTTTGACACCATCGAGTGGCCATTCCTCTGGGCTGTCTTGACCAAATTCGGCTTTGGGGAAGGATTTCTTGGCTGGGTGAAGCTTCTTTACACGGGACCCATGGCTCAGGTGGTGGTTAATGGTCGGGTCTCTCGGCCCTTCGCTCTCGGTAGGGGTACGAGGCAGGGGTGCCCGTTGTCCCCTCTGCTCTTTGCTCTTGCCCTGGAGCCGCTCGCTGCTTGGCTCCGCTGGGAGCCCTCGCTCAGAGGGATCCGGTGGGCCCCGGGCTTCGAGGATCAGGTCTCGTTGTATGCAGACGATATTCTCCTGTATCTCACCTCGCCGCGGCAGTCGCTTAATGTTCTCTTTGATGTTCTGACTTCCTTTGGGAGAAATTCGGGTCTAACGATCAACTGGTCTAAATCCTGTGTCTATCCTATCTCCGGCGACCCTCCTCTCTTGCCGCCTTGGCTTCCGATCCAATTATCTCTGTCCGGCTTTAAATACCTGGGAATATACGTCTCGATGGACCCGGTGGCTCGCTATGAGCAGAATCTCCTGCTTCCACTTCGGCGTTTGAGGGAGGACACGGCTCGGTGGTGTAAGCTGCCCTTGTCCCCGCTGGGTCGGGCAGCGCTGTTTAAAATGATGTCCCTTCCCAGATTCCTCTATGCACTTCAGAACTCCTTCGATGTCATTCCTGTGTCCTACTTTCGGGAGGTGGAGAGCCTGCAGAGGAGACTGGTGTGGGACGGACGGGCTCGTATCGCTCTGGCAAAGCTTACTCTCCCCTGGTATGACGGGGGCATCGCGCTTCCCGACATTCGCAGGTATTATTGGGCCTCACAGCTATCGGCCATTAACCATGCCACGTATGCGCCTGGCTTGAATCCGGCGTATGAGATGGATAAATTCCTGCTTCCCGGCGGAAATTATAACAGGGCACTTTACTCCAGCTCGGCTGGACGGACCCTTACGGGCCCTACTAAGATTGCGGTACGGATCTGGAGGGCGGCCAATGTAGCCATGGGCTGGAGTGAGCGATTAACATGTGCTACTCCCCTGTTTGCCTCCGACCGACTGGGAAGCCTCTGGACAACGAAGGGGTTTGAACGTTGGGACACGATTGGTATTAGTAGAGAGGGAGACTTATGGATTAAGGGTGCGGTTAAAACATTCGCGGCGCTCCAGAGCGAATACGAACTTACGGAAAGGGAGTTCTTTCGCTACGCCCAGGTTCGGCATGCCCTGCTCTCTGTTTTTGGGGAGGGGACCAAGATCCCGGCTTCTTCGCCCCTCGAGGACCGCATACTCGACGGTCATGTCCCCGACAGTACTATCTCTTTAATTTATAAAAAACTTATCAATAATCGGGCTGACCTCTTGGTGCGCCTCCGGGAGGCGTGGACGGGGGATGGGGTGGAACTGGACGACGAGGACTGGCAGTCCGCACTGTCGTCCCCCAAGGAAGTGGCCATTCCAGCCCGTCTCCGCCTGGTCCAGCTTAAGATTCTCCACCGGGTGTATGTGACGGGTCCCAGTTTGGTCTCGATGGGATTTTCTGAAGACGGGCTCTGTAAGCGGGGATGTGGGCTCAGTGCCACCTTTCTCCATATCCTTTGGGAGTGCCGCGAGGTGGCTGAATACTGGCGCCGGGTTCATGTGGTCATGGGACAAGTCACCGGGGTTGCGCTGTTGCCAGAGGTGCGTCGCTGTGTCCTGAATGTGTGGGAGCCCAATGATTATAACGCGGCTCAGACTCGGTGGGGGGCCCTGGGGAACATGATTGCCAAGAGAGATATAGCGCAGCTATGGGGTTCCCAGCGGCCTCCCACCGTGTCCGTATGGAAGGAGAACATGGACTGGTGCATGTTCAGGGAGAAGACTGTGTATGTGGCTCGTGGTAAACCGGGGGCATGGGGTAGAATCTGGGGGCAATGGAACACGTATCGTGGGGGTATCTGTACTCCCCCCCTAGTGGACACCGATATTGCTTTGTCCCCCTGACCCTTGATGGTTCCTTGCGACTTTTGGAATAACCGAATATAGACGTTCCTCTCCCGTGACCCCCCCCCCCGACCTATCAGTACTCCTTCCTCTTGATAGCTATTTGAAGGTCTGAAGTAGAGTCCCCCGGAGGTAGCCTGACCCACACTTTTTGTCCTTATGCCTCGCCTTTTGTTTTTATTTGTTATTTATGTTAAACCTATGTATCCTGCTTCCCTAGGACTATCCGGAGCCGTGTACGGGACTGGGCCCCGGGAGTCGACTGCTGCCTTAAGAACTGTATGATCCTTTCTGAATCTAGCGGCCGGCCCTGGTGGTTGTAGGCCCATGCTTGTAATTGATTTATTGTTCAATAAAATTTTCAAAAAAAAAAAAAAAAAAACATAAAAGTTATTGCGATTGTAAAATGTGGACAAAACAAAGATATTGTCTGCATCCTTCAGGGTCAATGGCACTGTTCCCGCTAATGAATTTGTTGCTCCATAAGAGTGGAATTACAAAGAAATCAGTTACACATATACATGGGCATGAATTAATTTGTACTTTGACGGAGAAAAGAGGAATCATGCGGGCAGTCTTTCTGTTATCGGTCATGTATTGGGCATGCAAGGATCATTTGTGTGTGTTCGACAGGTTATGTGGACGCTTGCTGAGAAGGGGGCAGACTACAAGCCACAGAAGGCTCCACACAGAAGGAGGCAGGGGAGCTGATACTGCGCCGGTGTTTTAGCTAAAGAGGCAAAAAACTTCTTCATAAAAGTAGCATTTGTGAATGCACCCTTGTCTATAAATGGTTTTAGATGCCTTACCTTGGAGTTTGCAGGTAGAGGCCCTTGGCACTCAGTGACTGAGCACGGTCTGTGATATTCAGCAACGCTCCCGTTGACGACTGTGTTGGCATACGCTTCACTCATGCCATTGCTTGGCAACAGCAGCGCATGGATTCTCATAAGACAAGCATTGGCCGCGCGGCCGTGAAAGCGACGCGGCTGCGCGGCCGTGTTCACGCTAGAACCAGCAGCTGTTTTTAAGCACACTCGTGCTTGTGGCACTATCCGCCTTGCGGGAGCGAGCAACAGCCAATTAGAATGCGCGCCGCTGCTCACTCCCGCAAGGTGGTTGCCGCCACAAGCACGAGTATGTGCTTCCAAAAAACAGCAGAACGACAGCTAAAGGTCCTCCTATGCAGCGCGTGCGCGCTGTGTAGGCAAGATCTAAAAAGGGGAAGCCCCCAGATACACTCGGATCTTATTGACCCATTAGTCTACTAAATAATGACTAGAAATTATTTACGAAAATCATAGCAAGGAGAATCACGTTAGTTGCTGCAAGCCTGGTACACCAGGACCAATGTGGCTTTCTACCAGAAAGATCTCTCACCAATAATACAAGTTTCTTAATTCAGGCCATCAATTTCTTTTCAAATAGTAACACAAAAGCAGCAATTATTCTGATTGACACAGAAAAAGCCTTGGATATGGTTAACTGGAATATTCTTTTTGCAATATTAAATTCGATTTCCCCCTGGACTTTGTCGATCTACTCAAAATATTATACAGTAAAGCACAGGCAAAAATAGTAATTAACTCTAACACTGCTGGTATTGTAGAGATTCAAAGAGGTTGCTCGATGACCCCAGTTTTATTTGCCTTATACATGGAGCCATTAGCAAAACTGCTACGCCAGAACCCCTTAATCAAGCCACCAATAATGGGGCACCCAAATTGAAATTATTTGCAGACTATTTAATCTAGCTAAAAGCAGACATGACAAATATCAAACAAACATTTGATGTGATTGACACATTTTCCAATTTGGGAGGGTATAAAATCAACGACAGTAAATCCAAGATCCTATTATTTAATAGCCATGATCAGATTCTACCCCAGGATCTTCAGACACGGGTGGTAAAAAATAACCCAGTTCGATACTTGGGTATCTGGACCTCACACAATTTTTCACAGCTCTTCGCACTTAATTACACTAGAACGCTTAATAAGATTTTAAACCGCTAGCATAATTTACCCTTATCTATATTTCGAAGAGCTGCATTAATAACAAGCATTTGCAATGCAATAGGTCTAGCACTTGCGAGATTTTAACCTATTGGCATTGTAAATGCCAATGCCATTTATTTATGTGTTTAAAAAAACACCTGCAATAATAAAAGGCATTGTCATTTACAATACCAATAGGTCAAAGTTTCTAAAATTCAAGACCTATTGCATTGTAAATTTCAGGATGGTGGGGGCGAGCAACATGGATGGCCAGAGTGTTGAAAAGTAATATGGTGGGGTCAGCGTTCAGATGGATGGAGAGCAATATACAGGGGGGTGGGGGAAGAGAAGGAACGGACAAGCGAAAGAGGGTGTGGGTCGGGGGAAGTAACACAGAGGACAGGGTGGAGGGCCGCAGCAAAGAGCTAGAGAGCAATGTAGAGCCAGAGGGGGGAGAAGCACGTTTTCCCCAATGCGAGTTATTAAAACCCAGCGTCACTAAAAGAAATTGTAAGAGATAACGGTTTCAGTGTGTTTTAAATGCGGTTTGTTTTATGATTATATAATAAAGACTGTCATAAAAAATTACACAAGGGTTGCTTCATTAAAAAAAAAAAAGTTGTTTGAGATCCCCTAGTTTGAATCTGTGTTTGAAATTCCGGTTGACCAGTTGCGTCTTAGATGGTATCTATTGAATTAGTTAGGATTTGTATTTACAAACAGTCACTGCTCAAACAAAGCAGTTATTGCCAGGTAACAAGTCAGGAATAAAACCGACTCAGTCTTGCATTTTTGCTAAGGTCGTAAACGCAGTGTCATAAATAGTATAACTAACACGTTATTTAAAGCATTTAGAAACAGAAGAGCGTGTGACATGCTCAAAAGTTCGGCAAGTTCTTATAGCACAGCCTTCAGATCCACCCTATGACTGCAGCATGACGCCATATATAAAGTACAGCGCCTCGACACGTCCTGCTGCTGGAGAGTCGCTGCATTCATTGAATGCAGCTTGGGGCCAGGAGAAGTCCCAGCCTTCCCAAGGGGCAGAGATGCCACGGTTATCATCCCCGACTGCAGCCTGCAACTGTTGATTCTGGTGTCTTTTGCCCTGCAGTCCAGGGCACAGTTCAGCCTCTGAACGAAACCCGAAGGCAAAGACCGTGGAGTTAAAAACATTTTTTTTTAACAACACGCACAAGTGAAACAATGGAAGGAAAAGCAATGGGATATGGGTGCTCAAAAGCCCCCAGGTTACTGCCACTAAACACGCTACCTTCCTACAGGGAGACAGGGCTGCCAAAAAAAACAAGCATTGGCATAGTCAATAGGTCTCGCCTTTGGGACCTTATAAGTGTTTAGCCATGCAACAGTTGATGTTGTTGCACCAATATTGTGCTGCATAACTAAATACTTATAAGGTTCCAAAGGCGAGACCTATTGGCTATGCCAATGCTTGTTATAACTGCCGATGCTGAGCCTCGGCAGGACCCAGCCCACTTAAAGCCCTGCTTTAGTGGAATGCCCACCCACGGTGTTAGGAGCCTACCAACCACAGCTTGACGGATAAAATCATCCTTGGAAAATCTATCCCACCTGGTTTCACTAGTCACTTTCAAGTCTGGGATTCTACCGTTGTATTTATTTAACGATCATTGACTAGCGGGATCTTATTGGGAAGCAGGGGAGTTCTGAAGACTGGCCACTGTTAAAGGTTCGGGTGTTTTTTTAACATTATGCTCATTTAGACATTTTCCAGGTGTACAGTGAGCTATTCCCCTTGGTCCTTTTGGCTAGAGATTTAGAGTATTTATTTCGATGACATTAAGACCTGGTTGACTGTAAACTGACTTGTTCTTAACAGGTCCAAAATGGAGGCAATTCTCTTCGGCTGTAGAAAAAAAAAATCCCTTCACTTGCTGCCCTTTCTTCTTGAGCTGTAGTTAATGAAGAAAGTCAGAAATTGAGCTAGGGTATTTGTTTAACTGCAAGGCCGCCCCTTCCACCTTTCAACCCCTTGTTAACTAATTGCCACGGAGCCGTTATCAGTTTATGATTTCAATTCAAACCTATCCTCCTTCGTTTTACTGAAAAAATAAACTGGGCGCTTAAAATCGGGGCAATTAAATCTGTTTAATCGGTCTTTACTTTAAGTTGCTTTAAATGTCTGCGTCCAAGAGCACAAAACGCAGTTGTGGGAGCTAAAGGTCGTGTCAGCAGCCCATGGGGCATTGCATTGGCTTCCGGTATTCGTTTTAAATTGGGTTATTTGCAGGCCCACTGTAATTACGAGATTCTGTGCCTGGGTTTATTTCGCATAATTATGGATTTGCCACATAATCTATTATCTGCACCATAACCTGCAGGTTTTTAACAAAAAAATGTTTTTAGCTTAAACGAATCCAAAGTTAATAAAAACGTGGCCACATATGTTTGTGCGCAGTGGTACTAATGAGGTGAAATGTTTGCCCAGACTGTATTACCATATGAAAATTACAAAATAATGACGTCAAACTATCAAAAAATGTGCTGCATTATACTGCATAATTTACCTTTATTTGCCACATAATTTAGTCAACCCAGGTTCCGCATAATTTGGTGCTCCCCTTCCTCATAATTACAGTGGCCCTAGTTATCCGTCTTCAACTTTACATCCCTGAATACAACGTCACTTCCTGGAGTAAGGCGAGTGGCCGATTGATGCTGCGAAAGTTCTGCTCATCTCTGCCTCTATCTCTTTAAGAAGAAAATGAAGACCGGTCTGCTTGGCTAATGAGTGAGTTCTTAAGAGCTGGCTGGGTCTCTTGGCGCTTTCTAAAAATTGTCAGTCAGTACCCAGATGAACACCTCTACGCAGCTCAGACACGTTGAAGGTCTACTTCAGAAAAGTGGTGTTTGTTCTAGTCGGCGCTACAATAGGAGCAGTACTATAAGTGAACTGCTGCGGAGGGAAGGGACAACTCGTGTCTCGAAAATAAAGCAGTGGCTGCAGCTCACAAGATCAGAGCCTGGGTTGGGGAGAGTATATTGATAGTGTGGAAAAGGAAACAAACATCAGGGAAAGCGGCAGCGAAGAACAGCGACGGTGTTCACCGGTCTTGGCCTTGGGATACTTTTTCTCAGATGTGAGTCAATGCAACTGATTCATGCACATCTATCTATATGAATAATTTCCAAGTGCAATATAAAAATATTTTTAAAAAGTAACTAGGAACCCCTGGAATGTAGTTGGTGCCCGCGCAGAAAGGATCTAACGGAAATAATACGGTCTGAAAGTCAGGGGCGCATGGAAACTTGCAGCTTATTATCACGCATGAGGGAGATGTTCTACATTTTAACATCGGAATTCTTCTGGAACTTTGCACCCAACACATCGGGACCCCCTCCTACAGTAAAAGTCAGTCAGGTCTCAATACTGGGCCGAACTTCGATCAGTTTCTCCCTTTAGAAAGCGCAGAAACTCTCAAACTTTTGAATTCTATCAGTTCAGGCTCCCCCACAGATCCTTGCCCGGTCCCAATTGTGAAAACTGTCCCGGAGAGGATAGTGGCTGCTTTACATCCTTTGATCAATGACATCCTGATCTCGGGGCAATAAATGGGGTCCTGTGCACACGTTTGGGATAATGCTGTCGGTATGCCTGGTAAAGATTAAACCGAAGTCAAATATTACAAGTCATTGAAATCATGAGGGTCGACATCAGTTGTATCCAAAGCAAAATTTCTTTATGTATGTAAATTCCGACCAATACAAAATGTAAACAAAACAGCCGACACGTGTTTCGTCACACCGTGTTAAGATATGACTCTTCAGGGCTGAGAAGGACACAAAACAAAGAAAAAGGTCAAATAAATATAATAATAAAGAGGGTCCGAGAGTCATAATCACGGGCTGAAGTGGGTCACTGTAAGACAATAATACAAATGAAAGGAGAAGAATAAAAAGGAAAACAAGCAAAAAAAGGGGGAAACAAACAGTAGAAACCTTTGGAAACCACTATAATGCGACTAAAATAGGTGATTTGGTATTTCTAAAAGGAAAATATCCAAGGAGTGTTGGAGTCACTGTGGGGGAAGGGAAATTACGGACAAGATATACGAGCGTGAAAAAGGTAAGAGAAACTAACACAGGTATAAGATGAAGCAAGAAAAGGGCATATTTAGCGACACTAACGTGGTCATAATAAACATTTCAAATGAATGCAAAAAGTATACACAAAGAGCAAATGACGGTATGGTAAATATGGTACATGAGAACAGTCAAACGTTTGAAAAAAATACGGTACAGGCAATAACCGACCGAGAGAATGCGTAATGCACTATAGTAAAACATTTTAAGGAAAGAAAGACATATCGAAGTAGTCACAAAACGTGTTAGTAGTCGAAATGCAGTAAAAATAAGTAGTGCACATCCGATTAATAAATGAGCATAGGAAAATTCAAAATTGACGTGACGATGCAAAAGGTAATATTGCGGGAAGTGTGCAAAGCAAAAGGACTCAGACATATGACAATCACAATGTATGAACTACAAGTACTGTAGTGTTAGGGAAATCACGTTAGTCGCATATCAGTGCGTCGGATGGCATATGCATGGAGACAAATTAAGTAATGCAAGTCTAAAAGAAATGATGACAGGGTCTCGAAAGGGCAGAAACGAAAAGCAAACACTGACGCCGGGAAAGAAACAATCTGCACAACAGCAAAATTTACATATTAGATATAGGATCTGATAGGTGAAAGGGTGTTGGTGGCTCTCATACAAATTATGTTTAAATCAACAAACAGAATGTACTGAATAGCCGAAATCAGGACCAAGGATGTGACAACAGAGAAAAAAAAGTAAGGAGTAAAAGGAGAAAAGGATTGGGCAGAATATAAATTACCTGGTTGTACAAGAAAGCATGAAAGCGGAGCCGGGTCGTGGCATGAAGAGGCCAAAACAAGGGCGGGAGGGAGGTGGGAGCTCCCAACGTAGTATAAAAGGGCGGTAAGCCCCAGCCAAACGGGTATGAATGGCTTCAAAAGGGTCTGGAAAGGGAGTCAAAATGACAAACATGAGGCTAGGCAAGGCAAAGAAAACGGTGTAAGCCGTCGGCCCTGTGGGGTATCTGCTTACCGGTATAGGAAGGATCTCGGGTACGGGATCAACGTGTTCTCCAGAGTACGGGGAGCAGAATCTAATGAGAACCGGAAGTTTAAATAAAGCTAACGTGTGCCGCACGTAAAAGACTAGAACGGGTGGCGGTCATTTAGTGCGGGAAACCGGAAGTGAGGAAACATGTTCACATGGTGGTGGTGGTGAGCTGTGATTGGACGTCGATCGGGAGAAATGTGAAAGGTCAAAATAAAGTTTTAATTGGAGGTAAATGATAGAAGATGAAAGGGAATGAGAATCTATACGTGCAGAAGGCTCCTAAAAGAAGGTTACATCAGTGTGGGTGAGATTTAAAGGGTTTAGCCAAGAAAAGTAAAAGGTAAACTGGAAACTCTGAGGTCGTGGGATAAACCGAGCAAACTTGGGCAACAGTTACTAAGGAAAAAAGAGTGTGTATAGACGAGATGAGATAATGGCCATTATGGCAATTCCAACAAAAGGTGAGATAGACCAAAAACAGGTTTCAAAGACAAGGGTTAGGAAATCTGATTAAAGCCCAGAAAGGAATCTTAGAATAAGGTAATATGAACCATAGTGGGTGTAAAGAGAGGAGGGTAAAGAAGTGGGTGTGAAGAGTTAAAAAGTGAAACACAACAAAATTACAAGGTCCTGCATATTCAAACCATTATTCAGAAAATGACAATTTACGTAATAAAACTTAATACTGTAAGTCTTAGAAAACTCTAAAACTAGATGTTGGCATGGGAACAAAAGTAGAACACAGAAATCAGAGCGAGAGAGGAAAAGTCTGGGGGGAACACAGCTAGGTTCCCAGAAAGTATTGCAGTTCATGGTCGATGTTAAGACCGTGTTTTACCGACTGTAGACGCATAATCCATGTTGCCTCTTGTCGTCTTAGTTGCAATTCGCGATTACCGCCTCTGACATTACTCCTGGTGATGTCTATTCCAAAGAAAGAGAGGCTTTTGCGTGGGCCTTGTGTCTTGCAAGTTGCTATGTGTGAGGCCATCGGATATTTGGCATCTTCATTGTGCATGGCCCTGACATGCTCACTGATACGTTCTTTCAGGGATCTGATTGTGCTGCCAACGTATTGTTTGCAAGTGCATTGTAAGATGTATACAACGAAGGTGGAATTGCAGTGGATGTTACAGGTAATCTCATATTTTTTGCCATTCCAGCTGCTGAATTCTTTGGTGCCATTCATGGCCCATTTGCAGATACCACAACATCCACATTTGAAAAAACCAACAGTGTGTGGCGTTAGCCATGTAGAGGAGACCGATGTGGGGCGTGGAACTGTCGGACAAAGTCTGTTTCTTAGCGTTCTACCTTTCTTAAAGGTGATTTGGGGTTGAGAAGTTATGTTGTATTTTAGTGATTTGTCAGCTAGTAAAGTTCCCCAATGTTTGTTGAAACTCTTACGCATGGTGGCACGGATGGCATTGTATTCCGTGATGAGTCTTACAGTTTGTTTGTCTGTTTCTTTGCGGGTTTTGAAATGCAGAGTCGTCTCTCTTTTGATGTTGTTTATTCTGTTGGTGGCTTTCTTAATGATCTGTGGTTTGTACCCACGTTGGACAAGTCTGTGTTTCATGTTGTTTAAGCAGCTTTCAAATTGTGTCCTCACTGCAGTTTCTCCTGGCCCTGGTGAATTCTCCAAAGGGAATAGTTTGTATTTGGTGCAGGGGATGTGCGCTGTCGGCGTGGAGAATCGCATTACAAGAGGTTTCTTTGCGGTATAGTCTGCTGTGTAGAGAGTTGTCCTTGACGTATAGTTCAACGTCAAGGAAAGAGACACAGGTCGTGCTGGATTCACATGTGAATTTCATATCCATATTGTTGGAGTTTAAGTGTTCACAGAATGAGTTAAGATTTTCTTGCGAGCCAGACCAGAGGAGCAAGCAGTCATCAATGTACCGTCCCCAGTAGACAATGTAATCTGTCCATTGTGCTGCTTTCTTGCCCCATAGCCATTCTGTTTCCAGAGCACCCATGTACAGATTAGCAAATGACGGTAAGAACTTTGTACCCACAACAAAGTTCTTACCGTCATTTGCTAATCTGTACATGGGTGCTCTGGAAACAGAATGGCTATGGGGCAAGAAAGCAGCACAATGGACAGATTACATTGTCTACTGGGGACGGTACATTGATGACTGCTTGCTTCTCTGGTCTGTCTCGCAAGAAAATCTGAACTCATTCTGTGAACACTTAAACTCCAACAATATGGATATGAAATTCACATGTGAATCCAGCACGACCTGTGTCTCTTTCCTTGACGTTGAACTATACGTCAAGGACAACTCTCTACACAGCAGACTATACCGCAAAGAAACCTCTTGTAATGCGATTCTCCACGCCGACAGCGCACATCCCCTGCACCAAATACAAACTATTCCCTTTGGAGAATTCACCAGGGCCAGGAGAAACTGCAGTGAGGACACAGAATTTGAAAGCTGCTTAAACAACATGAAACACAGTCTTGTCCAACGTGGGTACAAACCACAGATCATTAAGAAAGCCACCAACAGAATAAACAACATCAAAAGGGAGACGACTCTGCATTTCAAAACCCGCAAAGAAACAGACAAACAAACTGTAAGACTCATCATGGAATACAATGCCATCAGTGCCACCATGCGTAAGAGTTTCAACAAACATTGGGGAACTTTACTAGCTGACAAATCACTAAAAGACAACATAACTTCTCAACCCCAAATCACCTTTAAGAAAGGTAGAACGCTAAGAAACAGACTTTGTCCGACAGTTCCACGCCCCACATCGGTCTCCTCAACATGGCTAACGCCACACACTGTTGGTTTTTTCAAATGTGGATGTTGTGGTATCTGCAAATGGGCCATGAATGGCACCAAAGAATTCAGCAGCTGGAATGGCAAAAAATATGAGATTACCTGTAACATCCACTGCAATTCCACCTTCGTTGTATACATCTTACAATGCACTTGCAAACAACAATACGTTGGCAGCACAATCAGATCCCTGAAAGAACGTATCAGTGAGCACGTCAGGGCCATGCACAATGAAGATGCCAAATATCCGATGGCCTCACACATAGCAACTTGCAAGACACAAGGCCCACGCAAAAGCCTCTCTTTCTTTGGAATAGACATCACCAGGAGTAATGTCAGAGGCGGTAATCGCGAATTGCAACTAAGAAGACAAGAGGCAACATGGATTATGAGTCTACAGTCGCTAAAACAAGGTCTTAACATCGACCATGAACTGCAATACTTTCTGGGAACCTAGCTGTGTTCCCCCCAGACTTTTCCTCTCTTGCTCTGATTTCTGTGTTCTACTTTTGTTCCCATGTCAACATCTAGTTTTAGAGTTTTCTAAGACTTACAGTATTAAGTTTTATTACGTAAATTGTCATTTTCTGAATAATGGTTTGAATATGCAGGACCTTGTAATTTTGTTGTGTTTCACTTTTTCACTCTTCACACCCACTTCTTTACCCTCCTCTCTTTACACCCACTATGGTTCATATTACCTTATTCTAAGATTCCTTTCTGGGCTTTAATCAGATTTCCTAACCCTTGTCTTTGAAACCTGTTTTTGGTCTATCTCACCTTTTGTTGGAATTGCCATAATGGCCATCATCTCATCTCGTCTATACACACTCTTTTTTCCTTAGTAACTGTTGCCCAAGTTTGCTCGGTTTATCCCACGACCTCACAGAGTTTCCAGTTTACCTTTTACTTTTCTTGGCTAAACCCTTTAAATCTCACCCACACTGATGTAACCTTCTTTTAGGAGCCTTCTGCACGTATAGATTCTCATTCCCTTTCATCTTCTATCATTTACCTCCAATTAAAACTTTATTTTGACCCTTCACATTTCTCCCGATCGACGTTTAATCACAGCTCACCACCACCACCATGTGAACATGTTTCCTCACTTCCGGTTTCCCGCACTAAATGACCGCAACCCGTTCTAGTCTTTTACGTGCAGCACACGTTAGCTTTATTTAAACTTCTGGTTCTCATTAGATTCTGCTCCCCGTACTCTGGAGAACACGTTGATCCCGTACCCGAGATCCTTCCTATACCGGTAGGCAGATACCCCACAGGGCCGACGGCTTACACCGTTTTCTTTGCCTTGCCTAGCCTCATGTTTGTCATTTTGACTCCCTTTCCAGACCCTTTTGAAGCCATTCATACCCGTTTGGCTGGGGCTTACCGCCCTTTTATACTACGTTGGGAGCTCCCACCTCCCTCCCGCCCTTGTTTTGGCCTCTTCATGCCACGACCCGGCTCCGCTTTCATGCTTTCTTGTACAACCAGGTAATTTATATTCTGCCCAATCCTTTTCTCCTTTTACTCCTTACTTTGTTTTCTCTGTTGTCACATCCTTGGTCCTGATTTCGGCTATTCAGTACATTCTGTTTGTTGATTTAAACATAATTTGTATGAGAGTCACCAACACCCTTTCACCTATCAGATCCTATATCTAATATGTAAATTTTGCTGTTGTGCAGATTGTTTCTTTCCCGGCGTCAGTGTTTGCTTTTCGTTTCTGCCCTTTCGAGACCCTGTCATCATTTCTTTTAGACTTGCATTACTTAATTTGTCTCCATGCATATGCCATCCGACGCACTGATATGCGACTAACGTGATTTCCCTAACACTACAGTACTTGTAGTTCATACATTGTGATTGTCATATGTCTGAGTCCTTTTGCTTTGCACACTTCCCGCAATATTACCTTTTGCATCGTCACGTCAATTTTGAATTTTCCTATGCTCATTTATTAATCGGATGTGCACTACTTATTTTTACTGCATTTCGACTACTAACACGTTTTGTGACTACTTCGATATGTCTTTCTTTCCTTAAATTTTTTTACTATAGTGCATTACGCATTCTCTCGGTCAGTTATTGCCTGTACCGTATTTTTTTCAAACGTTTGACTGTTCTCATGTACCATATTTACCATACCGTCATTTGCTCTTTGTGTATACTTTTTGCATTCATTTGAAATGTTTATTATGACCACGTTAGTGTCGCTAAATATGCCCTTTTCTTGCTTCATCTTATACCATTGTTTGTTTCTCTTACCTTTTTCACGCTCGTATATCTTGTCCGTAATTTCCCTTCCCCCACAGTGACTCCAACACTCCTTGGATATTTTCCTTTTAGAAATACCAAATCACCTATTTTAGTCGCATATAGTTGTTTCCAAAGGTTTCTACTGTTTGTTTCCCCCTTTTTTTGCTTGTTTTCCTTTTTACTCTATTCCTTTCATTTGTATTATTGTCTTACAGTGACCCACTTCAGCCCGTGATTATGACTCTCGGACCCTCTTTATTATTATATTTATTTGACCTTTTTCTTTGTTTTGTGTCCTTCTCAGCCCTGAAGAGTCATATCTTAACACGGTGTGACGAAACACCTGTCGGCTGTTTTGTTTACATTTTGTATTGGTCGGAATTTACATACATAAAGAAATTTTGCTTTGGATACAACTGATGTCGACCCTCATGATTTCAAAGACTTGTAATATTTGACTTCGGTTTAATCTTTACCAGGCATACCGAAAGCATTATCCCAAACGTGTGCACAGGACCCCATTTATTGTCTTTTTGGGTGGGTCTTGACCCATTCAGTTGCAGGGGCTATTTCTTTGGGTTTGTTACCCCTGACCGGTCAGCACCTTACTTATGCAACGTTTGTGAGACCCTTATTGCACACGCTTGAGCGCCATTCTTCCTCGAACCTAACGAAACCCTTTACCGCTGTATTTCTGATCTCGGGGCACTTTCCCATGGTTAGGAAAACTGCTTCTATTCTCCCTCTATAGAAAAAGCCCACTTTGGACCCCACAGATCCCGGCAGTTACAGGCCGATCTCGCGGCTTCCAATGCCAGCGAAAATCATTGAGAAGGCTATGAACAGCCAGCTTAGTACCTATCTTCAAACTAATCAAATACTGAATTCAACTCAATTCGGTTTTAGAGCCGAACATAATACTGAACTGGCTCTAATTAAGTCCTTAGATGAAGTTAGGGAGGCTTTGGACGGTGGTGGGAAGGCTGTGATGATCTTATTGGATCTGTCGGCAGCCTTCGACATGGTCCACCATTTGGTTTTGATGGACCGTTTGTCGGAGGTGGGAGTACAAGGGGTGGCTTGGAAACTTGCTATATTCCTTTCTCTCTTACAGATCCCAGACTGTTAATTTGGATAACCATAAATCCGACTCCTTCTGCCTTCCATGTGGGGTCCCTCAGGGGTCCTCACTGAGCCCCACCCTTTTTAACATTTATATGAATCCGCTGGCAGGCCTTATAAAATCTCATGGCTTTCAGCTAACTTCATATGCGGATGACACTCAAATAGTGTTATCATTTAAGGACGGCAAGGAAAAAGAAACCGGAGTGCGCTTTCATGATTGCACGAAGGAGATAGATGGATGGCCTCTAACTGTTTAAAACTAAACTCGTCCAAAACCCAGTTTATTGTTTTTGGAAATAACCCCAACGTTTGGACCCGTGACTGTTGGCCGGCAGAATTGGGCAGCTGCCCCCCCCCCCCTCGTTGAAAGCAAAAAACTTGGGCGTAACTGTAGACTGTAAATTGACTTTTTGCGATCCTATATGCACCGTGGTCTCCGCCTGCTTTATGTGGTTACGAATTCTAAGGAAAATTAAACCTTAGCTTTCCGAGGGACATTTCAGGACGGTGGTCACGGTGCTTATGTCATGTCAAGATTGGACTACTGTAATGGCATTCTTTTGAAGGCCCGTAAAGATCTGGTCAACAGGTTACAGATGGCTCAAAATGTGGCTGCTAGGCTGCTATCAGGTATTCCGAAATTTGTTTCGGTAAAAAATAGAATTAACTAGGCTACACTGGCTTCCTGTGAAGCATAGGGTATGCTTCAAGGCCCTTTGTACAGTCTTTAAGGCCCTCAATGGGATAGGTCCACAATATCAGCAAGACAAATTCAGATAGTATGTTCCTAGTAGGACCCTTTGGTCCTCTAGAGCTAAAAAAGTCCTGACGCCCTTTGTTAAAAAGGCCAGGTGGGCGGCAGGAGCTTTACGGCAAGTGCATCCTTGGCCTGGAATGATCTGCCTTTCTATTTGAGGAATGCTTCTAGTCTTCTCTTGTTCAGGAAGGGTTTGAAGACTTGACTCTTTACTCAATGATTTCTTCCCTCTTCCGGCTAGGCAATTCATAGAGCCAGGACACCCTAGGGTAACCGTTGCGCTCTACAAATTTTATTAACATAACATAACACATATTCATTATGAGTTCAATAACTTATTTTAACTCTCTCCCGTGTGCTATTTCCCAGGTCTTCCTGTAGCCGCTTGGAGTCAATCTGGGTTGGTTCATCTGTGCCGTACTACAGATGCTTAATTATTTAACTGCAGTCATTAGTTCACTGACTGAACTGTCGAGTTGGAACGCAGGGTCCGCAGCTTAGCTCCGGATCTGTTAAGCAGTTGTACTATACTAACTAATATACCAGTTCCTCTGCTGTACTGTAGGGCTGGGGCAGTGTCCGTCAGTAATGAGTCAGCAGGGGGTCACTGCAGGTAGGCGCTGGATTGGGATCACTGTGACCTGAAATATCCAGAGATAACACTGCGCACCAGTAGACCTCTGCACACGCCCTCTTCCCCTATACCGGAAATACAGGTTGAATCTTCTGACATGTAGTGTAAGTGCTGATAGTAACTTGCCAATAACAGTCTGGCAGCCCTGGCAAGAGTTGCATATTCTGAACATTGGCAGCGCGACAGCCGTGTACAGCTGGTAGCATCTCCCGCTGCACACAACACAGGGCGTGTCATACCTGTACCGAAAGATGTAAGCGTAGTCCATACCGGTCAGCTGTCAGTCTCCTGCCAAACGGTATGTTCTTTCTCATGCACAATTTTACAAAACCAATGCACATAATGAAAGCGCTCCAAGATCATTCCACCCTTCACTTGTTTGTGATTAGTTTACCGGACACCGTTCTAAGTTGGATGGGATTTGTTATTTCCATAGATGCGTGGCTTAGATCGCTGCAGCGATTGGAATTCCTGGAATTTGAGATGAACTTGAAGCCGTTCCCTTGTTTGTCATCTGCTTTTTGTAGTGGACTCAGCTTTGGTCCTATGAAATGTGCAAGCGCCCTCTAATGGCGTCTATAAAGATATACAGATTATACGGTGAATAAAGTGCGCGCGGCGGGAGGGGAAGAGAGGGGGCCTGTTCCGGATTCCCTTGCAGGAGCGTGCAGCAAGGCGCAATAATTGCTAACATATGGCGCCAGCTGCTCGCTCCCACAAGGGAATCACCAGACGTGCACGCGTTGCCATTGGAAGCAGTGCAACGCATGCACGTTTTTGGCCTCAAAAACGACTCGATCGCTAAAGGTCTTTTTCCTATGCAGCGCATGCGTGCTGCGTAGGCGAGACCTAAAAAGTGCATCTGAGACCTCACAATGAGAGCAACTGTTCATTTGCCTGCGTATTTTTTTTTCGGAGTGGGCTCTAGAGGACATTTGTGCTTTAAATAAACGGCCTCTAGAGGACGTTTTGGTGCACAAATAACGCTAGTGGCATGAAGTTACAGGGCTTCCGGTAAATGTGTATGTCGTAGAAGTTGAGTCGTATCACTTCCAGCCTCACCAAAAACGAAAGCGACTTCAAAGTATGCCATGCCACACAGCACAGTATTGCTCTGTATGCAAAGACCAATGCAAGACATCACCAACACGTTAGCTCAGTGAACTATGCACCACTTGGATGAACACACAGATTTAGGTAACTTTTTTTTAATCCTTCCGTAGAGATGCTGTGCTCAGAGACACTAAAAAGACGTTGGTCACTTACTGACTGTTGTTCAATCCAGGCAAACGTTAGAAGAATCAGGGAGGAGTAGCGGCCACAACGCCCTGCACAACCGCAACACTTGGCTCTTTTGTCCCTGTGGTCTGCTGCATTTGAACTGCTAAGTAGAACCGCCCTCCGCAGCCTCAACACTTCGGCCTTTAGTGTCTTTAGTCTTGCGCCAGCAATAAGATGGCATCTGCTGGCAAAGAAAAGAAAGAACAGAGTGTGGCCGCTATAGCAAAAGCAGATCGCACTGCCTAAAAAATTAAAATAATGTCGATGAAAAGCTGCAAGTTGGGTAAGCAGCGGATTTTGTAAAGATGAAGCGGCCGCCATTCCTAATCAAAATATGAGAGCGGGCATGCTGAAAATAATTTTTTTTAAAAGCTGCCGCCATTCGGCTATTGTCAATAAACTAAATAGTGCTCACCCACTAGATAAAGCATGCTGTGGAACGAGCGAAATAAAAGGTCCAGTCCTTATGGGCGGTAACAAATGGAGACAGGGCGGTACCAAGGCGGGACTCAATGAATCGGAAGCCAGCGTTTACCAAGGACAATGACACAAGCCAATTACAAATATGGAAGGAGAGTGGGCGGGGCTTCCACAGCATACTCATACTATGATTACTAGAAATTATTTAGAGCCATTGAGAACACAAGGAGCTAATTGGCTCCCTAGCCAACCAAAAGGATTTTTTACCTGTGGTATCTAATGTGTGCGACATGGGCTTTAAATCGCATTAACCCATTCGCTGCTAGGCCTTGTCCCCCCCCCTGTGCTAAGCCTTTTTTGGGCTATTTGGGGTAGTGCACGCTTAGGCCTCTGTAACTTTTTGACCACATAAGGTATCCACGCCAAATTTGCGTCCTTTTCTTCCAACATCATGGGGATTCTAAAGGTACCCAGGGTTTGTGGATTCCCCTGGAAGGGTCCCAGAAATTAGCCAAAATACAGCAAAAATTTGTTTTTGGGGGAAAAATTGGAAAAACGGGCTGCAAATGAAAACGTTTGGGTTTTTCTCTGCAAATGGTATCAAAAAAGGGTTTGTGGGGCTGAAATCACCATTTTCCCAGCTTTTTGGGAATTACAGACTTTTGTCAGAAAACCAACATTTTTTACACAGTTTTGGCATTTTTCTGAGAGAGTCTATTTTTGCTATTTTTGTGCTTTCAACCTCCTACCAGTTAATGGTAGAAATGGGTGTGAAATCAATAATGGATCCTGGAAAGCTATACATTTTTGAAACGTAGACAAACTTCTGAATTCAGCAAGGGGTCATTTGAGTAGATCCATCAAGGTTTCTTTATAGAAACTAACAGTTAAATATAGGATAAATTGAAAATTAGTTGAAAAAAACAGCCTTTTGTGTCAACGTTTTCACCTGTAACTTCTTCTAATTATGACAGCTCTTTAAAAGCAATATACCGTTACATCCGCTGGACCTTCCTAGTTGTGGGGATATATAGGACTTGTAGGTTCACCAAGAACCCGACTAACCCAGAGCCAAAAACTAAGCAGCAATTTGCAATGGTTTTTTATTATGTTCCGGGTATATAGCAATTATTGTGGGAAAATGTGTACATGGAAAAAATCGGTATGAAAGACACCTATGTATTTCTGAAATGGGAACAAATTCTAGAGTTTAGAAACAATACATATTTGCACATTTTCGAAATTGGGAATACTCCTACTAGCATGAGAATTATCGGTCATTTTTCAAAATGACTTTTTCTTTTTTTTTTTTTTACACAATGTCTTTCATTTGGAAGGCAGAAATGCATCAAAAATCAATAGGTAATAACAGTTGCTTTACAAATCTGAAGTACCCTATGTCTCCCGATAAAAATGGTACCTCACTTGTGTGGGTAGGCATAGTGCCCACGACAGGAAATGGCTCAAAACCCAACGTGAACACACCACATTTTCACAATGAAAATTTACCCTTTTTTTTGCGAAGTGTCTAGCTGTAGTTTTTGAACACTAGCTCTGCCGGCACCTAGGGAAACCTAGCAAACCTATAAATTTTTTTAAACTAGACACCCAGGGGAATCCAGGATGGGGAGACTTGACTGCCTCCCACCAGGGTCTGTTACCCAGAATCCCTTCCAAACCTAAAAATTTGTCCAAAAAAAACCACATTTTCCCCACATTTCTGTGGTGGAAAGTTGTGGAATCTGCGTGGATCCACAAATTTCCACCCACCCCGCGTTCCCAAAAGTCTTACGAGAAAAATGGTACCTCATTGTGCGGGTCAGCCTAGTGCCCGCGACAGTAAACGGCGCAAAACGCAATGTGGTCACACCTCAATTTCGCAGTGAAAAATGACCCTTTTTGGCAAAGTGCCTAGCTGTAGTTTGTGAACCCTAGCTCTGCCGGCACCTAGGGAAACCTACCAAACCCACACATTTCTGAAGACTAGACACCCAGGGGCTTGCAGGGAGGTATGGCTTGCGTGGATCCCCCAACGTTTCCTTACCCAGAATCCCCTGCAAACCTCAATTTTAGCTGTATAAAATCACTTTTTTCCCACATTTGGTGTGGGAAAGTTGTGGCATCACCGGGCTCACACAAATTTCCCACCACCTAGCATTCCCCCAGGTCTCCCGATAAAAATGGTGCCTCGCTTGTGTGGGAGGCCCAAGTACCCGCGACAGGCAAGGGCCCAAAACGTAGTGAGGCGGCATCAAAATTGCCCATCTCAAAACCACCTGGTTTTGCAGGGGGGGGTCACCTGGGTTTTTGGGCCCGTGCTCGGTGGCCATCAAGGGAAACCTATCAAACCCACACATTTCTGAAGACTAGACACCCGTGGGCTTCCTGGGAGGTATAGCTTGTGTGGATCCTCCAACGTTTCCTTACCCAGAATCCCCTGCAAACCTCAATTTTAGCTGAATAAAATCATAAAATCACTTTTTTCACACATTTGTGTGTGTGAAAGTTGTGGCATCACCGGGCTCACACAAATTTCCCACCACCCAGCATTCCCCCAGGTCTCCCGATAAAAATGGTGCCTCACTTGTGTGGGAGGCCCAAGTACCCGCGACAGGCAAGGGCCCAAAACATTTTTTGATAGGCAATGTTGATGTCGCCTCACTACGTTTTGGGCCCTTGCCTGTCGTGGGTACTTGGGCCTCCCACACAAGTGAGGCACCATTTTTATTCGGAGACCTGGGGGAATGCTGGGTGGTGGGAAATTTGTGTGAGCCCGGAGATGCCACAACTTTCCCACACAAAAATGTGTGAAAAAAGTGATTTTATTCAGCTAAAATTGAAAACAGAGGAAGGCTGTTATTTTTGCGGGTGGGGGCATGGGCATGCCCGTTTTGGAAGCCCCCACCCTAATTCAAATTTGCCCCAAAAAAATCCCTGGCGTCTATTGGGCTTTTTGCACCCCCCCCTGCGGGGCAGATTGGGGGCTAGTGCCCCCATCTGCCCCCCAGAGTCCACTAGACGCCAAGCAGTTTTTGGGCAAATTTTAATTAGGGTGGGGGCTGCCCAAAACGGGCATGCTAATGCCCCCACCCTCCTGGGGCGATCCCCAAGCAGGGATCCACTGGGGAGAGGTACCATTGGACAGGGGAGATACCTTTCCCGTTTTTTTACGTGCGCGGGGGGCTGAGATAGCCCCCTGAGCACATAGAAAGTGAAACTGAAATGAGCCTAAAGGCTCATTTCAGTTTCGGTTTCTGTGCAATGAAGACAGTGCGACATGCGCGCTGATCTTCATTGCACAGAAACCAGGGAGGGGGCCTCGGGAGCTGGGGAAGCTCTTCCCCAGCTCCCAAGGTCAAAGGGCTTAAATAGAAATCCCTCTGCTGTCTGCAGCAGAGGGATTTCGTGCCCCTGGCCTCATGACGGAATGGTTCCGTCATGAGCACAGGGGCACCGAAGGGGTTAAACAATTTAGCTAAAATACTAATAAGAAATATAAGAATAAGAAATATAGTTGTGGAACACCCTCCCTTTGGCCCTACGGTCCTCTACTAATCTGCTTCACTTTAGGAAGAGCCTGAAGACCTGGCTTTTTAACCTTTAGTATCTCTGTTATTTCTTTTTTCGCTGTTCGCTGTATGGCGTTATGTTTTTATTCCGAGCTGCCTTGATAAAGCGCCGGGACACTCCTTGGAGTAGCCGTGCGCTATAAAAATAATGTATAACATAACATAACACAGTATTAAGGAGTCCTATTAACTGTAACTGCACAGGAGTGATATATGCACTAATTTGTGATTGTTCCAAAATCTACATAGGAAGTACTAAGAGTATTTTGAAACTTAGAATACAGGAGCATAGGAGAGCCATGACTAACAGAGATGATAATTCACCGGTTTACCAGCATATGCAGAAAAATCATGCACAAGGAACAGGTTTTAAGTTTCACGGCTTACAGAGAATTGTACCTCACGTCAGGGGAGGTGACTGGGAACTAACATTGAGGCAGCAAGAAACTAAACGGATCAGTAGATGTAGGACAGTATCCAAGGGATTGAATAGCGATAATGAACTGCATTACTTCCTTTAAAGTGCAGATGGAATATGCAATTCAATTGTCATATTAGGTAGAGATGAAAAATTAAAAGAGTAGATTTGCAAGTTGTGTATTCTCCCTTGTTTGATTTAATTAAGATAATCTTCACTGGCTATGACTGCTAGATCTTTAATAAATATTATATGCAGGAATTGCGATTGTTAAATAGGTCACCGTTCTGTGTCACTATGCTATTTTGAAATACTGGACTATCTAGTCTTTTGGCATTTGAAAGACTTACTCGGTAATATTACGTGGTAAAGATTAGGGTTAACATAGAAACAAGTGGATAATCTTAATTTCAACATTATCTCGTCGATCGCAAGGAAAAAACGTTATGCGAATTGAACGAAGCGCAAGGTTCGTGTTAAGAAGGAGCAACGATTAAATAGTTATTCACGAAGTAGAGGGAGCCAATATAACAAACAAGCAGGGAATTTCCATCTCACTTATATTTTGCCGGTAGCGAGGATATGATATAATGTACTGAGCGTATGGTGCACGTCAAGAGGGAGCAGCGACAATGGTTACTTAATAAGCCGCGATATCACAGAACTTTGGAATTGTCAATTGGTTTAGAATCTTTTAAAACTGTTTCATGCGATGACAGCTCACTATTGGTCAAAAATGATAGCGGACCAGAGAGGGAACATTGGTTGAAGCGATTTCAGATAGAAATAGTGGTTCACGGAGTACAAACTATATTCAGTAGCTGATTAAAAGTCATCAGTGTTCAGCGTAAGACCTGTGTTAATAGTAAGAAAGGGGTGGGACGACTGAATGATAAGTTACGATAACACAGGAACTTGACAATCCCGATTGGTTTATTAATTCGCTGGAGTAAAATATGCGAAGGCTGGTTGCCATTGGTTGATAAATCTTCTTAAATGCACTTCATAATGGCACACCTCTATTGGTTGAAAAGAGAGTGGACCACGGAGGGAGCATGCGATAGTAATGAGCAGGCTAGAAATTCTAGCCCCTCATTGGTAATAGCAAATAATGTTGGCAAGCTTACGATTAGCTGAGGAAGGGCTTTTAAAGCAAGGTGTTAGCGGAATTCATTATCAGCAGGATCTATCGGGCCACGCTGATGAGAATACACATGGAATGGACGGTGTGATGGTGAGCCTACGATTAGATAGGCCCGCACTTTGACTAGACAACAGAGAGGTTTATAATCAGTAATTTTTGTGTATTCTTTTTTCAGTTTAGAAATGGAATAGAGGACATTAAAGAATTTATCCGGTTTAGTTAGAAATTGGAGAATGGTGAGTGGAGTATTATATACGATAATACCTATAGAATGTATGCATTAAATATAACAGTATAGATAATAATTGGTGTTTTTGGCTTTCTCAGAATATTTCTTTTTGAAGATAACTAATTAACGAACAGAACTCAGCATCAACAAAAAAGAAAACACATTTTGGTGAGTGATACTATATTAAGTACACCAGTATAACGATAGGATAAAAGTTAAAAATAGAGGGTTTTCTTCACTTACCTAAATTTGGTTTATAATACATCAGGGACTAATAGCACCAGTATATAAGAGGGAGGTAATCTTCTTTTTAAATCTACGCATGAAAGTAGGTTAATTATAAAGCTAGATGGCACATGCACTTGTCTTTCTAATATAAAGGCTTGATCAATGGGGTAATACCTTTGTTTTGAAAATGGACCTGAGCGCTCAGGATGGATGAGGCCAATGAAGCATGGATTACAATAACTCTTCCAGAAAATTTCCCTTGAGGGGCTACCAACATATCCACAAATTATCATGAACTGAGTTTATAAAATCTAAAAAACATGTTGTCTCTAAAAAACTTGTTGCAAGTTGTTTTAGTATGATTATTTGAACATGTCAATTAGCAGCCTAGATCTATATCCCCCCCCCCCCAATCTTGATTACAGTGTATTTAGAATGGATACATGCAGGAGATGTTTTATTATCAATACGAATAAGATAGGTTAGATTGGACTCTTTTTGGTAATTATAAAGCAGCAATCTTAATAGTTTGATATACTTTTTGTTTGTTCCATTATTTCAGCCCTGATGATGTCCCAATAGGACGAAACGCGTTGGCTGACATTACAAGTAAAGTGTTGATCCAAATATTGGAATGCAATCCAGCTATTGAAACATGCTTGTGATGAACTTTTTGTTGAATTATCAACATAAAGAAGAAGAATTTTCAATTGCATCTACTGCCTGGGGACTCATCATTACAGGGATTACAATAATTGATTGTGTTACGAATTGACAGTGGCGCTCCTCCTCTCTAAAGTTTAAAACTCTGTTACAGCATGCCTCTCAGAGTGAGCAGTGCATGCGAGCTGCCACTAAGCTCGACCTAAAAATTATGGTACTCCACTATTTATCTTTATTTTTCAAATGTCCTCATCAAGATTCCACATAATTACTTTTTAGAAATAGATCAATTTGTGCGGACATTTATCTGGGCAGGGAAGAAACCATGAACAAAACTAATAACATTGCAACTGTGTCCAGAAGAAGATTGTTTAGGGCTTCCAAACATTCAAAAATATTCCCAAGCCGCCTTCTTGGACTGGTGTGGACGTGCAATATCAGCACACGACCAAGGGCCCAATTTTTATTTTCACCAACTGTTGTTGGGGAAAAAACATAGATCTAAAACCCTGTATTAAAATCCCCAGGCAACCCAAACACTACAGATATAAGACACCCATATAATTCATGACAGACTTAAGCAATTGAAGGAAGAGTAGCAATTTACACCTTTACATCCAGAAACTCAACTAATACACAGCAGGGTACAAGGGGCTGCAATTGATAAACAGACATTGAAAAGATGGGAAAGGTCGGGAATCCTTCAATTAAAAGATCTAGTAGTACAAGGAGAGACGAAATCATGGGAACAAATCAGACAAGACAAAACAGAAGCAGTCTTGACCCTAGTATTTCCCAACCTCCAAATCTCAAGTCTAGTTAAAAAATATACGGCTCCCTGAAGGTTTACTTCCCGCAACCGTTACTCACACACTAGATGTCAAACAATTGTCAGGGTTTGGGAGCCGGTATCATATTCTCCAGCAACAAATATATGATCAAATAGTCCCAACAGCCCTTCTAAAAATACAAGAGGAAGATGGCAGAGAGTTAAGACGTGTGTTGTCTTCGCTCCTCCACCCGCTGACTTCCAGCACCGGCCAACAGCCTTCACATGCGCACAGATGGGCAGTAGAGCTCTCTCCCGCACCCAGGAGTGTCTATAGCTCTACCGGGTGGTTCCCGGGTTCCTGCGATCGGCTCCACGGCCCCTGAGCTCACCCGGGGCCTCGGTGGAGGTGCAGGCGGCGAATGCTGTGCGGCGTAGGCCTAGACCGCGGCCCTGGTTCCCAGCTGCGAGAGACCTGCGCCCTGTCGGAGACGCCCGCGGGGGCTGAGCCACCCCGCCCGCTCCAATTTGCGGACCCGAGAGACTGCCCTGGCAGGCTCCGACGACACCTGCGCCTTCTGTGCGGCTGCGGAGCCGCCGCTGGATGAGACTGTGCACGGAGAGATCGCAGAGGATTAGACGCTGCGGGATGGCTCACCGGAGCCCAGACGGTAAGCCCTGCGACCCTCCCGCATCTAGCAGAACGTCTCCCGCGCAGCACCCCGGGGCTCGGCCCCGCTGAGAGCTTCCTTGGCACCTGCACCTCCGGCCCCTGCCTGTGCCTGGCTCCTGGGCTCCGGCCACCTTCGACATCGCGGTGAGAGGGGTGTAAGGACTGCGCACTGGGTGCCATCTTGGGGCCTCGCATCGCGCCGGCCCCACTGCGACTACAGCTCTTCCTCCCGGCGGCCTTCCCGGGTGTGCCACGTGACTGCCTTGCGACTCCGGGGTCAGGCCAACCCAGACCCCTGCTTGCTGCCACATGTGTCCCTGCGGGGGACGACCACGGTAGCCACCGTCACCCACACCCAGCAGCTTGAGGTCCCCCCCTGCGGTGGGCTCTCGGGGAGCACGGGCCAGCTCCGGTGCGGTCCTGCAGCTACAGGGACTGGCTTAGGAGATCGCGGATCCCTACCTTCGCAATTGGCCTGGGCCCCAATCCTCCGCCAGGACAGCACTTCGCCTCCCTCTCGCTTCTGCCTGGGGGGGCGGGGGGCTCTCGGTGGGTTGCGACAGCGTGCACATCTGGCCCTTTTGCAGACGTCCTCCATGGCTTTCCCTGACCAGCCGTAGCCCCGGCGCCCCCCCCCCCCCCCTGGCCCAACTGGACACGCGCCCTGATATAGTGGAGTGGTTGGGACCATGGCCATGACATCGGCCAAGGGACGGAAAGATAAGTCAGCTACCAGGGAAAAAAACGGGCTCAACTTCTCTGTTGGCAGACTCATCAGAGGCCCCAGGGACGCGGCCCTTTCTGGAATCTCTCTTCGCCACGCTACGCAAGGATCTCCAAAGTGTGAAGCGCGACCTCACCGCAGAGCTTAAAGAGGTTTGCAAAGATGTAGAAGACATAGGGGAAAGAGTGGCGTCTTTGAAAGAATAAAGCGATTTCCAGGACACTGAGATGGCGGCTTTGCAACAAGAGGTCCTCTGCATCCATGAACAACAAGTGGACGTGTAATCTCATCTCGAGGACTTAGAGAGCCGGTCCCGGCGCCATAATATCAGGATACGGGGGTTGGCACTAACGAGGAGGCCGTGGACATTTTCGCCTATGTACGAGAACTGTTCAACCACATTCTGGGCAACTCCCTAGAAGCTCCGCTGAAGCTGGATCGTGCCCATAGGGTGGACCCCCCAGAGCAGCAACGGCGCCCCCCCGCCGACATACTGGCCTGCGTCCAGGACTTTCTTACTAAAGAAGAGATCTTGTGCAAAGCCCCGCTCGCAAGCAAATCTCTTTTCGCAACCAGACGCCCACCCTGTATCAGGATCTTGCAGCTATCACCCTCCAGAAACACCGATCCTTCCGTCCCATCACGGAGGTCCTCCGTCAACGCAACATCTCCTACTCCTGGGAGCACCCATTCCGCCTGGTGTTCCGACATGACGGCAAGCTGTTCCAACTACGCTCCTTGTCTGAGGCCAGCAGGATCCTGGGGATCACTCTTCCGGAGGACACAGACGATGGGGCTCGTTCAGAACTGGGGTCCGGTGACGACGGATCGAGGTAGAGACAGCAGTGGCGGCGGCGAAGTGTCCGCCGGCAGGACCCTGCGGTGATCAAGAAGGAGCAGCAGGCGGCCCTGGAGGCCCTGCCGGGGGCCCTTGCCCAGGCCTCTCCTGACTGACCCCTCCTGGTTATTTAGGATATAACCTTTTGCTGATAGGTTGGGAGTGGAGGGGAGGTGGAAGATCTGACAATGGCCACACGACCACCCGTTAGACATTCTCCCTGCTCATCCCCAGATGACGGACAATGTTCACATATTGAACTGTTTTCGTCGCTTGTTGCGCCTTATGGAGTTTTTGTTTTGATATTCTTTTTTAGTTTGTTGTTGGGGCTTATTTTTCTCCTAGGCACTCTCTATTGTTCCCCTTTTCCCCCTCTGCTCCTTGGTCAGGGGCGTTTTCTCCCTTCTTGTCCTCCTTGCCTTCTCCTTCCTCTTCCTAGCATGGGGCTGTCTGGGCCTTGCGGGACGCCTTCTCCCCTCCACTACTTGGCGGTTACTGTGTGCGTACTGCCTGAGGCTGCGTATGAGTCCTGCTCCTCCCAGGACTCCCCAGTGGCATGATCCCCCCCCTCTTGTTCTGAATGCCGCCCCCCACTCTTAGAATCCTCACTCTGAACACGAGGGGCCTTAACAACCCGATTAAACGGAGGGCACTCCTTTCTTATTTTGAGGGTCCGGGGCGGATATCTGTCTTCTCCAGGAGACGCATCTTCTTCCCAAAGATTGTCACAGGCTCCGGTCCCGCTCCTTTCCCACTCAATTTTATTCTTCCGGACCTACCAAGAGAGCTAGGGTCGCCATCTTGGTTTCGAGTAAAAACTTACAAGAACGGGCAGCACAAATGGTGGCGGAGATACAGGGTAGGCTCCTCACATACCAGTTCCTAGTTGGGGGGCACTCGTTCGTAGTGGGCTCCATATACGCACCGAATGAAGTCCAAGAGCGTTTCCTGAGCGAAGCACTGATAGAGGCGACGGCCTTCCAGGCCCATCGGATACTGATCGGGGGGGACCTCAACTTAGTGTTTGATAATGTCAAGGACCGCTCTGCACAACGCACTGGTCAGGTGGGTTCACTTTCCCCACCTTACACGATCTGGGTCTCACGGACTTATGCCGACATCTCCACCCTGACATGAGGGATTTTTCCTTTTATTCGAACGCACACAAAACGTATGCCAGACTGGACTACTTCCTGGGCACCAAACCCATTCTGGATGCCACACACTCTGCAGACATACTAGTGGCCACTCTTTCTGATCACTCCCCAGTGGTACTCACCTTAGCCTTCCCACAGACACACCCCCCGGCCAGATGCTGGCACTTTAGGGACACGCTCCTCCACCGGCCAGACACGGTCACACTTATACAGCAGACAATCACTGATTACTTGTTGCAACCCAGACACTGCCCTCTCCACTAGATGGGCTGCACTTAAAACAGTCGTAAGAGGCGAAGTGATCGCCATATCTACAGCCGACAACAAGAAGCGCCAGAGAAAGAGGGAGTAGTTGTAGGGTTCGGGAGTTGGAGCTGATGCACCAACGTACTGGAGCCCCGCAGGCGTGGAAACAGTTAAAGGCGGCTCGGGAGCAGCTCACGGCCCTGGATAGGGACAGGGCAGAATACGCTGCGATGCACTTGCGCCACTCCTTTTACGTGGGTGGGGACAAGTGTGGGCGGTTAGTCGCACGTAAGCTTCGCGAGACCCGACTCAGGGATGGAGTACGAGAGGTCAGGGGTCCCACTGGAACACCATATACGGATGACTCAGCCATTGCAGAGACGTTCCATGAATTTTACGCACAACTCTACGCCGAACAGCCCTTGGAGGTACCGGACATGGATTCTTATCTGGCACAAGCCAGACTGCCTTGCCTTTCGCATGACCAGGCGATCCACGTAGAGAGGGAGATTAGATTCGAGGAGGTCATAGCCGCCATACCCCGCTTGAAGTTAGGTAGATCATCTGGGCCTGACGGCTACACCGCAGCCTTTTATAAACCGTTTTGCAGTACGCTGGACCCCCTTTTCACCCGACTAACTCCTTCGCCGAACCATGAGCGATCCCGACATCCATGTTGGAGGCAGCCGTAGTTGTTATCCCGAAGCCGGGGAAAGATAAAACCTTATGTATGTCCTATCGACCCATTTCACTGTTATACGTTGACCTGAAACTATACACTGGGATTCTCGCCGCCCGCTTAAGCCCTTATATGCTGCTATTAGTGGACCCGGATCAGGCCAGTTTTATACCGCAGCGCCAGACGAGGGACAACACCAAGAGAGTCTCCCACCTGATTGAAAAGGCTGCCCGCATTCCCGGAGAATACCTCATCTTGCCGGTGGATGCGGAGAAGGCGTTTGACCGCGTCCATTGGCCATATTTAGAGCAGACCTTGTTCCGTGCTGGCCTCGTTGGGAAGATGCGAACACACATTTTGAATTGCTACCATTTCCCAAACACCACAGTCCGAGTGAATGGCTACACCTCCACACCATGCCCCATCAGTAGGGGCACTAGACAGGGGTGCCCTTTGTCGCCCCTGCTCTTTGCACTCCACATGGAGCCTTTCGCTCAGAGGGTCAGGGAACCTCCCCAGATCACTGGTATGCGCTTTGGTGGTGATACCCATACGTTAAGCCTATACGCGGACGATGTGCTGGCCACCTTCACACAGCCTGAGACCGCCTTAGGCAACTTCTTGGGTGAACTGGAGACTTTCGGGAGAGCCTCTGGCTTTAAAATCAACCTCATGAAATCGGTAGCGCTCGGTCTGTCCCAGCCCAAGACGGTACTGACGGACCTCCAGGCCCGCTATCCTCTGCAATGATCAAACGATTCAATCCCTTACCTCAGCATACAGCTGGCTCCGAATTTACAAACTATGAGACAAATCGATTATTCCCTCGGGCTGCGTAGCTAAAATGGAAGCGATACCCATTATCATGGCTGGGGCGCATCGCGGCCATCAAAATGACCATCCTCCCCAGGATATTGTACCTTTTTCAAACTCTGCCCCTCCCACACCCCACCGGTTGGTTGCAAAGAGTCCAATCTGACCTTTTCTTCCTTTATATGGCATGGGCGCAAACCTCGAATGAAGAAGTTGGTGAGCTTTCTCCCCCCGCACGAGGGAGGCCTTGGAGTCCCGGATTTAGCACTTTATTATTATGCCACTCAGCTGCAGTACCTGGTTGAGTGGAACCGGGCGGAATCTGAGAAGCATTGGCTTTTTCAGGATCGGGCCGTTGCGGGTACGTCACTAATGAAGATCCCTTTCATACCCAATCACCATCACCCGCCTAACCTATACGCTTCTCATGTAGCAGGTTCCACACTTAGGGTATGGGACCGGGTCAATACACAGTTCGCCCTTACTACATTCCCGTCCCCACTCACCTCTTTTTTGGACCCGGCGTTGGCCCTCAGGCCTTTGCTCGGTGGAGAGAGGAGGGTTGTCACGCGCTGGGCCAATTGTTCCATAGAGGGGACGTGATACCTTTTCCGCAGATTCGGGCCGACTATGGTTTCCCGGAAGCAGAGCATATGCACTACTTACAGGTCCGACACTGGGCCCTCCACCCTGATAAGCGGGCACAAGCATCGCGACTCCTCACGTACTACGAGCGTTGTCCCATCACTCGAACTTCTGATAGGAAACTTATCTCTGACCTTTACAAAATGCTCTTATCCGGATACACTCACACTTACCATGCGGGGCGGGCAAGATGGGAACGTGACATAGGACATGATCTTAACCCCCGGGAATGGGAAGGAGCATGTTATAGGGCCCGCCATATGGCTACGCACACAGGCCTGACAGAAACCTTTACTAAACTTGTATACCACTGGTATTACACCCCAGAGAGGCTACATCAAGCTGACCCCACCTACATCCCCGACTGCTGGAGGGGATGCAGACAGATAGGCTCTTTGGTACATCTCCTATGGGACTGTCCACACATCCAACCTTACTGGAAACATGTATTAGACGAGATCGATAAACATTTAGATACGGAACTTCCCAGGTTCACCGCCTATGTCTTGTTGGGAGTGCCCAATCCTGTCACTTACCCTTCGAGGTCCCGCAGGGGGAAAGCAAATCGCCATCGCCCTGGGTACAGCCACACAGAACATACTGGTACACTGGAAAACAGCTCAGGTGCCCACACACGCCAGGTGGTATCACTGTCTCTGGCATGTGCTGGGTATGGAGAAGATCTCCCTTACTCTGGCCGGCAAGGGCTCTTTTGGCGACCATTTCTGGCTCTGTTAGCCCCAGAATTTAGAGAACTGTATTGCCCCAAATACGTACGCCTCCTGTACCTCACTACTCCGGACCCCCATGCAGGACTCATTTCCACCCCCCTGAGACATTATGGACTTAGCCGTGCTATGTGGAAACAGAGAACTCTGGGAGGGTGAAGCGTGGTTCCCTCTCCTGTTCCCTTCCATCTTCACTTTTCTTTCCCCCTTTTGTGCCTTGTTGGGATGGGTGGGGGGATAATGCGTTTCCTTTTGTATTGTAAGCCGCGCATTCTCTTTGCATCTTTATTTAACCCTGCCGAGCCCTGTGCGGCTCGTTTCATATGCCCCTTTTTTTCCTTTGTGTGGCTTTGTTTCAATAAAAAGATTTAAACCATAAAAATACGAGAGACCACAAGGTGCCACAGAGCCAGCCCAATGGAAGGACTACAATAAATGGTCCATCAAGGCCATTCGCAGGGCGAATTTTAAATGTATGGCAATCTTCTCCAAATGGCAAGTATACTATAGCCCGAGAAATTGCATAAAATGTTCCCAGAAATATCATCAGGCTGTCCTAGATGTAATTATCTAGGAGGAGACTGGCTTTACATGTGTTCTCTTGTCCTAAACTGACTAACTACTGGACTAGGGTCCTCCAGTCGGTTAGTCAGCAACTCAAACATATCATAGACCCCAATCCTATGGTTATTTTATTCGGGATTTCTAATCCAACTTTAATGGTGTGACAAAAACAATTTGTTTTTAATGCATCTTTAATTTTACAGCTTTGGAAATCACCGGATCCACCTAACTTCGCACAATGGGTATTCAAAATGAGAAGCATAAAAGAACAAGAAAAATTATATTCCCTTAGCATAGGGGCTATTCAGAAATTTGTACAAATATGGGGAGCAGACTACAATTGAATAAGTTGTAGATCCTATAACAAAAACATAAGGTGAAGAAATGAACACGAATAACCGCCAACAACCATAACTATTTATTATACATGTCATTATGGTCTATTCATTGCACTTTACATATATTTAATAGACATAGTTAACTGGCAGTACCTACAAGCACTTTGAATATATTATGTATGCCATTAAGACATACTTCTATTCACACACAAAAAATTGTACACGGATATAGATATCAATTCCAAATCATTTATGAATTTTATTGTACATTTACTGTAGTCAAATCATGAATTGTCGCTGAGATTCTGTTTTATCCCTTTTAACATAATTGGTCTGTGATTGATTAAATAAAGCTTTATAAAAAATTTCAAAAAGTAACTGTTATCCTTCCAAATGACAGGACAGTTACACAAACAAGTAATTGTCTGCCTTAGTAAAAGATCAATAGAATTCAATCACTCAAGATCATTCCCACACTGTCACCCTCGACCTGCACTGGCCACTCGAATCGCTGTAGTATACCTCTGCGCACAGGGCTTTCCACACACAATTCTAACAAATCCACACACAAAGTTCCCCTCAGGCGGATTGTCCTGGCGCTTTGCAACTTACCAACAAACCATTGGTTAGACAATTACAACAAATCAGTGTTATCTACACCACAAATATATCGCGGGAACTTAGCCTACTCTTGAGCCCGATAACCATAACAAAACGAACTCATGGACCAGGCGCGTCCAGCCTGAAACCACGTTCACTTAACTCTCATCCCAACTCCGCAAGACATTACACAATCAAATCATTCCCACAATCTAACACAACACATCCCTATTCATACTCACTCCACCGTTCACCGCTGTTCTCGCCGCACCGTCAAGCTCCATCGGTCTCCGGCAGAGTCGCTGCTCTCCGCTCCCGATCATTGGGCTCTCTTTCTTTGGGGCTCTAAAATCAACTGGCCTTAAGTGTCACACAGCTGCAACCAGACAGGCGTGCTATTCACTTGGACGCCAGATGAGAAGGTGAAGGCAGAGGGGATGTAGTGGGTAGGGTAGCCATTGGTTGTGTAGCTGACCAGCAGGCTTGTTTTGCCCACCGCCATAGTCTCCCAGCAGCATGCACTTGAGGCGCCTCTCCAGAGGGCTTCCGGGGTCTGGCAGCGGACTGAGCTGATGGTGAGACACCGGCGGCGCAAAGCTCCGTTGGTAGTCCACTGGAAGGCTCAGCTCCTGGGGAAGGGGGGGGGGTATGGGGTAGGAGTTTAAAGCCCAATTCTGCTGCCCTGCAAGGGAACAGGAAAGTCACCTCTGCTAAGTAGATCTCGGGTGGGCACACCAAGTGCTGGGCGTCCTGAAGCCCGTGTGCTTGATGGAAATCGCAAGGTGGTCACGGAGGACCTTAATCTGGGTACTGCGGGCTGCAGGGTGGCCACTTAGTCCACAGAGGGCTGTATTTTTCTCAGTCGATTCTGCACACTGGATTGTAAGGCGGTCACTTCTCCACCAAGGCCCCAAGAGTAGTGTGTTGCAAGCAGCTCCCTTTCCCTGCTGGGTGCCTGAGATTACAAGGGAAGTGAAGTGTTCATTCAGACAGATCCCTGCTGCATGAAGTAACCAGCCTGAGGTCCTCCATGACCACCTTGCGAACTCCTTGAAGAACGCAGGCTTCAGGGCACCCAGCACTTGGGTGTGCCCACCCAAGATCCTACTCGGAATGACAAACTCCCAGCACCATATACTCTTTAATGCATTACTGCACTTACAATGTCTAAGAATTGGTCTAGACACTGTAGGGGTACAGGGCTCATGCACCTGTACCCTCACCACTGGTATAGTGCACCCAACTAGAGCGGTAGCTTACCTATGCCAGGGCAGAGGGTGTAGGCATGGCACACAGGGATGAGTGCCATGTCAACTTCACTTTGTTCTGCACCAAAATGGGCAGCCTGCAAAAAAAAAGAAATAGTGTGGGGGAGGGGGGGTCTGTGTCCCCTCTAAGGATGGCACAACAAGTGCTGCAGCCCTTAGATGCCTTCCCTTGCCACAGTATCCATGGTACCTTTTGCAAGGGACTAACATCTAGCCTGAGAGGTTACAAGGTACAATTTTGCGAAAAAACACAAGCCCTGGGAACCTGACTGGCAGGGACCCAGGGCACATCAAGTAAAAGTGCATCAGTAGTCCGGTAAAAAAGGGGAGGGGGTTACTGCAACAGAAACCCAGCTTCCTACACTACATCCCCACCGCCTTCGGTGGTATGATGGAGATATTACTGGGCTTCACAACTGACTACTGTTAACGAATGAGTACACCTACCGGACGATGAACCATCGAACCGGATGGATCACCTGGTAATGCGCCCAGGCGGATACCTGTAGGCCCTATACGCAACACCTCCAAAATCGCAACAACAGAACCAGACAGCTGTAACAGTATCTCTGGCATGTGGCCCACAAAGCAATGGGATGGGAAATCAAACTGATACGATCCGCCCCCTTGTGGGACACAGCGGCCCTAGGCACTCTGGGGAAACACCCATGAGCTGATAAACGGGACCTGATAGGCTGTCTAAAATCAAGGATTTATGGACTTGTGGTGCAATACTCCCCTTCCCTGACCTTCATCAGGAATACAAGCTTGCAGACACTGACATTTTTTGTTACCTTCTGGTTAAACATGCGTTGGAGACGGCAATCCCAGCCGAGGACAAGCTGGCAGACTACTCCTTACTCGAGGACCGGTTAATGGACGGGCATATGACACGCAATGGAACGTCACTCGCATACTGGAAACTTATTAACAACACGCCTGACACTATTTTGACTGCAGGAAAAGTGGACACTTGACGTGGGAGGGTTAGATGATGATGAAAGGGCGGAGGCTTTAGCCTCACCTGGAGAGGTGGCCATTAAGGCAGGGTTTAGGTTGATTCAAATAAAGATATTGCACAGGGCCTACTATCCATGCACCACACTGATGAAAATAGATAGGGCCCCAACTGAGAACGGTTGTCGTGCATGAAATCAAAAGGGCACCTTCTTTCACTTCATATGGGAATGTCCAGCAATACAACTCTATTGGGATGCAGTGGTTAACAAGATGAATGGCGTTTGGGACATGGCTACCACCCAAACACCAAAGTGGTGCCTTCTGAATATATGGGAGGAGTCAGATACTACTTCAATGGGAAGGATTTGGATGACACTCGGGTCGGCCATAGCTAAACGCAATAAAGCTTGTTGCTGGGGAGCAACTGGGACACCAAGCCTGAGCAAATGGGATAAAGACGTGGACACAAATATGGTAGCAGAAAAAACTGTTTATATTAACAGAGGATGTTCTAAGAAATGGGTTAAGGTCTGGGGTAAATGGAAATACTCACATGGGGGCCTGTGTACCCTCCCTACTCTCGCTGCCAGGTCTCAGCTCGTCAATTGATCCCTGAGAGGGGCTGTGTTGTGCTGAAACTGGTATGGCTGTGTAGTTTAAACTGAATGATTCTTAGCTACACTACAAAGTCGATACTGTGGGGTGTTTGTGTTTTTCTTATTTCTATTTTATTTGAACAAGATTTTTTTTTTAAATACTTTTTGCGAACTTTAAAAATTTATACACGAAAAAGTACTTACTGTAGAACAAAGCTCCTGGTCTGAAAAATTACATAAAAATCAGTTATTTTTGCAAATTGGTCTTGGATTTATTTTTGAATGTGTGTATCATGTATTACTTATACGAGTACAACAAATGCTTAGCACTACCCTCTGCTAAGCTTAACTGCTTGCCCACAATACCACAAATTGAGTGTTGGCATTCTCTACTTTTGCCTCTGTATACCAGTCTGGGACTCACTGGACTCTACACAGTGTACCTCGTTTTAGTGCACTATATAGAGAGCAAGCTTACAATATCATCCCTCAAATTATCTCAAAGACCCTGTCAACATCCTCGACTCCCTCAAAGCAATTGTCTACAATAATTAGGGATTAGCCTTCATAAAAGCTCTCTATGGAGAAACTCTCACCTCTATTCACAATCAACAACTACCTCACTCAAGGAATCTCACCGAAGTGTTCAAGTGGGAGCAGATACTCCAGTCTTTTAGAAGGAAGGACCACATCACCCCCATTACCTCTACCATTACGGGCCTCAACTGGCTCCCCTTTTCCAGCAGCATGCACTCCCTTTAAGCAAGCAACATCACCTGCACAGCCAAAAACACTGGGCAAAGACGCATCTGGTTTCAGTCCTCCTTGAAAGAGTATAATTGAGCCTACTGTGAGCAAAAGCTATGACGATCTCTCACGCGTCTCTAAAATAATGAATAAAACTTGAGGTTCTGTTTCCTGATGTTATTCCAGAGTGGCTTATAATTAAGTCACAGTCTTTGTTTAAACTATGCCATTTTCACGTTGGCCCCGCACCTGTTATAACTGCATGGCAAAGGCACAACTAGTGCCAATTTTCGGGGGTGGGCTACTAAAGTTTTCGGGGAGGGGACATTAATTCTTCAAGCAATAGGCAGAGTTGAGATGCAGGGGCTCTAAGACGGGGTGAAAAAACAACAAAGCCTTGTTAACAAGTAAATGGTCTTTTAAAGACCTGTGAAGTACTCTGGTGCAGCTGCGATAAGACCGACCAGGGCCGGCGCTATGCATGGGCAGTTGCCCAGGGTCTTGCACTATAGTCCACCAGCATGGGGCCCCGCAACAGTGCAACACACCACCATTCCTCTTGTACCCCTGCCGATCCAATTGAAAGGTGTCTCTTTGAAATTGGGTTTACAGGAGGCCACCCCCCCACATGGCCTCTCAGGGATGGTATGGGGAGGTCTAGTAGGGGGGGAGGGGGGGGGGACACTTCCTCTTGTACCAGTTGCAAGCAGACGCATTTTGCAGGTTTGTCCTGCAATTAGGCCCCCTGACAGCTGGCCATCAAGAGACACTGCGGTCTGAGCACCGGCAGTTTTATTAAAGGGGTCTCGAAACGGTTCTCTATCAGGCTCTGTTTTGTGCCCTGGCACAAACGGTCCGTTTTTTTTCCCCAGACTGCAGTGACAGCAGGCACACCAATGTGCGCTGCTCACTTCTCACTAGTGGAGAAGTTACGGCATGACGTCATGCCAGGTGAGCGTTGGTGGGGAAGGGAAGTCCTTGCTTCTTACATATCCCAAGTGTCGCTTTTTAAAACACAAGACTGAGCGCTGTTGAGAGTGAGGGGGTCCTATTGAATAGCACACACTGAAAACTGACACTTCCCTTTTGGAAACTCAGGAGCACCAACATTGTCGTGGTGTCACCAGGGCTTTAAGTGGAAGCTTTTTCAATATTAAATACAAGCCATCGTTGCTGCTGATTTATCTAATGCAACTAACAACCATTGACAAAAGCCAATAGTCCTGACTTGTTGTAGGTACGATGTTACTTGTTGTATCATATCTGGATGCAATGACAGAAACAGCAAAATACAAGTCGGGCGGCACACTATGCTAAGCACAAATTTTTAGCTTATGTGTTTTAAGCCACGCCCTTAATGACACTGGCTTTTAGAAATGCAAGTACCTCTGACACCATAAATCACAGTTTCAACTTTTCTCAGCAAGCCTATTTATTGACTGCGAGTTATATTTGATTTATAACAATTTGTATTATTTTGAAACAGGGAGAACACTTCCTTAGTATGACAAACACATGTCTTATACATTTAACATATATTTCTGTTTTTACAATAACTTGGTGACAACTCAACAAACATGGAAAAAATCTTCAAATTGACAATACTTAAACAAACAATAATAATATTACGCTACAGTACTCAGATATCCTATTTTTGGGGGGATGGGGGCATTCTGACCCATTGTTGCCTCCACATTGAATGATTATTATGGTCCTGTGCAGAGTCAGAGAAAATAATATTTTTCGAAATTGTCGTGGAGAGCGTTTACTGGGTGTATTGTTTTGGCTCTTCTAGGGACGTTATTGTATAATTTTTATCCCAAATATTTCTCGTTCTTGATAAGCCGACGCGTTTCGACCTTTGCTGGAGTCGACCTATATTATATTCATATGGTCTTCATCAGGGCTCGTGTATTGTTCCAAAGGGACATCTTTTTCCTGAAAAAATAATGATGTATCTGATCATAAAGATTGTGATTGTTTTTTAAATAATGGATGTTTTTTATAAAAACCTGAACACATGAGGCACTTACGTGCTGGCGTATGGGGGATGCTGGCGTCTTTTTTTACCTATGATATACAAAAGGGTACACATCTATGAGATAGATGGTTCTCTCATGGTTTCTTGTCTCTTGTTTGCACATGTCAGAAGAAAAAGAGGGGTTTAATTTAGGAGGACTTGACATACCTTTCTGGTTTGCCCGTGAGGAAATGGGACTGGTATGTCGTTCGTTCGCTAATTTTCGGTAGAAAAAATCTGTAAATACAAGGAGAGCATACCGCTGTAATAAGGAAAATGAATGCCCACTAAGTGTCTTCATGTGTGGCTAGTGCTCCCAAGTGAGTTTAAATGAGCTTGGTATGGACGAACTCCGGCTCATGCATGTATTGCATTTATTGCGTGGCGGACTATTATGTTGCAATGCCCGAAGGGTCTAGGTGAACGGGCTGGGGCTTCCTCTAGTGTTCCGTGTGATCATACGGAGGGTAAACATGCAAGCAAGGTGATTTTAAATAACCTGTGGCGTTACTCGAATACTCGTTTCGCGTGGCGGCGATTCTTAATACCAAGTGCTCATGCCATCTCTTTGTCGCGTGGAGGTGGTTTGCATACCTTAATGGTTAGTAGGAAGTCGGAACTGCCTCTTCTCTTGTGCCGCGTTGTCTTCGTCTTCGTCCTCAGCTATGTGAAAACACCCCGTTTCAGAGGAGTATGTTGATTGGCCGGATTTATATTTCCGGCGTCACTACGTTCAATGTTGTTGCGTTGTTATGGCAACGTGTTTGCTACTGGTGACTGCCTTTGTTGCTTCGAGGTGGGTTCTCGTGTATCGAGTGTGTTTAATACTCATTACTTCCGTTATCACTTCAGTAAGATTCTCGTGTAGCGAGTATATCCTTCAGCTGGTGTGCTTGTTAGTTGATTTTCCATGCTATTCACTTTTTTCTCTATTGCATTGCCGCAAAATTGTGGAACCTCGGTTTCCTCCGGAGAACTCATTACATTTGTTTTGCAAACCTGTTGTGTGTAGTTGTGGTTATCAATAAAGTTTCTAAATGTTCAAATAGTCACTTTTTGCCGTGTTGCCAAGCAAGTTGATCTTCATGGTGGAAACGGTGAGTGTGACCTCTTATGAACCTCCAACTTGGTGTATCCCGAGGAGAGGATAGTTGGAACCCTTCTTTTATGCAATGTGTGTCAATTCCGTCATTTCATTCAGCCCATTTGCGATAGTTCCAAGTAGCATTATGATTTTCGCTTCACTTTTTGATAGTAGCGCATCAATATTTTTGCCTCGAATGTGGCGTAGAACAGTCCATTTGAGGTCGTTTGGGCCGTGGTTTTTTTCAATACAGTGGAAAACCATTGGGGCATTCAGTGTTTTGCATTTAATCCTCGAGCGGTGTTGGGAAATGCGTTTTTTTATGGGCTGAGTAGTTTTCCCAATATAAGCCAATAGGCAGGGGCAGAGGACGCAGTATATTACGTTGTGGGTATTACAATTTGTGAAGTCTTCATGGTTTATGTATTTTTGACCGTACGTGAATCTGGTTCCTTCTATAGTGCTGTCGCATGATACGCAGGTGCCACATTTTCTGTGACCTTTGATAGGTGGTAATGACAGCAGCGACCTCAAAGTTGTTTTTGGTTGTCTGATAGTCGTATTCGCCCGTACAAGTTTCTCTCTGATGCTTGTGTTTTTTTTCAAAGCGAATATTGGAGTTTGTGTGAAAGATGGGATGCTTCTTATTGTGTTCCAGTTTTTGCGGATGATTTTTTGCATCTCTGTTGTCCGTCCTGAAAAGGTAGTAACGCATACCAATGGTGTACTTTTTTTCTCTGTCTTGGGGGTGAGAAGAGAGTCACGTGGGGTATACCACGCTCGTTTTAGAGCTTTCTTGAGTAGTTTTTTTGGGTAGTTTCTCATTACCAGTTTCTCTAGCAGTATTGTCGCGTTCTCGAAGTAATCTTCTTTCTTTGTGCAGTTCCGCCTTATCCTTAGGAATTGGCTGAGTGGTAGATTCTCACGTAGATTTCTTTGGTGGAAACTTGAGAAGTGTAGGAATGTATTCCTGTCAGTTTTTTTGGTATATAGTGTTGTGTAAATGTGGCCTTCTTCGTGTTTGATTAGAAGGTCTAAGAAGTTAATTTCTGAATTACTGTAGTTGACTGTAAATTGAATATTCGGGTTCCTGTTGTTGAGCCAAATTACGAAAGTTTCAAGCTGTTGTGCATTGCCTCTCCACAGGAGGAACACATCGTCGATGTATCGACCCCAGATTTTAATGTGTCCATCATATGGGTTGTTGTTGTATATCCATTTTTCCTCATAGAGGGCCATAAACATTATGGCCATCTCTGGGGCAAATGGACAACCCATCGCGGTACCCATGATTTGCAGGAATTGCGTGTCATTAAAAGTAAAGAAGTTGTACTTCAGGCATATTTCTGTTAGCTGTATTAAGTGGATTGTTGGTACATTATGTGGCCTGATGCGTTTGTCCAGGAAAACTTGAAGGGCTTCCAGTCCTTCTTCCTGGGGGATGTTGGAGTACAGACTGACGATGTCAAGAGTTACTAAAAATTCGTTTTCTTCATTAAAGGGGTGATTTTCCAATATGGTGATTGCTTGCATCGCATCTTTAATGAAACTTGGTGTATTGCAGACTAATTGTTTCAAAAACGTGTCCACGTATTTTGCTGGTCTTTCTAAAATCGAGTTGACTCCCGAAATTATAGGTCTGCCTGGTGGGTTGTTTGGGTCCTTGTGCACCTTGGGGAGAACGTACATTATTGGTGTCCGTGGGTTGTCATTGATCAAGTATTCTGCCTCTTTTTTGGTTAACCATCCTTCTTCCTTTCCAATATGTATAATGGGTAGTAGTTTATCCTTGATTTTTTTATTCCAGTCTTCGTTGTTTTTCCTGTAGTATTTGTGGTCTGCTGGTTGTCGTTGTACCTCCAGCGAGCACAACGACAACCAGCAGACCACAAATACTACAGGAAAAACAACGAAGACTGGAATAAAAAAATCAAGGATAAACTACTACCCATTATACATATTGGAAAGGAAGAAGGATGGTTAACCAAAAAAGAGGCAGAATACTTGATCAATGACAACCCACGGACACCAATAATGTACGTTCTCCCCAAGGTGCACAAGGACCCAAACAACCCACCAGGCAGACCTATAATTTCGGGAGTCAACTCGATTTTAGAAAGACCAGCAAAATACGTGGACACGTTTTTGAAACAATTAGTCTGCAATACACCAAGTTTCATTAAAGATGCGATGCAAGCAATCACCATATTGGAAAATCACCCCTTTAATGAAGAAAACGAATTTTTAGTAACTCTTGACATCGTCAGTCTGTACTCCAACATCCCCCAGGAAGAAGGACTGGAAGCCCTTCAAGTTTTCCTGGACAAACGCATCAGGCCACATAATGTACCAACAATCCACTTAATACAGCTAACAGAAATATGCCTGAAGTACAACTTCTTTACTTTTAATGACACGCAATTCCTGCAAATCATGGGTACCGCGATGGGTTGTCCATTTGCCCCAGAGATGGCCATAATGTTTATGGCCCTCTATGAGGAAAAATGGATATACAACAACAACCCATATGATGGACACATTAAAATCTGGGGTCGATACATCGACGATGTGTTCCTCCTGTGGAGAGGCAATGCACAACAGCTTGAAACTTTCGTAATTTGGCTCAACAACAGGAACCCGAATATTCAATTTACAGTCAACTACAGTAATTCAGAAATTAACTTCTTAGACCTTCTAATCAAACACGAAGAAGGCCACATTTACACAACACTATATACCAAAAAAACTGACAGGAATACATTCCTACACTTCTCAAGTTTCCACCAAAGAAATCTACGTGAGAATCTACCACTCAGCCAATTCCTAAGGATAAGGCGGAACTGCACAAAGAAAGAAGATTACTTCGAGAACGCGACAATACTGCTAGAGAAACTGGTAATGAGAAACTACCCAAAAAAACTACTCAAGAAAGCTCTAAAACGAGCGTGGTATACCCCACGTGACTCTCTTCTCACCCCCAAGACAGAGAAAAAAAGTACACCATTGGTATGCGTTACTACCTTTTCAGGACGGACAACAGAGATGCAAAAAATCATCCGCAAAAACTGGAACACAATAAGAAGCATCCCATCTTTCACACAAACTCCAATATTCGCTTTGAAAAAAAACACAAGCATCAGAGAGAAACTTGTACGGGCGAATACGACTATCAGACAACCAAAAACAACTTTGAGGTCGCTGCTGTCATTACCACCTATCAAAGGTCACAGAAAATGTGGCACCTGCGTATCATGCGACAGCACTATAGAAGGAACCAGATTCACGTACGGTCAAAAATACATAAACCATGAAGACTTCACAAATTGTAATACCCACAACGTAATATACTGCGTCCTCTGCCCCTGCCTATTGGCTTATATTGGGAAAACTACTCAGCCCATAAAAAAACGCATTTCCCAACACCGCTCGAGGATTAAATGCAAAACACTGAATGCCCCAATGGTTTTCCACTGTATTGAAAAAAACCACGGCCCAAACGACCTCAAATGGACTGTTCTACGCCACATTCGAGGCAAAAATATTGATGCGCTACTATCAAAAAGTGAAGCGAAAATCATAATGCTACTTGGAACTATCGCAAATGGGCTGAATGAAATGACGGAATTGACACACATTGCATAAAAGAAGGGTTCCAACTATCCTCTCCTCGGGATACACCAAGTTGGAGGTTCATAAGAGGTCACACTCACCGTTTCCACCATGAAGATCAACTTGCTTGGCAACACGGCAAAAAGTGACTATTTGAACATTTAGAAACTTTATTGATAACCACAACTACACACAACAGGTTTGCAAAACAAATGTAATGAGTTCTCCGGAGGAAACCGAGGTTCCACAATTTTGCGGCAATGCAATAGAGAAAAAAGTGAATAGCATGGAAAATCAACTAACAAGCACACCAGCTGAAGGATATACTCGCTACACGAGAATCTTACTGAAGTGATAACGGAAGTAATGAGTATTAAACACACTCGATACACGAGAACCCACCTCGAAGCAACAAAGGCAGTCACCAGTAGCAAACACGTTGCCATAACAACGCAACAACATTGAACGTAGTGACGCCGGAAATATAAATCCGGCCAATCAACATACTCCTCTGAAACGGGGTGTTTTCACATAGCTGAGGACGAAGACAACGCGGCACAAGAGAAGAGGCAGTTCCGACTTCCTACTAACCATTAAGGTATGCAAACCACCTCCACGCGACAAAGAGATGGCATGAGCACTTGGTATTAAGAATCGCCGCCACGCGAAACGAGTATTCGAGTAACGCCACAGGTTATTTAAAATCACCTTGCTTGCATGTTTACCCTCCGTATGATCACACGGAACACTAGAGGAAGCCCCAGCCCGTTCACCTAGACCCTTCGGGCATTGCAACATAATAGTCCGCCACGCAATAAATGCAATACATGCATGAGCCGGAGTTCGTCCATACCAAGCTCATTTAAACTCACTTGGGAGCACTAGCCACACATGAAGACACTTAGTGGGCATTCATTTTCCTTATTACAGCGGTATGCTCTCCTTGTATTTACAGATTTTTTCTACCGAAAATTAGCGAACGAACGACATACCAGTCCCATTTCCTCACGGGCAAACCAGAAAGGTATGTCAAGTCCTCCTAAATTAAACCCCTCTTTTTCTTCTGACATGTGCAAACAAGAGACAAGAAACCATGAGAGAACCATCTATCTCATAGATGTGTACCCTTTTGTATATCATAGGTAAAAAAAGACGCCAGCATCCCCCATACGCCAGCACGTAAGTGCCTCATGTGTTCAGGTTTTTAGAAAAAACATCCATTATTTAAAAAACAATCACAATCTTTATGATCAGATACATCATTATTTTTTCAGGAAAAAGATGTCCCTTTGGAACAATACACGAGCCCTGATGAAGACCATATGAATATAATATAGGTCGACTCCAGCAAAGGTCGAAACGCGTCGGCTTATCAAGAACGAGAAATATTTGGGATAAAAATTATACAATAACGTCCCTAGAAGAGCCAAAACAATACACCCAGTAAACGCTCTCCACGACAATTTCGAAAAATATTCTTTTCTCTGACTCTGCACAGGACCATAATAATCATTCAATGTGGAGGCAACAATGGGTCAGAATGCCCCCATCCCCCCAAAAATAGGATATCTGAGTACTGTAGCGTAATATTATTATTGTTTGTTTAAGTATTGTCAATTTGAAGATTTTTTCCATGTTTGTTGAGTTGTCACCAAGTTATTGTAAAAACAGAAATATAGGTTAAATGTATAAGACATGTGTTTGTCATACTAAGGAAGTGTTCTCCCTGTTTCAAAATAATACAAATTGTTATAAATCAAATATAACTCGCAGTCAATAAATAGGCTTGCTGAGAAAAGTTGAAACTGTGATTTATGGTGTCAGAGGTACTTGCATTTCTAAAAGTCACATTACAGATTTTGGCCTCTGAAAACCTTATTGAAACCCCCCCTTTACTGTAAATCCTTAATTACACTGGCCACGCCCCCTTTGAGAGACTCCCCAGTTTTTTCATCCCATTTAAAGCCCTGACTGCGGGACACAATTTGTCCAGCACTTTAACGTCCCCATGGTTTTAACTTCTAGCCCACAAGCAATTCTCACACCTTCAGCCCAATATGAGCTGTAAAAGAGGTGCATGTGGGTGGCCGAAAGGAGGAGCTGAGGCCCAGGAGAAGTCTGCACAAAGCAGCTTCAGGAGCCCTGATTGTATCCCTTTACAAATTAGAGGGGGCCTCGCACATTCCCTCTCCGCCAGGGGCCCCAAAAGTCCTAGAGCCGGCCCCAAGACGTACGCTAGCTAAACCAACCAGCCTACAGCCGCTCAAAAACGGTCTTTCTGTGTGTCCGGGAAGTTGTCTCAGCCCGGGCTGACACGACGGGGTGGGGCTGAAGCCCTTTGAGCCAAATGGTGCATGGTAAACGCGCAACACCCATTGGACGCAAAGGGCTTCAGCCCCCCCTCCTTGTCATGTGTGGCAGCCCGGGATGAGACAGCTTCCCGGGCACACACACAGCCACACCCAAGCACTTCACAGGTCTTTAAAAGACCATTTGTAAGTTAATGCCCCGATTACTTACCGGTAATCTTCATTACTCCGAGTATAGTCTTCCTCGCCACATGAGTTCCCATCCCTCCCTCCCTGTCTGGCTATCGGTTTCATGTTTATGCTTGGTAGTTTCAGGCTGATGGGTTGGGCCGGCCCGCCTCTTATAGAGGTCATGGGCAGGCCATATTGGGAAGGGATGGGAGGCTGACTTTTTTTGCTTTGGAGGGTTCTGGTGTAGTGCTGAAGCTCACTTTGTTAGTCATGTGGGGAGGAAGACTAACGAGGAGGTAATGAGGCCTCGCTGTTGTTTCTCCCCTTGTAAGAGCCCCTGCAGCCCAACTCTTGCTTAAAGATTCAGCCCCCCCCCCCCCCTCCCCCCGAAATTTGGCTCTAGTAAGTTGCGCCTCTGACTAGGATGAAAAGCATAACTGTAGCAGCAGGGGCGCAACTAAAGCCAAATTTCGGGGGGGGGGGGCTAAGAAAAAATTTCGGGGGGGGGGCTGAATCTTTTAAACCATAGGCAGAGTGGAGCTGCAGGGGCTCTTAGAAGGGGTGAAACAACAGAAAGGCCTCATTAACATGCAAATGGTCTTTTAAAGACCTGTGAAGTGCTCGGGTGCGGCTGTGTGCGCGCCGGGAAGCTGTCTCATCCGGGATGCCACACGCGAGGGGGGGGGGGGGGCGGGGCTGAAGCCCTGTGAGTCCAATGGGTGTTGCGCGCCTGTGTAGCAGCAGGCCAGGTGAACTACCTACGGTAGAGACGACAGCTGATTACCATGGCGTTCTGCAGAGTTCTGGTTACTCTGCTTACGACCCTCGGTGGTGAAGTTGCAACCCCTGCACTTCTAACTCGAGCTGCGCTACAAACCCCGTTCTACCGCGCACGTTGTTCTGTCTCTTACCAGCCTTCAGCTCGCTTACGGTCGCCATAGGAGCACAATCACAGTTACAATATCACGTGATCTTTCGTCCAAAATGACGCAGCTGGGGGCAGGTCATGTGCAGAAAAAACTTTCCTCATAGGTAGACTAACTTCAGGCGCATGCGCATTCGGTATGCTTACCTTTCCGCTTTCGTCTGGTTACAAACGGTCGTCGGTTGGGACGAATGTTACGTACAAATAGGTTCTGCTAAGGAAGCTTTGTGTTTGATGTCTGAGGCTCCTCCCTTGTACTCTTTATCGTCCTCAAGTCCTCCCCACGCAGATGACTGTATGCAACTGCCCACTACACAGCTATCTAAGGAGTGAGACATCAGTCAAATCGAATCCCGCACGAAGGGTCGGTCTCTTTGCTTAATTGCACTAATGAACACAAAAAGGCATACATACCTTTAAACCTTTTAAGACTCCAAGAAGGGTGAGATCGAGATGTTCTGGAAGGAGATCGTATTGAAATTAATGGTGGGAGAGCCTACGGATCGAGCCAGATGTCTGATTCTGCTCAGTGCCCAAAACTAGCCTACTTTTAGCGTGGCTAGCCTGCCACCCACTCTACCATCACGCGCCAAGAATTAAAAACAAAACATAAACGTTTGATGTTAGAATAGAAAGCGGTAGCCATCTAGTGGATACATTGTATAATGTAAAACCAGAACACCTAGAACTGATCCTGCCTTCCTTGCTTAACCAAACAGTGTGTGATCCTAGGCAACTCTTCTATTTTATAATCTTTTTCTACATTATCTCCATGCTTTAAATGGGCTTTACTCACAGCTACTGAGTATCGGCATTTCTGATTTTTTTTCCTCGCGAGTACCAGTTCATCTCCAGGGCCGAGGAGAGTACCGATACTCACTGGCATGTTGGGTTTTCGCTTTTCGGTGAAATGGTAATAATGTAAAAAGGCACGCTATTTCTACCCTATTTTTCATGCTTTCATGACCATTGTCCCGTGAGGAGCGATTACATTAAACGTGACGCATGAGGTCACCCTTGTAATGTGGTGCTGGGTTAGACAAGCACTAGGACCGCCTAGGATGGGAGGCGTGGAGGGGCGGGACTGAGGAGGGGCAAGGAAATGCCCGGTAAAGTAAGTTAGTTAGAGGCAGGCTATCGACGAAGTAAGTCGCAGGAAATAAAGAGTTAGTGAACCCTCACACGTGTCTGCGTCGTACCTCCGCCGACACTACAACTGGCGACGAGGGTTGGCCACGCAGCGCGTGGTGCATGCCCGGTACGAGAAGCTGCCTGGACCTGTTACGTGAGCGTGGAGCGCTCTGGGCGGCGGTTCGGCGCGAGTCGGGAGCCTACCCCGATCGCGTCCGTGTGTGAGGGCCGCGACGCGGGTGTCTACCCCGGTCGCTTGTGGACAGCTGCCTGCTGTGACGGCGCGTGTGGAACGTGCGGCCGGCCTGCGTGTGAGCGGCCGCAGTGCCTCCCCTCCGGGTGAGACTCCGCGTGGTGTCAGAGCCCACGGAGGGGCAACCAGGAAGAACACTGCCTCATAGCGTTCACGCGATCTACACCAGAACTACAAGTCCCATGATGCTCCGGGACGCGACGCTGGTGACGTCAGAACGCCTACGCGTCCGAGCGTATGAAGGAGAGCAATGGCGGCGAGCAGTTGCCGATTACTCGTCCGGAGAGAGTTGCTGTTTTTCGAGGCTGGTAAGGGTGCCTTGCACCGCCTCAGTTTTCCCAGTGCTTGTTGGTCGTGGCAGCGCGGATCTCTCCACTCCTTGTGGTGGCATTGTGTGGGTCTTGGTTTGCGCTTCCGAGACTCAATATCTAATCTAACGGCAAATGCCCGTAAAGCGCCGTAAAGAACTCCGGAACACTTCCCTGGATAATTTCCTTCCCCCCCCTCCTAAGTATACGAGGAGGACGTAGCCTTCCTAGAAAGCTCTGAGGTAGAGCTCTAGTCTTGACAGTCGCCTGGAATAGTAACCTAGAGGTCTTTCCCTGTTGGCGAGCGCTCAGCTGCTCATGCAGGGAAGACGGCGGCGACTTCGTCCAAGTTGATAATAAACCCTGTATATTTCTTTCCCTGTTGGCGAGCATCCATATTGCTCTTGCGGGGAAAGATATTGGTACTTGTCCCTGCACTTAGCTGAAGATACAGGAAGACATTCTCGAAACTAAACTGATGCTATATGTCCGGAACATTACTCATATTCCTATGTATAAAGCCTGCTAAGACGCTGTGGTATCGAGAGTTATTGATTATAATTTGCACAGACTAGTATCTTTTATGATCCGTGTTGTTCCTGAAGATAAGGAGAAGTTCACTGCATAAGGAATAGTTACTGCTTATGAAATGTGAACCCTTGGATTATTGCTGCCTGCTTACTTTTGTTGCTTACCTATTTTCTGGCAGAGGGACTGCGAGTGAGCAGGACTTTGGCTCTTCCATCCCCTGTTTCTGTCTACCTTAAAGTAGCTTGAGGTGGGTAGCCCAGATATTACTGTTTCACAGTCTTAGGGAGATAAAGGTTACCCCAGTAATGGCTGTGCTCTTTACATTACAGAACCACAACAGATCAGCCAGGGTGTGACCCTAACTGACGTATCAGCAGAGTGTTATCTTTCTTTTACAGGTAGGAGACAGAAGGAGTTAGGCCTTCGTTATACAGGACTCAGGGGGAAGATAGAATGCTCACAATTCATCGGTGTTGTTATTCTTTGTCTTGTTGTCGTTTCAGATCTCCCTCCCCGCTGTCCCCTTCCTACCCTTCCCTCGCTTGACCACTCCATGGAGTCTGTGTAACACTTATCAGACCGTGGTGGTGTCGAGAGGTGGACATTATATACGACGTGCGATCCTGAGGATTCCTGGCCGCAACACGTGGAGAGAAGCGACGACGATCTTGGAGCCCACCCCAGTCGCGTGCTGCCCGCTCCGAAGTAGCTGTCGAGTGGAGGGTCGTTGAGGTGCCCCCCCCCACTTCGGTGGAGTCGCTGTGTGGTCTGCTCCGGAAGAAGAGATATCGATCTGGGTGCCCACCCCAGTCGTGTGCTGCCTGCACTGGGGACTCGTGGCGAGTGCCTTCCCCGAGAGTGACACGTGTGGAGCATTTTGTGGACTGGCTGGAGAGCTGTGGCCTGCGTGTGGAGATCGAGCCTGGAGAATGTGTGCAAGTGAGGCAGCCATCTTTAAGTCAGGTGCCTGCACCAATCCCCTGCGAGGCTACACCGGCGGCCATCTTTAAGTCAGGCAAAAAAAAAGTTGAAACTGGCAATAAGCATTGCCGCATGCAAGTGGCAGCCCAATAATAAAATAAATGAATGAATAAATAAATAAATCGACATGGTGAAGCGGACTAGCACCGAATAACTGTATCCACGCCACTGTGCTAATCTTCACGGCAGGCCTGGGGTCTGGGTCTTTGCCATGGCGACGTTACCAGTCCGCCCGTCTGGGTCTACGTCGTCCATCGCGGGGCAGATGGGCATGCTTGGTGTGTCATTCCTGCGCCCACCTGAACAGTTGGTCCTTGAAACTGGCGGGGGCATGGGCCTCCGGTGGAAAGAATGGCTCGAGGACTTCTAAGATTTTATGAAAGGGTCGCAGGTGGCGGATCCTGGCCAACCGCCAATAGCGTTACGCAACCTGATAGGCAAAGACGTTGGGCAAATAATAAAAGAACTACCGGCTGCGGATGCGGCATCTTACGCCTCTGTGTGTGTGGCGCTTAACAGAAAGTTCCTTCACAAACGAAACATAGACTATGAGAGGTACACATTCAATCTTGCTGCTCAAGAAAAAGATGAGCCCATGTGCACATTCATCACCCGCCTTAGACGCTTGGCCCATTACTGCGAATTTGATTCTTTCTTGACAGAGGATGCCCTGCGTTTGAGGTTCATTGAAGGGTGTCAATCCGAATCGCTGAGAAGGAAATTGCTGAAAGAGTTACTCCCTCGATGAGATCGAAGAGATGACACGTGTTCATGACCAAGCGGAAGACCATGCCAAAAAAATGGAAGCTGGGAGAGGGGAGAAGCACGAGCAAGCCTTCAGAATTCAGTCCCACAATGGTCGTAGACGCTCACCGGCGAAACACAGGTCGTCAAGAGCCAAGAGGGATTAACAGTCAGTGCGTCGGAGACATCGCAGCTCCAGTCGCAACAACAGGCGGAGAGTTCGGCATCTCAAGTGCTATCGCTGTGGGTATGATTTTCCTCACACTGATGGGTGTCCCACCATGGGTCAAGAGTGCCGTAAGTGTGGAGGGGAAAATCACTTTGAAAATGTCTGTGGAAATCACAGACGAAGCACACCAAGAGATCATGACAGGAATTCTCGATCGGCTGGCACAAGACATCAAGCCAAAGCAGTACGGGATCGCCGGGACTCTTCAACGGGTTCCTCTCATTCCAGCCGGCAATCATACAAAAGCCACAGACAAAGGCACACATCATCTCAAGACTCCAGGTCACTATCGCCCATCTCGCAAGATAGTGACGAGTATGTCTGCATGGTAGCGGATCCGGACCAACTCAGAAAGTACCCCCGACTCCGCATACAAGTAGGAAGACACCAAACGAAGTTCATCATGGACAGTGGAGCTTCCTTAAAGTACATGCCAGTGGCAGAATACCAGCGAATTAAGCCTCGTCCATCACTGCGCCCTGCCCGTGTAAAAGTATATACATGGATGTCGAGAAAGCCACTCCCATGCTTGGGGAAATTCTCAACGCAGCTTACATACAGAGATCGGACCATTACCGCGTACATTCACGTCATCAAAGGGCCGGAAGCTGACTGCCTCCTGAGCCTTCCAACTGCGGAACGACTACGCCTGGTGGATATCCTGTATCGCGTGGATGATGAACTTGATGTGACACTGAAATTTCCGAAGTTGTTCACTGGCCTGGGGAAGATTCGATTACATATCAATAAACAGGTAGCCCCCAGAGCCCAACATCACCGACGGATTCCTTTCCGCTTGCAACAGGCTGTGGAACGAGAGCTACAAGATCTGCTCGATGCGGACATCATCGAACGGACAGAGGGACCTACCCCATGGGTCTCTCCGGTGGTGGTAGTGCCAAAGAAGGGCGAACCTGACAAAGTCAGGTTGTGTGTCGACATGAGGGCGCCCAACACCGCCATTGAGCGAGAGAGACACCCAGGGCCGCACATCAGTGACATGATTGCGTCACTTAATGGAGCCACGATATTCTCCAAATTGGATCTAAACAAGGGGTATCATCAACTCGAGTTACACGAAAAATCACGATACATAACAACGTTTTCTACTCACGTCGGCCTTTTCCGGTATAAGCGGCTCAGCTTTGGCGTTTCATCCGCGGCTGAAATCTTTCAGGAAGCCATCAGGAGGGTCATTCACCACATTCCCAACACTCTCAACTACAGCGATGACATCCTTGTATATGGGTCCAACACACAGGAGCATGACACTGCGCTGGAGCGAGTTTGCCACGCGTTGCTGGAAGCCAATCTCACCTTAAACAAAGCTAAGTGTGAGTTCCACAAATCCACGCTAAAGTTCTTTGGCCATATCTTCTCGCAAGCGGGAATGAGACCGGACCCTGAGAAGGTGGCGGCGCTGAATGACACTCCCAGCCCTCGAGATGTAGGGGACGTTCGGTCCTTTCTAGGAATGGCCAGTTACTGTTCGTGTTACATGCAAAACTACGCGACCATCAGCTACCCTCTGAGGCAGCTCACGAAACAAGGTCATCCATTTCAGTGGTCAGCAGAGTGTGAACGAGCTTTCAAGGACATCAAAACAGCTGTGGATTCTGCCGACAACATGGCATATTTTGATCAAAAGAAGAAAACAGAGATCACAGTGGATGCCAGCCCAGTCAGGCTGGGAGCAATACTCGCTCAATACGAATCAGAGGGTGACCAACGGCATATAATCGCGTACGCGAGCAGGAGTCTGACGGGTGCAGAGAAGGCGTACTCACAACCCGAGAAAGAGAGCTTAGCCGTTGTCTGGGCCTGTGAACACTTTCACATCTATGTGTATGGCAAGCACTTTACGTTAATTACTGATCACCAAGCCCTCATCACCATCTTTGGCAATCCATGGGCCAAAATGCCCCCCAGGATAGAACGTTGGGGCCTTCGCCTTCAAGAGTACACATATACAATTGTGCACAAGCCGGGAAAAGCGGAGAATCCCGCCGACTACATGTCACGGCACCCCAAGGTAACAACACGGTGCAAATCATCTGTGGAGAAGAATACATATGCTTTGTGGCAGATCAAGCCCGGCCACCCGCTGTCCCGGTTAACGCCATCATAGATGCTACTCTGGAGGATGCCACGCTGGTGGAAGTGAAGCGACGAATGCAAAACGATGAGTGGAGACATCTGGAAGTTGAGGATCCTACCAGTGCGGTCGACAAAAATGATCTGGCTGCTTTCAAGCACGTGAAGGAGGAACTGTCAGTGGCCCCCAACGGGATATTGCTAAGGGACAATCGACTCATCATCCCCAGACGTCTATGTCAGGGAGTAGTCAATCTAGCCCATGAAGGCCATCGCGAAATCGTGGCCACCAAGAGAGCTTTGAGAGAACGAGTGTGGTTCCCGGGTCTCGATCAAATGGTAGAAAGCACGTTGAGAGACTGTCCGCAATGCCAACTAGTCAGCAGGCCTGATCCTCCCGCACTCCTACAAATGTCCAGACTACCGGAGGGTGTGTGGCAGCAAGTGGCAGTAGACTTTTTTGGTCCCTTTAAGTCAGGACAGTACATCCTAGCCATAATGGATGAATACTCTCGTTTCCCTAATGCTCACATCATCTCATCCACCCGAGCTTCCAACACGATACCTGTACTGGATGAAGTATTTGCTGCCTGGGGCATCCCCAAAACAGTGAAAACAGACAATGGGCCCCCGTTTAATAGTCAGGACTTTGCGGAGTTTGCCAAGCACCTAAACTTCAGACAACGCAAAATCACGCCTCTCTGGCCGCAAGCCAACGGGATGATCGAGAGATTCTTGTACACTTTAAAGAAAGCCATTCAACAAGCAGAGGTGGCACGGCAAGACATCCAGACAGTGCTAAATGAAGTCCTACGAGCATACCGGAACACACCTCATTCCACGACGGGGAAATGTCCCGCCACGCTAATGCTGGGCCGGCCCGTGCGCACTCGGATACCGATGGTTGAGTGGTCTAACAAAGCAGCGTGGCCAGAATCGGACACTGATGACATTGTTCGCACGGATCAACTCAAAAAGGAGAAAATGAAAACGTATGCGGACCATCGCAGGCGAGCTGCTCCATCTGGGATTCAGGAAGGTGACTGGGTCTTGGTGAAACAGGAGCAGCAAAGAAAAACTGACTGTCGCTTTAGCGAGACTCCACTGGTGGTTGTCAAACAGAAGGGGACTATGATCACTGCCGAGTCAGATGATAAGAGAGGAACCAGGAATGTGACTCACTTTCAGAAATGTAGCCCCACGGTCAAAGAGTCTCTCGGTATTTCCATCCGAGGGGAAACCAGTCCCCGTGAAACAGAGACTAGTATTCTGACACCAAGAGCAGACTATAACGAAGGCGACCGTGATCATCCTGAAGTCAACAGTCGCCCCCGTCGGCACATCAAGAGGCCGAGTCGCCTGATCGAGGAACTGTAACTATGTTGATGTTATTTGGGTATTCACATAAAGTATCATAATGAGCGTTTGAATTTTGTTAAGAAAGGGGGAGATGTAATGTGGTGCTGGGTTAGACGAGCACTAGGACCGCCTCGGATGGGAGGCGTGGAGGGGCGGGACTGAGGAGGGGCAAGGAAATGCCCGGGAAAGGAAGTTAGTTAGAGGCAGGCTATCGACGAAGTAAGTCACAGGAAATAAAGAGTTAGTGAACCCTCACACGTGTCTGCGTCGTACCTCCACCGATACTACAACCCTCGACTTTGCAGTCTAGTAGGAAGGAAGGGAATTCCTTAACAGGAGGCATTTGCAATGGCTTGCCCTTCCTTCTTTGCCACTGCAGCTGTTGAGTGCCCATGCCCCCAGCAAACAAACAGAACTGTACATTTCTAGCGGGGCCCAGCAAGGAGCATTTGTTCTCTGCAGTCTCCTAGCAACCATACCGAGGACCCAGCTTAGAAGACCATCACCAGGTACCCAGCACCAGATTCACATGAAACCCTTCTTCAGGGTTGGATTGGGATTAAAAATCGGCCCGTGCACTCTTAAAACAAGCATTAAAGATGCAATAGGTCTCGCCTTTCATTAAGTTAAAGCCATTTGCTTTGCTATACAATACCATTAGCAAAGCAAATGGCTTTAACTTAATCAAAGGCGAGACCTATTGCATTTTCAATGCTTGTTTAAATATTTGTATTCAACGTTAGTCAATTGCAGTTTAGAGTGTCACTTCCACAAGTGCATTTGTGATACATTGTATACTTTACATGTCGATTAAGCATTCTCCTATTACATTATTTACTCTGGACCCTAACTTGAACAACTGTTTGATGACGGATAACATTGTTGTTCCGCCTGGTATCATTCTAGTCATTCTCCTTCTTCAAACCCCTCCCCTATAGCCCCCTGAATTCCACCCAGGTCAGGATTATTCTTGATGTGTGGGATGGACGTGCATACATTAGTTTGGGGTTTGTTCCTTAAGGAAATAAGAAACCTGTTGACCAGGTTGCTTCAGGACATCATATTCATAACGTCGTGAGCCTATGTCTTCATCGCCTGCTAATCTCCACAAATATGGAACATCTTCCATTTTGCAAATTCTGGCCTTTATTTCCCTATTCTTATAGTAATAATTCGGAGGCACATTCACCATATTCATTGATTGCAGTACTGGGAACTGCACCTTTACTTCATACACTGCAAGTTGATTTGCATCGTAGTTGCATATTTGTAGCAGAATTATGGCATGCTAAAATTGAACCTACCAATGTAGCGTATCAAGCATGAGAGGTGTATGTCCCTTATCCACTACAAAAACACTAACAAGCTGTCTCCGCGTGCACATCTCCTGTCCACGCAGGCACAGCGAACAGGAGACAGGGAGGGACAGGAGATGTGCGAGCGGCATTGAATGAAGCCAGAGAGGAGACGCCATGCGCGTGCTCCCTTCCGAACGAAACCGACAACAATAGAGTCTTGCCAAGGCGAAATCAGCGCATGTGCTGCATTCACCAGGCGAGACCTAAAAATGAATGTGTCCTTCTGTAACGAAACTGGTGCTCACGTAAAGAGCTCTGATATCTGATTTCTCGGGTCTGGTTCACGCTATATAAAACTCTAAAATAAAAAAATGAAACATAACGTATTTGTAATGCAGGTTCACCGGTAGGCATCTTGGCGCTGACCAACAGATGTTTATTGTTACCAAACTCAATGGTACTCATTTTATCGATCTCAGATGGACTGAGTGGACTCACCGGGATTTGAACCTGTGACCATGAGGTCGAATACAGGTCCCTGCAGTGGGTGCATTAGTTCACTGAGAGCAGGCTTCTCCAATGAGTAGCTAGTGAGTTACTGGCAGCTCTCCAGCTAATTTTAAGTAGCTCTCCTATGTGCAGCTCAATTAGAAGCTTTGTTTGGTCGAGTATGTATACCAAACTCGAGAGTGTGTATTTAAGACGAAAATGTACTTTCAGAACTCCTAAGCTGATGTTTGGAAAAAAATGTCTGCATTTCCAACATATTTTAAAGCTGATATTCGAGCGATAAATCATGTGGCACTGGTGAGACGTATTACAAATATCCTTACATTGGTGCCAGGGGCATTGCAGCCTTGGCTGTCATGTGGAGGTATCTGAAATTGACAAAGCCTCTTTTACATTACAGCTGGCAACCATGCCTGATGCACTGAGGTGATAACAGTAATCTGGCATATGGTGGTAATTAATGTAATCTTGTCTGATGTGGTCATTAGGAGTGGCTCTTACTACTAAAATGGTGATAGACTCCTGCCAGAGATATTGAGAACATAGGCACGATGTGGCAGGGAAAACTTTGAAGTGTGTGTTTCTGCTAGGAGGACAAGTATAAGGGTGAGGTGAGTAACACAATAAGGTTCCGAGTCATAATGTAGCAAGCATGCTATTGGAGTAAGCATAAAATGATGGCGAGCACGGGCATACACCGCAAGCAGCCTAATTAAATACATTCATGCAAGCCGATAGCCCCTTACCGGCACCAACAATCAACAAGTTCCTCTTTCTTCTCTCTCCTTTCAGATATAATCAAAAACACAAAAAAACACCTAATTGATCCAAAACTGAACAAAATCCATCCAAAAAAAAACCACCTTCCCAGGCGACCAAGCACAAGTAAAAAAAAAAAACTCAAAGTCAGTAACTAGTAACAAGACATTCTTCCTACTACTATCAAGTCAAGTTTTCACCTCTTCAAAAATGTCGGTTGTCTGATCAATGCATCGCTCGCCCGAGTTGTCGTTGCTAGATTTCTAAAAATGGGCTAGATAAACCCTACGGTGAAAAAAAATCTACCCCTGGTCCCAACTTGTTGGTTAACTTCAGACGTGTTTCCAACCTACCCAAGCTATGTAGTCATTAAATAGAGTCTCAAAACAGCAAATTAAGTATATTAATAACAATCAACTAGTAATCGAGAGATCTATTCTCAGCATAGAGAGACACCCTAAAGGCCATGCATACCATTCCAGATGGGTATGACCCATGCTTACTCGCCTTACTTGATCTATCAGCAGCGTTCAACAATGTCGATCGCCACAGGACACTATATTTGCTGTAACATAGATCTGGATTATGTAATCAAGATCTTAATTGGTTCTCATGTTTGTCATCTCACCACACCAAGCTGGGGAGGATGACATCTGAAACAGTGCACAAATGATGCATGGCATCTCCCAAGGCTCTGTATAAACAATACAGCGTTTAACCTTTATCTTAAACAACTACGTTCTTTCCTTCCTTTGGGATCTCGATTCTCCATCCTCTTGAATACTGATGACACTCTGATTTAGCTAAAAACATTATCCATTAAGGACATTCTCACACTTTGACTTGTCTCATGAATCTCTAGAAGGGGGTTACTATCAACAATCTCATGCTTAATCCCCAAAAAGAGTTCATTCTCTTCACACCCAAGCTTTAAAATTATTTTTTTACCCTGCACTTCTAGCTGAACAGGTTCCCCTCGTCTCTCTCCATCTCAATACAATAGTTGGGAATTTAACCTAATAACACTACTGCTATCATGCCACATTAACAAAGTAGCCCAATTTGGCAACTTCTTCCTCTCATTCGCTCAAGAAAATTGAAAACCTTCCCACACCAACTCAAAAGAAAAGCGCAGTACATACTCTAATCATATTTCGCCTGGACACTGGAAATGGCACTCTGGCTGGTGAGCCCTACTGCTCTCTCGGCCCAATTCAAGCTGTTCTTCACACTACAGCCTCATGCTTCTTAGCATGTTTATTTTTAGGAGAGGAAAAGCAAATTTCCCCTTTCCCAGAACCAGCCCAGGATGGTACCTGGTGTGAGCGGATGCTACTTCAGTCCTCTTATTGCCTCTAAACCTTTTTTTCTATAGTTTTTTTTTTTTATTAAAATTTTTTTTATTGTGCAGAGAAAAAGGGTACAAGCACGGGCCTACAACCTCCTGGGCCGGCCGCTAGTATTCAGAAATGATCAAGCAGTTCAAAAAACAATGACCGGCCCACAGGGGCTCCGCTAAATTACAGGAGATCAGACTGCACATAAGGGATGTCAGGATATACACTTTTTACATAAATATCAACAAAAGTAAAGAAAAACAAAAAGCAAGGCGAAAAACATTGAAAGGGCGTCTAACCACAGTAGAGGAACTCCACACCCGACCACCCAGGGTGGTCAATAAAAAGGGGGGGTCTGAGAGGGAGGGGGGGCCACGGGAAAATCAAATCTATACACAGATGAACAAATTAAGCAAGGAACCCTCAAGGATCAGGGGGACAAGGCAACCTCAGACGTATCCACCAGGGGGGGAGAACAGATAGTCCCTCGATACACATTCCACTGACCCCAGATTCTACCCCATGCCCCCGGTTTACCACGAGCCACATACACCGTCTTCTCCCTGAACATGCACCAGTCCATGTTCTCCTTCCATACGGACACGGTGGGAGGCCGTTGGGAACTAAACCTTTTTTCAATGTTAGCTCAAAAACCTACATTTCGTAAATGCAATAACTAATGTTTTTGCATTGTGCTTTGTGTTGGCAACCTCGACATTCACATGGGCCCCGCATAAGAAGCTGAGAAAAAAATGCATAAGTCAGTCTGATTAATATAGTGCGAAAAATATTTCCTGCTAAAAAGACGTTTCGCCGCATCTCAGCTATTAATCTCCGCCTGTACTCTGGGGCACACAGACTTGCCGCTTCGATTTACTGCTTGGTGTAAACATCTTTAAAATTTCGCCCAGCAGGTCGTCAGCAGCGGGAGAGTGAGGAGTGCTCTCCCCTTCCCTGAGGAACTGTGCCTTCCCCCACACAGTGCCGCCAGAGGGAACTGCGAAGCGGTGTTTTCCCCTGGACCGGGAGTCCTGTTACTACCAAGGAGGCGTCCGAGGCCCTGGTAGCTGCGAAGCAGAAACCGGAGGTTGGGGGGCGGAACGGCCCTCCTTTTTCACGTCGACGGTGGGAGTGATGTTGGCTCCCGCGGGGAAGGGGGGGGAGAGCCTCGGAGCATGGAGGTGCCCAAGAGAGACACGAACAGCAGAGGCGGTGGCGGAGTTTCAACGTGTCCCGAAGCCCTATTACCGTCTTGTAGTAACCGGGAAGGGGTTTTCTAGTAGTAACCGCACCTGGTCCGAGATTGGTGGCTGCCGGGGCACCTGTGACATTACGGGGGCACACTTTGTTTCTCTACTCCCTGACAACAGCAGAGGGGGCCGTTTCACATACTCCTGCAGTAAAAAGATCACGGGGGCAAACCTCTACCAGTGACATCGCCTTGGGGCTTGCTTTAAATAGTGACACCATTGTTGAGATTACACGGGGGAGTGATTCTGTGGAGACCATGGATATTGGATTCTGAACTCGGACAAGACACAATCTGATTGTTTAGTGGCTCTTACGATACCTATCAGGGTAGATGTGCGCTGCGAGACTCAGGATAAAGATTGTACCCCAGTAATCCAGCCCTCAAAACCTGCCTCACTTAAGTAATCCATGAAAGGGATTGTATCCCTGGCCCCCAGTACAAGGAACAGCTCTTTGTTGATGTGATTTGTGTACTTATTGGAGCCCGCAACTTGCTTTATTCTGCCGCCAGCTGCCTTCCGCTGCCAGAGGGGACTCCAGCCCCCAGTAAACCCCATGCCATGACGTATTTGCTCGGCTTTTTCTGCCGGCCTCGCCTGCCAAATGGTTTCTTGTCTTTATGGGGCCATGTGTTTGGCCCCATAAAGATAAGAAACGTTTTGCGACAAACGCAAAGCAGGCGAGGCCGTCCGAATGGGACGGCTCAGAAAGCCAAGCAAATACGTCACGGACACCTCTTTTCCAATGGCTGGCCACCGTTTAGCATAAACGGTGACGCCAGCCAATGGAAAAGAGGGACGGGGCTTAATGCCCCTTACAGAAAATATAAGTGGTAAATAAACAGATTGTCGCACTCCTGGATAAGATAGGTATCTCACTGGTAGATAGGTTAGTGGTGCAATTGGGTGAATCCTCCTGAGCGGGAGGATGGATTGAGATATTGACTGCACTCCTTAATCGTAAAGGATGTCTCCCTTTGCACTGGTGAAAAATGTATTAACAAGTCAACAATATTTCTTGGTAAGTTTGATCCTTTATTTGGTCATACACTTAAGTCCATTTATTCTTCATGGTTAAGTCATTACAAGAACACGTTCATTGTTTCTAAATCAATAAATGAAACTTGATACAGTTCATAATGCCCAATGCATTTCGGGCTATAAGCCCTTCATCAGGGGCTGTCAAGCTGAAAACGAGAAATGAGAATGAGGAAACAGGGTATCAAAAAGAGGTCTATGTCATGCTCGTGAGTCTTGAAAACTTGATAGTGTGGGTAGTTGGGGGTATATGGGGATTGGTGCAAACCATGGTGAAAGGGAAACCGATAAAACACGGGTATGTAAGTAGTAAGAAAAATAACGCTGTGACGAAGTGACAGGGTGAAAGAACGTGTGGAATACACGCCCGGGAGACTGATAAAGCCTTAAAAGGTTGCAAAGACCGTAACCCAACTAGTGTGAAGGAAGTGAACGGAACACGCGTAAATGAACTCACTTATTCCAAAGAACGTCCTGGACACTCGTGTGAGTCTGGATCCAAGAGCAAGCTCGGAGTTACTCCTAAGAAAAGTGAAAACGGATGTTTTGGGCATTATGAACTGTATCAAGTATCATTTTTCACGAGTGCAAAGGGAGACATCCTTTACGATTAAGGAGTGCAGTCAATACCTTACAGAAAATACCCACATCACATTAAATCTCGCCAGCGAGACTGCGCATGTATGCAGCCTACGCCAGGCGAGACCTAAAAAGGGGAGGGGGTAAAAAAAATGCACGGATTTGTTTACACTGGTGAAACACACCTGAAAACAATTGAGGCCACTTCTACTCAGACCCCCTGCCCCGCTCAGTATGCACACATTAATTGTCCGCCCAACGAGAGAAACAGAGTGACACCTCTGCCTGTTGCTAAACAGGAGGTAATGAGGGCACATCTGCCTCCAGAAAGGCCACTCAGACACCCACTGAGCTGCTGGTTGTATCCGAACAACAGCAAAAACGCCCAAATCGCCCCCCCCCCAGACTGCTAAAAAAAGCAGCCCAAGCTGGACCTCGGACACCAGCCCCTGGGGCTGTCATGTTCCGGTGGTTGCGTGCCCTCGCACGGGCGCGAAGCACACACGGGCTGATCGCCCGTACAAACTACATTACCCAGGAGCGCTCTTGGGATGGCGCGCGTGCGCTGGGTAATGACGCGTTACCCAGCATTCTTAAGGAAGGGCGGGGGCAGCAATCATTGCTGCGAATTCAGGACATCGCGGAAGCGCTGCTGGGACTCACTAGAGAATCCGGAATACGTGGACTTCAAATGAAGGGCGGTAAGGGTGACATTGTCACCATCTGCAGCTAGAAAGGAAAGCTAAACATTTCGAACATTACGGGGGGGAGGCAACTACCGGCATGGGTGTAAACTCTCAAACTTTGATCCGGATACTTCAGGCTTTCCCTGATGTTGAAGCAAGCGCGCAACGTTGCTTCTGCTAACTAAAGGCATTTATCAAACGCTAGGAGCAAGGCATGACCGTGTTCCTAGCTTAATGAGGTGGGACGCGCTACCTCCAACTGGGGCCTGATTCAGTGACATTGAACCTAGATTACGAAATTCTGGGTTATGTGTATGGATGAAACTCTTATGTCAAATTCTCTGTGCTGCATCAACAGAGGAGTACGTAATATATTCAAATGGGCTGTTGCAACCAACGAAGCGCTGGGCATGATGACAATGCCAGTTTTCATTTGTTCTAATTGTTATGAATCTGGCTACCAAAGATTGTATAAGCTCTTGTGCACTTTCTCTCTTCTAGCAGGGGCTGTGGTGTGAAGTAGGTTCAACCCCCCTCTGTGATGCAAGTAAAAACATTCCTAGTGGTGGGTACAGTGTGTGCAGTAGCATGCGTGAGTGTGTGTGTATAAGTGATTACGGTTAGTGTGTGTTCACCACTCACCTGGACCATTTTCTCTCCTTATATTGCCTAGTAAAGACTGCTTACAGGAGGCATCGTCAGCACGAGCTTGGTTATGAAAACGCACATGTTATTTTCCTTTACAGGTAGTTATTGTTCACTTGTATAGTGTGGGTTATTGGTTTTGAACTACTAGACGTAGATTAGGATGGTAATTGTGTTTTATCTTGTTTTGTAGGTCTCCCTCCCTGCTGTCCCCATCCTTTCCTTCCCTCGCTTAATCATTCCTACCCTCTGCACTGTCATAGCATCAGAGGGTGGAGTGATTGAGAGGTGGACCCATTTGAGCAACGCACCGATCCCGGGAGTTTGGAATAAAGACTTGACAGAATTCGCAGCCCAAGAATTTATTCTCTCCTGATCGGTGATTAGTTGAGGATGGCCACTTTGGAGGATGTTATGGCAGCCTTAGTCATGGTGCAGCAGGAATTAGCTGCGTCAAGGGCAGAAACCGCGGCGTTACATGATAGAGTGGATAAGTTGCAAAGGAACCCGTTTGATGTAGGCACCAGTAAAGGTGGCGGTGCCATGTGGACTTCAGATTCCTTTACTGGAGTGGCGCCACCACTTTCGGTGGAATTTCCCACTCCCATACCTTTAGCAGCTCCTGAAAGGTTTACAGGGGATGAGAGTAAGGTACAGGTGTTTATGACGCAGGTGTTGTTGCATTTCACATGTAAGCCCAGGGCCTTCCCTACTAATCAGGCAAAGGTGGCTTTCCTTATTTCATACTTGGCGGGAGATGCTGCCTTATGGGCTGTCCCGTTGGTTCGTAATGGTGATCCATTGCTGTACTATTGGAATGGGTTTCGCACTGAGTTTGAGAAGATCTTTTATAGACGTGCTCATAGCTTCTTAGCAGATAGGGAGTTATTGGAGCTCAGGCAAGGCAATAAGGAGTTAGTAGTGTATTTGAACACTTTTCAGAGGTTGATTTCGGAGACCGGGTGGCTGGAGGAAAAGAGAGCTACCTTTTTTCATCAGGGTTTACGAGAGGAGTTAAAAGACGTGATAGCTCAAATCGACCCCCAACCAGACACTTGCACTGATCTTATTAATTTGGCCTTGAGGCTAGACAGTAGGATGAATGATCGCAAGGTGACAGGAAAAGACCATATAGGGTTTTTTCCCGATATGACAAATCAAGGTTCTCCAAACCTAGTCTGAGTGGTGGGCCTGAACCTATGGAAATAGGGACGGTCAGGGCTCCCTTGTCACAGGAGGAGCGAGAGCAAAGACGTAAGAATGGGCTATGTTTGTATTGTGGCAAAAAGGGACACTTTGTAAGGGATTGTCTTGTTAAACCCAAGAACAAACCAGGGTTTGGGGGCGTAAGCGTACCCGCCTCTTCCATTTCGGGAAACTAGAACGCTCAAGGATAAATGAGGGGGGCCTTTTGAGCAGTTTAGTAATCCCTTCCACTCAGGATATACATGCATGTAAGTCTAAACATTTCAGGATACCACTCAGTATTCAGGTGGCTAACGAGTGGAGGGACTTGGAAGCCATGATAGATTCTGGGGCCATGGGGTTATTCATGGATGAGACTTTTGCCAAAACGTTGCGGGTGCCTTTAGTTAAGAAAGAATTACCTGAACTTGTTCTGGCCATAGATGGGAGGGAATTGAGCAGGGGTCCCATTGGTCACTCCACCAGAACTTTATCTGTGCGCTATGCGCCTTCACATGTAGAGTCCCTGTCCTTCCATATCATTCGAGCACCCCAATATGGCATAATTTTAGGGTTATCTATCAACAAAGGCCTAGGGCTTCGAAGGTAAGATAATTTCTTGTTAGCTGCGGTTCAAATCCTATTACTTTAGGTATATAATACTCCCCGTTTTTTAAAATTTTTGGGGTAGTCACCAGCTAAGCTAGCCACCTTCAGTTTAAAAATAGTTTTACTTCTGGCAATCCCCTTGACAAACCTCAAAGTGCATAGACACGCGTAGAATACACCGGGTGTGTTTTTTTCTAATACAAATAATAGAAAAAATAAGAAAAAAATGTGAAAGAGACGCGATGGCACCTCACGTGCGCAACACCAATTGAGCCTGCTGATTGGTACTCATCAGCTCTGCCCACTCTAATTGCCAGGTTAAATTCTGCAAAGCTTTCACCTCCTTAGTTTTTACGGATGAGCTCTGATCAGAATCTATACACAGAATTCTCTACACCAAGGGGTCATCACCAAGGCAGATACTCCGTCTCACATCTATAACCCCACTCCCTCTCGCTAGCACCTCCTTACCACCCAAAGCCTCACGGAGCTCCTTCTCTCCGCCGGTCACCCGTGCACTGGTCCCCTAACTGTTTATGTGCAACCAGCGCCTACTCTCTTACGTGACAGTGGTAAGCGCCATATTGGAATGGGAGGGTTTTGTGTTAGCGCTAAAAGTGTATCTGATTCACAGACCGGTGTCCATTCAAAGTTTATTGTATCATGGACATCCGTTTTTGAAAATACTTAGTGGAGGGCCTCACGGAAGGGCTCACAGGTGATAAATATCGTGCTCATATATATAAACACCTACGCTGTCACTCATAACTTTGGGCGCCATTTTGGATAGGGGGGTCATTTAGTATTTGAGGTGACAATCAAAATGATACTGCTCCCCTTCATACCAGTGTCTGTACGGACTTAGGGCGCCATTTTGATAGGGGGGTTATTTTGTATTTGTGGTGATGCTTTATGGAGGGCCTCACGAACGGACTCATAGGTGATAGTGATCGTGCCTATATATATCAACACCCACACTATCCCGCATGACTTTGGGCGCCATTTTGGATAGGGGGGTTATTTTGTATTTGTGATGATACTCAAAGTAATAATTTCTTATATCATAGTTATCCATGTGGGGAAAGAGACACTCCCTGTAGGCCCTTACCCTGAACTCGGAAGATGTTCATGATGAGTCCAAGTCCTTGCAGGTCTCTATACCAGTTAATAATTACTATAATTACTATGAGCGCCATCTTTAAATGGATACCGGGGAGATTGTACTTTCTAAAAACCTCTGAGCTTATAAATACCTAGTGCCAATTCTCAATGTGGTTCTATCTGGTAATGTTGGGTTGAAGTAATATTGTCTGTAACTATAACTTGATTCTTATATCATCTAATCTTGGCCTCTGTGTTAAGATGTTATAGTCTACGTATATCCCCTCATTGCCAGGTGGAGATCTTATGTTGTACTAGGATTCATAGATAGAACTAACTTGGGTTTTTTTTTGTTTAAAACCAATAGATCAACATCGGGCCAAAAATCTTGTTACACCCCGAGCCAAAATAATTTTCAAATGGAGTATGTCATCAGCCGCTTCAGTATCTTGCCCTACCCCACTCAATTTGGTCATTCAGCCCGAATTGGTCAGACTTCTCCTGAAAAATCCATCTGGCTTCTTTTGAGGCCAGTATGTCCTCAGTATTTTGGGATGTGTCCATTATTCTCTCAAGGACCACCCATGTGAAGGCATGTCTGGTTTCATGACAGTGTTGTACTAGTTTGGTCGTAAGTTTACCGGCTCTAATTGTGCTAAGATGCTCTTGCATTCTCACCTTTACTTTCCTTGTGGTAAGCCCTATGTATTTATTGTAGGTTACACTGGCAGGTCAGTCTGTACACCACATTCGCGGTATTACAATTGCTGAAATATTTCAAATACCAGGTTTTACCTGAATTTAGAATGACACTCTGTGTTTTCTTTGTCAAACTACATACGGAACAGAATCCGCATGGATAATGTCCTGGGGGAATGGTCGACTCTGTCAGTCTAGGTGCCATTTTTACACGAGTGTGCACAAGTTTATCACCCAGGTTGCTTGCTCTTCTAAAGGCAAACCTGGGTGGAGGCATGGTAAAATCCTTGGTAGACAACAATGTCCAATGTTTACGTATGGACTGACGGATCTTGGTGGCCAAAGGATCAAATGTCATGACCACAGGTAGACAATCGTCTCTTGTTTTTTCGTTCTTCTGAAGTAGTACACTTCGGGGGGTGTTCATTGCTCTTTTTTTAGCGTGTCTAATGGTCTTCTGTGGATATTGTCTCATCTCTAATTTGCACATAGTTCTTCTGATTGGTCCAAGAATGTAATGGTGGATGAACAGTTTCTACGATACCGAAGAAACTGTCCCACGGGTAAGTTGTCCCTGAGTGCTCTAGGGTGGTATGAGTTGTAGCATAGGAGAGAATTCTTGTCGGTGGGTTTTTGATGAACTTTGGAACATAATCTGTCCCCTTCTTCATAGATGTCCAAATCCAGGTACACCGCTGTATGTCTACTGTAGTTCCATGTGAACCTAAGGCTTGGGTCTTGGAGGTTGAGCCAGTTCAGAAAGTCTAATAACCCATCCTCTGGTCCGGACCAGATACAGAACACGTCGTCTATATACCTCTTCCAGAGACGAATATTGTTCTGGAAGGGATTAGACTGATGGTATATGACGTGTTCCTCGAACTGGCCCACATATGTGGGCCAGTTCGAGGAACACGTCATATACCATCAGTCTAATCCCTGTATCTGGTCCGGACCAGAGGATGGGTTATTAGACTTTCTGAACTGGCTCAACCTCCAAGACCCAAGCCTTAGGTTCACATGGAACTACAGTAGACATACAGCGGTGTACCTGGATTTGGACATCTATGAAGAAGGGGACAGATTATGTTCCAAAGTTCATCAAAAACCCACCGACAAGAATTCTCTCCTATGCTACAACTCATACCACCCTAGAGCACTCAGGGACAACTTACCCGTGGGACAGTTTCTTCGGTATCGTAGAAACTGTTCATCCACCATTACATTCTTGGACCAATCAGAAGAACTATGTGCCAAATTAGAGATGAGACAATATCCACAGAAGACCATTAGACACGCTAAAAAAAGAGCAATGAACACCCCCCGAAGTGTACTACTTCAGAAGAACGAAAAAACAAGAGATGATTGTCTACCTGTGGTCATGACATTTGATCCTTTGGCCACCAAGATCCGTCAGTCCATACGTAAACATTGGACATTGTTGTCTACCAAGGATTTTACCATGCCTCCACCCAGGTTTGCCTTTAGAAGAGCAAGCAACCTGGGTGATAAACTTGTGCACACTCGTGTAAAAATGGCACCTAGACTGACAGAGTCGACCATTCCCCCAGGACATTATCCATGCGGATTCTGTTCCATATGTAGTTTGACAAAGAAAACACAGAGTGTCATTCTAAATTCAGGTAAAACCTGGTATTTGAAATATTTCAGCAATTGTAATACCGCGAATGTGGTGTACAGACTGACCTGCCAGTGTAACCTACAATACATAGGGCTTACCACAAGGAAAGTAAAGGTGAGAATGCAAGAGCATCTTAGCACAATTAGAGCCGGTAAACTTACGACCAAACTAGTACAACACTGTCATGAAACCAGACATGCCTTCACATGGGTGGTCCTTGAGAGAATAATGGACACATCCCAAAATACTGAGGACATACTGGCCTCAAAAGAAGCCAGATGGATTTTTCAGGAGAAGTCTGACCAATTCGGGCTGAATGACCAAATTGAGTGGGGTATGGCAAGATACTGAAGCGGCTGATGACATACTCCATTTGAAAATTATTTTGGCTCGGGGTGTAACAAGATTTTTGGCCCGATGTTGATCTATTGGTTTTAAACAAAAAAAAACCCAAGTTAGTTCTATCTATGAATCCTAGTACAACATAAGATCTCCACCTGGCAATGAGGGGATATACGTAGACTATAACATCTTAACACAGAGGCCAAGATTAGATGATATAAGAATCAAGTTATAGTTACAGACAATATTACTTCAACCCAACATTACCAGATAGAACCACATTGAGAATTGGCACTAGGTATTTATAAGCTCAGAGGTTTTTAGAAAGTACAATCTCCCCGGTATCCATTTAAAGATGGCGCTCATAGTAATTATAGTAATTATTAACTGGGATAGAGACCTGCAGGGACTTGGACTCATCATGAACATCTTCTGAGTTCAGGGTAAGGGCCTACAGGGAGTGTCTCTTTCCCCACATGGATAACTATGATATAAGAAATTATTACTTTGAGTATCATCACAAATACAAAATAACCCCCCTATCCAAAATGGCGCCCAAAGTCACGCGGGATAGTGTGGGTGTTGATATATATAGGCACGATCACTATCACCCATGAGTCCGTTCGTGAGGCCCTCCATAAAGCATCACCACAAATACAAAATAACCCCCCTATCAAAATGGCGCCCTAAGTCCGTACAGACACTGGTATGAAGGGGAGCAGTATCATTTTGATTGTCACCACAAATACTAAATAACCCCCCTATCCAAAATGGCGCCCAAAGTTATGCGTGACAGCGTAGGTGTTTATATATATGAGCACGATATTTATCACCTGTGAGCCCTTCCGTGAGGCCCTCCACTAAGTATTTTCAAAAACGGATGTCCATGATACAATGAACTTTGAATGGACACCGGTCTGTGAATCAGATACACTTTTAGCGCTAACACAAAACCCTCCCATTTCAAGATGGCGCTTACCACTGTCACGTAAGAGAGTAGGCGCTGGTTGCATATAAACAGTTAGGGGACCAGTGCACGGGTGACCGGCGGAGAGAAGGAGCTCCGTGAGGCTTTGGGTGGTAAGGAGGTGCTAGCGAGAGGGAGTGGGGTTATAGATGTGAGACGGAGTATCTGCCTTGGTGATGACCCCTTGGTGTAGAGAATTCTGTGTATAGATTCTGATCAGAGCTCATCCGTAAAAACTAAGGAGGTGAAAGCTTTGCAGAATTTAACCTGGCAATTACGGCAAATGAATTTTCTTTATTAATTATAATGCACTGCCTTAGGTGATATCTCTCTGGTATATACGTGACAGTCACAGGCAGTTCCGACATTGTTAAAAGTATGGTCTCCCAGAGTCCTGGCGTGTATGGGTGGGTGTGTACCACGGCTGATAACACAGCAAGTCTGAGAATATATATACTGTCTCTTACGATAATCTGCAGTACTGATGAGTGTGTCGTGAGAAATCCCAAATAAATAAGGGGGTCTGTATATCCACGTGCGTTTATACATCGAATACAAGATCATGTGATTAAGAGGAAGTTAAATACATCAACAATACCCTGTTTGTAGATTCGCATCACAGCTGGGTGCCGAACCACTGCGAGGACTCACTTTAGGAGCCCGCGTAAGACCTGTTGGAGCGAGCTGGTACGCGAGGCCATGGCTCGTTAAGGGTATTTGACATTTATAAATGAAAGACATATATCCATATATGTAGAAGGGGAAGTGGAAATAGCTGAGTGTTGTGTGTTTTTTACCTTTGGCAGTCCCCGAAGAAAAATCTTTTACAGTGTCCCTTGTATGTGCCAAGCGACTGGAGCTGCCCTGACGAAATCGCCATAAATATACTGGGCGATGACACATGTTGGCACTACATAACGGTATGCATATTAAGCAACCTTTTTAATTGTTGATTTGGGTGCACGTCGAAGGAAGAATAAAGTTTGAACCTATTGTGGGTGCATCCTCTTCAACCTTTTACCTTCACTATTCAGTCGCTCTTGGTATGTGATTTCTTCACCACGTACCGTCACAGTTTTGGTTTATTTTTGGACACTTTCTTTGTTATTTCTTGGAGCGTGATGGCAACCAATGATGATAAGAGTGGGCAGAGCTGATGAGTACCAATCAGCAGGCTCAATTGGTGTTGCGCACGTGAGGTGCCATCGCGTCTCTTTCACATTTTTTTCTTATTTTTTCTATTATTTGTATTAGAAAAAAAACACACCCGGTGTATTCTACGCGTGTCTATGCACTTTGAGGTTTGTCAAGGGGATTGCCAGAAGTAAAACTAGTTTTTAAACTGAAGGTGGCTAGCTTAGCTGGTGACTACCCCAAAAAATTTTAAAAACGGGGAGTATTATATACCTAAAGTAATAGGATTTGAACCGCAGCTAACAAGAAATTATCTTACCTTCGAAGCCCTAGGCCTTTGTTGATAGATAACCCTAAAATGATGCCATATTGGGGTGCTCGAATGATATGGAAGGTCAGGGACTCTACATGTGAAGGTGCATAGCGCACAGATAAAGTTCTGGTGGAGTGACCAATGGGACCCGTGCTCAATTCCCTCCCATCTATGGCCAGAACAAGTTCAGGTAATTCTTTCTTAACTAAAGGCACCCGTAACGTTTTGGCAAAAGTCTCATCCATGAATAACCCCATGGCCCCAGAATCTATCATGGCTTCCAAGTCCCTCCACTCGTTAGCCACCTGAATACTGAGTGGTATCCTGAAATGTTTAGACTTACATGCATGTATATCCTGAGTGGAAGGGATTACTAAACTGTTCAAAAGGCCCCCCTCATTTACCCTTGAGCGTTCTAGTTTCCCGAAATGGAAGAGGCGGGTACGCTTACGCCCCCAAACCCTGGTTTGTTCTTGGGTTTCACAAGACAATCCCTTACAAAGTGTCCCTTTTTGCCACAATACAAACATAGCCCATTCTTACGTCTTTGCTCTCGCTCCTCCTGTGACAAGGGAGCCCTGACCGTCCCTATTTCCATAGGTTCAGGCCCACCACTCAGACTAGGTTTGGAGAACCTTGATTTGTCATATCGTGAAAAAACCCTATCTGGTCTTTTCCTGTCACCCTTGCGATCATTCATCCTACTGTCTAGCCTCAAGGCCAAACTAATAAGATCAGTGCAAGTGTCTGGTTGGGGGTCGATTTGAGCTATCACGTCTTTTAACTCCTCTCGTAAACCCCGATGAAAAAAGGTGGCTCTCTTTTCCTCCAGCCACCCGGTCTCCGAAATCAACCTCTGAAAAGTGTTCAAATACACTACTAACTCCTTATTGCCTTGCCTGAGCTCCAATAACTCCCTATCTGCTAAGAAGCTATGAGCACGTCTATAAAAGATCTTCTCAAACTCAGTGCGAAACCCATTCCAATAGTACAGCAATGGATCACCATTACGAACCAACGGGACAGCCCATAAGGCAGCATCTCCCGCCAAGTATGAAATAAGGAAAGCCACCTTTTGCCTGATTAGTAGGGAAGGCCCTGGGCTTACATGTGAAATGCAACAACACCTGCGTCATAAACACCTGTACCTTACTCTCATCCCCTGTAAACCTTTCAGGAGCTGCTAAAGGTATGGGAGTGGGAAATTCCACCGAAAGTGGTGGCACTACTCCAGTAAAGGAATCTGAAGTCCACGTGGCACCGCCACCTTTACTGGTGCCTACATCAAACGGGTTCCTTTGCAACTTATCCACTCTATCATGTAACGCCGCGGTTTCTGCCCTTGACGCAGCTAATTCCTGCTGCACCATGACTAAGGCTGCCATAACATCCTCCAAAGTGGCCATCCTCAACTAATCACCGATCAGGAGAGAATACATTCTTGGGCTGCGAATTCTGTCAAGTCTTTATTCCAAACTCCCGGGATCGGTGCGTTGCTCAAATGGGTCCACCTCTCAATCGCTCCACCCTCTGATGCTATGACAGTGCAGAGGGTAGGAATGATTAAGCGAGGGAAGGAAAGGATGGGGACAGCAGGGAGGGAGACCTACAAAACAAGATAAAACACAATTACCATCCTAATCTACGTCTAGTAGTTCAAAACCAATAACCCACACTATACAAGTGAACAATAACTACCTGTAAAGGAAAATAACATGCGTTTTCATAACCAAGCTCGTGCTGACGATGCCTCCTGTAAGCAGTCTTTACTAGGCAATATAAGGAGACAAAATGGTCCAGGTGAGTGGTGAACACACACTAACCGTAATCACTTATACACACACACTCACGCATGCTACTGCACACACTGTACCCACCACTAGGAATGTTTTTACTTGCATCACAGAGGGGGGTTGAACCTACTTCACACCACAGCCCCTGCTAGAAGAGAGAAAGCGCACAAGAGCTTATACAATCTTTGGTAGCCAGATTCATAACAATTAGAACAAATGAAAACTGGCATTGTCATCATGCCCAGCGCTTCGTTGGTTGCAACAGCCCATTTGAATATATTACGTACTCCTCTGTTGATGCAGCAGAGAGAATTTGACATAAGAGTTTCATCCATACACATAACCCAGAATTTCGTAATCTAGGTTCAATGTCACTGAATCATGCCCCAGTTGGAGGTAGCGCGTCCCACCTCATTAAGCTAGGAACACGGTCATGCCTTGCTCCTAGCGTTTGATAAATGCCTTTAGTTAGCAGAAGCAACGTTGCGCGCTTGCTTCAACATCAGGGAAAGCCTGAAGTATCCGGATCAAAGTTTGAGAGTTTATACCCATGCCGGTAGTTGCCTCCCCCCCGTAATGTTCGAAATGTTTAGCTTTCCTTTCTAGCTGCAGATGGTGACAATGTCACCCTTACCGCCCTTCATTTGAAGTCCACGGATTCCGGATTCTCTAGTGAGTCCCAGCAGGTGTGTTTCACCAGTGTAAACAAATCCGTGCATTTTTTTTACCCCCCTCCCCTTTTTAGGTCTTGCCTGGCGTAGGCTGCATGCATGCGCAGTCTCACTGGCGAGATTTAATGTGATGTGGGTATTTTCTGTAAGGTATTGACTGCACTCCTTAATCGTAAAGGATGTCTCCCTTTGCACTCGTGAAAAATGATACTTGATACAGTTCATAATGCCCAAAACATCCGTTTTCACTTTTCTTAGGAGTAACTCCGAGCTTGCTCTTGGATCCAGACTCACACGAGTGTCCAGGACGTTCTTTGGAATAAGTGAGTTCATTTACGCGTGTTCCGTTCACTTCCTTCACACTAGTTGGGTTACGGTCTTTGCAACCTTTTAAGGCTTTATCACTCTCCCGGGCGTGTATTCCACACGTTCTTTCACCCTGTCACTTCGTCACAGCGTTATTTTTCTTACTACTTACATACCCGTGTTTTATTGGTTTCCCTTTCACCATGGTTTGCACCAATCCCCATATACCCCCAACTACCCACACTATCAAGTTTTCAAGACTCACGAGCATGACATAGACCTCTTTTTGATACCCTGTTTCCTCATTCTCATTTCTCGTTTTCAGCTTGACAACCCCTGATGAAGGGCTTATAGCCCGAAATGCATTGGGCATTATGAACTGTATCAAGTTTCATTTATTGATTTGGAAACAATGAACGTGTTCTTGTAATGACTTAACCATGAAGAATAAATGGACTTAAGTGTATGACCAAATAACGGATCAAACTTACCAAGAAATATTGTTGACTTGTTAATACATTTTTCACGAGTGCAAAGGGAGACATCCTTTACGATTAAGGAGTGCAGTCAATATATCAATCCATCCTCCCGCTCAGGAGGATTCACCCAATTGCACCACTAACCTATCTACCAGTGAGATACCTATCTTATCCAGGAATGCGACAATCTGTTTATTTACCACTTATATTTTCTGTAAGGGGCATTAAGCCCCGTCCCTCTTTTCCATTGGCTGGCGTCACCGTTTATGCTAAACGGTGGCCAGCCATTGGAAAAGAGGTGTCCGTGACGTATTTGCTTGGCTTTCTGAGCCGTCCCATTCGGACGGCCTCGCCTGCTTTGGGTTTGTCGCAAAACGTTTCTTATCTTTATGGGGCCAAACACATGGCCCCATAAAGACAAGAAACCATTTGGCAGGCGAGGCTGGCAGAAAAAGCCGAGCAAATACGTCATGGCATGGGGTTTACTGGGGGCTGGAGTCCCCTCTGGCAGCAGGAGGCAGCTGGCGGCAGAATAAAGCAAGTTGCGGGCTCCAATAAGTACACAAATCACATCAACAAAGAGCTGTTCCTTGTACTGGGGGCCAGGGATACAATCCCTTTCATGGATTACTTAAGCGAGGCAGGTTTTGAGGGCTGGATTACTGGGGTACAATCTTTATCCTGAGTCTCGCAGAGCACATCTACCCTGATAGGTATTGTAAGAGCCACTAAACAATCAGATCGTGTCTTTTCCGAGTTCAGAATCCAATATCCATGGTCTCCACAGAATCACTCCCCCGTGTAATCTCAACAATGGTGTCACTATTTAAAGCAAGCCCCAAGGCGATGTCACTGGTAGAGGTTTGCCCCCGTGATCTTTTTACTGCAGGAGTATGTGAAACGGCCCCCTCTGCTGTTGTCAGGGAGTAGAGAAACAAAGTGTGCCCCCGTAATGTCACAGGTGCCCCGGCGGCCACCAATCTCGGACCAGGTGCGGTTACAACTAGAAAACCCCTTCCCGGTTACTACAAGACGGTAATAGGGCTTCGGGACATGTTGAAACTCCGCCACCGCCTCTGCTGTTCGTGTCTCTCTTGGGCACCTCCATGCTCCGAGGCTCTCCCCCCCCCTTCCCCGCGGGAGCCAACATCACTCCCACCGTCGACGTGAAAAAGGAGGGCCGTTCCGCCCCCCAACCTCCGGCTTCTGCTTCGCAGCTACCAGGGCCTCGGACGCCTCCTTGGTAGTAACAGGACTCCCGGTCCAGGGGAAAACACCGCTTCGCAGTTCCCTCTGGCGGCACTGTGTGGGGGAAGGCACAGTTCCTCAGGGAAGGGGAGAGCACTCCTCACTCTCCCGCTGCTGACGACCTGCTGGGCGAAATTTTAAAGATGTTTACACCAAGCAGTAAATCGAAGCGGCAAGTCTGTGTGCCCCAGAGTACAGGCGGAGATTAATAGCTGAGATGCGGCGAAACGTCTTTTTAGCAGGAAATATTTTTCGCACTATATTAATCAGACTGACTTATGCATTTTTTTCTCAGCTTCTTATGCGGGGCCCATGTGAATGTCGAGGTTGCCAACACAAAGCACAATGCAAAAACATTAGTTATTGCATTTACGAAATGTAGGTTTTTGAGCTAACATTGAAAAAAGGTTTAGTTCCCAACGGCCTCCCACCGTGTCCGTATGGAAGGAGAACATGGACTGGTGCATGTTCAGGGAGAAGACGGTGTATGTGGCTCGTGGTAAACCGGGGGCATGGGGTAGAATCTGGGGTCAGTGGAATGTGTATCGAGGGACTATCTGTTCTCCCCCCCTGGTGGATACGTCTGAGGTTGCCTTGTCCCCCTGATCCTTGAGGGTTCCTTGCTTAATTTGTTCATCTGTGTATAGATTTGATTTTCCCGTGGCCCCCCCTCCCTCTCAGACCCCCCCTTTTTATTGACCACCCTGGGTGGTCGGGTGTGGAGTTCCTCTACTGTGGTTAGACGCCCTTTCAATGTTTTTCGCCTTGCTTTTTGTTTTTCTTTACTTTTGTTGATATTTATGTAAAAAGTGTATATCCTGACATCCCTTATGTGCAGTCTGATCTCCTGTAATTTAGCGGAGCCCCTGTGGGCCGGTCATTGTTTTTTGAACTGCTTGATCATTTCTGAATACTAGCGGCCGGCCCAGGAGGTTGTAGGCCCGTGCTTGTACCCTTTTTCTCTGCACAATAAAAAAAATTTTAATAAAAAAAAAAAACTATAGAAAAAAAGGTTTAGAGGCAATAAGAGGACTAAAGTAGCATCCGCTCACACCAGGTACCATCCTGGGCTGGTTCTGGGAAAGGGGAAATTTGCTTTTCCTCTCCTAAAAATAAACATGCTAAGAAGCATGAGGCTGTAGTGTGAAGAACAGCTTGAATTGGGCCGAGAGAGCAGTAGGGCTCACCAGCCAGAGTGCCATTTCCAGTGTCCAGGCGAAATATGATTAGAGTATGTACTGCGCTTTTCTTTTGAGTTGGTGTGGGAAGGTTTTCAATTTTCTTGAGCGAATGAGAGGAAGAAGTTGCCAAATTGGGCTACTTTGTTAATGTGGCATGATAGCAGTAGTGTTATTAGGTTAAATTCCCAACTATTGTATTGAGATGGAGAGAGACGAGGGGAACCTGTTCAGCTAGAAGTGCAGGGTAAAAAAATAATTTTAAAGCTTGGGTGTGAAGAGGATGAACTCTTTTTGGGGATTAAGCATGAGATTGTTGATAGTAACCCCCTTCTAGAGATTCATGAGACAAGTCAAAGTGTGAGAATGTCCTTAATGGATAATGTTTTTAGCTAAATCAGAGTGTCATCAGTATTCAAGAGGATGGAGACTCGAGATCCCAAAGGAAGGAAAGAACGTAGTTGTTTAAGATAAAGGTTAAACGCTGTATTGTTTATACAGAGCCTTGGGAGATGCCATGCATCATTTGTGCACTGTTTCAGATGTCATCCTCCCCAGCTTGGTGTGGTGAGATGACAAACATGAGAACCAATTAAGATCTTGATTACATAATCCAGATCTATGTTACAGCAAATATAGTGTCCTGTGGCGATCGACATTGTTGAACGCTGCTGATAGATCAAGTAAGGCGAGTAAGCATGGGTCATACCCATCTGGAATGGTATGCATGGCCTTTAGGGTGTCTCTCTATGCTGAGAATAGATCTCTCGATTACTAGTTGATTGTTATTAATATACTTAATTTGCTGTTTTGAGACTCTATTTAATGACTACATAGCTTGGGTAGGTTGGAAACACGTCTGAAGTTAACCAACAAGTTGGGACCAGGGGTAGATTTTTTTTCACCGTAGGGTGTATCTAGCCCATTTTTAGAAATCTAGCAACGACAACTCGGGCGAGCGATGCATTGATCAGACAACCGACATTTTTGAAGAGGTGAAAACTTGACTTGATAGTAGTAGGAAGAATGTCTTGTTACTAGTTACTGAGTTTGAGTTTTTTTTTTACTTGTGCTTGGTCGCCTGGGAAGGTGGTTTTTTTTGGATGGATTCTGTTCAGTTTTGGATCAATTGGGTGTTTTTTTGTTTTTTGATTATATCTGAAAGGAGAGAGAAGAAAGAGGAACTTGTTGATTGTTGGTGCCGGTAAGGGGCTATCGGCTTGCATGAATGTATTTAATTAGGCTGCTTGCGGTGTATGCCCGCCAGTTCAGAAAGTCTAATAACCCATCCTCTGGTCCGGACCAGATACAGAACACGTCGTCTATATACCTCTTCCAGAGACGAATATTGTTCTGGAAGGGATTAGACTGATGGTATATGACGTGTTATGTGAGCCAGTTCGAGGAACACGTCATATACCATCAGTCTGATCCCTGTATCTGGTCCGGACCAGAGGATGGGTTATTAGACTTTCTGAACTGGCTCAACCTCTAAGACCCAAGCCTTAGGTTCACATGGAACTACAGTAGACATACAGCGGTGTACCTGGATTTGGACATCTATAAAGAAGGGGACAGATTATGTTCCAAAGTTCATCAAAAACCCACCGACAAGAATTCTCTCCTATGCTACAACTCATACCACCCTAGAGCACTCAGGGACAACTTACCCGTGGGACAGTTTCTTCGGTATCGTAGAAACTGTTCATCCACCATTACATTCTTGGACCAATCAGAAGAACTATGTGCCAAATTAGAGATGAGACAATATCCACAGAAGACCATTAGACACGCTAAAAAAAGAGCAATGAACACCCCCCCGAAGTGTACTACTTCAGAAGAACGAAAAAACAAGAGACGATTGTCTACCTGTGGTCATGACATTTGATCCTTTGGCCACCAAGATCCGTCAGTCCATACGTAAACATTGGACATTGTTGTCTACCAAGGATTTTACCATGCCTCCACCCAGGTTTGCCTTTAGAAGAGCAAGCAACCTGGGTGATAAACTTGTGCACACTCGTGTAAAAATGGCACCTAGACTGACAGAGTCGACCATTCCCCCAGGATATTATCCATGCGGATTCTGTTCCGTATGTAGTTTGACAAAGAAAACACAGAGTGTCATTCTAAATTCAGGTAAAACCTGGTATTTGAAATATTTCAGCAATTGTAATACCGCGAATGTGGTGTACAGACTGACCTGCCAGTGTAACCTACAATACATAGGGCTTACCACAAGGAAAGTAAAGGTGAGAATGCAAGAGCATCTTAGCACAATTAGAGCCGGTAAACTTACGACCAAACTAGTACAACACTGTCATGAAACCAGACATGCCTTCACATGGGTGGTCCTTGAGAGAATAATGGACACATCCCAAAATACTGAGGACATACTGGCCTCAAAAGAAGCCAGATGGATTTTTCAGGAGAAGTCTGACCAATTCGGGCTGAATGACCAAATTGAGTGGGGTAGGGCAAGATACTGAAGCGGCTGATGACATACTCCATTTGAAAATTATTTTGGCTCGGGGTGTAACAAGATTTTTGGCCCAATGTTGATCTATTGGTTTTAAACAAAAACCCCCCCAAGTTAGTTCTATCTATGAATCCTAGTACAACATAAGATCTCCACCTGGCAATGAGGGGATATACGTAGACTATAACATCTTAACACAGAGGCCAAGATTAGATGATATAAGAATCAAGTTATAGTTACAGACACTATTACTTCAACCCAACATTACCAGATAGAACCACATTGAGAATTGGCACTAGGTATTTATAAGCTCAGAGGTTTTTAGAAAGTACAATCTCCCCGGTATCCATTTAAAGATGGCGCTCATAGTAATTATAGTAATTATTAACTGGTATAGAGACCTGCAAGGACTTGGACTCATCATGAACATCTTCCGAGTTCAGGGTAAGGGCCTACAGGGAGTGTCTCTTTCCCCACATGGATAACTATGATATAAGAAATTATTACTTTGAGTATCATCACAAATACAAAATAACCTCCCTATCCAAAATGGCGCCCAAAGTCATGCGGGATAGTGTGGGTGTTGATATATATAGGCACGATCACTATCACCTATGAGTCCGTTCGTGTGGCCCTCCATAAAGCATCACCACAAATACAAAATAACCCCCTATCAAAATGGCGCCCTAAGTCCGTACAGACACTGGTATGAAGGGGAGCAGTATCATTTTGATTGTCACCTCAAATACTAAATAACCCCCCTATCCAAAATGGCGCCCAAAGTTATGCGTGACAGCGTAGGTGTTTATATATATGAGCACGATATTTATCACCTGTGAGCCCTTCCGTGAGGCCCTCCACTAAGTATTTTCAAAAACGGATGTCCATGATACAATAAACTTTGAATGGACACCGGTCTGTGAATCAGATACACTTTTAGCGCTAACACAAAACCCTCCCATTCCAAGATGGCGCTTACCACTGTCACGTAAGAGAGTAGGCGCTGGTTGCATATAAACAGTTAGGGGACCAGTGCACGGGTGACCGGCGGAGAGAAGGAGCTCCGTGAGGCTTTGGGTGGTAAGGAGGTGCTAGCGAGAGGGAGTGGGGTTATAGATGTGAGACGGAGTATCTGCTTTGGTGTTGGTGATGATCCCTTGGTGTAGAGAATTCTGTGTATAGATTCTGATCAGAGCTCATCCGTAAAAACTAAGGAGGTGAAAGCTTTGCAGAATTTAACCTGGCAATTACGGCAAATGAATTTTCTTTATTAATTATAATGCACTGCCTTAGGTGATATCTCTCTGGTATATACGTGACAGTCACAGGCAGTTCCGACATTGTTAAAAGTATGGTCTCCCAGAGTCCTGGCGTGTATGGGTGGGTGTGTACCACGGCTGATAACACAGCAAGTCTGAGAATATATATACTGTCTCTTACGATAATCTGCAGTACTGATGAGTGTGTCGTGAGAAGTCCCAAATAAATAAGGGGGTCTGTATATCCACGTGCGTTTATACATCGAATACAAGATCATGTGATTAAGAGGAAGTTAAATACATCAACAATACCCTGTTTGTAGATTCGCATCACAGCTGGGTGCCGAACCACTGCGAGGACTCACTTTAGGAGCCCGCGTAAGACCTGTTGGAGCGAGCTGGTACGCGAGGCCATGGCTCGTTAAGGGTATTTGACATATATAAATGAAAGACATATATCCATATATGTAGAAGGGGAAGTGGAAATAGCTGAGTGTTGTGTGTTTTTTATCTTTGGCAGTCCCCGAAGAAAAATCTTTTACAGTGTCCCTTGTATGTGCCAAGCGACTGGAGCTGCCCTGACGAAATCGCCATAAATATACTGGGCGATGAAACATGTTGGCACTACATAACGGTATGCATATTAAGCAACCTTTTTAATTGTTGATTTGGGTGCACGTCGAAGGAAGAATAAAGTTTGAACCTATTGTGGGTGCATCCTCTTCAACCTTTTACCTTCACTATTCAGTCGCTCTTGGTATGTGATTTCTTCACCACGTACCGTCTCATTTTTTGTTTATTTTTGGACACTTTCTTTGTTATTTCTTGGAGCGTGATGGCAACCAATGATGATAAGAGTGGGCAGAGCTGATGAGTACCAATCAGCAGGCTCAATTGGTGTTGCGCACGTGAGGTGCCATCGCGTCTCTTTCACATTTTTTTCTTATTTTTTCTATTATTTGTATTAGAAAAAAACACACCCGGTGTATTCTACGCGTGTCTATGCACTTTGAGGTTTGTCAAGGGGATTGCCAGAAGTAAAACTATTTTTAAACTGAAGGTGGCTAGCTTAGCTGGTGACTACCCCAAAAATTTTAAAAAACGGGGAGTATTATATACCTAAAGTAATAGGATTTGAACCGCAGCTAACAAGAAATTATCTTACCTTCGAAGCCCTAGGCCTTTGTTGATAGATATTGATTGAGAGGAGGGCGGCCTAGGTTCTTTTTCCCTCTGTAGCTCGTTATTGTGTATATCATTTTAGGGTTACCTTGGTTGGTCAAACATAATCCTGCCATACATTGGGTTGCTAGAACTATTCGTTTTAACAATTCGGAAGATACAGAGCAGGACAGTCTTGATTCATGTGCCTTTTCTACCGATTGTTTAGCCTCTCTTCTGCATGTAGCTACCACAGCAGAGCAGGATATTGCTTTACCAGTGCAGTACGAACAATATAGGGATGTGTTCAATGAACAGCAAGCAAATGTGTTACCCCCTCATAGGGATTATGACTGTCAAATCGATTTAGTGCCAGGGGCGGTGGTACCCTGTAGCAGAATATATGCTCTTACAGACTCAGAAAATGAGCATCTTAAAACATACCTAAAGCAGTACTTGGCAAATGGGTTTACAAGACCTTCGAAGTCCCTTGCAGCCTCTCCTATGTTTTTCATTTTGAAAGCTAACGGGGAAAAATGTGCATGTATCGATTTTAGAGCCCTCAATCATGTTACCATCAAGAATAGATATCCCTTACCCCTCATCCCTGTTCTGTTGGATCAGGTGAAAACAGCTCAAATATATACACGCCTGGATTTAAGAGGAGCCTATCATCTAGTTAGGGTGAGGAAAGGGGATGAGTGGAAAACCGCGTTCCGCACCCGTTTTGGGTTGTTTGAATACACAGTGATGCCCTTCGGGCTGTGCAATGCCCCCACGGCGTTTCAGTTTTTTTTTCATGAAGTGTTGAGGGAATATCTGGATATTTTTACTGTTGTCTATATTGACGATATTTTGATTTATTCGGACTCAGTGGACCAACATTACCAGCACGTATGTTTGATTCTGCAAGCTCTGCGGGACAATGGATTGTTCTGCAAGTTAAGTAAATGTGAATTCCATGTTCAGAGGGTGGAATTTTTAGGAGTTATCATAACCCCCCATGGATTGGAGATGTCGAAACGTAAAATAAGGATGCCTTCGCTACATGGGGGCACCATCTGATGGGGGCTAAACATGTAGTGACAGTATACACGGATCACCGTAACCTACAGTTTATGCGGTCAGCCCGTTTATTGTCCCCCCGACAAATGCGTTGGATGCTTTTTTTTCTTCTGAATTTCATTATATTGTTACTTACAGGCCAGGCGCCGAAAATAAAAAGGCGGATGCCCTTACTAGACAGGAAACAGGGAATGGGTCGGAGAAGAAACAAACCCTGTCAATATTGGCCCCAGAACAGGTCATAGGGGTGGTACATTCAGAACAGTTTTTACGTTCTGTGGCTAGGGCCAGTCAAATTCCTTTATGGAGAAAATGGCTCAAAGAACATCCTCAATGGAAAATGAGACAAGGTGTGCCAATCAGAAACAAACAAATCTTAATCCCCTCTAAAGTTCTACAAGAAAGGGTACTCCATTGGTGTCACACTATTCCCAGTGCTGGTCACAATGGCATCAACAAAACATTGGTCAGGATTCTAAGGTACTTTTGGTGGCCTGCAGTTAAAACCGATGTGACGCTTTTTGTGAGGAAATGCGAAACCTGTGCTAAAGCTAAAACCGATCACAGAAAAACCCAAGGGTTATTGCATCCGTTACCTACTCCGTCACCCCCGTGGAACACTATCTCCATAGACTTTATAGTGGGATTACCAAAGGATCAGGGGCACACTGTAATCATGGTGGTGATAGACAGTCTTACAAAAATGGGGCACTTCATAGCCTGCAAGAAGTTACCAACTTCAGGGCAGTTAACCATACTCCCTCTAAGTCACATCGTGCGTTTACATGGAATGCCCTCCACTATTGTAACCGATAGAGGGTCTCAACTCACGGCGCGTTTTTGGAAAAAGTGGTGTGAGGCTTTGAACATTGAATCGGCCACATCCACAAGTTTCCATCCGCAAACGGATGGACAGACTGAACGGCTAAATCAGACGTTGAAACAGTATCTGCGATGCTATGTACAATCAAACACTGATGAATGGGTGAATCTGTTGTGTGTGGCAGAAACAGCTTACAATAGTGCGACCCATCAGTCCACCAAGCATACCCCGTATTATAGCAACTACGGGTTTCATCCTAGATTTGTGCCCTTAGTTCATCCTGGGATGGAGCACCAGTTACCTGAAATAAGAAATCGAGTGAAACATATACAACATACGGTCAAAACAACGCAGTTGAATCTGCAGAAAGCAAAAACAAGGTACAAGAAATATGCGGATACCCGTTGTAGGGAAAGTCCTCTCTACAAGCCAGGAGACGTGGTCTGGTTGTCCACGAGGAACATCAGATTTCGCCGATATAGCGTCTTTAACCCACGCTATCTAGGGCCCTACAAGGTAGTAAAAAGTGTCAATCCTGTTTCAGTCCGTTTAGCCCTGCCAAAATCTATGCGTATTCACCCGGTGTTTCATGTCTCTTTGTTGAAACCATCTTATACACCGGTTAAGAAAGGACCCCCTCCAGTGATTGTGGATGGAGAACCTGAATACGAGGTGCATAAAATACTAGACTCCAAAATGAGGGGTTCCTCCTTATGGTATTTAATTTCCTGGAAAGGATACAGCGTGGAGGAAAATTCCTGGGAACCGGCGAGGCGTGTGCATGCTCCCAGATTGATACGCGACGGTTCTCTGATAAACCGCGTCTTCGTCGACCCCTGTAGGGAGGGGGGATGTATTGTCATGTTTCCGGTGGTTGCGTGCCTTCGCACGGGCGTGAAGCACACACGGGCTGATCGCCCGTACAAACTACATAACCCAGGAGCGCTCTTGCGATGGCGCGCGTGCGCTGGGTAATGACACGTTACCCAGCATTCTTAAGGAAGGGCGGGGGCAGCAATCATTGCTGCGAATTCAGGACATCGCGGAAGCGCTGCTGGGACTCACTAGAGAATCCGGAATCCGTGGACTTCAAATGAAGGGCGGTGTCACCTGGTAGGTAGGACAAGAAGGGAAGGAGCCAATACAGCGGGTGAATTCTACGTGGGTGGTTTATTAAAGCAGTAGTAGTTCAGTGAAACAGTTCATTTAGCTCTGATCCGGGACTGTTCCGTCTCTTGGCTCCCCTCCTTGTTCCCCCGACTTCAGCGTCCCTCTCTCTGGTAGTTCTCACGGGTGGCAGTAGATGCGGAAAGAAACAAAAGAGAACAGGGCTTTAGGCGGACGTTCTGCGCGTCTATTATATGATTGGGAAAGGGAGTGCGGGAAGTACAGAAATCACCATGGACCGCCACCAAGTGTGAGAGCATAACCGTTTTCCCCCAAGGCGAATTACCCCTAAGCGGTTAGGCTCAACCCCCTCCGTCTGGACAGCCCGTCGGCACTTCACCCGCTTCCCCCTTTGAATGAGAACAGCCCCCGGATTCTTTGGCGTACCTCTGGTAGCCACACTTCTCCTGAAGTGTGGCTGGGCGATGCGCGGTGTACTCGGCCTCCTGGCCCTTACTCTGTTGCTTCCGCGCTGATCCCGGGTTCAGTCCCGTCATCCTTGTCGGGTTCCCGTCGTCTCCGCTCCTCCGGCGTCTGCTTCCACTCTCCTTCGCTGGGTCCGGCTTTTCGCGCTGGCGTCTTCCGGGTCGTCTTTCTTCAACGACGTGAGGACACTGATAGGTCGACAAAGGCCGATGTCACAGGGGCGAACTCCGCCTCCCCCGAGTCCGTATCTTCGTTAAAGGGCCAGTCCCTAGTCTGCAATAAAGATAGAGAGTCACTGTCCCTGTTATCTTCCTGAGCCCCGTCGAACCTGTCACAGGCGGTAAGGGTGACATTGTCACCATCTGCAGCTGGAAAGGAAAGCTAAACATTTCGAACATTACGGGGGGGAGGCAACTACCGGCATGGGTATAAATGCTCAAACTTTGATCCGGATACTTCAGGCTTTCCCTGATGTGGAAGCAAGCGCGCAACGTTGCTTCTGCTAACTAAAGGCATTTATCAAACGCTAGGAGCAAGGCATGACCGTGTTCCTAGCTTAATGAGGTGGGACGCGCTACCTCCAACTGGGGCATGATTCAGTGACATTAAACCTAGATTACGAAATTCTGGGTTATGTGTATGGATGAAACTCATGTCAGATTCTCTGTGCTGCATAAACAGAGGAGTACGTAATAAATTCAAATAGGCTGTTGCAACTAACGAAGCGCTGGGCATGATGACAATGCCAGTTTTCATTTGTTCTAATTGTTATGAATCTGGCTACCAAAGATTGTATAAGCTCTTGTGCGCTTTCTCTCTTCTAGCAGGGGCTGTGGTGTGAAGTAGGTTCAACCCCCCTCTGTGATGCAAGTAAAAACATTCCTAGTGGTGGGTACAGTGTGTGCAGTAGCATGTGTGAGTGTGTGTGTATAAGTGATTACGGTTAGTGTGTGTTGACCACTCACCTGGACCATTTTGTCTCCTTATATTGCCTAGTAAAGACTGCTTACAGGAGGCATCGTCAGCACGAGCTTGGTTATGAAAACGCACATGTTATTTTCCTTTACAGGTAGTTATTGTTCACTTGTATAGTGTGGGTTATTGGTTTTGAACTACTAGACGTAGATTAGGATGGTAATTGTGTTTTATCTTGTTTTGTAGGTCTCCCTCCCTGCTGTCCCCATCCTTTCCTTCCCTCGCTTAATCATTCCTACCCTCTGCACTGTCATAGCATCAGAGGGTGGAGCGATTGAGAGGTGGACCCATTAGAGCAACGCACCGATCCCGGGAGTTTGGAATAAAGACTTGACAGGGGCATTGCCCGAGTGCCCGCATTACCAATCCAACGCTGCCCGTCTTCCATTGAGCGCCAAAAGGGATCCGGTGAGCTAGGCCTAGATTCCTGAAGGCAACGCAAAACCGAGTTGCAACCTTTCCCAGAATAAAAATACTGGACATTTGTTAATGTTTTAAGATTCTGCAGAAGCCCAGACATGATCCGTGAATAAGACACTATATAGACTTCGCTGTATTCATTTTACACATGGCTTTTCTGCCTTTTTTATTTATCAGCGAGGAATAGTTAATGCAATTGGAGAACGCAGAGAAATAGTAATACAGCTCTAAAATACATTTTTAAAGGAGTGGGGGGCAATTCTGGCTTTTAGTTATTTTCCTAAAGCATGGGCTATGGCAGTAAAAAAAATGGTCAGATGGCAACCCAAACTTCTGCAGCACTGAACCTGCCAGCGCAGACAAGGATTCTTCCAGATCAAGTGACGCCAGGGCTTTTAGGGGGTTTGAAATGGTTCCAATAGTAGGCTCTATATTCATGTCCCCCTGGAGGAGGCTAACACTTGATAGGAGGGCTGTCTTGCACACCACATTGGAGGTGGAGGGGGTCGGGGGTTAAGGGACATAGGGAAAGGACAAATAGATAATAACCAGTGTAGTGAGATGAGAAAATGGCTCATATCCTTTCAATGTGAGATTAGGAACTTTGGACTTGAGGATGAAGGCAGTGTGAGATTCTCATTGTGCTTGCCAGTGGATCATAAAGGTGTTCAGACAATATGCATATACATTCCTTGTTGTTGCAAATGGCCCTTTCTAGGGTGGTTTCCCTTGACATTTTGATTTTCTCTTTCCCAATTTTCCACTGATCTGGATGCTAGCCGTAGGACTTTGAGCGCCTGTGCGTTTGACACTGTCATTCAGTTTCAAAGCACTGTGCTCATCATATACATACTGGTGATTGTGATATGCGTATACATGATTGGCTGATTCAAGTTAGCTGTAAGTCCCTTGTCAAAGGGTAAGACGTATACCCAGGGCATGTATCTCAAATGCTCTTACGTAGGCCTGCAGCACTGGTTGTGCCCTTGGTGGACGTAGCTCACCGATTGTGCCACAGGTTTGTCCTAGTGGGGTCTGTGTGCACAGGTTAATGTTACTCGGCTTTGCATTTAAAAAGCTATGTGCCAAGGTTCTGCATGTCTTTTGCTATATCAGAATTCTCCCTGGTGGCAGGGTGTGGTTATGGGAAGAGGTAGTGCATGTGCGCATGTGCGTCTCATCCAAGAGTCGTGATTGGTACTGAGTGGTGTGTTTGGTATTACAGAGCCTGCTTCTCGCATTGGATTAACATGGGAGAATGGAGGGAAAGGCTATTGAGCAGTATTTGCTATGGGCAGAATGGAAGCAGTATAGTGTTTGGTATTAATGAGTTCGTAATAGCAAATCCTGTCCGGTAGTGCGAGTGGATCCGACATTATGTGTGTGAAATGTCAAGTTTGGGAAAGTGGGCATTTCAATGCTTGTGACTGTGCACCTGTCTCTAATTCACATCTGGGTGCTAGGGGACATCTACATCTGTGCATTCCTGATAGAAGGCGATCATCTAGTGGCTCAAGGGAAACTGCGGATCTCTGACTCTGAGGGGCCTCTCTGGTACAGTTAAGTGGGGGTGGAATTGGCACCTGCATTCCAAGGGGCAGGGTCTTGGCCCCAATAAAGATCGTGATCAAACCTCCTGAGGTAGGGTGGCAGACTGGGCAACATTTAGAGAGGGCCTATGCATTTCAAAGGTGCCCTTTTGAACTGATTAAATCTTCATAGTCCAATGTGGGTATAACTACTGGGACTCTGGCATCCGAAAGTAGAGACTCTTTCGGATTTGGGATGCTGGGACATTGACACGATGAATCATTTGGGCAGGAGGAACTGCAACGGGACTATCTGCAGAATTGTGGTAGCCTGGAGCTTGTCATACTCCAGGAAGAAGACTATCACTTGGTGGATTTTGCCTGGATGTTGCTGGCCTGCAGATAAGTTCCAACTGTCGTGGCCTCGGTCACAAATTACTATCCAAGGGCCGTTTGGCTGGCCTCCTGTCCACAACATCCCAGGGACACAAAGGATCTCACAGTTTACACAAGATTGTAAGGACTGCAGAGGGTGCGGCGGAAATGGGTGGTAGTGATCGTCAGTTGGGACAAGTACCATCCTGACGTACACCGCAATCTCACTGTGCAAGAGGAGTGTGCTCATAAAGATCTACAGCCATCTGAGGTGCCAAGATGTGAGGAGTACGAGGAGTGCAGGGGAAGCTTGCAGAGCCTGAGGGACCAGTGCTTGCAACCAGGGGACCTGTGCTAGCTTGCACTCCGGAGTGTGTGATGTTCGAGTGGTTTGGGGAATCTGAGCTGGGAGCTAAGACTGTCTTTGACCTTCAGATCGGGAGGATGACAATGCCTGATATCTCGGCCCCCGTCCGAGGTCGTTGGCTCCGTCTCCCTGGACCCAAGCCACAAGGTTCTTTGATGTGGAGAACATTGTGACGTGGCTGAGGGGTTTTGTCGTTCCTTGTGACAGCTGGCTGTCGTGAGCTATGGCAGCTTGCACCTCCACCTGAGGGGAAATCGTTCCCCAGACTTAGAAACACTCCAGCTTCCGGGGTCACAACCTTTTGTCTACAGTGGGGCTTTTGATCCTGCACTCATGCAGGGGCCGTCGGGTGCCTGTAGGTCTAATCCAGAGGGATGAAACTGTTTCTTCCCATCAGGTGGTTCCGACTGTCTGGTCATAGGGGCACAGCAGGGGCAACGTGTGTCGTTGGCTCTTGTAGTTGAGTGACTGAGGGGCTGGGTCACGAGGCGTAGTCAAAAACCTGTGACTGTTTGACCTTTCTGCTAAATGGGTAAGTTCTACAATTTCATATAACTGTAAAGTGTATATACAATGTGTATCTCGTTTTGATTCCAGCATGTATGTAATACAAAGAAAAGTGTTTTATACATACAGTGTGGAGTCTTTTTGTGGCATACGCAGCGTGTTGCAAGGGTGGGTTGTGCCAAAACTTTACATTTTGGCCCTGAGGATAAGCCTGACTTCTCAGTGCCAAGTAACCCAAGGGTGAGCATAGGTTATCAGATACATGTATCGTACTCATTCTATCTGGAATGGAGGATTCTGACCGACTTTGATGCGTCCCAGCCAGCCTGAAACCGCCAGGTCTAACCTTTGGTGATCGGTGGTGTGGATAGGACATGGGTTGGCACAAACTCTAGCAACACAGTGGTTCACTACGGCTCCAGATGTATGTCATTACATCGCATAGTAATACCACGCATGACATTACAACGCGGGTATTACTACGCAATGTCAATGACATCACATGCCATTACATCGCAAACTATTACCACGAATATGCCTTTACCACGCATGCCATTACAACGCAAAGGCATGCGTGGTAAAGCTATATTTGTGGTTAGTTTGCAAGGTAAGTGACTACCTTACCCTTACACAACCCTCCCCCGCCCCCAGTCCTCTCCCTACAATTACATTACACTACCCTACACGACCCCCCGACACTACTCTAAAACACAACACTACACACGCACAGTACAGCACTACCCTAATCCGTAACCCACTTCACTACACAAACTCTACAACATTACCCTAAACCCTAAAACACTACTACACTACCCTAAACCCTAAAATACTACACTACACAAACACTACCCTAAACCGTAAAACACTACACAAACACTACTACTCTATCCTAAACCCTAAAAAACTACACTATCCTTTACCCCTAAAATACTACACTACACAAACACTACTACACTACCCTAAACCCTAAAACACTACACTACCCTAAACCCTACAACACTACACTACACAAACACTACACTAGCCTAAACCCTAAAACACTACACTACGCAAACACTACTACTCTACCCTAAACCCTAAAAAAACTACACTAGTCTCAACCCTAAAACACTACACTACACAAACATTACTACACTACCCTAAACCCTAAAAAACGACACTATCCTTTACCCCTAAAATAGTACTCTACACACACACTACTACACTACCCTAAACCCTAAAACACTACACTACCCTAAACCCTACAACACTACACTACACAAACACTACACTAGCCTAAACCCTAAAACACTACACTACGCAAACACTACTACTCTACCCTAAACCCTAAAAAACTACACTAGCCTAAACCCTAAAACACTACACAAACACTACTACACTACCCTAAACCCTAAAAAACTACACTATCCTTTACCCCTAAAATACTACACTACACAAACACTACTACACTATCCTAAACCCTAAAACACTACACTACCCTAAACCCTACAACACTACACTACACAAACACTACACTACCCTAAACCCTAAAACACTACACTATGCAAACACTACTACTCTACCCTAAACCCTAAAAAACGACACTAGCCTAGACCCTAAAACACTACACTACACAAACACTACTACACTACCCTAAACCCTAAAACACTAAATCACTATACTACACAAACTCTACAACATTACCCTAATACACTACACTACACTACACTACAAAAAAACACACTAAAACGTAAAAAAAACCCACACAGAACACTACTTTTACACTACCCTAAACCCAAAAAAGTAACCACCAACCCAAGCGCAAACACCCTTACCTCTCTCCTCTCCAGCGTCGCCTGCTTCCTCCTTCCTGCTTGCTTCACGTCGTTGTGAGGAAACAGCCTGAGTTTCCTCACAACGACCTGGATAGCCGCCGCCACATTACATCGCATGCGTTGTAAAAGCGCATGCGATTTAATGGTATGCGTGGGTTTACCACGCGTTGTAACATCGCATGCGTTGTAACGCATGCGATGTAATAACAACGCGTGGTAAAACCTGCGTTGTAATGGCTGTTCCCCACGGCTCCAGTGTACAGTTCCTTTTTCTTGCCTCAAGTCTTTTTTTCCCCTGTGGTTTGGCATTCTAGTTTGGAAACCTTTCTGTGTTCACAACAGTCATGTCTAAGTCTGGAGAGCCAGCAGGAGTACTTTCTTTGAAGGGTGTTTGGGCAGGACTGGAAGGCCGGTAAGGTGACCAAGCTCAGGAGGCTCCTCACGGACCTCAAATTTCTTTTAAAGGCCGCTGGAGTAAAGGGGGAGCTGCAAAAGTCATGGAAGGCCTGGTTGGGGGCCAGGAGTGCCACTGGGGATTCAGAGAAGAGTATGGTTGTGAATAATGAGGGACAGGGTCTGCCTCTTGAGGCTTTCCAGAATCAGGAGCTGCAGGGAAGAGGTGTGGTGCCTCCCCTAGGCAGGCAGCAGTGTCACCTCTAAGTGTCCGTCTGCCAGGGAACTGGTGGGCCGGCAGCGTGAAAGAGGTCTTGAGGTGGAGCCTGGTAGATTCCAGTGGGAACATAGAAGGGCAAGGGCAGAGAGAAGTATATAGACCAGAGAGGGTTTTGGAGACAGGATAAATGGCGCTAAGGCAGATGAACGGACAGATGGAGTCAGAAGAACAAAGAACCAATGCTTAACGGTACAAACAGGTCAGGGGAATACCCAAAACCCCTGTATAAGGTGTGGGCAAAAGCCCATACCAGAACAATTATAAGCAAATCCTGTGCACACGTGACAATATAATTAAATTAGATCACAGAAAAGATAACAGGGTTCAAAGAACAATGGAAAGATGTTTTTTTTAATTCAAAACGTTGTCTTTCATCAGTACAAAGAGCGCCAGCCGACACGTGTTTCGTCAACAGTAAAACAACTGTGACTCTTCAGGGCTGGGAAACAATATGAAATTGGATCAACAAACCACAAAGCAAAAGGAGTGACAATAAGTGCAATAAAAAACATGGTTGTGATAAAGCGTGAAACAATTGAGTGAAAAAAACTCTATGTGAATATGAACAAATGCCAATGAAAAAGGGGTAACAACAAAAAGGACAACGGCAAGAGAAACTAAACTGAAAGAAAAGGTTCATATATGGAAAATAAATGGCAAAAGCATGAAAAAGAAACACATCTGGGAGAGAAAAATGTCTCACCAAGTGGTGTTGCCAAAATTGACATAATAAAGGCACGAAATGGTAGAAAAAATCTTGACATATTCAACACTGTATCCAGTAAAAGCAGTTTAGGAAAACAGTTATATTAGATAAAAAACATCCTCAATTACTCAAAAGGAAGATTCGAGAACAGATGAAAAATCGAAGCAACAACAATGAGGCAAAAGGGCAAAAAACGAGGTAAAGGTGCTGTACATAGCGGAGTGGGCAGAAAACCAGGTAAAGGTGCTGTACATGGCGGAGTGAAGAGTATACACAATAGTGCGATAAGATAAAAGGGCGCTAAAGCATGCAACTAACATGCGGTGCGTGGCACTGTGTAAAAGCGAAACAAACGACAAATCTGAGTCGATAAGTGAAATAAATAACAACTTAGCTTACGAAAAGCAAAACGGTAAAAATTCGGAGCATGCTGAGAGTATGGTATTTGGAAAACAAAACCGTAACGTAGTGCGGATGGGCAAAAGTTACAGAACTCACCCAGATGAGCAATGTCATACGAAAAAGATCGAAAGCCGTCGGGATCGGTTTTCTGCCCACTCCGCTATGTACAGCACCTTGTGAGTTGTTTCTTCAAATATCTGGCACTAGATATTGGGCACCCATTTGCAGTGGTGCATGCCCTCAGCCCTGCTGTAAGGAGCAGCGTTAGCAGTTGTCTCTGTGTCCTTGTTCCCTGCTAACGATCCTCTTGTTTGTTTTTCTCATCCCAGACATATTGCTATCCTAGTGGCTTATTATCTCAGAGTACTGCTTTTGAATAGCTCTGTAGGATATACTCCAGTATATATTTTAGGACCGTCTGTTGTGCTATAATGGGGAGATGTAGGCCTGAGGGGGCTCCCACCAAGGATGCTGTGAACACTGTGTCTATCATGGATGCCTTCTTACAATGAGTTGTAGGTGTTCTGGATAAGGAGATTGAGCTGACTACTTGCTGTCTTTCTTGATCTCCTGTGTGTCTCTTTATCATCATGCCCAGATCTACCCAAAGTAGCTTCTAATCTTGAGCTCTTGCTTATGGACCAGAACAAGGATGGAACCGTATGTTCATTTCCCCCACCTCATCAGGGCGTCATGCAGTTACTGGACACCCAGATAGCACCAGCAGCCCACGTAGTGGGCCCTGGAGTGGGGAAGGGAGCAAGAGCAAAGAGGAAATGTCCCTTGATTGGGAGCAATGGCAAGCGTTGGAAGAGCATTGGCTGGCATATTAGTCCATTAGATCCTACAGTCATGCCCAGTCCTGACTTGGTAACCTTGCTTGATGCTTTTAAGGCGTCCATGTTAGCAGTTTTGGATTCTAAACTGGACCCTAACAGCAATAGAAAAGGGCCTTAACAATCTGATCCCACTTTTCTGAGGTGATTCTGCAGTAATGCCTACCTTACCACCGAGCCCAACTGATTCATCCACCAGTGTGTATTGCATCGTGCAGGAGTTTGGCACAATGCGTAGTGTACCTCATACTTTATCTAAGTTGGTGCCATAGGGGGCAATCCAGCGCCCCTGTCACCACATGTGTCCCGCTCGCCCACTGACATCGACCTCAACATTGAACGTGACATTTCTATTGGCATCGAACTCCAAGGTGTCGGTTTCCTCACACCCCAAGCCTAACTCACGCCCAGGAGCTGCTGTAAGTGCGTCTAACACAATGATTAGAGGAGGGATATGCGGCATTCGCCCAGGAGCACTCAATAACTCTACCCAGAGACCATCTACTTTGCTTTTACCACCAGATTCAACCCCTTTCGTAGTGGTTCTACCAAATGTACCCTGACTTACCCTGGGTGTGAAGGAAGATTTTGACCAATTCAAGAACAAAGTTGTGTACTGGTTGAATTCTAATATTGCCATAGGCTTGCGGGTAGAAAGCCACATTATCATGTTGCATAGAACATCTTGGATGGGCAGAGCCAAGAAGAATGGAGATGGGGATTGTGTTACTATTAATTTTAACAGCCCCTATGTGGTGAACAGCAATCTAAGGATGACCTCCCAACTTAATCCTAGGGGCTTTAACTTGCTATGTGGCTGTGTCCTTGGGTTAGTTTTATAGTCCCCAGATCCACCCACTTTTTTCTGTTGAAAGAAATCAGGGGTGGCCTCTAGATTTGGGTTAGGGAAGTCAGCAAGAGGCAGTTCCAGGCATAGACACATCAAACAGGTTTGCACCACTAGGCCCACTAGAATGCTGTGATTGACTGAGTGTAGTTCCACCTGAGCCAAATATCCTCTCAACACAGTAATGGCTGTAACTTTATTTCTTGGAATATTACAGAGGTGGGGAGTAAGGTTGATGATCCATTATTATTTTGCCGCTTTTCCCTATTGAACGCCTCAGAAATTATTCCTTGACCTACCCTCAATTCTAGTGTCCCTGATTTGGGGCAATTCCAGGGCGAGGGTAGCACTCTCAAAGCTCCATCTCCTATAGCGGAGGGATGGCTAAGGGCACCCAATGAGTTATACTATGCAGCTGCCCTGTTCCAATGACCCATGCGCTGGTTCGCAAAGAAGAACCTATAGAATTCTACACCTGGGCAATTTCGTTATCGCGACCAGACCTGATTGAATAGCTATCAGGTACTAGTACTCAGCGCCAGAGGACGGAGGGTTGCACTCTACTACCGGCAGCTCGTAGTGCCTGGTCACATTATATTATGCCCAAATGCCGTCCCAAGCCATATGCCTCAGACATCCCCATCAAGATGCTCCCAGGATCACATATTCACCTAAAGCGACCGGAACTGGTTGATTGCCAGACGGCCAGGCTGACAACATGGGGAGACCTATTTGTGAACTCGGCCTTATGCGGCTTTGACACTTTGAGAAACGATTACGGGGTGGCTCCTGGTACATTCCTTCTATATGCAACACTGACACAACAGGCAACGCATGTCTGGGGGGACATAAGTGTGACACCACCGACTTCTGAAGTTCTACAGACATTACTGATGCATGGAGCAGGTAGGAAAGCCATCACGACCATATACAATTCTCTTAGGGCGGATACAGCCCCTTCATTGACCGCTCTGCGAGAATACTGGACAGAGGCGCTCTCCATAGAATCAAAGACAAGCAATGCAATGGAAACAATGTGTCGGGAATCCCAAAATAATCTCAATGAACGCCCGCTTGAAATACACGCAATTCAACTATTTACACCACACGTCTCTATCCCCACACAGGCTAGCGCAAATGTACCCGACAGCTGTGGATGCCTGCCCCAGGTGCCACGACTCAGGCGCTGACTTCATGCACATGGTCTGGACATGTTCCTACATCACGGCATACTGGGGAAATGTCTCTGACATATTAGCTGCGGCAACGGGAACCATACCTATTATGTATTACTAAGAGGAACGCAGGGCGCAAGAACCTCAACAAATTCATTGACTTGGCATTGGTACTGGCAAAACGGTCTTTGGCCATGGCCTGGAAGTCCCCGACTGGTCCAAACGTCAGACACTGGCGCCTTGCCCTGTGGCGCACCTTGGAGCCGAGCATGATATATCAACAGCACAACCCCCACGCCCTACGGCTCGGTCACAACCTGTGAACTGGCAGCAGTACATGACTACTATAGAAACAAGGCTCCGGGGCATGAATGAACTCAGACGATAGGGCACTAACACTGTCGTTATTTCTGACTAATATAACTAAGTCACCTTGAGCACCCAAGCTATGACACGTTCATGACCATGGACCGGGCCACACACACGCATACGGGCGCAACACTTCGAAATAATTGCTTGGCACCTACGGCCAGGCCTAAACGCATCCACATAATTTACAACATCGGGACAGCAATTGTTCCCATACTAATGCTTCTCACAGCAGGACCCTCTTGGACTGCACTTTGTATAGGCGGCATATCAAGCGAGTAGTTACACACAACATGTATTTCATATGCATATTAGCAAGGTGGTATTAAGTTTAATAGATTTTCTTTTTCTCTCTCTTTGTTTCTTTTATTCTTTTGCATCATGTTCCAAGTCAGCTTTGTACAATAACAGCTGCTGATAATCTCTGTAGTGTTTTAATGCTGTTCATGTTTGATGGTAATGTTAAATGGGATATTTGACCCCCCTTCCCCCACCCTGTGGGCACAAACAAAAATGCACATGGAAAAGCAGTGTCATTTGTTCTTTAATACGACGTATATACAGTTGCATGTTGTGCTGGATGTAAAGTGATTAAAGATTATTAAAAAAAAAAAGTTTGATGATCCACAATGGGTGGTTTGATGTGATCTGCCTGCAGGAGACGTGGGCCACTGAAAATAGTTATCTTCTGGAATGCTATAACACCTTTTTTGTGCCCTCCGACCCCTCTGTTGTGGAAAGAGCCAAGGGAGGTTTTGTTAGCTTTGTTTCTTTAGCGGTCCAAGGCAGTCTTGCCATGTTGCCCCCAGAAATTTTTACCTTACAGGCTTTGTTGTTATCTAGCAGGTCGAATAAGTTACTGCTCTTAAATTTTTATAATGAGGTAGCCTTCCTGCCTGAAGTATGCAATATCTCATGGTTGGGCTCTTTCCTGAGAAACGTGACCCGGAGTAAGCAGAGCTGTTCTAATGTTATGATTGCAGGAGACTTTAACATCCACCTATGTGGGGACCCTAGGCTTGAGGGGTCAAAGACATGGGATGTGCACACTATACCGGCCTACACATGGGACATGCCCATCAGGGTAGTACACTTAATGCCATCATGAATGAGTTTGATTTAACCTTAGTCATGAACAAGTTGCCCCCAGACAAGAAGGATGCTATCCGCACTTTCACCGGGAGAGGGTGTGAGTCATTTATTGATTTTATTTTTGTTTCCACACCTTTTTTCTCTTATATTGCAGATTTTACCACCAGGAGAGTGTGCACAGTGACCATAACCCGGTGTGTGTTTTGACTTGCTGGCCCAGGGTAGTACAACCGATCAAGGATGGAGTCAGGGGAGCCTTGATAGGTGTGGACGGAGGGAGGGGGGGGGGCGGGGGACTCAAGTGGGCACAGATTATCCCAGACCAAGGAGTTCGCTACCTGCTTAGACAGGTTGGCGAAACCAACAGATATCTTAGAGGCTTTTGGTAGTATATCAGGAGGTATAGCAAACCTATTAAAGGCCCCGGGAATGCGTTGTTTTCATTCAGGCCTGAGATGGTTTGACTCTGAGTGTTCAAGCGCCTCCAGGAAAAGTAAGGAAGCTCTGGGTACCATACCAAGGGGTCTCCTTGTAGTCAAGGAATATTGTGGACAATATAAGGCCGTTTTGACAAAACGTGAGTCTGCACTGAAAGAGGAAGACTGGTCAGATCTTATTGAGGCCAGTACCCTGAAGAATAGCTCAAAGTTTTGCAGCATTATAAATGATCCCTTTCTGGCAGCAGATAGCACCAATTTATTGGATGCCCATATCACCAAGGATGACTAAGTAAGGCATTTTGAGGAGATGTTTCAGACCAACCACACTTTTGAGGGATGCCCAGGCTATCAGTGAGGGTAAATCAGAGGTTGTGTTTACAGCAGAGGAAGTAAGAGCAGACATAGTGGGGCTGTTTAAAAACAAGGCCCTGGGCATGGCTATGACGCGCATGGAGCGAGACGTGCTTTGATAGGTCTCCGCTCCGGCGCATCCCGTAATCGGCTGAAATCCCGGCTGCCGGGCCCGTTTCTGGCTCCGGGCGAGTTACCCTGCTGCGGTGCTGTGCCAGTGCTGCCTGGAGCAACTGAGACCCAACAGATCGCTCCGTGAGGCAGAGATCTTCCGGCGATTCCTGGTGCCCTTCACTGCGGGCGCCATCTTGACTGGCGGCGGCGGCGGAGATTGCCTGGGAGGCAAGCCTGGTGGCCTGATCCTAGAGTGCTGGGGAGCCCTACCTCCAGCGGAGTGTTGTTGGAGGCTCCTGATGGTGCCGAGCACGGTTGATCCCTTGCGGGCAGCTTGGACCCTCTTCATCTTCAGCGCTGCCCAGCCCTGGTGTCACTTGGGGCCTTCAGATCACCTGGCGCACTTTTTCTCGGGAGGCCTGCTGCTGCACCAACGCAGACACAGGGTGAGTGGCGCCTACGCCTTCCTGAGCCTGGCCGGGCCTCTACTGTCCCTATCTTGCCGGATCTGGGCCCCAGTTACTCTTCCTGCTTTGGCTCCGTCTGCTGCCTGCACCTCCGACTGCTTCCTGAGCGTGCTGGACTGGGCCCTGTGGTTGGACCCTCTCCCGCGTGGCGCCCTTTAGATCCCTGCACCTGCTTCGCTGGCCTCTTCCTGCTTGTCCCCCTGGCCCACCTACTGCCTGGACTGGTTACGCCTGCCTGAGCCCGGCCGGGCCTCAGCTGTCCCCACCTGGCCGGATCTGGGCCCCTGATTCCCTGGTTCTCTCTCGCCTTGGCTCCGACTGCTGCCCGTGCCCCTGGCTGCTGCCTGAGCACGCCGGACTAGACCCTGTGGCTGGGCCCTCCCCTGTGAGACGCAGCTTGGATCCCAGCACCTACTTCGCCTACCCCTGCTTGCTAGCCCCCGATCACGTGCTGCCTGGACTGTTGCCTAAGTGGGTCGGGGTGCTGATGGCACTGGCGCTGGTTGTGACCTAGAGGGGGGTCGCCGCCCAGCTCCTGGGACCACTACAGACCTCTGCTCTACAGGGCCTCGCGGGAGTACCCCTCCTCTGCCTGGCTGACTGGCTGCCCACCCTCTCGCCCCTCTACTTGCTAGGGGCCGACACTAGTGCACTTCTCCTGCGCCGACGAGGGCGGCCCTCATCTAGCGGCCCGGGGCAGCTCGTTGGCGGCCGCGAGGGTGAGCCCGGGGGTCCCACTGCGTGGCCGCGGGAGCTTTGTGACCATTGGACTCCTGCCTTTGCCTCCACTCGACGCACCGGACCGGCGGTCCCCTGGTGCCTATGCTCTCCCCCTGGTACTAGTGCCCACACTATTAGATGACGCACTTGGGCAGACCCTGGTGAGTGGCCTCATACGAACTCAGCCTGCCCGGTGCCCTCTGTGAATGACTGGCCTGCCTGCCTCTCCTCCCTAGTCGTGGAGGCCGAGCCTGGCTTGCACTGTCCTGCTGGGGGCCCCCTTCCTCGTGGCCTCTGGTCGTCTGCCTCCCCGATGCCCCTCTCCACGTCTCTTCTGAGCTTGAGCTCCTGGCCCTTCTGCTACTCATTTCTTCTCCGGTGGGGTCCTGATCTTCCTCCCCTGGTGGACAAGCCTCCCAAGAACAGGAATAACAAAGATGCAGACTCTACGGCCCTCCGAGGAAACCCTGTCACCTCCTTGTGGTCCAAGGCGGCCCCAAACTCACAAGATGATTCCTCCTCTGCACCTGCAGGACTGACCGCTCAGGCGCCCCAGTCACCCAAGCCTTTATGTCCTCCTTTGTCCAGGAGATGAAAGATGAGTTTGGCGCTCTCCGACAGGACTTCAAGTCTGGGCTTCAGGCCATTTGTAAAGAAGTTACAGAAATAGGGGACAGGGTGCATGGCTTGGAACGTACAATGGACACCCGGACAGAAGATCTGGAGCACCTCTGGCGTAAGGTGTCTGAGCTGGAACACCAGAACATCTCCCTGCAGCTGAAGCACGAGGATTTGGAGAACCGAAGCCGGCGAAATAATCTCAGCATTAGAGGCGTCCCTCTGGGAACAGAGGGGGCAGACATCCTGCGGACCTCCTCCATGCTGTGCGGGAGGTTGAGGGGTCCTCCCCGCCCAAGCTTGATAGGGCGCATCGGGTGTCTAGCCCCCACGATCGCCCTGGCTTTGTCCCGGACATTATCACCAGAATCCACTTCTCCGCCGACAAGAAGGCCATCCTTCGCAAGGTGCAGGGGGTCAAGTCGATCTCCTACAATGGTTTGACCGTCCAAATCTTTCAGGACCTGGCCCCCTCCGCGCTCTGTGGACCTAAGGAGTTCAAGCCCGTCACAGACAAGCTCAGAGACCTTGGGATTAAATACCAATGGGGCCACCCGTTTGCCCTGATGTTCACCTGGGAGGTTCGACGGAGGGTCCAGCAACTTCTTCATCTTCTTACTGAGATCGGGGATGAGGATCCCCATTGCCCCCAGGGGCGGAGATCTGGTGGTCTTCATCCTGAATGGTCTACAGTCCCTCCCCCCAAATCTAGACGTCGACCAGTGGGTCTGGACTCCTCGCAGGCCAAGCAGGATGTCATCGGCCACATCCGATCCTTGAGCAACTCCCCAGTACTTCTGATCTAGGTGTTGGGACTTACGCCTCTTTTTTCCTGGTGACTCTGCCTCAATCCCTCACTTAGAGTCCTCCACGGCCCGGGCCCGGTGGTCCGGTTGACCCTTGCTTGTTCTACTGCTACACAGGATGCGGACGGCAGCGGTTCTCGCCCCCTTGTGTGCCTGCCGCCCCCCTCGTCGGAGTCCCATAGGAGAATGACACCTCCGGAATGGTCCACCCTCGGGATCCTGGACTGCTTCCAATTGACTCTGTACTCCTTTGGCCCGATTGGCCAGTTGATGGTTTTTCTTTTCCGTTTCCTTTCTTTCTCTTTTTTCCATCTCCTTTCCTCTCTCCCTCTCTCCTTTGCCTGCTTCTCTCTCTCCTCCCCCTGACCCCATGCATTTGCCCCACCGCTGCACGTCCATGGGGGTTTGGTTCTTCCCCGGTTCTACGGACTACACTACCAGGGGTGATCAAGGCTCGCATGGAGACTGGTGCAGCCTGGAGTGATTTGGTTCCCCGGGGAGTAGCGGCGGCACAAGCTCCTTTTCTCTCTATGCCATGACAGACACGGTCAAATTTCTTTCTCTCAATTTGAAGGGGCTGAACTCCCCCAATAAGCGCCACCAGATTTGGCGGAATTTGCTCCACCACGATCCTGATGTGGTCTTCTTCAGAAAACCCACGTCATGTTCCATCGCAGATACCCTATCCAACATTGGGCGTGCTCTCCTTCCAAGACTTGCGGTGTGGCCATTTTTTTTAAGGCAGGCTGGCGAGGTGCGTCCCTCAAATGTACAGCTGATGCGGAGGGGAGGTTTCTCATGGTTGATATGGATCGGGGACGAGGTTTTTATGCCTTCATTAATGTATATGCTCCCAACCAAAAACAAGACGCGTTCCTTCGTTTGCACTTGGGAGCCCTTCTCCACTCCCTTACTACCCCTATTGTCCTTGGCGGCGACTTTAACCTGGTCTGGGATCCTGCACTGCACAGGCTCACCATGTGAGCGGGGTGATGTCGGGGTGATGTCAGCCGCGTTGCGAGATGTCCTCACTGATTCGGGCCTTGTCGACGCTTGGAGACACCCACATCTGGATTCTTGCGATTATACCTTATTCTCTCACCTACATCGCTCTTATTCCCGTATCGACTAGTTTTTTCTATCACTCTCCCTCATTCGTCAGCTACGTGGGGCTGAAATCTCTGATATCTCGAGCTCAGACCACGCTCATGTCTTGCTTACGCTACAGCTGCTAGACGCCCGGCGTGCACCTCTGCCTCGCTGGCGGCTACCTCCCCAAGTGCTCCGAGACCCTGTTGATGTGGCGGAGGTTCGCAAAGAAATTGAGGCCTTCTTCCTCACCAACTCGCTCTCTGACACCCCGGCAGACACCCGGTGGGACGCCTTCAAAGCCACCATACGCAGAGTTATCACCTCCATTTACTTCGCCCCTTCCAGGGAGACCCACTTGGTCGAATCCAACCTCTCCAGGGACATTGAAGACCTGGAGTGCAAGGATCATACCCACCCATCCCTTAGCAATAAGAGACATCTGGCAGACCTCCGCAGCCAGATGCGTCTTCAACGGACTAACAAGGCAGAACGACTTCTACTAACTCTGAAACAAAAGTTCTATACAGGTGGCGATAAAGTCGGGGCGTGCCTCGCCCGGCGCCTCTGGGCCCAGACTGCTAGATCTCACATCACCAGACTTAAGAGACCAGACGGATCCTGGGCCATCTTGGACGCCAACAAGGACCATACGCTCGAGGACTTCTATAGGGACCTATATACTTCGGTTCCTTGTTCTTCGGAACGTGTCGCGGCCTTTCTCGATTCCTGCCCTTGGGACCCCATCGATCCCTACTTCGCGAAGTTGCTGGATGACTCGATCTCCCAAGATGAGATAGCCAAGGCATTGAAACAGCTCCCGGTGATCAAAACTCCGGGCCCTGATGGTCTACCGGTCACCTTCTATCGGGTCTTTTATCCACAACTGAAAGAACATTTACTTCACCTTTTTAATACCTTCACTGACCACTCGGGCCTCTCCCCCACAATGAACGAGGTGGAAATAGTTCTTATTCTTAAGCCGGGCAAGGACCTGACCCAGCCTGCTTCCTTCCGGCCCATTGTACTACTGAATACAGATGCAAACATTTACACGCAGATCTTAGCGAATCGGTTGGAGCCCCTCTTACCGGGCCTTATTGACCCTGATCAGGTTGGCTTTATCCGTCATCGCCAAGGGCCAGATAATATCCCCCGCATAGCTCACCTGGTAGAGAAAGCACGCATCAGGTACATCCCGGCTTGTCTGGTGTCCTTAGACGCCGAGAAGGCGTTCGATCGTGTAGATTAGGGCTTCCTTCGGAAAGTGCGCATGGGACCGGGGATGATCTCTAAATTGATGGCCCCCTATGCGCAGCCTGTCACTCGCATCAGATTCAACGGTTCTTTAACGAACTCTATTGCGGTACCAGGCAGGGGTGTCCCCTTTCTCCTCTCTTATTCGCCCTTGCGGTTGAACCCCTAGCTATTGCTATATGCTGTAGCCAAGATATCCGGGGCTTACGTATGGTGGGCACTGAGCATAAAGCCTCCCTCTTCGCTGATGATCTTTTACTATCCCTGTCCTCTTCGGAATTGTCCCTTCCAGCTGTGGCTACTCTTCTGGGGACCTTTGAGGCCGCCTTCGGCTACCGGATAAACCTTGCCAAATCCCACGCCCTTAATCTTACGCTTCCGGACCCGGTGGTTCAGGGACTACGGGACCTTCTCCCGGTCCAGTGGTCTGACGACTCGATCCGATATCTTGGTCTGGACCTCACTCCTAAGCTGGGGTCTTGGACTTCGGCCAATTGGCCCAGGTAATCTATTCGAAACGAGATGTGTCGCTGGGAGGGTCTTCCCTTGGCGTGGTTGGGGCGCCTCAACACCATTAAAATGTCTCTTCTTCCCAAAATACTTTACCTCTTTCAATCCCTTCCTACCCCTATACCGCGGACCAACATTCTGGCTCTTCAATGCGATTTTACTAGATTAATCTGGGGGAAATCGCGACTGCGCTTCTCTCACAAAATTCTCATGCTCCCTAGGTCCCAGGGGTCTGGCTTGCCCTAACCTGCTGGAATACTACTGGGCCTGCCACCTTTGGTTCCTCTCTGAATGGATTGTCCCTGAAAGTGAGAAACACTGGTTCCATATGGATCGGGCGGTGGCCTGCCGGCCCTTGTGGGACCTTGGCTGGATCCCGTGCGGGGCCCGTCCCCGAAGCGCCTACATAGCCACCCCATCGAGAATGGTGCTGGAAAACTGGGACGGGGTGGCCGTCTCCGGGGGCCTGACGACGTTCCCCTCTCCGAATACGCCTCTAATGCGCAACCCTTTATTTCCTCCTGCCTTATCGCCTACTACCTTCGCCGCTTGGATGGTGGAGGGGCGTCGCGTCATCCAAGATTTTTTTCAGGGTCTGACCCTCCGCACCTTCGAGCAGTGTAAACAGGCCTTTCGCCTTTCGGATACCGTGAGCTTGCAGTATTATCAGTTGCGCCATTGGCTTAGCTCGCCGGACTATGTCCGGCAGGCAACCCGTCAGCTTACCCCATTTGAGTCTTTGGTCCGCAGAGTTGATGGTTCATGGGGACTGATCTCTAGAACTTACTCTGTTCTGCAACACTCTCAGCAGCTTTCTCCCCACGGCTATCAGACTTGGCCACTAAGGTCGCTCCGGAAGCATGGACTCGCCTGTGGAGGGACATCCCCAAGGTGTATCATAGTATTCCCCAACGCAAATCAGCTTACAAGTTGATGACACGATGGTACTATACCCCCTCTCACTTGCATCGGATGGTCCCCAATTGTCCTTCGCTGTGCTGGTGATGCCAGAATGCCGAGGGGGACTTCCTGCACATCTGGTGGTCCTGCTCGGGCCTTACACTGTTTTGGAAGGAAGTCCTCAGCCATATTAAAAACATGTTGGGGTTCCCGATCCCCTCTGACCCATCCTTAGTGCTCCTGAGCATTAAACCAGGCGCGCTTAAAGCTATGACCGTAGCCGCGTAGCACCTGATCCTCCATTTACTGGGGGCAGATAGGCAGTCCATTGCAGCTGCCTGGAAAAAGCATCACCCCCCTTCCATAGCGACCTGGTTCCTGCGACTGTGGGATGTCTTGGCCCTAGAACTTCTCACATCGCATCTTAACCACACCGACACCCAATTTGACCGTGTCTGGCAACCACTTATTCGACATTTTACTAAAACTGAGCACTCCCGCCTCATGCCCCCCAGGCTACGCACCCTGCAACTCTTTGAGGATTCCCTGGTGCCTATCTCTCGGGGTCGGGCCCCGGACTCTCCGAGCAGCCCTACCTCCGCCTCATGGGGGGACCTGCCCCACCCCTGACTCCTCGGACTTATGTCCTGACCCCCGGACCCTCATGGCGCACCTAGCTTTGACCCAACCCCCCTACTTCTCTTGCCCCCCTCCCCCAGTTCAGGGTTTGCCACTCCTCCCTGTTGACTTTCTTCTCTCCTTCCTCAGTTATTCCTTCTTTATTCTCTTCATTCTTTGTCTCCTCCTTGGGGATGGTGTTGGTTTGGGATTCTTCTTTTCTTCTGTAAAACATAACTTGTTTTTTGTTGCTGCACAGTGATGTGGTTATTCACCGGGTTGGGGTAACGCTTGGGACATAGAAGTCTTAGCCTAATGGTTTCTACTGCATGCCCAGTCAAATAGCGATGTGTACTTTCCAGTTACCGGAAAGTTTAGGCCCTTTACAGGCAGCCTTCTCTTGGCCTGTCTCATAGGCCCTTAATGAACTCTGGCCCTTTTGTCTTCTTACTTGTATCCCGGGAAGATTTTGCCCCACGTTGTCCCACCAGGTTTATGGTACGGGGGGTATTTGGTCTCTTCCTCTTTCTATTGGCTGGGTAACACCTTGTCTTCCTGGTAATCTCCCCACCCTACTTTGTACTGCTCACTACTTGTTGATCATTGCAGCAACGTATAAATATGATGTGCTCGATTTTAATAAAATAGATTGAACACAAAAACAAGGCCCCAGGCCTCCCAGACCTCTACATTTCGAATCTGGACATTTGGGTACCCACCCTTACCTCGATTATCAATGCTAGCGGTCACAACAGTTCGCCCCGAGCACCTGAGTGTTATCCACTATTGTCCTTGTTTTTAAAAAGAGAGATCGAGATAGCACCCATGCTATAGGCCTATATCCCTCTTAGATTCTGTGGTAAAGGTGATGGGACGTATGTTACTAGACAGGCTATTGAGCTGGGTAGATGATAGTAACATCTCGGCAGAGGTCCAATATGGTTTTCATCCCGTATTCTCAATGGTGGACCAGAGATTAAATCATGATATGGTCCTCAATAAGTACACCATCGCCCGTACTGGTACCATCTGCCTACCTATTATGGATCTGTCCTCGGCATCTGACCACATTAACAGACCCAAGCTTTGGCAGATGATACTTTCTATTGGTATCGATAAAGACATTGTCCTGCTCTTAAGGGATCTCCACAGAGACACCAAAGCGGTAGTTCGCTATTCCACAGATCTCAGAGTCATACGCCAGTTTTCAATCCAGAGAGGGGTCAGTCAAGGGTGTATTCTGGCCCCCTTTCTTTTTAATCTGTACATCAGTAATCTGGCGCAGGTCCTTTTGAAGTCAAAACAGACTGACCCCAGGTGGGTCAGCGAAGCTTGCCTGTCCTACTGTAGGATTACGATGCTGTCTACATGGCTAGGACAGCGAGGGGTTTACAATCTTTGTTGAACTCTTTTGTTCACTTTATGTAGGCCCTGGATTTGTTGGTCAATGACAGTAAATCTTTGTAATGCAAGAGGGCCTCCGCCCAGTTAAACCCTATAGATTCATGGTAGGAGTCATGCTGGTACCTAAGACTGACGTTTTTCCCTACCTGGGGGTAGTGTTTGTGGCCTTGAATTGGCGTCCTGATAAGCCGAAAGAAAGGGGACATCGCAAAGGCTATTGCCGCTGTTATTAATTTTGCCTCTAAATTAGGTAGTAGACCCATCTGGCCCTTTTGCAGATTTACAAGGCCAAATGTATTTCCAAGGTGATTTATGGTAGTGAGATCTGGGGCTATATTGAGCATGACGTATTGCAAACCGTTGAAAATACCTTCCTGAGATGGATACTTTGCTTACCGCAGGGCACTTCCTTCTTTGTAGTTTAATGGAGAATTAGGGATGGCTTTTCTTTCACATGTGTTGGTTTATTGTCTTTTATCGCTGTGGATGAAAATCTGGCTCAGGAAAGGAATTGCCCTAAGTAAGGAAATCTTAATGGATTGTCTTTCCCTTGACCGTTCTAACCGCATCCCCTGGCTTAAGTATGTCAGTGATAGATTTACCAGTATGGGAAGGGCAGATTTATTTGACAACTCAGAGAAAATTTGCAGGAGGGATCTGTACTGGGTGAAGTAGAACTTTCTTAAAAAGTGTATGCGGGTCAGAGAAGAAGTGGAGTTGAGGAAGCCTAGTGTCATTGGGCATTCTATACTGAAAACTGTGCCATTAACCAAGCCCTATCTTTTATGGTTTTAAAGCACCCATGATTGTTTTTTATTGACCAGATTTCGATTGGACCTCTTCCATTATCTCCTGGCCCACCCTTGTGGGACACACAAACGGCAGAGTCTTTTACTCAGTGGCTGCGACTGGAAGTCTCAACAGGATATGATGCATTTTCTAATGTTTTGTAGTTTTTATGAGTTACCAAGAAAGTCCTTTATCATCCCCATTCTTAAAAAAGCTAATTGTAGGCAGGTTAGACCTGCTTTTCTTTTTTTACAATTGCTTTCAAGTAACTCAGTATTATATGTTCTTAGTTTTTTAAGGGCTGCAGTTAGGCTCAGGTCCAGCTGTGATTAACCCTTTTAAGGGTAAACCCTGGATACTGTGGCGAGATGAGATTTTTTTTATCTATGAATTAACTTGTTTTTGACATAGTCCTTGTTATTAATTCTGCCTTTTATGGGGCTGTGATGGGTGTTTTTTACTTATGAACTAATTTGTTTCTGACATAATCCTTGCAATTAACCTTGTATTTATGGGGCCATGATGGATGTATTGTACTGTTCTTATTTGTCTCTGTGATGCACTTAAGGGTATTTTTAATTGTGATTTTTGGACTTTTATGGTTTTCTTTGTTAACACCGAATAATGTTGTTGATGATGAAGTGCATATACACTGTGTATTTTGTTCTGAATTCAGTGTGTGTGTAATACAAAGACAAGGGTTTTATACAAACGGCGTGGAGTCTTTTTGTGGCGTACAAAGTGTGTTGCGAGGTTGGGGCTGTGCCAGTACTTTACACTTGGGCCCTGATGATAAGCCTGACTGCTTGGTGCCAAGCTACTCAAGGGTGAGCACAAGTTATCAGACACGTTTATCATACTCATCCTCTCAGGAACAGTGGAGTCTGACTGACTTTGATGCGTCCCAGCCAGCCCAAAATCGCTGGGTCTAACACTTGACCTCTCAGAAGAGTGTACAGAGCGATAGTTCCACATGTGCCAGTTTTAATCATGATTTTGTAGGTAAATGTGTGAAGGAGGTATGCAGCTAATGAAATATTGACTGCAGGAAATTAAAGTGCTGTGTTTAGAGGTGAGTAGAGAGTGAATGTGTACAGTTTGGTGGATATGAGCGGGTACATTGAAGGGGAAGTGAATCAAGTATATAGAAGAACAAAGTAATAAGATAGTCATAAAGATGGAGATAATGTGGGAGGTGGAGGATATCAGAATGGAGGAAATTAGTGTAAGTGTCTAAGAGTACTATGGTGTGAAGGGGTAAATGACATTGTTTGCTATATTCAAAGACTACTACCCCTTCCAGACATTACTAATGACCAAATCACAATGTCATATTTTCAGAATCGAAACATTTTCAATGTAATTATTCATAACAAAATCTTTGTTGTTACTCATTTATGAATAGGACACTTTACTCCGCATGTGTTTACAACGCATACCATTACCCCGCATTTTTAACTCCGCAAAATCTTTTTACAACGCAATCCATTACAATGCATTCCCCATTACAACGCAATTTACTATTCTAATTCCACCAGGGCGTTGCTTTGGGAAATGCGTTGTAATAGTTTGCGGTGTAAAGCCCTGCGTTGTAAAAGATTTTGCAGAGTAAAAAATGCGGTATAATGGCGTGCGTTGTAACACATTTGCCGTAAAAAGTGTTTCCCCTAATTTATCTGATACTGCCAACAAGCAGTGGTTAAGCCAATCGGTCAGGCTTGTTTTAGGTGTATGTTGTTGTGTGATCTGGATGAAGTTACAGAAATCCTGCAGCCACGCATCCAAATACTGGTCAAGGAGCATGCTTTGTGACACACAGGATTTCACTTACTATATGTTGTATCACACTGTGGCTCGGTGGAGAAGCAGACCAGGACACAAAGTTAATTTTAACACTAGAGGGTTTATCCTGAACAGCTCAAAGCAGAGAATTGTGGGACTTGTAGTTGAGTTCCCACGTCTTCATTCTCTTGTGCTTGAAACAATGTGGAATCTTCCGCCTTCTTCCACCCTTATGGCTCTTGAAGGATGCTGTCCCCAGGGTATGGCAGACACATAAAAAAAAAATTAAGAGAAAGAAAAAGATCCTGTAAGGACAATGTCCTTTCTCTTAAGAATGGTCGCGAGGAGCGGGGGGTGGTGCTAGGACATATCACCCGATTCCACCACCAGTGAGTAGGCGCACACACGTCTTGGAAAGGTTTGCTTGGTTGGCAATAGCTTTCATCATGTAACTGCCCTCTGCCTTTCTAGATCACATGTTTGGTCTCACACAGGCTGATAGTAGGGGGCGCATTTGGACTGACACAAAACACATTGGCACCGCACACAAAATAGAGAGGTGCCCTAGCTTTGTCCTGCCTAGAAGTAGCAGGGAAGTCTATGTACATATGAGTGAACCACTGCACTACAATTTTGAAAAACGCCATGTGCACACAAACATTCACACCAATGCTTATTTTGTGCTGCTTTTTCTGGGTCATGGGAACAGAAATTAGTTTTTGGGACCAGCACTTATTTGTAATCATCACACTTAGAGAGGAAGAGAAAGAAAGATAGAGATTGTGAAGTGTGTAAGAGAAAGATAGGAAAACTGTGATAAAGGGAGTAAACAAGACTGAAAAAGATCCTGCAAGAGTCAGATAGAGTGCCTGGAAGTGCAGGGTGGTGGGAAAAAGAGGCAATCACGGCATTCTGCAGCACAGGAAGCAGGTTTCTAAGAAAATCTTTTCACATATTGTACGTTAAATGAACCAATGGAATTGACAAAAAAAGGAAATCTCATAGATGAGGCCTGAAGGACTTTAACAATCTCTTTTTTTTTTTTTAACATTCTTTTTATTGGCATTTATGATGATAAGCATACATACACCACATTCCGTGGAAATGAGTATATTACATGAGGAACAAATTAAATCATTTAGCAATGTAGAAAGCGCATATGTGTCTTGTTCTGTGTAGATGCGGTCTGTACTGTAGCAGTTCCTTGCCCGTAAAGAAAACTGGGGAGGAGGGCCAAACTGGGAAGTGCCATGAAGTTCTGCATGATGGGACCAAGGCTATGTCCTGAGTCCGCCCTTGACCATTCTACAGTATTGCTGCCACCCACCGAGGGGGGGATGAGTGTGTGCGCAAGCCGGTGTAAGGAGCCGTTGGGTGCGTCAGGGGAGCAGGGAGGGACCCATCTGGCTCAAGGGTGGTGTGGGGGGACAATGGGGGATATCCTCCACCGCGGGGACCTGCGTCGTATGAGGCGACACGGTGTCGGGGGTATGCTTGTCGGTGACAGGGGCGTCCGGGGCCTGAGACTGTCTGAATTGATGTAGTAGGAGCGCCTATTCTAGAGAGATTGGGGTTTTACGGGCACCCTTGGCCTCCTCCTCCCGTATTGCGTCCTCCTCGGCTGCGGCCCATTTAAGAACCGCTCCTACCCAAGCCGCGAACGGGGGACCAGTAGGGGACCGCCAGTGCATGGCTATACAGCGTTTGGCCAGTAGGTGGGCTAGGGACTGAAGGACTTTAACAATCTCTTATGGTGTATAATTATCCTGGTTTCTTCTTTAAATACCCATAGTAGTCATAATTGTGTACAGTGTCTAAATTCAAATGTTATTCATGTACCATTCGTGCAGAGGCAATTTGCACATTTACAGATATTAAAAGGATCCTTTTGTACCTGCAAGGGTAACAAGAATTATTATTATTATTATTTATAGAACTTATAATGCGCAACAGCTACCCGCAGTGGGTTTCCCGGCGCCAGGGATAGACTAGAGAAGAAAGAGAGAACACCGTTACCATGTCAACACCAATTAAAACAGCAGGAAGACAATTAAAAAAGCAAGGTCTTTAATTTTTTTCGGAAATCCAATAAGTTGGCTTCCAACTTAAGGGCAGTAGGCAATGTGTTCCAGAATTTGGGTCCTAGATAAGAGAAGGACCGCCCACCCATTCTGACAAGTTTAAATCTTGGAACAACAAAGTCGCCATTTGCCGAAGATCTTAACAGGCGGGTGGGTTTGTAGGCTTGAACAAGGCATTTTAGGTATTTAGGGGCCACGCCATTTTTAATCTTGAAAAGATAACACAGGGCTTTGAATTTTATGCGACTAGGGATTCTCAACCAATGCAGGTCACGGAGGGCCTGTGTCGCCGAGGATCTCCGTGGCAGATTACATAAAAGTCGGGCGGCTGAGTTTTGTACCACCTGGAGTTTATTTAAAGTAGAAACATCGGCGCCAAGGTAGAGAACATTGCCGTAATCAAGGCAAGATATAACTAACGCTTGTACGACAGTTCTCCGAGTGGAGTGGGGAAGCATCCACAGAATTTTCTGCAGCCATCTTAAGATGGCAAAGCAGGTGGAGGCAACTTTGGTAACTTGCTGTCTCATAGATAACTTGTCATCTATCAGAAAACCAAGATTGCGGACCACAGAGACCGGTTGTGGAAGGGGTCCCATATTACTTGGCCAGTGCTGAGGGCCCCATAACTCTTTGTTCTTACCCAAAATAACGACCTCCGTCTTGTCGCCATTCAACTTTAGGAGATGCATTTGCATCCATTCGGCGACGCGGGAAAGTCCATTTTTTAGAACAGAGTCACAGTTGCCTTCACTACTGGAAAGGGAAAAGACAATCTGTGTATCATCGGCATATGAAAAGATTGTCAGCCCAGCGTCCTCAGCGATGGTAGCCAGGGGTCGAACATAGATGTTGAATAGTAGGGGACTAAGTATAGACCCCTGGGGGACGCCATATGCCGATGAACGAATAGCTGAGGAGGCTTTCGCCGAAAAGACCTGAAAGGTGCGCTCACTCAAGAAAGAGGCAATCCAGGCGAGAATACTCTACAGATAGCAGAAATGTCTATCATTTGGATCAAAATAAATGTTTCCCCCTTGCCCTGCCTCCTAACTACGCCCTCTGGCCCTACCTCCTTGCCCACAGCTTATTTGGTGGTACTTGCATTCCCCTCCCACCCCATTTAAAGCACTGGTTATGACATATGAGAACCTCTTCAATATGTGAGTTCAGGGTGTGCACTGATGTTATTATATGAAAACTGCTTGCTTGCTTTTTCTTCACATGAGAACGGTCTGTTGTTCACATCCCTAGACGTGCACCGCGACCTTGGTCTGAACATTGTGTGCAGAAACAGTCAGGGCCAACAAACAATGTATGCTTTTAAATTCAGGTTAATCGGCCCACGCTGTAGCCATAACACGCACACACCTGCAAATATCTGAAACTCGAGCGCCTGTAATATTGTAGTTTGCATGCATGAGATACACATTCTGGAGAAGACCTTTTCCAGACACAGAGCAACGCTGATCCTGTGATGTGATTCACCTAAGCTGATATTTACGGTATGAGGTTCTCCATTCAAACCTAGAGACCTTCTATTAGTATAATAATACTAGCTTACTTGCGAAGGGAGGGTGGTTGTATTCCACTATCATTTGTAATATGATTTCTCCCTTCATTTTCTATGGTATTGTAACAATGCTGATGGTTTTATTATTAATCATTTGTCTGCTTATGTTAGCCAAAGTACTGCATCTTAGGACACGTAGTTTATAAAATAAACATTTTAAACTTTACTGTGTCTCTGAATACTCTTGTTGTGGACTGATATGAGAATAATAACGAACAGGTATTTCTAATTCCCACCATTCCTGAGAGTACTGTAAGTCGCTTGTTCTGGGTTGTCTAATCATTGGTAGCTTCAAGATGATACGGAGAACGAATGAGACACTGATGCTAGTCGGATAGGGGTTCTGGGTACTGAGGTGAGTTTTTGGTGCACCGCAATTCACTGAGGTCCTGGTTTCCTGCGCATAGTCCTGTGCATGAGCAGAATCCCTGCAACATGGCGCACCTAACGTTTGGTCTTATGATTTGAGAAGCCTTAGTAGTGCTTATATTAGTCCATGACACCCTCACTCTTGTTTCCGGATACCGGGACTGACGGTTTTGACCTACCTAATAGTTACTCTATAGGTTCAATCAAGCTTGTCAATTGAAAAAGGTTTTTCTATTTTGGACCCTTTTTGTGCTACTGTTATAATAGATTGTTTTTCTTCTCTGCGTCCTTATGGCTGCGGTCGCTATTGCGGCGCATAGCCGTGCACCGCTCCGGCGTCATTTGACGCAGTTCGGGGTACCTGACGATGGGATGGCTGTTATCTTTGTGGTGAGTGCCGATGTATCATATCCCTACGAGTTGTTTTACTCTTGGGTTATTATGCCGGCGGTGAATGCGGACGATAGTACGTTTCACTCCTATACTCCCACGTAGGTCCCAGCGAATTATACGCCATATAGGACTATAGGACGTAGGAGATTCCTATTTCAGCTTGGCAGCATCGTATTTGGTTTAATGGCGCCCTCCCCCACACGGTTACACCGGTTCGTTTGGGCCCTTTATCCATTCCAGGGGCCACTTGGCCGGTACTGGCCGGATTTACACCTCATCCTCGTTATTTAAATGCTACGGTGGATGAGTTACGTGTACTCCATACAGCCCTGATTACAGTACATCGGGCTTTAGTGCAATACGTTTCACGCAATGTGCAGGTAGGGGCACCTGTTGTTGCGGGGCAGTCAGCTGGCCCGGCCGGGATTGTTATTAGTCCTGTCATGGTTAATTTGGTAATGGGCAGGCGCCCCCAAAATAAGGACGATTTGCCTTATTGGCTTGCTGAGAAATTTGACCAGCTGGAAGCTGTATTTCCGCACTCTACTCCTGTGGAGAAACACAGGATACTCACCATTAGTTTGCAGAAAGACTTGGTCCCAGAAGTGGCCGATTGTGAGAACTGGGGTAAGGTTTTTGCAGAGGTCTACTCGAAGTGCTTCGGCACCCCATCTATGGCCATACTTCCTTCCGTGATCAAACGTGTTCAAGATCAACACGGTCCGGAGGCGGCGGTCGAGTTGAGAATGAGGCTTGTCGGTGTGTTCGACGTCGTTGCCACTCTCATCCTTTGTAACCTCAAGGGAGATGCGGTTCACTTTCAAGTGGCGAATGGTCTAGCCCTCGTAGATGACGTCGATAAACCCCGAGAGTTGCCTAAAATTATTGCGGAAGCGTATAGAACAATCGGCCGCAGTAGTTTAGGGATTAAGCCTACTATTCAAATTACAGATGTGCAACAGAAAACTAAGGGGGGTTCGTCTTTCAAAGACAAACGTCCAGCTTTTCCTAAACAGAATTGGAGAACTAAGAAACAAGGAAAGCAGCAACAGAAACAGGGGTCTCGTCTCGCGTCACCGATACAGGCGACTAATGAACGCACATATGATTTGCGCGATCGCACTAGAATTAGGTCAACTGATAGATTTCAGGTTACTGAGCAACGTTCTCCTCGTTCTTCACAGGAAACATCGGCCTCGCAGTCCGGTGGCGGAGAACGTGGCAAAGGTCGGGGTACCCAACAAGGACGTGAGCAACCCCGTCAGCCTGATGGTAAGGGCAAGCAGGACGAGTTTGCACGTCAACGTCCCCCGTTTCAGAAGAAGAAAGTTGCTGCACTAACAGCGAGGTATGCCACAGATAGTGAGAACGCAGCTTTGGAACCTGACATGGGCACTAGCGCTGCTCGACAGCGCAGCGGAGGTTACAGTAGTGCGGCAAGCACTGCGTCCATATCTGGAGGCGACAGCAACTGACACGTTCGTTACTGTAGAAACTGCGGATACTAGAGTGGCTCCCCCTGACAGACTATATGACATAGTCCTTTTAATAGAAGGTGACATACAACGTACTATAAAACGGATTTTTTGGGAAAATCTGACCTCTACATATGATATTCTATTAGCAGAGGTGGCCTGGCCCCCAGCTTTCATTGTGGCCGCTCCTAGAGGGGAGGAGGTAATCCTCCCTCTCTTCGCGCACACAATGCCAAGGGATCAGGCTCAGAACTTTGCTGAGGAATGGGCTCAGGTGCTTGCTCCGGCTTTGTACCGTACTCAGGTTGGGTGTGATAAATTGTTGCCAAACCACGAGATTCCTTTACGGTCTATGCCCCAGTCGCAACCCCAATATCCCGTGCGCCGCAAAGCTAGGTCTCACGTCGCAGAAATCCTTGAACAATTGGAATATCAAGGTGTTATTGAAACTTGTGTGTCACCCATGAATAATCCTCTATTCACTGTAACTAAGCCTGATGGGTCGTACCGCCTAGTTTGGATTACCAGCATTTGAACTCTCATTGTCGGACCTGTGCTGTACAGAATACCCACAGTTCTGCCCTTGTTGATAGTCTCGTGAGAAAAAGGTTTAAGACCACACTTGACATCTCCAGTGGCTTTTATAGCCATAACCTGTCCTCTATTAGTAGTAAATGGACAGTCTTTACTTCAGGCAGCAAACAAAAACAGTTTAAAAGATCAGCCATGGAATATAAAAACAGTCCAGGAGTCTTTGCCGCACGTGTTGTCTCTCTGTTGGAGAGCATAGACCCTGATGTGTACTCTTATGTTGATGATATTTATCTCACAGACGACGAATTATGGCCGCATCTGTGTCGCGTTGACTGCATCATTGTCATGTTTGCGGACTTCGGTTACAAATTCAACTTTGCAAAGTCGCACATTGCAGAGTACACAGTGTTGTTTTTGGGTTATGAACTCAACAACGAAGGCCGAGGATTAGCACCTCACTTTCTGGAGAAGTGCGCATGCTTGCGTACTCCGACAACACTGAAAAAACTACAGTCTTTGCTGGGCTTTCTAAATTTCGGGCGTACTTATATTCCTGATTATGCCCAGCGTATCAAGCCGCTATATGCCTTGGTACAACCTACTTTTTCGAGCTGGCCACCAAAGAATGCAGCTATCTTGCAATTTTTGCAGGCTGATCTTCTTGCTTCAAAGTACTTACTTACACGTGATAACCTCACTAACTTGGTGATAAGAATTGTCCCTGGTGCAGTGGGTTTCACGTACCTAACGTCCAATGAGGGCGACACAGTCCCCATTGCTTACAAATCACACCTGTACACTTTGGCTGAAATGCGCTTTTCCACGGTCGAAAAAGTTTTGACTGCGGTGCAGATGGCGATTCTTAAAGAGAGAGCACTGTCACGGGGGAAACGCATGTTGGTTGTCACACCGTATCCTGCTGTAGAGACAGTGACAAAAGCCAGTGTACCTAATTCTAAAGCTTTGCATCCACGTTGGATACAATGGGCCACTTCCTTGACATCACCGGATGTCAGCTACATCTTTGATGCCTCATTACAGACTCAGGAGTACTTGCAGTATGAATTCGTTCATCCAGCTTCTCTGTCTTTGCGCTCGCTTGAAGATTACCATTGTATTATTTACACAGATGGTTCGGCGCAACCGGCGACGGAATCAAGGCATGCTTATTCAGCCGCCTACGCAATTGTAGCTGGTGCTTTCGTGAATGGTGAATTCAAGTCTGATGTCGTGCATACGCAGTCATTGGGTGATTGTACCGCACAGTTGGCAGAGCTATGTGCTCTTGTGCTTGCACTAGCGTTTGCTGATCCACGAGTTACAACTCTTATAGTGAGTGACTCGTTTTACTGTGTTCAGTCTTTTAATGACAATTTATTCTTTTGGTCTCAAAATGAATATCATGATTCCAAGGGGAGCACAATTAAGCATAAGATGCTTTGGGTTAGAGTTGCAGAACTTAAGCAGAATCTGCCTCTCGTGAATGTAATTCACACTCTTGGGCACCAGCGAGTTGGTGTCCACGCTGTCGGAAACAGCTTAGCTGACGAAGCAGCGAAAACAGCAGTGGCAACATATCTAGTAGCAGCAGTTACAATATCCAAAAGTAAGATTGATGATGACATCTTGGCAGCTATTGCTGCAACAGAGAAGGGAAGTAATTACCCTAGAGGTTTCCCTTCTCGATACTCTTATAATTTAAGTCCTGATAAAGTTCCCTATGTGAGAATTAATGACGTTGGTGACAGATTGATTCCCAATGCGGACTGCAGACTTTCCTTGATAACAGTGGCTCACGAAGGTATGGCCTCTGCCCATGCCGGCGTTTCAGCGACTGTTACTCTCTTACAACAACGTTACTGGTGGTGCGGATTGTATAAACAGACTCGTGCTTTTGTTCTTAATTGTGACATTTGCCAGAAGATTAAACCTTCGACTGCTGCACACCCACCACAAACGCAGTTGTACATATCTAATAAACCACTTGGGTGTGTTTATTTAGATCACTGCAGTCCTTTCTCCTCAGATACTGCATATAAGTACATCTTAGTTGCAGTGGATTCGTGCACACGTTTTCTTTGGGTATGGCCACAAAGGAGTGCTGATGCTCGAACTGTCATCAGGGACTTGCGTGTCTTTGTGGGAATTTTCGCATGTGGAACCCTTCATTCTGACCAAGGTCCTGCGTTCGCCTCTAAGGCGTACAAAGAAGCCATGAGATCTTTGGGGGTCCAAGTCAAATTTTCATCTCCATACCGGCCTGAGGGCAATAGTGTTGGGGAACGAATGAACCGTGACTTAAAGCAATCCTTGACAGCTAGGGTTTTAGGCACTGGCAGGAGCTGGTTAGCCCATCTGTATAACGTACAACGTGCACTTAATAATCTCCCTAGAAGGTCTCTGGGTGGGCGGACCGCATACGAAATGCTCTTTGGCATAAAGATGTTTGTCCCGGACCTTGATGGTCTAGACATGGCGGCGTCAGCCGCTCCCTTTGACGTAGATGATCACTGTGCTGTATTACAGAATCTACAAGAGACCAGAGACAGTCTTGCAAAGGAACACTTGCCCTCCACAACTGATGCTGCGCTTCAGATTCTGGTAGTCGGCTGGCTACCTCGAGTTGGTGACCTGGTCCGTGAGAAAGTGGAGAACAAGAAGGAGTTCGGCCCCTCATATCGTGCACCAGTACCAGAGCTTGGCGTGCAGGGTACAAGAACAGTCATTTTACCTCCACTTCCTGGTCGCAAGGCTAACAGGTACATCTCCATTGACAATGTCAAACTACAGCGAGTGGCCAATTCTTCTTAGTATGACTCCAGCGGTCTCCTGTCCAGCGATGCTGAGAAATTCTGTTTTGACTCCGGCATCTACAACCAGGCCTGACATTGCCATTGAGATGCATACAGTTACTAATCCTTTGTTGCCTCCACCGGCTGGTGGTCGATCTGATGATACTGAGTATGCTTATCCCACAGACGTGTCATTGCCTGGTTTACATTCAACTGCAGTTGACCAGTCACGTTTTTCATTTGACACTAACTCCTAGACTTCCAATCCCCCATCGAATGTTTCTATTTTTGCTACTTGGTTTAAGAGACATTTTTTAATCCCCCCCTGAACTTACATTTGGCTGTTGCTCGTAAGTATTTCTTTGTTTATGTCCATTGGATTTGTGGTGGTATTTTTTCATCTTGTAAATGGACACAATCTCACCGAAAGATCTGCAATTAGACTAATTGATGGAACTTTGGCCCCCCATTCCTCATCGCACATCATGAAAAGGGACCAGACTTTTGTGAACATTACTGCCTGGCCTGTGTTGGATGGGATTGTGTGGGATGCTGTTAAAATTTCAAATTCATGGTCCCACAGAGGTAATTAATGTCCCCAATGTACTTTGTGTTTCTATGGGAGATGTTGTGAAACAAAACATCCGCTCTGATGATTGGGACGTCCAGGCCATAGAGGCACTGTTTTCTGATTTGAAATATTATGCTGCTTTTGATGCTGAAGATTTGTATTTAGACACAGCTAATTATGGGGAGCTATTTTGCTACCAACACTATGGCAATCATTTCCTACATAAAGCCAATACATTTCAATATGTTGTTAATTATACGCAATGGGAACATTGTCCGGCACCAATTGAAGGCAGCTCTAAAACTTTAGTGAACAAATTTACATATTTTACGGATTTCAGTGTATCTAACCCTGAAGCATTTTATTTTAAATTAGCTACGGAGCCAGCCTCTAAAGTTAGACTGACTTCGACAAAATTATTATATTCCAAATCCTTTATGGATGAGTTGACTATAAGGGGTTATGAACTGTGGAAAGATACTATTGATCTTAAATCACTTTGGGGTTCTAAAACATGGCAGATACAAGGAACAGAGGCTCTGCATCGGGCGTGCCTTATCCCTAACCACATGTTGTTTTTGAATTCTACCATTTTTCAAACCACCTGCTTTGGATTGGCTACCTCTAAAAAGATTAATTCCCCCTCTGTTCCTGATCTGGGTGCTTATCCACGTTGGAATAATCACACAGATCTGTCCCTTGATGCGTTGCAGTCATATATTACTAATACATCCTTCAACATTTCAGATTTAGATCGTGAAGGATGGTTGATATGGCAGAAGAGCTCAGATTCCTGTCAACATCGTTTTCCGGGTCTATACCCTGGATACACACAGGTTAGAGTGGACCCCCGCTTTGAATCTTCCCATTCGGTTACTATTTATTCTGTAGGGAAATTATGTCAGAACTGGCTGCAACATTCCACCTTGGCATCTGTTAAACTTCATTTATCAAAATTACATGACAAAATAGATTTGAATGATTTTGTTAAGGGTCCTGTGAGTGGCAGGTCCAAAAGGTGAGTGTATGCTATTTATAACGAAGTTTGGAAATTATCGCAAATTGAAGCTGCTTCCAGATTGAGAGCTATTGATCAAGCGAATTTGGAAAAAGTGCTAGCTGTCATCGATAATAGCATTAACACCCTCTCTTCCAGAATTTACACATTAGATAATATTGTTTCATCTGTTGTGGATATTGTACAGGATGATATGTCTGTTTTATATCATGGTCAAAATCAATTGCGTTCTATAATGCAGTTTGCATGGACTTTGCAAACATTGAAGGCTGGGAAAGGTCCCTGGGACTACATGAATACATCGTCTATATTCCTGCCGTTTAATCTGACTGCAAAACAACAGTTCATGTCCATGAAAGATGCAACATACTCGTTACTGCATATTGAAAAGTTGGAACCTTTGCCTTTCTCTGTGGCCGAATTGAACTCGGCTGGGTTTCTTATCCACGGGTTAATCACCTTGCCATTTCCTTTGTTTAAGTTCAGTTCATTTTTTATTTAAATATATTTTTATTGCAGGAATCAGTAAATCGTTACATAATCGACCAGCATTATATAACAAGCAAGATCAATGAGACACAACCCTCCGTCCCCCCGCCGTAAGTTTCTTACACAGCCATTCAGCCCACACCCCTGGGGTCGGGCGGCGAAATTCAATGGGGGCTCAGAAGGATGGCGAGGCTGGTCCGGATGATCCACTGTCCGTCATCTGCTTTTCCAAACAAGCCTATAAACCCAGAAAGAAAAACCCCACCCTCAAAAACGCTACGAACCAAAGGGAACCCACCCAACCCCGCCATCAGCGCACGGCAACAACCGCAACAGGATCTACTAAAGGACCCATGGGGAAAGCAACAGAGCTGAAAAGTGCAATCGTCTATCGGGACTTGGGGCGAGCTGCTTCCTCACTTTCAGAGTCGCTGGGGGCGCAATAATCCCTAAGGGCCTGCACTAACGTCTCCCACTCCAGCGCTGCCTCCTGTGCCTTCTCATTACGCTGCCTCCAAGCTAGCTGGTATCTTAGCGTGCTCTCCCCCGCCGCCCACTTCAAAAGTTCGCTGTGCCACCGGCTTCCTGTCGGACCAGCTCGTGCCTTCCAGTTCCTGGTCACCTCTCGTTTAGCAAGGAGCAGCCCTAAATCAATGAACTTGCTAGATATTTTGTTCTTGGGGGTATGAGGGAACCAGTGCAGGAGTCCCACCGCCGCGTCAAACGATAAGGATCTCCCCGTCGTCTCCTCCAGGGTCTTCCCCACTTCTACCCAATAGGATGACAATCCCGGGCAGGCCCACAGCATGTGGAGAAGGTCCGCCTCCTGGGCCGGGCACCTGGGGCATTCCGCCGAATTCGTAGCAAAATATCGCCTGATTTTCACCGGGGTCAGATATGCTCTATGGAGCACGTAGTAGTGGACCAATTGAAAGCGGGCGTGGCGTGTGCCCTTCCAGGCTCGCCGCACCAGCTGGGACCAGGTCGTCTCCGGGATCTCCTTGCCAATGTCCTCCTGCCAACGGTTTCTCAGAGTAGTGAGGGGAGCCAGCCCCTCATTGATCAGTCTGCCGTAAAGGCAAGTGACCGCCTTCACCGTGCCCGCAGACATCATCACGTATTGGCATACCGGGGATAAAGGAGGTTCCTCCTGCCCGCATTTCCAGTGCGCCTGGATCGCTCGGACAAGGGCCGAGTGCAGCAGAAAGTCGCCGCGGGGAATCCCGAAGCGATCAATGAGCTCCTGAAAGGGCAAGAGCGCCCCGTCCTCGTATAGGTCACCTATTAGCTGTAGGCCGGCGTCCTCCCAGTTCGCCAACCGTGACCAATCGCCACCATGGGGCAAAGCCGTTAGCATCCCCAGAGGTATTTCGGGCGCATACGGTGTTCTCAGGTGGCCCCGGGCGTGAGCTCGGTTCCAGCACAGGCGAACGGTCCGCTCCTCCATCGACAAGTCCTGCAAGGCCAACCATTGTCGCATCGCTATGAAGGAGAGAACATGCCTGGCCATACCCGTTCCCCTCCTGCCTTCTGGGCCCCGGAATTCCCGGGCGATCTCCTGGGTGAAGGTCTGGAGCTGCGCCGCTAAATAATACTTTTCGAAGTCCGGCACCGCAAGCCCACCCTCATCCTTCGGCCTCATCAGGGTCTTGAGGGCCACCCGCCGGCGGCCCGAGCCCCAGAGGAATCCGACTATCATTGATCGTAATAGTCGAAACGTGGCCGGTGGGACCCAGATCGGTAGTGTCCGGAAATAATATAACAACCGGGGAAGCGCCACCATTTTAAGCAAAGCAATCCGCCCTGCCACCGAGAGCGGTAGCGTGGCCCAGAAGTCCATACTGCCTCGAAGTGCTCGAGTGCCGCGGGCAATGTTCCCATCCAGGAGGTCAGAAGGTTCATGATAGACGTACACCCCCAGGTACTTAAAGCTGTCGGGTTCCCATCTAATCTCCCTACTTAGAGCAGGGGTAGGGGTGCCCCTGCGAACCGGGAAAAGACAGGTCTTAGTCCAATTCACTCGGAGGCCCGAGACCTCCCCAAACTCTGTGAGCGCCGTCGCAGCTCCATGTAAGGCAGCGAGCGGGTCCTCTAGGAAGAGCAGCAGGTCGTCTGCATACAGCGAAATGTAGTGCGGGCCCGAAGGAGTCCACAGGCCCGTGAATTTAAGTTCAGTTCATGTATGAAACATTATGCCCTAGGCAGATATGAACCATTGGGTACTGCTTTCCTGCATGAAGTTTGGTCACTCCCATTTACATACAGATGCATGAGAGAAGGTAAAGAGGTTTATTTAAAAGGTGAGGAATGCACTTCCACACCTGATCACTCAGTAGTCTGTAGATACATCCAATTGCATGGTGCATGCAACGTACAGGCACCAAATTTAGCTTGCGTTCTAAAGGGGATTCCTGTGCCCGCTGTTACGCCCACTTTTACATTGTTAGCTAACGGTAGTTATTAACTTTTGAATAATGAGACTTGCTGCGGGATGCTGGTGGGAATTCCCTACATTATGACTGTCTCACAACGAGTAGTCTGCTGTAAAAATGTCCTTTTCCCACCCCCGCATGGGAGACTGGATGTATCCATCTGGCCTTCCATCCCAACCTTGAAAGCAGAGTTCAACAAGATGAGCAGAATAAGGGCTCTATTGTCTCAAAAAGAAGTCACTCTGACTTCCTCCCGTGAAACATTCGTCCTTCACGTGGCTAATACCTGCACCTAGGTGCATGCGCTTTTAAATACTGATCTCCCCCTTCATTTCGGTGCGCTGATTCATACTATATTCAATGCCTCGTCAACAACTGGCTTGGTGCATTTTTTCAAAATTGTGGGCTCCGGCCTCGTGACCTCCCTCCAAACAATCTTTTGTGCGATACCGGCATTTTTTCATTCTATTTTGTCCAGCGTCTTCGGCGGGCTTCCGTTGATTCTCGCCCTCACGGCTGGTGTGCTCCTGTTGGTCTGATTGCTGCGCAATGGCTGCACGATTTGTATCACACAACAGCCTGCCCCGGCTGCTTCAACTGCGTAACCGGATGCTAGAATACTATGGAACTTTACCACTGGCCACTTTAAGCGTAGCCTATGGATTGTCCTTCCGGTTCTCCTACTTTACTTGCGTGCAACCTGTTTTTCATTGCCAAGATTGTCCTTTCGAATGGGCTCTGGATTTGTGCCTGTCAAACTCGGTGTCTCCTGCCCCGGATTATGATCGGCTGATGAGTCCCTTAGTGGCTCATGAGTTGGACTGTTCTGGTATCGGGATTATGGCCTGTGGAGTGGCACATGGAGTCCTAGGGAATTGGGACATCTATACGGCAGCGTATGACTTCTTGGCGAGAAGTTATCTTGAAGAACACGCAAGTTGTCCTCTGATTGTGCTAGAGGCTCCAATAATCGAGGAACATGTATGTTCATTTACTTTGTTGGACTGGAAGGTGGACTCTTTTACAGAAAATTATAATGACTTCCTCTTGGAGGCTGTTGCTACTTATTGTGCTTACACGTTGATGGATTAACTTGTAAATCGTCCATCTTCCATTATTCAAATTACACATTTATTGAGTTTGTTCCTTTTTTTGGCTCAACATTTAGGCTCTCCCGAGCCTTTGCGATATATTACGTATTTTTTCTTTTTCTCTCTTTCGTTTTCATTTTTTACGCTGGTTTTTCGAACTTTCACTGCCAATTATATGGATGAACAATACACGCACTTGGTTCTGTCTCTTTCGAACTTGAACTCTGCGTTCCTAATTTGTATCCCTATTTGTTCGTAGTCCAATCAAGGGCCGGTGTAGTGGAGGCAGAACTACAGGTACACACATTGCTATGTTAGCATAAGCGTCTTAGACATTAAAACGCCATCTTGCCACTTTTGCTGCTTTTGCACACAACACTGTAGATGTTATTATATGAAAACTGCTTGCTTGCTTTTTCTTCACATGAGAACGGTCTGTTGTTCACATCCCTAGACGTGCACCGTGACCTTGGTCTGAACATTGTGTGCAGAAACAGTCAGGGCCAACAAACAATGTATGCTTTTGAATTCAGGTTAATCGGCCCACGCTCTAGCTATAACACGCACACAGCTGCAAATATCTGAAACTCGAGCGCCTTTAATATTGCAGTTTGCATGCATGAGATACACATTCTGGAGAAGACCTTTTCCAGACACAGAGCAACGCTGATCCTGTGATGTGATTCACCTAAGCTGATATTTACGGTATGGGGTTCCCCATTCAAACCTAGAGACCTTCTATTAGTATAATAATATTAGCTTACAAGCGAAGGGAGGGTGGTTGTATTCCACTATCATTTGTAATATGATTTCTCCCTTCATTTTCCATGGTATTGTAACAATGCTGATGGTTTTATTATTAATCATTTGTCTGCTTATGTTAGCCAAAGTACTGCATCTTAGGACACGTAGTTTATAAAATAAACATTTTAAACTTTACTGTGTCTCTGAATACTCTTGTTGTGGACTGATATGAGAATAGTAACGAACAGGTATTTCTAATTCCCACCATTCCTGAGAGTTCTGTAAGTCGCTTGTTCTGGGTTGTCTAATCATTGGTAGCTTCGAGATGATACGGAGAACGAATGAGACACTGATGCTAGTAGGATAGGGGTTCTGGGTACTGAGGTGAGATTTTGCTACACCGCAATTCACTGAGGGCCTGGTTTCCTGCGCATAATTCTGTGCATGAGCAGAATCCCTGCAACAAGACGAGGGGTTGCTCATTTCCCTGGCCACGTCTTTAGTGGGTGCACTAGACCTGTGCACAGGGGAAGAAAGGTCCTGCCATGTTGGGTTTGATTGTAGTGGGCACTATGGGATTGTTTACAGTAAAACACACAGGAAGAGCTATAAAAGTGGATAGGGTCACCACTGGGAACTTTTACTCTACTTATGGAGTGTCAGGCGTTCCCCATCCACAGGCTGGCACTGGGCTTAAATGTGGCATCTCCAGTACCCAACTAAGATAACTTCTTGAGATGTGGGAGAACAGAAGAGGGCTGAACCTGCTGTTTGTTACCTGAGAAGAGCCCTGAAACCGGACCTGGGCTCCCTCTTTTACATAAGATAAAGAAGTGGTTCCAATTGTTCAGCCACAGCATTTTTCGCATGATTATAGATTTTCCGCATTTGCCTCATAATCCATCATCTACAGAGTTTAACAAAAGAAAATGTTGTTTCTAGCTCAAACGGTCCAAAGTTACTAAAAATGCAGCCACACTTCTTGTTGCGCAGTGTGTGGACCTTTGCAAATGTTGACTGACCTCCTTTCTGTTGCTTGATGCTATATTTGGATGTTAAACTAGTACTACTGAGGTGCAACCAATGCCCAGACAGTTTTAACAAGTGTAAAAATGTAAAAATAAAGTTTACTATAAAAATAAAATGCTGCATTAGAACCCGGAATTTGCCCTTTCTTGCTGCATAATTTACTCAACCCTCTCAAATAATCTGGCCCTCCTCTGCAGTATAATTGTAGTGGCCCTGGTCATAAGAGCTAAACCTCCTGATTGGGCTACGGGAATACAACACGCTTTAAGAGACCTTTCCCTACATTTCCATCTGACCACATCCAACTGGACCTACCATGGACCCTGCTACTAGCCTCTGCTGGAGTGAGTCTTGAACTCCACGTGCTGTCCCGTCCTGGACCCTTGGCTAGTGTCCTCCTAAAGGTTCCGGAAACCTGGGACCTAGTAACGTTTTGCCAACGTTTTGCTCTGAGAACCTGTGGGAGATCAGGGCCAAGCTGTCAAGCCGATCCGAAGAAGGTGCGTTGTCCTAGCACCATGAAAGTCCCAAGATCTATATAAACCCTTACAAGAGACACTGCCATCTTTCATTTTTTTTTTTTTAACCAAACTCTATTGCTTTTCAAAAGACATAGTTAAACTTCGGATTATGCTTGAGCTCCAAAGAAGCAAGACACTTCCATCTTTCATATGTAGTTTTGATCTTTCAGAGTATACTTCCCGTTTGCGCCTGGTTCTGATTGTGTTCCTCCATTCATTAACTCTGTATTTTTTTTTCTAGACTTGTTATTGAATTCTGAATTTTAGCCCTGGTGTGCTGCAGCTCTTTTGACTTCTTGTCTGCCTTTCTACCTTTTTTGACCCAGAATGCTTTGTAGATGTACTTCAGGATCAGATTTTTGACTCTTTCGGGACATCTTGTTGTTGGGCTGTGAACTGCTGTTTGCACTATAACTCCTTGAACTGGATTTAATGACAATAGGGTAAGCCATACAGAACTATGAGCAGCATGGGTGAGCACATCTATATTTTAACAATGCACTAGTAGGAGACATTTTCAAAGAGATGCAATGAATCTTGTGTGAATAGAAGAAAATGAATCCACTTTTAAAGTAATAGTAAATATATCAAAATCAACTAAAACAACTTCCTATGAACATCAAATATAGGCTGGAGGAAGCTTGCAGTCCTCAATTACACTCTAAAACTTTCTGGTTTTCTTTCGCACTGACCACACACCTTATAGTAAACTTCGTGCAATGGAGAAGAGCTTCCAAACCAGGCTGTCCCTCTGCATTTTTAACTAAGGACAACCTTATGCACCTTTTAAGAAGGGTGTGTTGAGGGATACAACTCTAAAAGGCATTCTTAAATAGGAATCAGTGCTGTCAAGCGAACTTCTGAAAAGGCCTTTGTTCCAAGGGTCATTGTACTATGCAGATTTTGGAGATGGACTGGCACCCTATACTAATGCTTTACTGTTCTAGGTATAAAGTGTCCTCTCAGCCATTGTACTTGGGAACAGTCTACTTCGGAGATAGTGTATTCTTGCATTCTTGATCTTATGTATTAACCATCTACTGATGATCACTATACAGATTGGCGCTCTGCCAAGTGGTCACTTACTGCACTGACCTAGCTATGTTCTGACAGAAAGTCTGTTGACAGGTATTATGCTAAGGCTCCAATGAGAAACACCATTCTGCTGCCCTGAGGCGTTCTCTTCTATCAGAACATGGAAGTAACTTTCTTGTACTAAGAGTCTCTGTTCCGGGTACTGTATTGTTGCACTGAGCAGGACTGCTCTGAGGGTTGCTGTGCTAAACATGGGATTAAAAAGACACACTATGTACAGACTGAATTATTGGTGATTTCAGCTTTGACTGATATAGCATGATTTCCATACCAGAGGAATAGCTACCATTGGTGCAGCAGGTACAGTGGCACCAGGGCCCATTGAACCCTGATTTTTTTTAATTGCTCTTTATTGTAAATGTACATGTGAGACATAATAAACAATGGCGTATCTTTTCAGGCGTTACAAGAACAGGGCATATGGGACACAAAAGCAGATCCAACAGTGTGGCTGGGGGCCACTGAACCTTTGTAATTTCTGTATTTTCCTACCCCAACAGCAGTGAAAGGTGCCATTTTTCTCGCTTGCCCCAGCGCATATGGCATTCTGCCTACCTTACTGTTCCATACAAAAAGATCATGTGTGTTGTAACCTCTTACTGCTATGATTAACAACAGAAATAATTTACCCAGATATCTGGCAAAATGTATTCCAGGTAAGTGCATGACCACCTTTTTATTAGGTAGAAAATGTGAACGACTTAAACTAAAATATGCTGTAGTAATTATTTGAAGACATTAGGCACTATCTACCAGATAAGAAAGAAACAAAGAATATATCCTTTGATTTTAGGTCTTGACTACAGACCGCTTTAGCTGTGTTTAGTCGAATGCCTATTATCTTCAAAACAATACACAGAGTGGCCTCTAGATAGACCTCTTGCTCATGGTTGGATGGCTTTATTCTCTATCTCAATTCTGTGTTCCATATATCCCTGTTCATCACACCTGGAACTACTGCTACTTTACGTTGCTTCTGCACACTTTATTATATATATTTACTTTACTGCTCCAAAATGGCCGCGGGCCTTGTTGAAATAGTACAGTAAAAATGTAAAAACAGCCACCGGTGTGCCAAGACGTATGCGCACACGCGAGCGTGCATGCGTCATAACACAAGTAAAGCATAAACACGCACACAAGTGCATTTTGGAACAAATTCTCCTAAAAGACAAACCATTTCAAGGTGCTGCTGTCTATCTGTGCTTGCACATGTATTATGACGCACCAGCGGCCATTTTGACATTTATTGACAAACCTGATAACAAATGTACCACCAACGATATGCTTCTCTGTAGATGTCAGTAGTACTGTAAGCTATTGTGCCGCGCTGCAACCATACAGCAGTGTTGCAAATACTGAATCAAGGTACCTGAGCATCCACTTGGGGATGCCATAGATTACCGTTGAAAACTCACACTTTCTCCACTCAAGCATTGACAATCCCAATTTAAGACTAGGTAATGACCAGACTCACAGGGACTAAGAGTACAGAAGAGATTAACACCAGCCGAGAGATGCTGCTAAAGGCACTTCCTGTACAAGGAAACCTAGAAATAGAGATGGGGACAGATCATTAACACAGCCTAATTTATGTATGTTGATACTTTGACTATACTCGCCTGTATGCTCCTCATGCTCTTCTAGAAGGTATCTATCAGCTACACCAGTAAAAGAAAAACAAGTCCACTTTTTTTCTTACTGAGCAAGTCATTGTTTATGCAGGATATTTTCTTATCACTGAAACTAACTTAACTGGCTATTAAATGGTTCAAGGTCCTCAAAATGAATCTGCAGGACTGTGGTCACCTCACCATAACTAAGGTTAGGTTTTCATTCAAAAATAGTTTCAAGTGTCGCAATGACGAGGCTGCAGACCTTCAGTTAGTTCACAATGTCCATAATGTTCTAATTTGTCAGAGTCCCATAAAATGAATACTGATCCAGAGGGAATGTTTATGTAGTAATTCAAAGTTAAAACATAAATTCTTAATTGGCACAGTCAACCAACAAAGGATCTGTCGCAGAGGGGGCAATCCACTTATCACACGGAAAAAGTGTATGCATTCACCAACTCACCCTGTGAATTTGAAGTGCAAACTTCAATTAAATAGGAAGCAAAACCTACAAGTCTTTTATCTTACCACAGTGAGTAGCAATCTAGTGTGACAAAGACTGAGTTTATGAAGCAAAATGGAATGAGTTCTTAGTGCAGAAACAAAGTCTGTACATACTGGAACACACCAAAGATCGTGAAGCGTTGCGTTTTTAAAGTCTCTATCTAATAGGAAAACACTAGAGCACATATTGAGGATTCATTTTTTTAATCTTTCGATTTTTACTGATTTTAAATGGTAAACTTAAGCATATTGATGATCCATAACATTCTCCTTCCATTCTGTCCACCTACACTGAACACGACTTCTTCCGACCTGCCTTATTTAATTCCTTCTGGAAGTCATAGTGCATTGTTTGTATCGACCTCATGCTTTATAATCCGCTCCATGCTCTCCGTATGCATGATAGCAACAAAGACCAAAGTTGGGAATGTCAAAATTGACTGTAAATCTGGTTAAGGTACTTACATTGTTTCTTACACCTGTAAGGCACCTCAATCTTCTGAAAATGCCACTGGCAACATTTAAGTTTTTTCCTTATGAGAAACAAGATGCATTCTAGAGACCTTCAGTAGTTCATAAAGCCTTGCCCTAAATAAGTCATGAAGCGAGAACCAGAATTTGAGCCAGAATAACAAGGATGTAATTCAGTGTTTAACAGCTAATAGGTATGAGCCCAATCTACGTACAGTAAGAGTAGTGCGGAACTAGACAGTAAAGAAAAGAGCCATTTTAGAAAAAAAGAAAGAATTCGCCTCTGAAAAAAGGCACAATACCGAACTTTAGCATAATATACCATAAGAGTTGAGGGAAAAGCCCTCCCACCAACCTGCAGAGAGACTACTTTCACCACACCCACTGTGAAAACAAGCAGCAGACTTCTTTTCAATTTGGTTATACAGTTTGCAGGCTGTGTTTAATAATACTCCAAGATAGTCATATACTGTAACCTTTTTGGGAGAAATGTGACCTAGAAATAAATTCAGTTAAATGGTTTGTGTGGATTCAGAGCTTTGCATTTTGTTTTGGTTATGCTAATGGTAAATATTCTTTTGGAGAAGTTGGCAAATTTATTGAACAACTGACAAAGACCAAGAATGGGTTTAGCTTTGAAGACACAGCATATTTGCCAAACAACATAATCTCACACTCACTGTCAAGCCTACATAATGATGATAAACGGTAAATAACTCTAGGCCAATCTGTATAAATTGTATATACAATACTGTTATTTCTTGTTTAGAATTTATAAACAAAATTGTTTCACTAGAACCACAGCAAAAGAGGGCAACATCTATGTGGTGACATAAAATCTCATGAAATAGCCTTTTAAGCAGTGTCCTGTTGTTTTAACTGTAACGTGATTATTATATGGAATCTGCGAGACAATAAGAACTGATTTGTCAAGTCATTTACAATGAAAAATATTCTGAAAATGAATGCTATCTTTTTACTGTAGTAATACACGTGACATTTTCCTCAAAAACATAACTCCTTTGTCTTCATTATATGTAGATGTTGCTCATTGTGTCTTTTTGATGCCATTAGTTTATATATTCATATTTCCTTTTTCATTTTAATGAAGATTGTCTATCATCTCGTAATTTATCAGGTTGTTTTGTTGGTTTCATCATTTGTTGTAGTGCCTGATTGATCATGGATTCTTAATGCTGAAATATTTTGATGCTGTTTCCCAGCTACTGTTTATGCATTGGATTGTTTTTGCTCCTCTATCCTTTGTGCAATCTCTAATCATTTTCACTTTTTATGCTGGTATCATAGATTTTAACTGCACCCATTACTCGTAGGTATGATATGTATACTTTCATTCAACCTCTATTCTTTAAATCATTGCAGGAGAGGTTTTTTTTCCGACCCTGCTTCTGCATTTTTTTATTTCACTATGATGTGATGTACAGTTTAGAACTGACCCCTCCTCTTTTTCCTATATTTAAAATGATTTCAAATTGCCTCTCATGGTTGTGGTTGCAACCAAAGTAACTACCACATCTTGGAAACACATTTGTTGCATTTATAATTATAATTGTGGTCAGCTTCCCGTGAGATAAGCAAAGATGCATAGTTTCATTGTCAATAATATGTGTCTAATACCATAGTTTGACCCTGTTTATTCTACCCATTCTTTGGCACATCTGGGATTATTTTCTCTGTGACTTTATCTAGGGTTGTTTTATTTCACTACCATGCCTTTGATTTGGAGGTTCCAGAGAAATTTGACCCCAACGCTGTGTTCCTTCTATTGCTATTCTTTTATTTCCTTTGTGCTTCATATTCTTTTATGATTATCAATGTTTTCAGTCCAATTGGTTATGGTTCTTAAGCTTAATTACAATCCGTTTCTCAATTATGACAATAGAGAGATTTTAGACAAATCTGACCTATTGTGGTTGCTCTGCATGATTTGTCTGTTATGCTTTTCCATTTTGTATCATTGTTGTCCTGTATGCTTTTTTAACACTCTAACTTTTTAACCCAAGTGGACCTACATTTTGTCATCTTTATTATATCTTTAGGGTAGAGGGGTCCCTAGTTCTATTATGAACCTTAGTCCTTGTTGGTTAATGTTTCTTGTTCTGTTTCCACCTCTCACTGTATTAGTGTTTGATGTATACAACAGTAAATTAGTTGTTTCAATTTAGGGTCATGTTTTGGATTTAATTATTTTGCAGTAGGAAATGTGGGATTCTTGTTAAAACTGCATGTGTTTAAATACTCGCTCCTTTAAATGTTAGTACGGTTATCCACATATTTAAGAAAGAATGCGCACACTAGCACATAGAGACTTTCACAAGTCATGTACTTTTGTATCTTAGATCCTCTATCTGCAGTTTCAAAAGTTTTATTTTATATCTTGCATATTTACAAGCTTCCACATATGAAAAATAATTTACCTTGCTGTGTTGTTTATTCATTATTATAATTATTCAGAGCCAGTAGTTTTTACTTTACAAAATTAAGTTTTGTTCCACGTGTCTCCAAATGATCTAGATTTGCTATAAGTTATTTAAGAATGAGTGCCCATCTTCTGTTTGATATCTTCATCAATATTCAGTACTCATCAATGATTTTGCAAACTAACATTTAGCCTTTTAGCTTCTGTTCTTGTTTACAGTATGATGTTACAAATATGTTTCCCACACTCCAATAGGTTTTTTATCTGTGTATGTTTGATGTCTTTCACCCACTTTCCATTGTGCTCTCTTAATTAAAAATTATTTTTTTTGTGCTTGATCTGTCAGTTAAACAAGGTAACTGTTTTCCCTCCTGTGCATGTGGTCCCTCGAACGAGTCTAGAACTTTTTGATAAATGCTGCATTTCACCAATTTTTGTTCAGTCTACTCTTACATGATTGAAGCAACTGGAGAACCATTCTCAAACCTGTGTCATGAGAAAAAAACTCAAGGGCCCAAGTGGGAGCAAGAATGCACACTCTCATCCTATGGGGATCATGGACTCTCTCAGACAGTGGAAATGAGCTTAATGACCATGAAATAATCTTAAATTGGCGGGAGGGTTTGAAAATCAAAAATCCATTCTCAAACTACTCTGCAGAGTTTAAAGTAGATTCTGGGGTGTAGAGGCATTGGGCACTTTCATTGATATAATTAATGATGTAAGCGATAATTTAATATATTGATTAATTCCATGAAGAAAGGGATGTTGTCACTTGTTTTATAATCTGTGACATCATATGTGAGATTTTGAGTGGCGCACTGGGAGAAGAAAGAGATGCATGGCAGCATGACCTTGCTACTGAGAGAGGAAATTCATAGCTGGAGTGGTGAGAGCACAACAAGCTGCAAAGAATGCAGATGTTTAAGATTAGATGGTGGCCATTAAAAAAAAAAAAAATGATTGCCATTTATAATCAACACCCGTGGGTGTAGACAGACATATGAAAGAGCCACATCCAACCAATGATCACAGTTTCAAAAGGATCAATATGAATTGCGACAGTGGTCAGCTACATAAGATACCATTTATGATTAACATGCAACCCATAACACTGTTGTTTCCATAACTGACCCTTCTATATAGATACAGGGTGAGTCATAAAATGAAATAAGGAAAGGATAACTGTGATGTCTGCTAAATGTCTAAAAGTATAACAGAAAGAAAAATGGGGGAAAGAAAGAAAACAAAGTAAAAAGCACAGGTTTACCCACTCAGGCAATTGATCGCTATCACTGGTTAGTACAGGTAAGGCCTAGTTACCAGTATGATTGTGGTGGTGGTGGGAGTGGGTTATTATCAGGCAGCTTCCATAGGGCCTGTGTGGGACCCCCGACAACTTGGGCCGAGCTCCTACAACAACCCAAGGGGTGAATGGTCTGGCCTTAATCTTTCCACATCCCAGTGAGCCTGGTAACCCCAGTGGAGGTGTCTCCCAATTCAATGTGCGTCATCGTCCCTAGATGGATCCCTCAGGGGGGAAGTCCCACTTTCCTCAGTCACTCCTGTTTGGTCCTCGGTGTCCTCCCCCAACTCTCCCTCCGGGGTTTCCATGCCTCTACCGCCCCCACCCAGATCCCTGCAGTTGGGCTCCTCCGTACCCCTCTAGCTTCCTCCTTGTTCTCGCCCTCTTCTCTGCTCTCACCCACTCAGATATATCCGCTCCCCAGGTTCCCACCCTCAGACTGGTGGCTGATTTCCAGGCCATTGCTATTTGTCTTTTGGCCAGATGGTGGCCATTTATTGATAACTGAAGTGTGCAGGTACAGGGCTAATGGAAGGGAGCATTATCAGAAACGTGGACAAAGTTCTATACAGTGGTCTGAAGAGATACCAATTCTTAACTGTAGTTCCAACTTGCAAAGAAATATTGTACTTTGATGCTGCAAATATATTATTAATATAGATTTAAATTAGGGAAAATCCAATTATTAATTTGACTGGTTACTGCCAGTCAATCAACCAGACCCAATTCCATGGTGTAATAGGCTGAAGGTGGCTCACAGACTTTTAGTTCTCTCTGAACCATTTTGCATAATATGTCCCATAGGTTTGGTGCCCTAGTGTCACGTTTCCATTTCACTTTATCATACAGAACTAATGTCAGATGCAGCCAATCTCATAATTTGATCACCCCTTAATAGAGACTAGAAGATGAATGGATCACATTGGGCAAGGTGCACAGAGGCTTAACATGTTGCAGGTGCAGACTGCAATCATTCAACAAATCTTTATTTGGATAAACAAATATATCTATAAAAGAGTAACACAGATAAAATCATACACAAACCTTAATTAAACATTAGTATTTAAAATATATGACTAAAATTCATTCAGAATGGTTTTACGACATAGACAGATTAAATATACAAAACAAATCACTCCAATAACTGTTAAGAGTATGATATCATTTGCTACTCATTTTCACATCTTAAAGCCTCCAGGTATAGGAGCGGTTTCCTTCTTTGGATGGCATAAGAAACATAGACAGAAACTCTATAGCATAAATTCACATTATGGAGGGTACAGCTAAAATTAAAAGCATCTTTATGATAAATAATCTTTTCTTTGAAAACACAAATGGCCACAATATATGTTTCCTCAGATCCCTATAAAAGTTACAAAACAGAATAAAGTGCATTGTGGACTGATTGGACTTGACATCACGCATCAGCGTTAGGTAACATTTGGGAACAAAAACCCATCGTGGGAAAAGCAACTAAAAAGTACAGTGTGCCTATTCGTAGTTAGATAGAATCTATGTTGGATATTCGGTACTAGGGTAACATAGCTCTGGCCACTTAATTGTATGGGACCTGAGAGATACATTAACACAGTTGGCTTAAAACACTCTACCTTCCCTGTTAGCCATCCTTTTCACAATCAGGATTGTTTTTAAATCTTTCTTACTGAATTATAGCACTCCAACCCTGGGACAGCTCCTCCGTTAAGGCGGAGGAGGGTCGCCCCACTGTTCTCAGAGCAGGAAAAATAAAATGATAATGTTGTTATTATCATTTTATTTTTTGTAGGTTTGGGGCTGGGTTAGGGCGGGGCTGGTGGCACAGGCAGAGGAGTGATTTGCACACTCCAAGTGTGCACGACTGTTTGTCCAGCCATCTTGGGCCTGCCAAACAGTCATGCACACGTTGCATGATCCCATCCAGGCTGCATTACATAGCCTGGTGAGGAACATGCCCAGGCTCCCATTCCCCGTCTGTGTACCGAAACCCCGGCGCTCAGACCAATCACTACACTGCATTGCAGCGTTGTGATGTGCTATGGGGAGGAAACCTGTTTGCTTCCTGGTTCCAGCCGTGGAGAGACGACGGGGTACTATGGAGAAGAGACAATGGAGGAAAGACACGGCGAGGAGGTACGTTTTTTTAAATATTTTGTACTACACCTGCCACCTCCACCTCGCTTCACCACTCTTGTTCCCTGCCAGCCGCTACTGCTCCAAACGGATCCTCAATGTTTAATTTCCCATTCACCTCCTTTAGCAGGCTGTTTACATAGGCCAGCCATGATATTCTTTCTCTATGTCCCAAAGTTAGACAGTCAGTCATCATCTCTTTACTGACTTTAGTGCCAGCTTTACTCCAAATATAAGGCCAAAGTGTGATGGGACCTGTCTGCAAGCCATCCTCTAAATAGGGTCCCACTAATTCCTTGTGAGCTATATAAGAGGAGGTTGAACAGGGCCCTGCTAATAGTCTACATAGGAAAATATTTTTCTGGGTCTGCAACAGTTTACAGTTCGTCAGGCTCCACAAAAAGGCTCCGTAATTGACACTAGTTATGCACTTCCCTTTGTATATGGTCAGCAGCACTCTAATGGGCTTGTTCCAAATTTTGAGTGTAAACCTAAAAAGGGCTTCAGAGGATCCAATAAATTTAAATTTTGCTGCTTCCACGTGTGTCCCCAATTGGCTAGTGCTAGAAAAATTCACACCTAGGTAAGTAAAACTTTCTGTTGCAGCAAGCGCTTCTCCCTTAATATAGTGGTTTTTTTTTAAAGTTTCCTTTTCTGCACGTCGTGGTGAAAGCTTTCTTTGAATTAATTTTCATGTCCTTATTCTCCATTTACGTAGAGAAATCATTGATCAAATTCAAATTCAAAATGTATTCGGTAACTGATAAATTTGACCATAATAGTTCATATACTTAAGTCAATACAATTTAAAATACCAGTTCCTATAAGCTTTGAAAACCATATAAAAACATTACAAGATGTAATTGCGATATTTAAAAAACATGTTTTAGAAATACAGTTACAGAGTCGATAATAAATTCATTTTCTAGCGACTGCAAGTAACGGAACGCTAATTGACATTGTCTCAGACCTCATCTTTTTAAAACTGGAATGATCCACATTTTTCTAGGATTAGAATAAAATTTACAAAAAAACATTACGTGCAGTGTTGATTGGGTCGAGACATCGTCACAGGGACATTCGCATAAAATTCTTGACCAGTCGTAAAGTGTAGGAAAACTCAAACTTCTGTGTATAATATTAAGTCTCAACCGGGTCAACAGAAATCTCTCATAGTCATTAGTTATCAGAGTGATACACATTTGTATAGCAGTCTGAGTATAAGTCATAGAATATGTTTGAACCGTGGACTTCTTAATTTCTATGGTGTTTCTAATTTCACACAAGTATTGTATACAGCTTGCTTTAAGGTTTCTCCTAGATACAGTATGCAAAGTATGTGGTTCTTTGTAGTATTCAGGGCAGCCTAAATTGGTAAAAAATGTTCTTACATATTTCAGCCATCTAATCCGCCTAACTCCTTCCAACGTCTGAGCATCTATTAATATGTGGCGGTTAAAGGCCGTCTCCTCTGAAGTCCACACTTTATGCCATAGGAGGATAGGTTGGATCTTAATTAAATCCTCCAAAAAGTACATACCCAATTCTTGGTGGCATATATAATTTGCCGTACTGTCTGGGACTCCCAAAACTGACCTGAGAAACTTATTTTCAGCCGTTTGCAATATATTTACATTTGCATACCCCCATATTCCTGCTCCATAAGTGGCAATGGCCACGCATTTAGCTCTATAAATCTGTAACATTTCGGATGGGCAGCGTCTGCCTATTTTTCTACTAAAATTTTGCAGAGCCCTCAGGGATTTAATAAATCGAAGTCTTCTAGACTTGATCGCCTGGGACCAAAGCCCTGAGTGGTCAAATAAAATTCCGAGATAGGAGAAGGTTGTAACGCACTCTATAGGCTTGGATTCTATATGGATCATTCTTGTCTTCCTTTTTAGCCCAGTCCCACAATACATTGCATAAGTTTTCGTGCAATTAATTGTGAGTCCCAGTCCTGACATATAATTTGCAAACGAGTTGACAACGCTCTGTAATGCATTCGGGGTGCGGGCCATAAGGACCGCGTCGTCCGCGTACACGAATGCAGGTATGGGCCGGGACGAGGCTGCTGGTAGATTCTTACAATCCTTAACCAAGACCATTTCTAAATTGTTAATATAGAGTGAGAAGAGAAACAGGGCTAAAATGCACCCTTGTCTTACTCCCCTCATCACATCAAAGTGTTTCGAACACGCACCCCCCTTCCATATCGAACCCTGCCCTGTGCCCGAGTATAACTGCCTTAAAAAAGTGATTGTTAAGCATCTACTCCCATCTCCACTAAAACCAACCAGAGCTTCTCGTGATTAACGCAGTCGAATGCCGCTGTTAAATCCACAAAGGTTAAATATAAATTTTCCCTCTTGGCCTTTGTGTATTTATCTATAAAGATGTGAAGATTTAGGCCCTGTTCGATAGTGCCCAAACCTTTCCGGAAGCCATATTGAAGATCGCTTAAAATTGACTTCTTTTCTGCCCATAGCTGTAATCTATCAAGGAGGACTCTTCCCACTATCTTGACTGTAGAGTCCAACAAAGATATAGGGCGGTAACAGGCTGGGTTTTCCCTATCGCCCTTTTTAAATATGGGTACTATTATGGATTCGTACCAGGTCGTCAGGAAGCCTCTCGAACAGCAAGCATTAAAGACCTGCTTTAGTAACGGGCCCCAAAAATCTACATTAAATTTAAAAAGATCTACTAGAATCCCGTCGCGCCCCGCGGCCTGCCCCCCTTGGCTTGAGTTGATAGCTGAAATTACCTCTTTAAGAGAGAAATTTAAAGGGATATTGCTAAAAATACGAGGGTGATCGATTCTCGCCTCAGTAACCGGAATGTTCTGATCTGTTTGGATCAAGTTTCCATATAAACTCGAATAATGAGTAATCCAATCATGCTCAGTTATCGCAGTCTCTATAATGGCTTTATCACTTCCAGCCAAGAAGGAAGCATTCACGGCCTTCCAAAAGGCTGAGGAGTCACGTTTGTTCGAAGCATCGCGTAAGGCTTGCCATGCATCCTCTTTTAGGGAAGACTTTCTTACCTTTAATACTCTATTGTATTCATGTCTTGCCTTTCTAGGCCTTCGTACACTTATTGTCAAACCACCCATGGTAAATGTTTCTGTTTTTTCTCCCTTTCACGTGTAGGGTTTCTTTAATGAAGTTAGAAATATTAAAAAAATTATTTACAATGTCTTGGTGTGATGAATGTTCATTTAAACAAATTGAGACCTCGTTTGGACAACCTTTCACTACCTTCTCCATAAAAAACCCTGGATCCACTTTTGCCCATTTAAGGGCATAACCATTTTGTCTGGACAGGGTAATATTGTCTGCGGAGTAAACAGGGTTACCCTCAGACTTTTAAAAGTTTTTATGGACTTCCAATTCTATACTGATTGGAAAATTATCGCTTACAGCGATCTCATATGTCCTAAAATCCTTGATGTAAGTAGTGTGATTACATGAAATTAGAACATAGTCTATCGTTGTAAAAGCACCTCGCCCGTTAAAAGTCGGGCGAAAAGGGACCATAAGGGAACATAAGTTATTTGCGAAATCCATGTCAAGTTCGAACATAACATCATTTAAAAGATCTCCTTGCCTTGAGTGAGAAAAATGGGGGAAGCCTGAACCCTTATCAAATCCTATGCCACAAATCCCTTTGTCAGTATGTGGACATAAGTACGAGTTAAAATCCCCCCCCCCCAAATAACACACACATCTTTGGATGAGCCAGCTTGTAATCTGAGAAAGTCCCCACACATGCGTCTCATGGTTCCCTCAAACAATTCAGGTGCCACATTGTTATAAAAAATCACTAACACAATATAAAGATCTCTATCAAAAAGCATGCCGATTATCTGGTAGTGCTTATCTGACACATTTAGGACTATCTTTCCTAGGTCCAAAAGATTGGAGACATAGGTGCATAAACCACCCTTGGCTCTGCCAGATGCTAATTGGACAGCTGCAGTGTGAAAAGTTTTATAGCCCGCAATGTGGATCGGCTGTGTCGTCCAAGTCTCCTGAAGGCTAAAAATGTCAAACTTCCTAATAAAATCAATCCACAAAGTATTCGTGACTTTAGAAATTGACCCTGCCACATTCCAGAACAGGAACTGGTTAGTATTCACCTTGCCTAGGCATGGATTTGTACCCATTCCTTCTGCCCTTATAGGTAATGTTTGATGGATTTGTATGGTAGGTGGCGGAGTCAGCAAGGTCCTCGAACTCAGTGCTATATCAAAGGTAATCAACTCCTCTGTTATCCCATCGACATGAAAAGGCTTAAGATAAACATTTATAGGCAAAGATAACCCATGCCCCCCACAAGGATTTGGGACCTCTGTATCTGGGCAGTCATACTGCATTGGGGTTATCATATGCAGTCAATCGACTGACTCTAGATTGACTAGGGCATCATAACGATTTTGTGTAGGAATATTCCATCTGTGCCTTTGATGCGTGACCAGAGGTACTCTATTTGTGGATCTAATATCACAAGTAGACCTATAAAAGTAGCCTAGTGGAACTATTTTAATCCCGTTCCCTAAATTAGGTTGGCTTCCCATGCTACTCAAGATCTGTTCCACCAGAGAGGGCGTATTGAAAGATAGTACCACACAATCTCCCGTGCAGCTTTTCCATTCCATGCCCAACCAACTTACTCTCCTTGCCATCTTAAATTCGGCAAATAACCTCGCACTAAAACCTGTCCTTCCCCCTAAGCAATGCAACGACTTATTCCTAAGTGTCCCCCACTATTCATCTGTCTCTTGTTGTAAGGTAGGGACATTGGTTAGAACCACCACATATGGGCTGGCCGCCGGTGGTAGATCTAAACGTGTTAAGTTAATCTCCCCTACGGTTTGATTCTCGTGTCTTAGAATTATAGTGGTTTTAGAAATAGCTGTGAGCGTGGGAATATTAGATGGAAGTGGAATAGGTTTAGTGTTAGCGGAAGGTCGGGCGAGGTTATCACGTGTCGATGGTGTTTGATCACGATTGATAAAAATAGGCTGGGTGTTTAAACACCCTTGATGGTTTAGAGAAGCTCCATGATCGTCAATTTGCGCTATGTTTGACCCATTCCCTGAAATCTGTAAGTTGGCAAAACACTTTGACAGCAGCACCTCAATTGAACCCATTCTATTTGTCAGGTTGTTTAAGCTTTCCTTAAGGAAAGAGTCCTAGGCCTCGACTTTGTTTTTTAGCTTTATCAATTCATTATATGTGGGGGCATTAACGTTCTCTACTATTTATCCTCCTTTCGTTGGGTGCGGCTTTGGTAAATTTTTATCCTTGTTATTTTAATGTCTTTGTGTATTCGACAGAGGCTCCCTGTTAGTTAGTGCCACTTCACCAGTGACTAAGATTGGAATATCAGGGTTCCTAGCTTTCTTGGTTAGCGGTTGTGTGTCGACTTCAAGGTCGCTACCTGATATATTATCTGAAGTATTTACAATGCACCCATTTATGACTTGTGTGTGCTTTAGGGCCGTAATCGGGAGAGTAGCGCTATCAGTTAGATCCTGTACTATAGGTGTATCTCCACCCGGGCCATTTTGTCCTGGTTTCATCGCCTCTTCTACAGAGGTAATCTGACGCTCTATGGCCTCTACTGCTCCTGTTAGGTAACTAAGCAGGGTCTGACATGGCTGAGGCCCTTCCTGGTGCTGCATCTTATTTGAAGCGCTCAACGTTTTTCTCTTCGCCATTGCTATAATTAACCTTTAAAATAAGACGATGTCAGCCTTGGATGACAAACCCCTTTTAGATTGTCAAATGTGTTATATGGCTTGGTGCAGTGGCTTGGATAAGGGAAAATATAGCAATAACTCATTGCTTTTGCTCGGAAGAGTAAAACGTAATAAGATTACACGAGTTCCTACTTCCTTCCTGATGCGTGTGCCAGAATCAGTAACACAGTACCTTATGCGGGGCAAATATTAGAGCCGTTGCCCAGTCCAGTCTCTTCCAGTCTATTCGCCCGGGCGCAGACCGTGCGCGTCCCGCGCCGCAGGGAGCGAGGCAGCGCTTTAAGAGCGATGTTGGCTCCTCCCCCTCGTGAGCGGCGGCGGGAAGAAATGTCTGGTGCACCCTGGGACTTGTGGTCCCACCAGGGTGGAAAGCGTTGGATCAGGAATGCGGGTGACGAAAAACAGGATGCCAGGGACTTCAGTCCCACCAAGAAGCCTGCTGCTGTGACCCAGATATCAGCCTGACTGCAGAAAAACCAGGATTAAGCATCCCCGTGGAGAGACGACGGGGTACTATGGAGAATAGACGATGGAGGAAAGACACGGCGAGGAGGTAAGTGTTTTTTTTGTATTTTGTACTACACCCGCCACCTCCCCCTCGCCGCACCACTCTTGTTCCCTGCCAGCCGCTACTGCTCCAAACGGATCCTCAATGTTTAATTTCCCATTCACCTCCTTTAGCAGGCTGTTTACATAGGCCAGCCATGATATACTTGCTCTATGTCCCAAAGTCAGACAGTCAGTCATCATCTCTTTACTGAATTTAGTGCCAGCTTTACTCCAAACATAAGGCCAAAGTGTGATGGGACCTGTCTGCAAGCCATCCTCTATTTTTCTGGGTCTGCAACAGTTTACAGTTTGTCAGGCTCCACAAAAAGGCTCCGTAATTGACACTAGTTATGTACTTACCTTTGTATATGGTCAGCAGCACTCTAATGGGCTTGTTCTAAATTTTGAGTGTAAACCTAAAAAGGGCTTCAGAGGATCTAATAAATTTAAATTTTGCTGCTTCCACGTGTGTCCCCAATTGGCCATAGCTAGAAAAATTCACACCTAGGTATATAAAATTTTCTGTTGCAGCAAGTGCTTCTCCCTTAATATAGTGTTTTTTTTTTTTAGGTTTCCTTTTCCGCACGTCATGGTGAAAGCTTTCTTTGAATAAATTTTCATGTCCTTATTCTCCATTTACGTAGAGAAAGCATTGATCAAAAGCTGGAGGACTTTACCAGTTCTAGAGATCTAGACGGCATCATCTGCGTATAGGAGGACTGGGGTTGGATGTTCACTGACTTTTGGGCATCTGCACTGATATTCTGCAAGAATTCATCTATCCCGTTAATATATAACAAAAATAAAAAAGGGGCAAGGATGCAGCCTCAATGAATTCCTTGGGTGATTTCAAAACGTGGTATTACGTCTCCCCTTGACCCATAGTGCACCCTTGCTGTTAGTTGTGCATGTAACTGTGACAAAAATGTCACAATCTCAGTGGGGTCACCCATTTTGGCCAAATATTGCCACAGCTTGGCGTGATTAACCAGATCAAAAGCACTGCTCAAACCAGCAAAACATAGGTGGATGTTACCGTCTGTCGCCAGGGTATATTTACTGATGAGCAGATTAAGATTACTGTATTGTTCCGTAGTGCCAATATACTTTCAAATGCTATATTGGGCGTCTGTTAGAATCTGATTCTCTACCGCCCAAGATTCCAACCTCTCTAGTAGGACTTTACCCATTAATTTAGCTGAGGAGTCGAGGAGGGATATTGGGCGATAATACCTTGGATCCCCCCAGTCCCATTTGAATAAAAAAGGAATTATGATGCTTTCTGTCCAAGACACGGGCAGATATCGCATAGCTGCCGCTTTGCACACCTTTTGTCACCGGTCTCTCGGAGGCCTCTCAGGATCGGTTTGTTGCTCAAATGGGTCCACCTATTGACACCCTCAATTCCGAGATGCTTTTATAGCACGGAAGATTGAGGTGATCAATCGGGGGAAAGAAAGGAAGGGAACTACGGGGAGGGAGACCTGAGGAAAGAAAAACACCCTATTATAACACTGCATATAATAAATTTAGACATACAGTTCTCACTTAGTTGGTAAGCCACTTTCCTATATACCTGTAAAGAAAAGAAACACACTTCTGGCAGTGACTTCAAGTAGGATGATCAATACTCTTCCTAGCTGCTAAACCTTTACATCAGGCCGTACTGTGAACATAAACCAAGGGATTAGACCGAGATCAAGAAACAAACTTCAACTACATAAGACGCTTTCCTCTTTCAATGACTACCCACCAATGTTGGTGCAAAGTTTTATTTCACAATGGAGGAAGGATGGTTTCTATTTTCATCCTCTCACTGTCCCCTTGCTACATAGGACGAACAAAAACACACAACATGCAACATAAAATATAGTTCATAAGGTTCAGTCGAATGATTTTTGTTTGTGCATTATTTGATTCATAATGCAATGGCACATAGCCACAGGAATACTTCAATGTCAACTTATGGTATACAATTAATGAACAAGCAATTACTTTACCACCTGGTACTTTCTAATGTCTCTGCATCAAAGGTTTGGAGTTATACAGGGTTCAACAACACTCTCAATGTCCTTTAGCGGTAATTCAACACTTAGAATAATGAGCCCTTCCCTTGTTATCAAGGCTAGGTTTGTTGCGCAGTGAAAATATGCGGTTTGCCCCTTCCATCAGCCTCAAAGGAAACGAACAGGGGAGGTGGTGTCATAGACACCCTTACCGCACCAGGCGAACAATCACCGCATTTCACAAAGCTACAGCGTTGTCTGGAACAGGTCTCGAGTCTTCGGCGTTATCAGGAACAGGATAATCTGCACCGCTATCCTCCAACGCCCGGCTTTCATAGCCCTCGGCGTTGTGAAGTAACGTCATTTCCTGTGCGTGCACGCGACTTGCCGCACAGGATTCTGGGGATTGTAGTACCTATCCCCTTGCCTTCCGGGTTCCTGTGTCCGCATCTTTCTGTCCACCATGTTCGTAGCGCTCGGTACACTGTGGCATACCTGTCCCAGTACTTCTTCTGGCTGTCAAGCGGATCTGATGCCGCACCCGCCTCCCACTGTGGTGAGTGTGCAACAGCACATCCCTCTCCCAGGAAGGCTGACAAGACCCAGGTTTATTTGGAAATTTAGCATGGAATGCTTTGACACACCTTGGGGCGTGCATGCCCGCAGCTGGTTCCCACGATTTTTCCTCCATGCCATATCCTTTCCATGAGATTAGATACCACAGCCGTGATCCTTTCATCTTGGAGTCCAGTATCTTGTGTACCTCATACTCTGGCTCATTGTTTACCCATATAGGAGAAGGTCATTTCTTAACTGGGGTGTACGAGGGTTTCAACAGCGAGACGTGTAAAACAGGGTGTATCTTCATATTACTTGGGAGGGCTAGCCTCACCGCCACAGGAGAAATGAATCTTTTGACCTTATAGGGACCTATAAACTTGGGGTTGAATATGCTATATTTGCGGAAACTAATGTTTCGGGTAGATAGCCATACCACGTCATCCACCTGGTATAGAGGTTGCGGTTTACAGTGTCTATCTGCCTTTGCTTTATAGGACCTCTTGGCTTCTTTTAGGTTCCTGTAGTTAAGTTTCAACATTTGTTGTATGTGGGAGATTTTACGCAAAAGCGCTACTAGATCCCTTATATGTAGACACCATTGGGCAGGCGATGCAGGAATATTTTGATCACAGCGCGCCTACTATGAAAGATCCTGGCGTGCTCTGCGAGGCTTTTAAAGCAACGATTCGCGGTGTCTGTATTAGCACAAACGCTGGTATCCTAAAAGACATACGACAACAGCTCAAGGCGAGGGAAGAAAAGCTGCGAAATTTGGAGAGGGAGTATGAGAAAACACAAAACACTCAAATACTAGGAGATATTTGAACTATACTTTCCGAGTACCAAAGCTATGCGGAAGATGAAATTAAATATACAGCGAAGAGACAGATAGCGAGGGCCTATGGGGAGGGTGGTAGATCGGGCAGATACCTGGCGTCTAAAATATGTGAAGGTCGCGCCCCGCAGAACATTCAGATGGTTCGTAACAAGCAGGGGGAGCGGAAGTATGGCCCGCAGGAAATTTTGAACGAGTTTGTGACCACATATGGAGCGGTTTATGCCTCCAGAACCACGGCCACTTCGGTCGAAATCATGGAGTATTTAGATGATGTGGCGATAGCGTGGCTGTTGGATACGCACCGGGAATATCTGTCTCTGCCTATTACGGTGGAAGAAGTCACGGAGGTGATTAGATCGCTGCCAAATGGTAAGGCCCCGGGCCCAGATGGGTTCACATGCGAATTTTATAAGGCCTTTGTGGAACAGCTAGCCCCTCGTCTGGTGGAGATGTATGGCAATGCCCACGAACAGCAGAGCCTGCCTCCGACCCTACGGGAAGCAACACTACTGGCGCTGCTCAAGCCGCAAAAAGATCCGGAGCTCTGTGATTCGTACAGACCCTTGTCCCTTATAAATGTGGACAATAAGATCCTGGCCAAACTGCTTGCTGCCCGACTGAACCCTTTAATGCCCAAGTTGATCTTGCCTGATCAATCCGGGTTCATACCATCGCGCTCCACTGCGCACAATACACGGACCCTGTTTGCACTCTCGCACTATCTAACACCCGCGACCAAGGCTGCGGCGGTCTTTTTGGACGCGGCCAAGGCCTTTGATTCGCTGAAGTGGCCTTATCTAAACACGGTCCTGCGGAGGATGGGCTTTCCACCCATGTTTCTCCAATGGATACAACTCCGGTGGCGCGAGTTCGGGTGAATAACTATCTTTCAGAGCCCATTGATATACGGAGGGGGATCAGACAGGGATGCCCTCTGTCCCCTCTCTTGTTCGCGCTGGCACTTGAGCCTCTGGCGTGCAAGATTCGGCAGGGGCATCCCTACTCGGCTCTGCAATTTCCACAACGGCCGTTGCACATATCATTGTATGCCGATGATATGTTGTTATATGTGAGGGACCCAGGGGACAACTTGAACCCGCTACTGAGGGAATATTTTAAATTTGCACACCACTCCGGTGTTAATATAAACTGGGCCAAGTCCATGATTATTCCTTTGACGGACAGCACGAAACCGCACCCCATGATCTACCCTCTGGAGTGGAAGACTGACCCGGTAAAATATTTGGGTGTGTGGTACCACCGCGACCCTGAAATTGTGGTTCGGACTAACTATGGGAGGGCAATTGATGCCTTGGAGGGGAAAGTGCAGATATGGATTCAACTGCCACTGTCTCTGGCGGACCGTATTGCCATTGTCAAAATGGTAGTGTTACCTAAGCTACTATACCTTTTCAATAACATTCCCATCCACCCTCCAGCAGAGATTTTTCGACGTATTACCTCGATGGTACTCCAGCTAATATGGGCGGGAAAGACGGCCAGGGTTGAGATGCAGACGCTTACACTACCTTACAGCCAGGGAGGGTTCGGAGTTCCCGACTTTTTGCTCTACTACCTTTGTGCGCAAGCGCAATATGCGCATTTTTGGTATCACAAAGTCCCATTCCTCACCCATACTGCAATCGAGGAAGGGGACGCTCTGCCGATCCCGCTAGAAGCGGTTATTACCCATCGCAGGCCTCCCTTACACAAGAACGACATTAACACGATAGATGCCACGAACAAAGCTTGGCATATTATGGGCAGGAAAGCTGGCCAACTGCCGCTATACGCCCCGGCGCTCCGGCTCCAATGGCATCCGGAGATCTCGGTTACTCAGGAGGCGGTGGGAATAGGATTGCTGCGCCAGGTCGGCCTCGACACGCTGGGGGATCTTTATGAAGATGGGACTTTCAAAACGCTCGAACACCTGACATTCATTAGTAATAAGACAGTATTGTTCCAATTCAACTATCACAGGTTACAAAAGGCCATGAAACAACTGTACCCAACGTATCCGGCGGAGCCACCGGAACTGACCGCTCTACAGTGGCTAATCACCACGCCCACGGCCAAGCATTTGGTATCCACACTATATACGAAATTACAAACCGACATAGCGGCGAATACAAGTAAATCTATGGAAAGGTGGAATAGCTGCTTGGATGTTCCACTAACTGAGGACGAATGGGCTATTTCTTGTACATTAACTGGCATGTTAACACCCAATGGCAATCTCCGCATCCTCCATTTCAAGTACCTACACCAGACATATTACACACCTGCCAGGTTGCACAGATATGGGTTACGAGAGGATTCTAGATGTGGCCGCTGCAGTGTAGAGGGGGCGGATTTTGTCCATTTAGCATGGTCTTGTGGGGCAATCAGGGAATATTGGGTACAAGTGACGCAGCTGCTGGGGGCTATGGTGGGCAGTGAGGTAGGTTGTGATGTTAAAACCTGTTTGCTGGGTCTACTGCCCGGGGTGCAGGCCCTAAAGCGTAACTTCTGTGTGATTTCGTTGCTCATGGCCAAACGGAGGGTCTCGCTCTGCTGGAGTGGCAGGAAGATCCCGAAACCTAAAGACTGGATTGCAGATTTAACGTATTGTAGGGATACCCTAAAGACCTATGAAGAAGAACTTCCTACCAGGTCGAAACCAAGGGACTACTGGACTTACCTAACCCAATACTTGCAGCTGCATCAAGTGAACTGACCGCTTATACTAAATGCATTGAGGGGCGGAGGGCATGGAGGGCCTTTGACTAGGAATGGAACAATAAGAATGGATGGCGGATGCTGTTGTACTGTGGCCAAAATGTTATGGTTGTATTTGAGTTGTACACACTTAAAATGCCAATAAAAAAAAATAAAAATAAAAATTAGTTGTATGTGGTTAATCCGGTCTTGTACTTCCGGTACCTTTTGAGACGCTCTGGGATGGATGATTGGTATGATTCGAGGGTGAAATCAGTAGGTGCTGTAGAAAGGAGCCAGTTTGATGGATTGGTGTTTGGCACTATTGTAGGCTATCTCTACCAGGCATAGCTGATCCACCCATTCCTCCGAATTCTCTTCCACATAGCACCGTAAGTACTGTTTCAGAGTCTGATTTAACCTCTCGGTCTATTCATCTGACTGTGGGTGGAAACTTGTTGACTTAGAGGATTTCATGTGTAAGGCTTCACACCATGCTTTCCCAAACCTGGCTGTGAACTGCAGGTCTCTATCTGAGATGATATTGGTCGGAAGGCCGTGTAACCGAATCACGTGTTGCAGGATAAGTTTCGCTAATTGGCTTGCAGTAGGTTCCTGTGCGCAAACAATAAAATGGCCCTTCTTGGTTAGACAGTCTACCACCACCAGAATAGCTGTACAGCCCTTGTCTTTTGGCAATCCCACCACAAAATCAAGCAAAAAGGACTCCCACGGAACCAGCGGGGTAGGGAGAGGTTGTAACAATCCTTGTGGTTTTCCATGTTCCACCTTGGCTTTTACGCACGTCTCACATCTGTGAATCATGGTCGCAGTGCCTGTCACCACAGACGGCCACCAGAACTGGTGACGTATTTGATCAAGGGTTTTATCGATGCCGTTATGTCCTGCGCTATGAGCGTTATGACACCATTGGAACACTTCCTCGCTTAAAGCCACACTTGGTATCAACAACTGCTTGCCTCTTAGTGGTAATCCTTTGATCAGGGTCCATTGAGGATTTTTCTTTAGTCAGTCTTTCCAATGGCGGGTTTGCACCCCCTTAGCCACCTTTTGCAGGAAGGTATCTGTTTGAAGGAGTCCTATGATTTGTTGGGGGTCCAAGATAAAATTTTGTTGTTCTATCTTTTTCTCTTGGTTGGTTTTTTGTCTGGACAAGGCATCCGCTTTCCGATTTTCGGTTCTGGGTCAATACGTAACCACATAATGGTATTCAGAAAAGAAAAGCAGTGGAGAGAGCAGTCTAGTGGACCGCATAAATTGAAGGTTGCGGTGATCCGTGTAAACAGTCACCACATGTTTAGATCCCATTAACAGATGTCTCCAATCACCAAAAGCGTCTTTTATGGCCAGCAACTCCTTTTCGGCTATGATATATTTTTGTTCTGCACAGTTCAGCTTTCGTGACATATAGGCCACAGGGTGTAGTTGGCCTGTGGTCTTGTGTCTTTACGACAGTATGGCTCCTATGGCTAAATCTGACGCATCAGCCTCCACCACATAGGGGCTCTCCGGATCTGGGTGAGCTAAAACTGGAGCCGTAACAAAAGCTGTCTTAAGGCTTCGAAATGAAGTTTCTGCTTCCTGTGTCCAAAGGAAGGGCACATTTCTTTTAGTAATCTAGTGATGGGAGCCACAGTGTTGGAGAAATGGCTAATGAATCTGCGATAAAAGTTCGCAAAGCCGAGGAAGCACTGTATATCTCTAACGTTTGTAGGGGTTGGCCATTCCTTGACTGCCTGTATCTTACTCTCTGACATCTCTTGGCCTGTGGGTGACAACATGACCCCCAAGAACTCCACTTTCCTCACGTTAAACTCGCATTTGCTGAGTTTACAGAAGAGTCCGTTTTGATGTAGTGCCTCAAACACTTGGCAAACATGCAAGTAGTGTTTCTGGCTGGTGGGGGAATATATCAAGATATCGTCGATGTGTGCCACCACAGATCTGTCCAGAAACTCCTGCAGCACATCATTTACAAAATACTGAAATGCAGCGGGGGCATCACTGTGTACTCATACAAACCATACCTAGTACGGAAGGTGGTTTTCCACTCATCCCCCTCCCTTACACGTACTAGGTGATATGCCCCTTTCAGATCCAAGCGTGTATATATGTTGGCTGCCTTAACTTGCTCAAGAAGAACGGGTATCAATGGCAAAGGGTATCGGTTTTTAATCGTCACATTATTCAAGGCCCTAAAGTCAATGCTTGCCCGTTTTTCTCTGTTGGCCTCCGGTATAAAAAAGAGTGGGGAGGCCACAGGTGACTTAGAAGGGCGTGTAAAACCATTCTCTAGATACTTATCAAGATACACTACTCCTGGTATGAGGTCGAATTGGCAGTCGTAGGGCCTATGAGGGGGCAACTTGTCTGCTTGTTTTTCAGAGAACACGTCCTGGTATACCGTAGAATATTCTGGTAGCGTAATGTCTGTTTCTACCGCAGTGGCAACGCTCTGAATGGCGAGCAGACTGGTTACCGGATTCTCTTCTTTTATAAAGCAATGTTCTTTACACCAATGGCTGCTAAACACCACCTTTTTGTCTTCCCAATCTACCTGGGGGTTATGTAACACTAGCCACGGAAGACCCAGAATAACCCCGTACTGAGGAGCCTGAATGATGTTGAACATCAAGTACTCCGTATGTCTCTCCCCACATTCCATTTTGATGCTGTCGGTCTGGAATCTAATGGGCCCTGTACCTAATACTCTCCCATCCACTGCCAAAACTCCTTCAGGGTTTTCTTTAGCCTTTAAATCTAGTCCCAACCTTTTTGCCACTAAATCGTCCATGAATAACCCTGTGGCTCCTGAATAAAGCATGGCATCAATCTTCTGCCATCCTTCTTCCGTCAGTAAACGGATGGGTAAAAAGAAATGGTCTGATGACAAACCCTCCTTACGGTTGATGGAAAGGATGTTTACACCACCCAAGGATCTCCCTTCTGATACCCTTGAATTTGCTAGTTTTCCGACCTGGCTTCTGTGATAGCCACCTGAAGTTTCTTGAACCCGGGGTTGTTTCTTGGTTTCACTAAACACTCCTTTATGAAATGGCCCCTCTTCCCACAATACATACATAGTGTTAGAAATGGGATTTCTGGCTGGCTAGGGCTTGCGCCAAAGCCAGGCAGAAACCACCACTCTAGTCAGGGCTGGGGAGTTACATGCCAAAGATAACCCCTGTTCACCCCCTTGGTAGCTTGGCACGAGCAGTCAGGCTTATCCCGGAGGCAATGTGTAAAGCGTTTGCGCGCCTACACAGCAACAACACCCTAGGCCCACCACAAAGGAAACTCCACACAAGGTTATATATAAAAATAGCCTTTGTATTATACCAAAACACATTAGATAATATTCACACAATTTACACTGTGCCAACTGGCACTGGGCAGAATTTTACAAGGGACTATTTACACGGTACAGGGCCACATGGACCATTGTCAGAATCAGCACAAATGACCAATTTGTACATGTAGGACATATACTAACTGTAGCACAAATTATCACTGTAGAGCACAACCAGTAACTACTGGCGCAATAATGAACTCAGCGTCATCACACTAGCATCAGGTATAAAACCTATCCTGCATCCATCACAGGGGCATAAACACATTATGCAATTTCTCGCAAGTCTAACGCATTAGACCTTACCTCCTACGTATAACTACTCTAGGGGCGTACATCGCACAGGTAAGTACAATCTCCCTAACATCACCCTAAACAGGTAAAACAACCTCCTAGGCAGAAATGACCACATTTAGAGGTATAAAACACAGGGTGCGCAAAACATGCTATACACAGTACATTTCCTAACACCCAATCACATTAGCATGAATCACAACAACACCTCAATCACATTAGGGTCCAGGTCGCACCAGAACCTAAACGTAGCAGCTGCCCACTACTTGCTGGGCAGCTGGGGACAAGAACAGGGCCTAAACGCTGCAGCTGGCATTAAGTGCTGCGCAGCTGGGAAGGCAAATAGGCATGGGCTCTCAAGGGCCCCTGAAACAGTGTCCAAGACGTTGGAGCCACCTAGGCTCTAAAACAACATGTCCCCCTGGAGCACACTGGCTCCTGAAATCATCCTGCCACCACGCTGGAGCCCCCTTGGGCTCTGTAATCATACATGTGTCCCCAAGCGTTGGAGCCTTTCCTGGCTCTGAAACGATAATGCCCCCTTCGTTGGATCCTCAGGGCTCTTGAACAATAATGCCCCCTTCGTTGGAGCCTCAGGGCTCTATAACAACCATGATGGCCCCTTTGTTGGAGCCTCTCTGGGCTCGGGAAACAAGGAATATTGGCCGGGCACCTCGGTGCCCTTTGGGGACTGGGAACTGACTTGCCCCCTCGTTGGGGCGGCCCGCTGCCAGACGGGGCCGCCCAGGAAGTCGGCACCGGCACTGGTGCCTCTCTCTAGCCTCCCCTAGAGCCCTCACTCACCGGGCCTCTAGGCGGGGATTCTGCTCCTCACTGGCGGTCATGGCGGGGCTCTCTCACATCATGAGAGCCCCGTCCTCTCGATGCGCCGGTCTTCACCCGGTCCCCCATCTCGGGACCGGGACTTTGCAGGGGGAGCCTGCGAGGCTCCGGGACCTCTGCCGGCCGGAAAATGGGCATACTTCCGCTTCCGTCCCGCGGCCCCGCCCACAACCAGGCGGGCCGCGGACTCGGCGGCGATCTTTGAATGCGGCTCGGGCCGCGGCGGTGATTTCTTTTGCGGGCAATACGGGGTAGGCTCCCGTGAAGGAATCACGCTAAAAGTGGGGTGGGCACCCGCCACAATAAAGTAAAGTCGCGGAGTGGGCACCCGCGCACTACAATAAAAATAAGCGGGGTGGGCTCCCGCAGCCATGATCGGAACCAGCGGACATAAGCGGGGTGGGCACCCGCAAGGCTCATCACAAAAGGGGGGAATCCCTACGCTGGGGATTCCCTCAGCCAGGACTGCAGCGCCGCGCTGCTCAGCCCCCAGGCTCTCCCTCTCCTGGGGGAGCACAGCGCACTCTGGGCGCAAAAAGGTTGGACCACGCCATTGGCAGCATCCAGGGGGCCATGTAGGGCCCAGGGGCCAGCACACAGGGCCCTCCAGCAGGAAGGCAGCCCCCATGGCGGTCCCTCCTGGGCCCCACCAGCAGCAAGCCCCCTCCTGTCAGGATCCAAGTCCTTGATAGATCAAGAAAACAGCAAAAAGGCCCCACAAAGTCCATCAGGCATCCAGGGGCTGGGCAGGGCCCAGGAAGGCAAGCCTTCCCCTGGGCCCCAGCAGCAGCACGCCCCTGGTTGTTTCAAGTTAAGCACAAGAACATTTTGTAAGGGGTCACAGCCCCTTTTTATACACAGTTTTCTTTTGTGACACAGCACAGGGTGTAGGGCAGAACCAGTTACAACTGGTTCAGGAGCACTTGAGCACTTTGTTTTGCTCAGCCCCTCTCCCTATTCTCAGAACAGGCCAGGGTCATCAGTCGCACCACAGGGGGCGGAGTCAGCATTGTGTGGGGAAAGCCCAGCCCTATTCAGGTCCCAGGTGTACTCCTCCCACCCATCTGACTGCTGATCTCCCCATTCACCACTGAGTGACTCCTCCTGACTCTGGGGATTCCCTAGCTCGTCACATGACCTCAGCCAGCCAATCGCCAGACAAGGCACACATCTCACACTGCACACAGAAATGCCAACTTCTAGAAGTGGCACTTCCACACTAGGTACATTGATGCCGCACACATCATTGCACAGCATTTCATCACACGAGTCCGCACATACCAAACTCGGCCCTGCACTCCCCACGCATCAGGAACTAACATGGTCACTCAGATCCCCCATGCATTCCTATGGGAGGGCAGGTCAGTCTCACTCAATGTAACCCAGAGCGCACGCACTTTACACTGGGACACAGTGTTAAAGCGCCTAGAGGCCTAGATCCACTAATACACCATAGGGAAAGGCTAGGATAAATGCAAAAAGTTCTAGGGGTGAGCTTGCAAGAAGGGCCAAGTCCAACACATAGCCCGTCCTTCCTTCTCGTTTCCCTTTCTGCTTTGGTCAGTGGGGCTCGTGCCGCTCCTATTTCCATAGGCTCGGCAACAGAACCAGATGCCCTTCCTGTGCTACGATTCTTGTCAAAACGAGAGGGTGGTCTTTCTACCTTCTTCCTATCCCCTCTACGTTCCCCCATTCGGTAATCCAACCGTAGGGTGAGATTAATCAGGTTGGTGCAGGTAGAGGGCTGAGGATCGATTTGTGCCAGTACATCCTTCATCTCGTCCTTGAGGCCTGGATAAAACAGGGCTGCCCTTTTTTCTTCGGGCTACTGTGTCTCCGCCACTAAATGCTGGAAGGCATTAATATATGCCACCAGGTCTTTGCTGCTCAGTTCCAATAACTCCCTGTCTGCAGAAAAAGAAACAGATCGAACACCAACTCAAATTCCTTTCTGAATTCGTCCCAGTCGTATAACAGGGGGTCATCTCTGCGTACCAAAGGAACAGCCCACTGAGCCGTGTCCCCCGTTAGATAGGAATTCATGAACGCTATCCTAGCCTGGTTTGTGGGAAAGGCCTTGGGTCTACACGAAAAGTGTAACAGTACTTGGGTCATGAAAACTTGTACCTTGGATGCTTCCCCATGAAAACGTTCTGGGGCCGCCAAGGGTATAGGTGTGGGTTCTTCCACAGTAAAAGGGGAAGGCAAGGAGGAACTCCGGAACTGCCACGGGCTCCCCCCGGTAGCACGTCCTGTCTGAGCGTCAAAGGGATTTCTCTGACGCCTATCTACGGTGTCCTGGAGAGCCCGGTCTCCGCTCTAGAGGCAGTGATCTTCTGCTGTAACACAACTAATGTGGCTAACACCTCCTCTAAGGTGGCCATGGTCACAACAAACCGACCGGGAGAGGTATATTATAATTTAGGCAGATTATTCTGTCACCGATCCCTCGGAGGCCTCTCAGGATCGGTTTGTTGCTCAAATGGGTCCACCTATTGACATCTTCAATTCCGAGATGCTTTTATAGCAAGGAAGATTGAGGTGATCAATCGGGGGAAGGAAAGGAGGGAGACCTGAGGAAAGAAAAACACCCTATTATAACACTGCATATAATAAATATAGAAATACAGTTCTCACTTAGTCGGCAAGCCACTTTCCTATATACCTGTAAAGAAAAGAAGCACACTTCTGGCAGTGAATTCAAGTAGGATGATCAATACTCTTCCCAGCTGCTAAGCCTTTACATCACACCGTACTGTGAACATAAACCAAGGAATTAGACCGAGATCAAGAAACAAACTTCAACTACATAAGACGCTTTCCTCTTTCAATGACTACCCACCAATGTTGGTGCAAAGTTCCGTTTCACAAGGGACGAAGGATGGTTTCTATTTTCATCCTGTCACTGTTCCCTTGCTACATAGGACGAACAAAAACACACAACATGTAACATAAAATATAGTTCATAAGGTTCAGTTGAATGATTGTTGTTTGTACATTATTTGATTCATAATGCAATGCCACATAGCCACAGGAATACTTCAATGTCAACTTATGGTTTACGATTAACGAACAAGCAATTACTTTACCACCTGGTACTTTCTCATGTCTCTGCATCAAAGGTTTGGAGTTATATAGGGATCAACAACATTCTCAATGTCCTTTAGCGGTAATTCAACACATAGAATAATGAGCGCTTCCCTTGTTATCAAGCCTAAGTTTGTTGCACAGTGAAAATATGTGGTTTGCCCCTTCCATCGGCCTCATAGGAAAAGAACAGGGGAGGTGGTGTCATAGACACCCTTACCTCACCAGGCGAACAACCACCGCATTTCACGAAGCTACACCGTTGTCGGGAACAGGTCTTGAGTCTTCGGCGTTATTAGGAACAGGATAATCTGCACCGCTATCCTCCAACGCCCGGCTTTCATAGACCTCGGCATTGTGAAGTAACGTCATTTCCTGTGCGTGCACGCAACGCACAGGATTCTGGGGATTGTAGTACCTATCCCTTTGCCTTCCGGGTTCCTATGTCTGCGTCTTTCTGTCCACCATGTGTGTAGCGCTCGGTACGCTGTGGCGTACCTGTCCCAGGACTTCTTCTGGCTGTCCAGCGGATCTGATGTGGCGCCCGCCTCCCACTGTGGTGAGTGTGCAACTCCTTTGTCTGTATGGAGGCCCATAGGTTAATGCATAATTTAAATGTGTCAATTGGGGCCCCATCAGGGCCTGATGCCTTTGCAGCAGCAAACTTTTCCAAGGAGGTAGTAACCTACTCTAAACTAATGGATTTTAGATATGCAGTCCTATGTAGCATATTGCCCTTGAGGTAACATCCAGTCCATGATTTTCTGGGTTAAAAATTCCTCACAAGTGGTTCAACCAATCAATCAGCCTGTTGGATCGGCGACTCAACCCTGGGAGCTGATGAATCTTTTAAGAAGGGCTGGTTAATTGTTTTCCAAAAAAGAGTAACGTCCCTTGTTTCAGCTGCCTGTTGCAAATTTGCCCATGCTTCCTTCTGCAGATCTGCCCTTCTTTTCCTTAGAGCTTGCTTACACACGAATCTTAGGGTTATAATCTCCTCCCTATTTCTTGGGATGGTCTAGAGGGCTTTCTTTAGGTTCTGGTTTGCAGTCAAGCAATCCCGATTAAACCACCTATGGATTTATTATCGGGTCTCCTTCTTGTAGATCTCAAGTTACCAGGAATACCTGTTAATATTTTACTGAAAGCATCTATTATTTGGCGGGACAGAGAATTTAGGTTGGTGCAAGTGGAAAATTCAATGGGGTAGTACTTAATAACTTTTTCTAATGAGGAAACTCCATTGACATTTGTCCACCTAAGGCTAATACCATTTGTACTCTGGGTTTCCAAATGTTCAGCAAGTTGTGGACCCTTGGTCCACTGTGTTTTAATTATAAGTGGCACTAACAGTGGGTGGTGATCGCTAAAATTACTTGGGTCAATTTTAAAGGAGTCCACCCAACTCAATCCAGCTTCAGAGATCAAAATATGGTCTATGGTAGAACTAAAATGGTTCCCTTGGAAGGAGGAATTACATTTCCCACACTATCCGGATTATGCTCCAAAAACTCTAGATTGTATCTAAAGAGCGGCCGGTTACTGCCAGTCAATCAACCAGACCCTAGTCAATGGTATAATAGGCTGAAGGTGGCTCACAGACTTATAGTTCTGCATAATATGTCCCGTAGGTTTAGTGCCCAACTGTCACATTTCCATTTCACTTTAACATACAGAACTAATGTCAAATGCAGCAAATCTCAGAATTTGATCCCCCCTGAATAAAGACTACAAGATGAATGGATCACATAGGGCAAGGCGCACAAAGGCTTAACATGTTGCGGGTGCAGACTTATGTGATAGGAGTTAGAAGAACTGGAGCTGCCAAGTACCACAAACACCAACAACTGATCTGATGCCTTGTTCACTCAACTCAATCATAAGACCCTCAAACACATTGGGAACAAATGCCAGCTTTGTTGAACGAAACAAAATAAATTATTAATAAGGGTCTGCCACAGTCCTGTAACAAGGGAGACAAAATGAAAAGGATATAAGCAAGAGAGGTCTGCAAAAGTTCATACAGGGAATAGGAGGAGGAGAGGGGGTCAATTAGGAGGCCCTGCCTAAGGATACAAAGGGTGTCAATAAACAAAAAGAATAAGAAATCAAGAGGCTGTTTGGTATTTAGAATACCTAACACCCAGAGTGTGCAAGACATACTGATAACAACCTTAGTACACAAACAAATTTGAGTTAAAACACTTGGGAGCTCCACATGGTAAGAATGAAGGTAAATTATTAATCTACTGAAGCATATTTTAGACCCAGTCGTTCTCATGTTCTCCCTAATGGCTTTCAAAAGGCTGTCATGCTTTTGCTTGGATTAACATTTTGCCAATGAACTGGGTTAATTATTGCTGTTAAAAGCCTTAACAAGGTGTTTGTAGCACTCATAACCTTTTCGTACACAAATGCTGCTTCAATCACATCTAAAAATGCCAGTAGAGTGGCCTGTACATAGTATGGCTTTTTAATTCCTTATTTAGCGCAGCGACCAGAGTAGTCCTGCTTAATGCACACAATACAAAACCCTGCACAGTTACTCTTTTTAATTTTTGTTTATTTGAACATACAGTAATGAAAATATCGTGACCAGTTGACACTACATATCACCAAGTGTCCTTTGTGGCACTACATTTCTTAAGCGATAGCGATAACCATGTTATCAGAATATCAGGTTCGGCACGGTACATCTTCCTCATCATACACATTTCCGCAGGTATAACACATTCAATGCATTTGTTTACATAAACCATAATATGCACTTTAGTATGATAGTCTATACGCAGGTAGACGCCATACTCTCCTTGTTTTGGGCACTCTCGACATTATTACCTACTTAGTTAATTCTGCCTGGTCATTTACACCGTTCTCCACCCCTGTTTCCTTACTTATCAGATACGCTTGATAGGGACCCCAGCAGTTTTTAGGCTGTCTTTTCAGAGGAAGTAGCTCATTGAATACACCCAATGGTGTGTTGCAATACAGTAAATCTGTGTGCCAGTCCTCTACCTTTGAGATAGGGCACTTTCCCTACCGCAATGCCTCACGTCTTTTGGCTAGCACCAAACCGATTGTCACTTGTGGTCCGTTCGGTTTTTCAATACCTAAGTCATATCCCAATAGTGCTAATTTCAGATCTGACTCTATATCTGTCCCTGTGGTAGTACTTAGCTCCTTAAATATTTCAACCCAATATTCATTTATCCCGGGACATAACCAGGCTAAATGTAGGAATCCCGCTTTGTCCTACCGACACCTCCAGCATCGCGAGTCTTCTCTCAGCCCATACCTGTGCTGCCTCTCATGGGTAAAATAGACTCTATGCAGGTATTTAAAGTGTATGAGCCTGTGTCACCCATTTAAAGAGACAGATTTGTTTTTTGCGCAGCAGTATTGCCAATCCTTATTATTTATGGGTCCCCCTAGGTCATGCTGCCACTCTAGCCGCGCCTTCAACATCTTCGGTTTACGCTCCTCCTGTGCGCTTGTGTAAAATCTTGTGATTAGCTTACACTGCGTCTCCACTTGCATCAGTGTTGAAAGCGCCCCCACTGCCTGTGGTTCCATCAGTTCTTCCGCTAGGAGTTCCTGTCATGTGTGCCTAGCCCGGTGATAATGGTACTTAGCTGGCAGTTCGGGCTGGACTGTTCCCATGAGGCACAGGGTCAGACTGGTTTGCATATGGCCATGTCTGAACTGGGGTGGCGGAGTGAGCTAAAGAATGATGATGGATTAAACCCAGATCAGTTGACTGGGGGTGAGTGCTTGCAATGTTCAACACTCCGTCCATTATCCCCTTTGGTTTTACTTAGCTAGCATTGACATATTAGGGCACCTCTCCTGAGTAACATCCCAGCTGCCAATCACCCCATCAATAAAAAAATCGCCCAACTTGTTTATCCCCTGGGTGCGCAGTGCCTTCTTTGCCTCTCCTTCCTGCCCCATCAGAAACCATAGGCACCAGTGTAATGGAACATGTGGGGTGAATAGCAGCACTCCGTTCTGCTCATTCAGGAGTGCATGCCACGCTTGTGCTGTAGTTGCCAGGGAGTCAAAGACTCCCCTTTGCAGGGATGGATTGCGAAACAATATCTGCTGTAAAGTGATTGGTTTCGCTGCCTCCCTCTTCAGACACAAATGAGGCGTATCTTGTGGGCCATGGATCCAGTAATGGGTGAATGTACTCTGGGCTGCCCTATAAAACACTTTTGGATCAGGGGCGTTTAGGCTCCCCAACTCATATGGTAATGTTAATGAGTCCCACTGCATTCTGGGATGCTTTGCTGCCCATGCTAGCTTTACCAGTAACGTGTGAAGATGTTTGAAGTCTTTGTAAGTGATATTGGTATAGTTTGAAAAAGAAATATAAATCTGGGCAACTCCATCATTTTCATTACTGCTGTGCACCCCATCAACGATAATGGGAGCCTAATCCACTATCCACATCATCACTCAGCTTTAGTATTGCCGTCCATAGTTTTCTAGTAATACAACCTAGTAATACCACCGATGGGTCTGTATGCACCCGGATCCCCAAGTAGCGCACCGATTCTGTTGTCCACATCAGTGGGTACTCAAGTGTCGGGGACCTTGTGACAGTGGTAAGTGGGAAAATTATCGATTTATCCCAATTTATTTTCAGGCCCAATAGTGTTCCGAACTGCACCACTTCATTAGGTATAGGGGAAATATTGGTGTCTAGATTATTTCCGTACACTAGGGTATCATCAGCATAGGCAGATATATTTAGCCTATAGCCCGAGAAACACTGTCCTCTGTGACTGTGGTATTCACGTAAGGCACAGGCCAGTGGTTCGGCCACCACAGCGTACATCAGAGGGGAGAGTAGGCACCCCTGTCTGGTACCCCTGGAAACACCAAAAGCGGCAGAGACCATCTGCCCAACTCGCACTCGGGCGGTCAGTGCTGTATATAATGTAGAGACCATCCTCATAAAGATTCCTCCCACACCTATTTTATGGAGTACTGCAAACAAAAACCTCTACTCCACCAAGTCGAAAGCCTTCTTGGCATCTAAAAATACCGCAGCGGCCCAGACTTCTGGATTCAAACGCTGCGTGACTCCAAGTAGTGTGCGCAAATTGTAGGATAGGTTTCGGCTCAGAACGAATCCTGCCTGCTCTGGACCTACTATCCCTGGCAGTAACTACCGGCCAATCTCCAGAATACCATTTCCGTCAAAGGTATTGGAGAAACGGCTTAATACTCAGCTCACCTCCTTTATCTCCTCAAGAAATCTTCTAGATCACTCACAGTATGGCTCTAGAGAGGGTCACGGAACTGAGACCGCTCTGATTACAGCGACCGAGGAACTTAGAGGATAACTGGATGCAGGAGGGAAGCCCGTCTTGATTTTGTTAGACTTATCGGCAGCCTTCGACACTGTCAACCACACAATACTAATTGACAGATTGGTGGAGCTGGGTATGCAGAAATCCGCCATTTCCTTATTGACATCCTACCTAACAGATAGATCCTTCTCAGTAGAATTGGGTGGCTCTAGTTCTAAAGTTTTTAAACTGCCGTGCGGTGTGCCTCAGGGCTCGTCCCTGAGCCCTACACTATTTAATATTTACGTGGCCCCCTTGGTCTTGATGATCAGGCAGTATGGCTTTTCCGTGGTCTCCTATGCTGATGACACCCAGGTGGTCGTGTCAATAACAAACAACGAGGATGAGACAGCTGATCGCTTTAACAACTGTATGTCTCAGGTAAACACCTGGATGCAGACCAATAGTTTAAAATTGAATGGTGAGAAAACCAGTCGCAGATGGTGACATTTGAAAGTGGTGTGGCGTAAAACAATTATTGTACTGTACTGTGGCGAGCGAGCCCGAACCACCTAAGGGAGGTTTGGGGGCGATTCTACCCCGAGCAAATTTTGAAAAAGAGTGGGCAAATGGTGCATTTTCAAGCAAATTTAAGAAAGCAGGAAGAGGCAGCTGCCGCCTGCCTGGCTCCTACTGTACACTTTGTGGCCCACCCATATATCTCCGAGAGTAGCAGGCTCGACCACAAAAAGACATGTTTGTACAAATACTTCAGAGCCATGACGGGCCACTAGCCTGTCGCCACAGCACACTCACACGGTTCAGAAAGGGAACCACAACAGTGTACGTGGACGCCAGGATGGACACACACATGTGCGTATGGTGTGCCATGTCCAGGGATTGCCTGTGTGGGCGGCAGAGTGCAGGAATGTGCAACAGATGCATTACAAGCCCCCCTTAGTAGATTTTATGGCCCAATTCATAAAGTTGTTCAAGGCATGTGTCTGGCTGATGATCAGTTACACAAGATATGAAAATATTATGCGCTAAAACCTTTGGACTGTCATTAACAAAATAACTGTTCAAAGGAAAGTGTCACAGAACTAAAGAGCTGTGTGGTGCAAATTAGACAGACACCAAAAGTTAGTACATTTTGTGCATTCACAAAGCCTGAGGAATGCACGCTCAAACTTGTAGATTTAACTTAAACCGTAATAATTCAGTCATAAATCGTGCAGAAAATGTGGGAACATGCCCAATATCTCTAGTTAATGCTGGCTGATTGTAGCAAGAGTTTTTGTGTTTGTAAAAACAGCCTATGTACAGGGAAGATGCTGTAAAGAAATGATTCCACAATTTGACTAACCCTTGACTTGCATGGTGTACGCATTGCAAATGTGAGGTAATAAAAATAAGCAAGGAATATTGAACAATACCAGACAGAGATGCGTTTGTATATCACGTGTACGTTTTGCAAAAGCCACTAGGGAATGTATGTGACTATTCTAAATGTGATAAAAACAACAAGTCTAAATGCACAAGCAGCACTGTGCAGGTCGGTATGGACATCTTGATCTTTCTGGAATGGCCCTTTAGTGCTATGATCTAGTACAGAAGGCGTTTTCTGCTCCGTTCAAGCCGGACAGGGCCAAACAGTGCACCCTGATTGTGATGGGATAGCTAGCATGCCATGCAGGATTCCTCGTGCCTTGCACATTCTGAGTTTATGGCCAGGGTCAGAGAACAGCAGTTTAGGGTCACTGAAACATGGCTCTTATGGAATCCGTACATCCATTTAAACTTTAGCAGGGTATGAAATCCGGTTCTATGGCAACAGTGTTGGCATTGGGACAAGGCACATACAGTAAAAGCAAAACACAATTTTTGGGTAGTGCAATCCTAGCATGGTTACGTCATTACTAGTAAATTATGTTATTTTAATGATGTTCTGAAGTCAACAGAAGTTATGTCGCATAGACCACATAAAGGCCGTCCTCTGTAATAGCCGGCAGTGCGGATATGATGACGTCTTGGAGATTGTGAGTGTGCCCCACGTTACAAGTACGCACATTCCTAATTCCGGACAGACACCTTTACATTATGTGGCACTGCGTGCCTTGTGCTGTGGAGCTTGAAAAGAGCCTTCACTCAACAGCAAGTGTCACCAGTAGCTGCCACATAAAATGACTTCAACAGTGGCCACATCCCCTCACCACACACAAGCAGTGGAAAGCCTATGATGGTCAGGCTATGCCATTTGCAGCTTTGTTAGTTTACCAATGCATCCCTGTGCTGTTAGGGCTATAGTACCCAATGACATCACACACTATACAACTCATATCTCTGCACCTGCGGTCTCGTTATACCGAAGGCTCAAGCTACACAGGCCCCATTTTCCCAGTGCCACCCGTGCCAAGACAGAAGTGCGGCTTTTAGCTATACAGGAGGTCATGTTCTTTCTCTCGTTTCTGGGGGCAGGGGGGGGGGGGTTCTAGCGTGGGTTAAGTTCCGCAATGCAGAAGACTGATTTCGACGCCAAAGGATGGGCACCCGCTGCAGAGCTGACTCACACAGCACCTCACATCTGATTTTTGTGTTTGCATGTAATCCGTGTTCTGTCCTGATCCATTGTGGCGACGTTGTTTTGTTGTTTGTAGGTTAATAGAATACTTTTTGTGTCCATTTATTTGAGGACTTTTGCTCTTGTGGAAAACCATGGGATTGTATTGCTTGGACGTGGCAGTGGTGTCATAGGCCCATATCCTGACACTACCCTTGCGGGGCACGCGCCCTTCAACCCCACACAAGCAGCCTAACAAGGGGCCCTGAATGAAGGTCGTGGTTGCTATTAAACCAACAGACGCACTTGATATTTTCTAACACTGTCCTTAATCCCGGCAATGGATTTTCAGGTGTGATTTCAAAATGCGCCTATTCACGTGACATTAAATACGTTACATAATGAAATGGGTGATAATTCGCCAGTAACGAAGTCAAGGCCGGCAAAACGGGCAGGTGTGTTCGAGCTGGGGGAGGGAGGGGGAATCTATATAAAATAAAACGTACCTTCCTCTGCCACCGCATCCCGCGCCGCCTCCTCAACTCCTGCTGCTCCGAGTCCTAGGCGTTTTGGGCGGCCTCCCTCCTCCTGCTCTCCTATGCCAATCACAATGCTGCAATGGCAGCATTGTGATTGCTGAGCGCAGGGGAGAGCGCCCCAGCCGCGCCATTTTCTCCTACATACAGGAAAAGGGAGAGTGGGTGGTCCTGCCCGAGGGCAGGGGGGGTGTGGCTTACCCACTCTTGTGGGTACTGACTGTTTGGTCGGCTCAGGGGCTGACCAAACAGTCAGAACCCACAACAGTGGGTAAGCTAAAGTAGCGCCCGCCCTGTTTCTCTCTCCGTAGGCCCGTGCCATGGTGTATTTTCCTATATGCTTATTCTCATCGTTGGCTGTTTTCTGGAATTCTGCCAGCTTATGCTGAATGTCTGCCCTCTTTTGTGTTCCTCCCTCTTCCTGCAACGCACCCGCCAAGTACGCAATCTGCCCCTAATAGCATGCAGCGCTCCCGCATGCTTGGAAATTGCGATTCCCCTAATATAGACTTTGAACGCCTCCCAAACCGTTGCGAAAGTGTCAACTGAATCTATGTGTTTTTTCAAAATATTAGTCTATTGCCTGGTGCAATTTCTCTTTGAAAACTGTGTCTAACAGGGAGTATGGTGGAAACCTCCATGTAAAGGCTGGTACTCTGGGAGCAGAATATGCAAGTGTGAGCTGCACTGGGGAGTGATCTGAATATGTTCTAGGGAGGTGTTCGCAATCAGTCACCCTCGCTTTCAGTTCATTGGATATCAGCCAGTAGTCTATACCAGTGTACGTGTCATACGCAGCTGAGTAATGTATGTACCCTGCCCTGTCTATAGACCTTTGTCTCCATATATCTGCAAGCCTTTCCCGCTGCATCATGTCTTGTATAGCATTGGCTGCCGCTGAGGGATGCCTGGGGCGGTCATAGATCGATCTACGTCAGGATCTAGTATGCAATTGAAATATCCTCCCCATATCTGCGGGACGCCCGACCACTGGTGCACCTTAGCCTCCACTGCGCGATAGAATTGGGGATCATCATAATTCGGGCCATAGATTCCAATAAACAAGAATGTTAGATCTTCTATTCTAGATTTTGCTGTTACATATCTACCTCCTGGGTCCTTATACAGTCCTGTTAGTGACACCCCAGACTGACGTCCTACCCATATCAGCACCCCTCTGGCATGAGATGTATAGGTAGAGGTGTAGCATTGCCCCTGCAGCTTACAGTGCGCACACACTTCCCTATCTGATTGTAGGTGCATTTCCTGCAGTATTGCGATATCTACTTTGTGACTCATGGGGTATGCTGCTACTTTCCTAACCTTCCTGTTGTCATTTAGTCCCCATACGTTCCAAGTTAGTAATTGCCGGCCTAACTTGTTGCCCGTTTCACTTGTGTCTACGTTTGTGATCTTTCTGTATTTAAAGCTGTGACATAATGCCAGTCGGTCTCGGGTCCAATCATTTCTCTCCTTTTCTCTTTTATAACAATCAATCAATCAATCATGGCATTTGTAAAGCATACTACATACCCGCGAGGGTCTCAAGGCGCTGGGGGGGGGGAGCTGCTACTTTTCGAAGAGCCAGGTATTGAGGAGTCTTCAGAAGGTCAGAAAGTCTGCCGCAGGCGAATGGGGAGGTTGTTCCATGTCTTGGCGGCAAGGTGGGAGAATGATCTGCCGCCGGCTGTCACTCTTCGGATGCGGGGGATGGTGGCGAGGGCGTGGTCTGCGGAGCGGAGCTGGCGGGTGGGGGTGTAGAGGCTGAGTCGGCTGTTGAGGTACGTTGGACCGGTGTTGTGGAGTGCCTTGTGTGCATGGGTGAGGAGTTTGAAGGTTATCCTCTTGTTGACAGGGAGCCAGTGCAGGTTTCTCAGGTGGGGTGTGATGTGGCTGTGGCGATGGATGTAGAGGATCAGGCGTGTGCAGGCATTCTGGATGCGTTGAAGCCGTTTCAGGAGTTTGGCCAGGGCTCCTGCGTAGAGTGCGTTTCCGTAGTCCAGTCTACTGCTGATGAGGGCCTGGGTGACTGTCCTTCTTGTTTCGGTGGGGATCCACTTGAAGATCCTGCGAAGCAAGCGGAGGGTGTTGAAGCAGGAGGAGGAGACGGCATTGACCTGCTTTGTCTTGGAGAGGGTGGAGTCGAGGATGACCCCTAGGTTGCGTGCGTGGTCGGTGGGTGTCAGGGATGTTCCTAGTGCAGTCGGACACCAGGAGTTGTCCTAGGCCGAGGGTTTGGATCCGAGGACGAGGACCTCCGTCTTGTCCGAGTTCAGCTTCAGTCGGCTGTTCCTCATCCAGTCGGCGACGGCCTTCATTCCTTCATGGAGGTTGGTTTTGGCGGTGTGGGGGTCCTTGGTGAGGGAGAGGATCGGCTGGGTGTCGTCAGCATAGGAGATGATGTTGAGGTCGTGCCGTCGTGCGATGTGGGTGAGTGGTGCCATGTAGACGTTGAACGACGTTGGGCTGTGGGATGAGCCTTGGGGTACGCCGCAGATGATCTCGGTGGCTTCAGAGCGGAAGGGGGGGAGGCGGATGCTCTGTGTTCTGCCGGAGAGGAAGGAGGAGGTCCAGTCCAGGGCCTTCTCTTGGATTCCGGCATCGAAGAGGCGTGTTTGTAGTGTGCGGTGGCAGACCGTGTCGAAGGCAGCTGACAGGTTCAGGAGGATGAGGGCCACGGTTTCTCCGTTGTCTAGCAGGGTCCTGATGTCATTGGTGGCAGCGATGAGGGCAGTTTCGGCACTGTGGTTGCTGCGGAACCCGGTCTGGGACGGGTCCAGGATGCTGTTCTCCTCGAGGAAGCTGGTCAGTTGTTTGTTGACGGCCTTTTTGATGATCTTCGCCGGGAACGGGAGCAGGGAGATGGGTCAGAAGTTCTTGAGGTCTTGCCCCAAAAAACCTGCCCACGCTATGTGCGACCCCAACTGACATGGCATTCAATCCCCCCTCCCCATGACGCACCCACGTTACAAAACAACAAAAATAACATTGCTTGCAGTGAAGTTGTCGGGTTCCGCAGCTCCTCAGGATCGGAACGATGCTCGTTATGGTCCACCCCTCGATAGCTTCAAGTCTGATGGCTATTACAGCGCAGATTATTGAAGTGATCGAGTGAGGGAAGGAAAGGGAGGGGACAGCAGGGAAGGAGACCTGAAATGATATAAGAACAGCTCGTTATAAACACTGTTCCTCCACCCACCTCTCTACCCTACTAGGTTGTATGTGAGTGCAGTTCCCTCAATATCCACACTACCTGTAAAGGAAAATAACGAAGTGCAACTTTCATCAAGTGTGACCTTTGATTGTTTCACCCTCAGCTCGAGGGTCCTGAGGACTAGGCTTGTTTCACATAAGAACATTTATGTCCCACTATAAGAAAGAACACAGGATTAATTACACGCCGCCACCACTACACTCAGGGTATTCTCACCGTTCAAGTATTTCTTTTCTAACCCCCAACGTACCCATGTGTTATAGGTGTTTTGCATTACAGAGGAAGTATGAGCTCTTCACCAGTCAACCACATACCCCTGCTAAGGAAACACAATCAGGACAGTTCATATGCGATGACCTTTCTGCACGTGATACAAACAATAACGAAATCAAAACAATTCCACACTCCTGTGTGCGGACTGCGAGTGACCAAAGTTCCGTGTTAATCACCACACGGTCTTGTTGTGAGTTCAGCAAATACTTTGATGCTCGTGGGATGGATATGGCTCCAACACCGGTATTCCTGCGACTCGCAATAGTCTACAAACATGTGGCTCTCCAACGAGGAAGAACACCTGGTGCGGACCATCCACTCAGAGCCCTGCTTTAGACAGTTACAGCTATGCGTAACCGGGGCGTTCTAGACAGTATCTGTCTCAAGCTGTGGAGGTTTGTAGAAAGCGAGGCGGTGCACAGCACCCTTACCGCAACTTGCAAAAGGAGAAAGAGTAATGCCAACTCTGCGCGCGTTACCCACTGACAAAGCTGCTGCGTAACGAGGACCAAAACCGGAGATCCCCCAGAGGACTTCTCCGCTCTGCACTGCCACCAAATCTCTTGGAATCACTGAGTAATCTTCAGTCGAAAGAACGAGGACCGCAACCAAGACACGCTGCGCCCTCACTACAAACAGGATAATCGGCAATGCCGCCAGTGCGGAAGTGCTCTATGAAGCCTTCCGCGTCTGCGCGCGCATGCCTGAGGTGCTAATGCTCATGGGACATGTAGTCTCTGGGTCTCTACCGCGATAAATCGAAAGAGACTCCGTTGTTTTGGGAGTTGGCCGCGCGTGTCCTTGACAGTACACCCCTCTTAGGCGTCTTCCTAACGGGGTTTTGGTAGTGGGTGTTTTTTGTGGAAGGCGGCGAGTAAACGGGGGGCGTGTATGGCCTTTGCAGGTTCCCAGGAATTGTCTTCCGGCCCATATCCCTTCCAAGCTATCAAATACCATCTATTCCTTCCTCGTGTCTTAGAGTCTAGAATTTTAGCTATTTCGTATTCTGGTTCACTATTTACCCAGATGGGGTTGGGTTTTTTCTTTACTGGGGCTACGGAAGGTTTGAGGAGGGATACATGGAAAACGGGATGAATGTGAAGAGACAAAGGCAATGCAAGTTTCACAGTTACTGGACTCAGAACCTTTAATATCTTATATGGCCCAATGTATCTGGGGTTGAAGATGGATCTCTTTTTGAAATGGATGTTCTTTGTGGACAACCATACCATATCACCTCGTCTATACTGGGGACCAATTCGACGGTGTTTGTCTGCTTCTCTTTTGTATCGTATTTTTTCGTCTTGCAACTGGGTCTGGGTTCTTTTTAGTGTTTTTCTTATGTGCTTGACCCTAGTGTGTACTTCAGGGAGGTTATTTCCAGTTTCGGGATGCAGAAAGGGAAGGAACCTTGGGTGGAAACCATAAGTGTTGTAAAAAGGGGTAGATTTTGTGGAGCTATGTAAGGCGCTGTTATATGCTACTTCTGCTACTCACAACTGATCTACCCAAGCCTCTGTCGTGGAGTCCACATAACACCTCAGGTATTGTTTGAGAGTTTGGTTTACTCTTTCTGTCTGTCCATCTGTCTGGGGATGGAAACTTGTGGACAAGGCTACCTGAATCTGTAGGGCCTCACACCATACTTTCCAAAATCTAGCAGTAAATTGCGTTCCCCTGTCTGACACTATGCGATGGGGCAGTCCGTGTAGTCGAACGACATGGGTTAGCAATAGTTTAGCGAGTTGCCCGGCTGTGGGTATTTGACGACAAGCAACAAAATGCCCTGGTTTCGTGAGGTAATCAACTACTACCATGATAGTGTCGCACCCTTGATCTTTGGGAAGTCCAGTAATGAAGTCAATAGATATAGATTTCCAGGGCGCTGAGGGCGTAGGTAAGGGTTGAAGTAGCCCTTGTGGCTTTAAGTGATCGGTCTTCATACGGGCGCATGTGTCACATTCTTTAACCCATAGAGTCACGTCCTTGCGCACGCTGGGCCACCAGAACTGTCTCCCAATGCGCTCCAGAGTCTTGAATACACCGTTGTGTCCTGCACTCGGTATGTCATGGCACCACTGGAACACTTGTTTCTGTAGGTTCTTTGTGGGTATCAGCATCACCTGCTCCTTCATGAACAGGCCTTGTTTTTCTTTCCACCCCTGGTGGTTCCTGAACCAAGACCTCCATTTACACGTCTGACTCCCTTCTGCTACCTTCTGTAAGAAATCGTGGGTTTGGATAGCACACACCACTTTGTGGGGAGGAATGATAGCGTGTTCTATTGGTTCGTCTTCCTCTCAAATAGATTCTTGTCTGGTGAGCGCATCCGCTTTCTTATTGTCTTTCCCTGGTCTGAAGGTTACCACAAAGTCGAACTCTTCAAAGAAGAGCATCCACCGTAGTTGTCTGGGTGTCAAATGCCTTGCTGAGCGCATGAACTGTAAGTTCCGATGGTCGGTGTATACTGTTACTTTTTCTTTAGCCCCCAGCAAGAAGTGTCGCCATTCGGTAAACGCTGTTTTGATCGCTAGCAATTCTTTTTCTGCGATTGTGTAATTTCTTTTCGCCTCGTTTAATTTCTGGGACATATACGCAATGGGATGTAATTGTCCTGTAGTGGCGTTTCTTTGTGACAAGACCGCTCCGATGGCTGCTTCAGAGGTATCGGCTTCCACTATGAACGGTTTTTCCGGGTTGGGATGTGCCAAAACTGGGGCCGTGATAAACACTGTTTTTAACTCCTCAAAAGCAGTTTGGGCTTCGGTTGACCAGTGAAAGGTCGTCCCTTTTCTTAGTAACTTAGTTATGGGAGTCACTGTTTTGGAGAAGTGATGGATAAAGCGCCTGTAAAAATTGGCGAAGCCCAAAAAGCATTGAACGTCGCGAACAGTTTGTGGCTCCGGCCAGGCTTTAACCGCTTGCACTTTTCTTTCAGCCATCACTTGCCCCCTCGGAGTAAGCATTACTCCCAAGAATTCCACATTATCCACATGAAACTCGCATTTGCTGAGTTTGCAGTACAAGTTGTTCTCCCTTAACGCCTGTAACACTGAGCTCACATAGTGGACATGCTGTTCTTCTGACGTGGAGTAAATCAGAATATCGTCGATGTAAACGACTACAAATCTATCCATGAAGTCGCGTAACACTTCATTCAGGAAAAACTGAAATGCCGCAGGGGCGTTGCAAAGGCAGAAGGGCATCACTCGATATTCATATAGGCCATATCTCGTTTTAAAGGCGGTTTTCCATTCATCCCCAGCTCGCATCCTAACCAGGTGGTAAGCTCCCTTGAGATCCAATTTGGTGTAAATGATCGCCATTTTCACTTGTTCCAAGAGAACCGGGCTCAGCGGAAGGGGATAGCGATTTTTAACTGTGATGTCATTCAATGCTCTGTAGTCGATGCACGTGCGGAGCTCTCCGTTTGCTTCAGGAATGAAAAACAAGGGCGAGGCCGCGGGCGACTTGGACTGGCGGATAAATCCCAGCTCCAAATACTTATCCAAGTATTGCTTCGGGTGTTCGTTCTCCTTCTCCGTAAGAGCGTATATGCGACCGCATGGTACTACAGCCCCAGGTATAAGATCTATCTGACAATCGTATTGTCGGTGTGGGGGTAGGGTCTCTGCCTGGATTTCGTTGAAAACATCGCGGAATTCTATGTAACAGGCTGGTAAGGTGATGTCCTTTTCTGCCGCGGTCCCGATCCACTGTCGCGATGATAGGGCTTGTGACGATGTTATCGACGCCTTGAAACAATGCTGGTTGCAATATTCGGAATCATAGCTAATAGTTTTCGTGGGCCAACTGATATGAGGATCGTGCTTTTGGAGCCATGGAAGTCCCAAGATAATACCATGTTGGGGGGACCGGATTATATTGAATTCTAGGACTTCTTCATGTCTTCGATTACATCGGACTTCAATCCTGTCCGTTACAAAGCAGATAGGACCAGAGTCTAGTACACGTCCGTCGACCGCTACCACGGCTTCTGGTATCGCTTTCTTCAGTAGGCTTACTCCCAGCTGTAAGGCTACAGCCTCATCCATAAACGTGCCTGTGGCACCGGAGTCCACCAGCGCTTGTGCCTCTTTCCACTCTTCTCCGGTCTTGATCTCAAGTGTGATGTAAAAGAACCGTTTTACATCTGCCGCATTTAAAGAGGGCAAATAGGTAGCGCTCGAGGGTTTCTCTCTTAGTTTGCTCGAGCGATCTAGTTTTCCGACTCCTTTTTGGTGTAGGTGTTTGCCTCTTTTCCCACGGTTCCCCTGGGGTTCTGTGGTCTTTGGAGGCAATCTCTGACAAAGTGTCCTCTTTTACCACAATATAGGCACAGGCCATTCTTCCGTCTCGTGTTTCTCTCTTCGCTGGTTAGTGGAGCTCTCACTGCTCCTATCTCCATGGGTTCAACAAGGTTCTGTGGTGGGTCTCTGGTGCGAACTCTGTCGTTCCGAAGGGGAATGTGTTCCTTCCTACGAGCGTCGCTTTTTCTGTCACCCAACCGATGTTCTAGTCGCAAGGTTAGATTGACAAGTTCCTTACATGAGGTCGGTTGAGGATCAATTTGCGCAATTATGTCTTTCAGTTCGTCCCCTAACCCTTGATAATAGATCGCGAACTGTTTCTCCTCGGGCCATTTAGTTTCAGCTACCAGACGCCTAAAGGCAGTAAGGTAGACCACCACTTCCTTACTGCCTTGGCGCAATTCCAGAAGTTCACGGTCTGCAGAGAGGGTATGCGACCTACGGTCGAAGATGTTCTCGAATTCCTCTCTGAAACCCTCCCAATCGTAAAGGAGGGGGTCGTCTCGCTGTACCAATGGAACGGCCCACAGTGCTGCATCCCCTGCTAAATAGGATATAAGGAAAGCTACCCTAGCTTGATTGGTGGCGAAAGCCTTCGCTTTACAATTAAAATGCAGCATGACTTGCGTCAAAAAGACCTGGATTTTATTGGCGTCGCCGTAATACCTCTCTGGGGGTGCTAAGGGTATAGGCGTGGGGACTTCTACCGTAATGGGGGATGGATGAGACATGGAAAACCCCCCTGCGTCTAACGGATTCCTCTGTAAACGTTCTACTTTGGCTTGTAAATTGGCTGTCTCTAGTCTGGAGGCCGCCAATTCCTGCTGTACTACTTGTAGGGCGGCCACCACATCTTCCAGGGTAGCCATACTAGAGTAGAGGTTTCGATCAGGAGGAGCTAATTCCTTGGGCCGATTATTCTATCAGATTCCGCAGCTCCTCAGGATCGGAACGATGCTCGTTATGGTCCACCCCTCGATAGCTTCAAGTCTGATGGCTATTACAGCGCAGATTATTGAAGTGATCGAGTGAGAGAAGGAAAGGGAGGGGACAGCAGGGAAGGAGACCTGAAATGATATAAGAACAGCTCGTTATAAACACTGTTCCTCCACCCACCTCTCTACCCTACTAGGTTGTATGTGAGTGCAGTTCCCTCAATATCCACACTACCTGTAAAGGAAAATAACGAAGTGCAACTTTCATCAAGTGTGACCTTTGATTGTTTCACCCTCAGCTCGAGGGTCCTGAGGACTAGGCTTGTTTCACATAAGAACATTTATGTCCCACTATAAGAAAGAACACAGGATTAATTACACGCCACCACTACACTCAGGGTATTCTCACTGTTCAAGTATTTCTTTTCTAACCCCCAACGTACCCATGTGTTATAGGTGTTTTGCATCACAGAGGAAGTATGAGCTCTTCACCAGTCAACCACATACCCCTGCTAAGGAAACACAATCAGGACAGTTCATATGCGATGACCTTTCTGCACGTGATACAAACAATAACGAAATCAAAACAATTCCACACTCCTGTGTGCGGACTGCGAGTGACCAAAGTTCCGTGTTAATCACCACACGGTCTTGTTGTGAGTTCAGCAAATACTTTGATGCTCGTGGGATGGATATGGCTCCAACACCGGTATTCCTGCGACTCGCAATAGCCTACAAACGTGTGGCTCTCCAACGAGGAGGAACACCTGGTGCGGACCATCCACTCAGAGCCCTGCTTTAGACAGTTACAGCTATGCGTAACCGGGGAGTTCTAGACAGTATCTGTCTCAAGCTGTGGAGGTTTGTAGAAAGCGAGGCGGTGCACAGCACCCTTACCGCAACTTGCAAAAGGAGAAAGAGTAATGCCAACTCTGCGCGCGTTACCCACTGACAAAGCTGCTGCGTAACGAGGACCAAAACCGGAGATCCCCCAGAGGACTTCTCCGCTCTGCACTGCCACCAAATCCCTTGGAATCGCTGAGTAATCTTCAGTCGAAAGAACGAGGACCGCAACCAAGACACGCTGCGCCCTCACTACAAACAGGATAATCGGCAATGCCGCCAGTGCGGAAGTGCTCTATGAAGCCTTCCACGTCTGCGCGCGCATGCCTGAGGTGCTAATGCTCATGGGACATGTAGTCTCTGGGTCTCTACCGCGATAAACCGAAAGAGACTCCGTTGTTTTGGGAGTTGGCCGCACGTGTCCTTGACAGAAGTACACTGGGGGGGGGGGGCAGATGTTCCCGGCTTTTACTCATGTCAACCCGTTCTCTCCCCCACAATAGTTTACATTCTATGCACGGTGCCCCTTTATCTCTACGTTAACTCCTTTATTGTATAGTCACTGGAGTATCCCAGGCTTTTTTGTTAAAGTTTTTATCTGGCCCTTCCAATTGCACTTTATGTCCATACATTTTAAGGTTACTTTATTTCCCCGATTATCCGAACAGTCTTACCAAGTCTCTGACGGGTATTGTTGTTTCTTACATGCCAGCTCTTCTGATCTTAGAAGTAAGTGTCAGCGTAAACGTGTTCCCGCTGCCACCACTGCATTCTGTGTCACCTCGGTGAGCCTCACTGCTCCTCGGGATCTTGTGCGCTGCCGTCTTTGCTCTGTGTTGTCCTTGGGGAGCCTTGTTTTCCTCCTTCTCGTTCCATCTGCTTGACATATTTTAGCACCATCTGATGATCTGTGAAGTAGTGGAATCTATCCTCCAATCTTAACTGAAGTTTTGCCGGATATTGCATACTGTATTCGATGTTTAGATCACGGAGCTTCTTCTTGGCAGGGAGAAATAGGCGGCGTGCCTCCTGGACCTGCTGTGTGAAATCGGGGAACAGTAAGAGCTCCATGCTTTCCAACCAGAGTTTTACTAGTTCTTTAGATTCACGCAGAGCAGCATATCGATCTCTGTAATTAAGCAGTCTAGCTACGGTCGACTGCGGGGCTTCCCCCAGCACCGGCCGTGATGCCAGGGAGCGATGTGCTCGTTCCACAGCAAACATGTCAGAGAAGGTACTCCTGTCCAAAAGCTCCACTAGTATGCATTACACATACTGCTCCATGTTACTGATGTTTGTCAACTCCGCTATTCCAAGGATTCTAATGTTATTCCGGCGTGACCTGGCCACTAAGTCATCCGCCTTGGCTTGGAGTGTCTTAAGGAGCTTGTCCATGGCTTTGTGTTCTCCCACTTCTATTGCATTTTGTCTTCCACATTCAACACTCTTTGTTCAACTGTGTCTAGTCTGTCACCCTGCTTATCCAGGCGCTCAGACATTCTGTCCATCCTGAAAGTGGTGGAATCTATTTTGTTAGCAATCTTCGTTAAGCTCTGCTGCATTGCTCGCAATATTTGCTTAATGTCTGTCTACGCCCTTGCACAACCGAATATCAATGATTATGATCAGCCTTGCCATTAATATCAATGTTTTTAATAGAGCTTAGATTGTATGAGACTGTATGAGTGTAGGTATGAATGGATCGGTATGATTGAGTTGTTACATTTCATTTCTGTCAAATGATTATCAATAAAATAATTTTTGTACTTTTCTAAGAAAAACAGTCATGTTGGTTCTTTCTTCCCTTTGTTTATTATTCTCATTATATCAATTGTAATATGTATGTTATAAATATGTTGTCTTAAGTCTTTACATTGACATATTTGAGCCCTGCCTTAAGGAACGTCACCTCTCTAGCAGGGGGCCTCTTTATTTACATTATATATATGCCCTTGCCTCTGCATCCACCTCCTCTGTCTGTCCGTCTTACTCTGGGGTGCCTGTTTCACATGTGTGAGGGGTTTTTCGTAATTCAAACTGTAACTTGGACTGCAATTTGTCTGTTTTACCCATTGTGGCAGGTTACGTGAGTTCTCGCTATCACTGTTGGGATTTTTATTCCCCCTTACTATAGCACCCTAGTTCTTATCTAGGCAATCTCCTCACAGGGTCAAACAGCGCCAGTCATCCAATCTAGCCGAAATTGCGTCTCTTATGCGAAATCTAGTTGTATGGGTTCTACTTGGCTGATATCTTTATTTACTCTCCTGGGCTTCTTACTGTCTAATTTCTCAAACGTTTTGAGCCTCGCAACCATTTTCCACACTTTCCTGCCCCGCTCCAGTAACTCGCGATGTTGGCGGACCTTCACCAGACTGTGCAGTTGAGCCTTCGCCAGCTATGCTGTTTCACCGCCGCTGCCTCTTGGCCTACCTGTCGCTGTCATTCGGCATCTTAGCAGTTGCTATCAGAAAGGGCCTCTCCAGAATCGGGCAGCCCGTTCTACCGCCGGTCTCAGGTCTTTTTAGGCACACCACACCCACCGGGATCAGTCCCCATAGGCCTCACCTGCTAGGTCCTGGTTGCTGCTTACTCCATCTCTTTCATGGGGGCTTTCCGCCTAGATTACATCGCCCTTCGCTTGATGCACGTAGCTCTGCATGTAATGTACACGTTGTTGAGTCGTCAGAGCGATGGCTCCCACAACTCCCCAGGCGTTTGGCGGTAGTACTTTCACCCGACGCCCCGGCTTCACACGCATCTCTGCTTGTAGGCCGTCAGTTTGCTTCCGATCCCAGCGGCGCTACTTAGACTGTTTTTTCCCAAATCTTTCCTATACGGCTACCTTTTTAGGCACGTTATCTGCAGCCAGATATATAGAAGGCATATGGTACCAGGATTATTTAGGATTTGCTTGTGGGGCTCGGGAACTCTCCTAACTAGCCGCCATCTTCAAGCCAGTCAAGCCCCACCTTTAACCCTGCACAGTTACTCTTAGTACAACATTCCCTTCAGTGTTCGGATAGTACAAACACCTCAGTCCAGTGATCAGGGCTTCTCTGCAGAGTATTAGTATAATACCAAAACACTTTCTGTTAGTACATAGCTCTTACAATCCAGTGACCTCTTGGAAAAAGCGCTAATCTATACAGTGCTTATCAGTATATAGCCAATACATAAGATTGAGCATACTGCATCTGTGAATATTAAAAGGTCCCTTCTCACAGTTACTGTTAGATATACTGTTCGCAGAAGATCCACATGCAGTTCATACATTTTAAGTGTAGGACCTGTGGAGTTTTTACATTTGGTGGTGCTATCAAAGATATTGTAAAGACAATAATTTACGTACGGAAGCACCTGCCACACGAGTTGTTGGAATAAAACAGGAATATGCAAGCTTTAATAGCAAGGTTGAGACTTAAATGACAACAAGATTAACCAGGAGCTAGAGAGGAGTAGTGCTTAGCAGGAGTAAAGGAAAAACTTGATTACCTCTTGGTGGAAAGCAAACACAGCACACAAGAAAACTAATGCCATTGGAAAAGAACGGAAGCACACTGGGAAACTGAAAACTAAGGAAACAGTGAAGCAAAGGTGAAACACAAGGATAATGGGGAAAAAAGATGCAAAGATGGAAAAGCAATGACTGCGAAAAGGGCATACACTGAAGTAGAAGTTCAAGATAAAGGGTACGCTGAAAATATTGATGGCTCCAGCAATAAGAAAACACATCCAAACTGAAAACAAGGAAGCACTGCAAATCACGGCTAGCTCAAGAATCAAAGAAACACTTCTAAACAGTGCAGGTTAAAAAACAAGGATTCACTGTAGCACAAGTACCAGGAAATTTATGGCTACAGAGGGTCATTCAAACAGGGACTCCGCATCATTGGCCAACACTGGACACATGCAAAAAAATTTTAAAGAGCTCAATTATCATCAAACGTCTCAGGAGTTATCAAGCTTCCATCTGCTATATTGACTGCTCAACCCATCCTTGGTCTGTTAAGGTGGGGACACGTAAGTTAGAAGGGGATTTAAGAAAAGGCAGCCTTTCATGGGAAAAATATACATACTCCCACAAAACCCATCAGAGATCAGTATTGGCAGCCCAGCCCTGATTGTTTTGTAGAAACTGGAAATCGGAATTGGTATGAATGAATGAATGAATGAATGAATGAGAGAGACTTATATAGCACACAGCTACTCCAAGAGTATCCAGGTGCTTAGGTAATCAAAGACTGAGGTAGAAGCAGGTAACAGCAGGAGTCCTATTCTCGCTAGAGTTTGAATAGGTCGTTTTTCAGCTCCTTCGTAAACATCGCTTCCTCCTTAATAGATCTTAAGTGTCCAGGCATCTGGTTCCACATACAGGCAGATAAACAAAAGGTACACTATTCCAAAATGGCTGCTTCTCACTACCAACTCGGGGAGGAGAAGGGGTCACCCAAAGCGATTGCTTATTAGGAGCAAGAGCCCTTACCTGCCATTAGGTGGCATGCTTCATCATCGGGCGTACTCATCATCAGGCCGGCGCTGCAATGCCTGATGGGCCCCGCAAGAGGGGTCTTTGCTGGGGATGTTTTAGAAAGGTGCCAAAGGTATCAAGGGTGTAAAGTGTTGACTAGTTGTGGAGAGTGAGAGACTGGAGAGGAAGTGAGCTAAAATTGACTATAGTACTGGTGCTGTAGTTTTACTCTGGGCGGTGGACCATAGTGTTAACTTGGGAGAACGTACACTGGACCACGCATAATATCCCAGTCCTCTCTTTCTTTTACTCCACAGACAGGCCACCTTAACAGTAAAGGAGGAGTCCCCTCTGTGTTGCTGTTTAAAACAGAGGACAGAGAGTAGACTGGTATTACTGGAACACAGGGGTCTCCCTGGTCTGTATTCCTTGATCCTCTCATTAAGATACACAGGCACCTTGTTGTAGAGGACGTGATGAGTCAGGGACTTGTACATAATGGGTTTTTCGGACTGGTAGCCAGTGCAGTTTCTCTCGTAGTCTAGAAACCAAAGCGTGCTTGGGAACGTTTGTGAAGTAGGCGGACTGCCATGTTCTGAACTACTTGTAGACGCTGAACCAAATGTTCAGGGTGCCCAAGTATAGGACATTGGCATAGTCCAGTCTAGAAATAATCAATTCCCTTACCACTGTAATTTGCATCTCCAGAGGCAAGAAGTTGAGAAGTGTCCTCAGCATATGGCAGATCCATAAACAGGAATTTACACCTTCTGATACCTGGGCTGTGAAAGATATCTTTGGAGTCAAACATAACATCCAGATTCCTGTCCACCGCCGTTGGGAGGGGCCAGGGGAAAGCTGGTGGGCCATGTACCTGCCCACCCTCGAAGGGGATTCGGCCTAAACAATAAGATCTCAGTTTTGTCTGGGTTGCACTTCAATTGGTTGGTTCTGAACCCTTCAAGTAATGCCTTTATGCCTCATTAAATTCCAGCACCTCCTGTAAAAGGAACGGCACTGAGATTGCAGGCTGCCGCAGGTAGACAAGGGCATCATCCACATATAGATAGATTAAGTGGTACATCGCACCCACATGTCTATCCCATCTCCCCAGTTCAGCTCCCAGACAAATTGCCAGAGGCTCCATTGTCAGGGCAAACAGCAGTGGGCAGAGTGGGCACCCCTGCCTTGTACCTCACTCTATGGTCCAGGCCCATGAGACATAGCCACCTAATTGGACTCTTGCCGAGGGGTTTGCATAAAGCAGGGAAACCCAGTTAACAAAAACCGAGCCGAAGGCCATCCTTTTCAGTACCTCCCAGAGATAGTCCCAATCCAAGGTGTCAATTGCCCTCTCAATATCTAGAGCAACCAGGACTCCCTTCATCTCTGTGCCTCGTACAGAGTGCATGACATGGGTCAGCCTTCGTAGGTTCATGAGGGTGCTGCGTTGGGGATACATTTGTACTGAACTTCGTGAATCATGTGGAGCATCACTGTCTTTAGTTAATTTGCTAGGGCTTTTGCTAGTACCTTAACATCCTCATTGATCCTTGACAATGGGCTGTAGGAGATCAGTTTTCTTGGGGCACTCTCCAAATTAGATAGCATGACTTTAAGAGCCTCCTGCACGGATTTTGGTAGACTGCCTAACTGCTGGGCCTCCTTGAACACCTCCAAGAGTCTATCAACGAGCACGCCAGAGTAACTCTGGTCGAATTCAGAGGGAAGACCTTCTGCGCCTAGCATTTTACAGCAAAGCATATTCTTCATGGCATCCAGTAATTCCTCCCATGTAAGGTCTATGCCTAAAGCAGCCGCCTGCTTCCTACTTACAGTTGGTAATGTGAGTCAACCCAAAAAATTCATCCTAGTGGTATCCCCCCGAATGCCTGGCTTCCTGTAAAGGGCAGATAGATGATGGTGCAATTCACTGTTGATTGCTGCCTGTGTGATCATCAGTTCACCCATGTGATCTTCCGCAGCCATGGGGAACAACCTTTACAACGCAACTTTTACAACGCACTACCATTACAACGCATTTTTTACAACGCATAATCCATTACAACGCATGACATTACAATGCATGACACTACAACGCATTTTTAAAAACTACCTTTACAACGCATTCCATTACAACGCATACTACCATTACAACGCATACCATTACAATGCATAATATTACACTATACTATCCAACACTTACCCTACTGATGCACCCCCTGGAGTTAGAATAGTAATTTTTACCCCTATACTATCCAACACTTACCCTACTGATGCACCCCCTGGAGTTAGAATAGTAATTTTTACCCCTATACTATCCAACACTTACCCTACTGATGCACCCCCTGGAGTTAGAATAGTAATTTTTACCCCTATACTATCCAACACTTACCCTACTGATGCACCCCCTGGAGTTAGAATAGTAATTTTTACCCCTATACTATCCAACACTTACCCTACTGATGCACCCCCTGGAGTTAGAATAGTAATTTTTACCCCTATACTATCCAACACTTACCCTACTGATGCACCCCCTGGAGTTAGAATAGTAATTTTTACCCCTATACTATCCAACACTTACCCTACTGGTGCACCCCCTGGAGTTAGAATAGTAATTTTTACCCCTATACTATCCAACACTTACCCTACTGTTGCACCCCCTGGAGTTAGAATAGTAATTTTTACCCCTATACTATCTAACACTTACCCTACTGTTGCACCCCCTGGAGTTAGAATAGTATTTTTTACCCCTATACTATCCAACACTTACCCTACTGTTGCACCCCCTGGAGTTAGAATAGTAATTTTTACCCCTATACTATCCAACACTTACCCTACTGTTGCACCCCCTGGAGTTAGAATAGTAATTTTTACCCCTATACTATCCAACACTTACCCTACTGTTGCACCCCCTGGAGTTAGAATAGTAATTTTTACCCCTATACTATCCAACACTTACCCTACTGTTGCACCCCCTGGAGTTAGAATAGTAATTTTTACCCCTATACTATCCAACACTTACCCTACTGTTGCACCCCCTGGAGTTAGAATAGTAATTTTTACCCCTATACTATCTAATACTTACCTTAAATGTAATTTAATATTATGCGTTGTAATGGTATGCGTTGTAAAGGTAGTATGCGTTGTAATGGTAGTGCGTTGTAAAGGTATTTTTTAAAAATGCGTTGTAGTGTCATGCGTTGTAATGTCATGCGTTGTAATGGATTATGCGTTGTAAAAAATGCGTTGTAAGTGCATGCGTTGTAAAAGTGTGCGTTGTAACGTCATACATCCGCAGCCATGATTGTGGGTGGGGGTCACTCAAGTCACAAGACCCAGGCCATTAGCTTACCCGACTTATTGCCCTCCATTTGTTGACTTTGTCTATAGTCTCTCAGGGTGAATTTGTTGAGTGTATCCCATATTTCTCTTATGGTGTTTTGCACTGCCTGTGCCTCTTCCTCAAAAGGCGGGTTGTCTACCGCTACCCTTTGTGGGTGGGTTAGTTTCTGCTCCTGCTCCCTGAGGTCACCATGCAGTTGGCGCCTTACTCTGCAGGTTTTAGTTTCCCCATGTAGGATGACTTTGAGTGCGTCCCATTCCAGTGCTCTCGCGGAGGCTGACCCCCCAGTCCTCAGCAAAATATCCAGTGAGTATTGCTCCAATGTCAGTCCATAAGGCGGTCTCCCTGAGAGTATCCGGTTGGAGTCGCCAAGTGGGAATTGCTAGTCAGACACTGCTTCAAGTGTACATGAGGAGTACTGGTGCGTAATCCAATAAAAATGTGCCATGATGTTCTACCGCCTGCACCCGGTCCCCCACCTCATGCAAAACTAATATCCTATCCAGCCTTCTATGCATTTGGTGGGCTACCAAATAGTAGGTAGACTCAATCTTCATAGAATAGAGAGCTCTCCAGACATCCATGCAGTCCACCTGAACCATAACTTGTGTTAGCACGCCTGCCATGCCTGGTTTCATCAAGCCTCATGGAGGTCACCTATCTAGTTGACTATCTAGGATACAATTGAAATCACCCACCCAGACCAGAGAGATACTGGTGTATGAAGCAGAGAGGTTCCATAACTTCCAGAAAATGCTCTTTTCATCATGATTAGGGGCACATTTCCATTCCATCCAATAGCCCATATGTTACGACATATCATCCCTCCATGTCAACCTGAGTCTCCCTATGTTGGAATGGTAATCTCGGGGCTATCCATATAGACACGCCCCTGGCATAGATTGAGAAAGTGGGGAGTACAACTGACCTCGCCATTCACTCTTAAGTTTGGCGGCTTACTCATCAACAAACTGGGTCTCTTGCAACATGGCCACACTCGCCCCATGGTGTCTTAAGTAAGTGTGCACTCTGTAGTACTTAGTGTATTTGTGTATGTCTCTGGCATTCCAGGAGATGGCCTTCACAGTTCCCACCACTGTCACTCCAACTCATTCAGGGTGGGGGCCCCCATTGATCACTCTCCTATTGACACTGTGTATACTATCTTGTACTGCTTTGGAAGGCATGCATGACGCCCTTACCTGACATCATACCATACATAAACATAACCTAGAAAAACTCACCCCAAGCAAACCCCATTGCCTCCTCCCGGGTAAACATCTAAAACCTGTAAATTGTGATGTCTTCCCACATCCATGGTATTTAAATCCTGTTCCCTGCCTCCCTCCTCCTCAATATCCAATGTCAACCCCCCCCCCCCCCCCACCACTGCGCAGTCTAACTAAAGAAAACTCATGTAGGGATAGTGAGAGGTTCAAGCGCGGGGGAGACCTGACACCCCAGTGCCTCCTCAATGGGATGCGCCTAGGTAGGGAGGGGTCAGTCCCCCTAGCAAGTCCTACGGTGTAAAGAAGTAGAGTCAAAAGTTATCAAGGGACGTAGATCACTATCTTGCTACTCCAGTCTGCACCTGCTCTTCTTACTGAATCTCCATAGATTCTGCTCGGCTGATGAGTCAGGAGCTGCAAAAAAAGATGGGCCTCCTCCCACAATCAGCTGAGTCCGACCCTGCCACACTGAGTAACACTGTCCCCCTGCCCAGGCCAGTCATGTGACAATGTCTTGCGATGACATCGGCAAGGAGGCACCATCCGAGGCTCCCTAGATGTTCTGGGTACATTCTCCAGCCACATCCAACGTGCCATCCAGCTGTACTTCAATGCGCTGTGTTTCTCCATTGTGAGTCGTTCCCCATCTCAGTCATTCAGCCAACCCACTGGGTCTATTCCTGGGTCTCGCCGCTCATGTGCTTCCATACCAGTTCCGGCCGGAACCAGTGCCGTCTCTCTGGTCCAGTCAGTCACATGTCTCCTCTGGGTAACGAAAGAAGTGGAAGCGGTCTCCCTCCAACACCTTCCCCTTAGCCGGGTACAGGAGAATATAGCAGAGATTAAGTGGCCAGGAATTACTTTCTGTGGCCCTGGACCCTGCGCGTGTAGTCCGGGAAGAGATTTGTATCATGTTCCCTTTCAATTTTGGGTCCTCGGTTTTTCTGGCTCACTATAGTAAATTGATTTTTTTCCCTGTAGTTGAGGACTTTAGCAATGATGGGGGTAGGGAGGCGGCCAGTGGAGGACGTTGGACTAGTGCTCAGTGCTCTCTTTTGATCACAAAGAAGTCTGGCAGGACCTCATTGCCCATCAATCCGCTGAGTATTCGCTCAAGTAATAACTCTGTGGCATCTTCCTCCACCCACTCCGGGAACCCCAAAGCGTAGATTACAATGCCTAGATCTCTCTTCTGCTTCTTCCAGGCGCTCATCAAAGTGGCTAGCTTGTTCTGATAAGGTGCGCACTGAGGCTGTTAAAGGCTTCACCTTGTGTGTAAGTGCCTACACTGTCCCCTCAGTCTCTTTAGAGCGCTCAGAGACTCCACAGAGATCTGCACATGACAAATGTACCTCAATGGTGATGGTATCCAGTTTATGCTCCATGACCTGCTTGGAGCACTCAGTCGCCACTATGATTTGTGAACCTAAGGGTTCCATACCAGCAATCGGGGACTCACTCCTCCTGTCTGCACGCACCATTTCGGTCCTTCTGGCGCCCGCAAACTAGTCCATTCACAATTGCTGCAACTTTCGAACGGCCTTCCCCCTCACCATGCTGAAATTTGAGAGCTACAGCACTCTACACAGGAAGGATCCGTTAGTAGCGCCACCTCAGGAAGGCAAGAGCTTCAGCTGCCCGTGGGCGTTGGACAGTGGCGGCGGCATGGCTCGCGAGTGGCGGTGGCGGGCTCGGGGAGAAGGGGGGCACAGGGGCGCAATGTAAAACAATTTGTTTTAAATAAACACTTACCTTGCCGCCAGGTCCCACGCCTCTGCTCCTGCTCTCCTCCGTCGGACTCCAGGCAGAAGCACAGCCTGACTCCTCTGACCAATTACAATGCTGCAAAGCAGTGTTGTGATTGGTAAGCACTAAGGCTCCCCTGACTAATCACAACGCTGTAATGCAGCGTTGTGATTGGTCTGAGCATCGTGGTTCGTCGCTCAGCCAGGGAGTGGGGGCCAGGGCATGTTCTCCACACAGGCTGTAATGCAGCCTGCGTGGAGAACAAGGAAAGTGATCATGGCTATTTGGCCGCCTCAGCGGGCTGGCCAAGCACTCATGTGCACTTAGGAGTGGGCAAACCATTCCTCCCCTGCCCTGCTCCAAGAGCAGAGCAGCCCTGCCCGCCTGCCCTCAAAGCAGCACGGAAAGATAAAATGTAAATAACTCAAAGTTATTATACTTTTATGTTTCCTTAATTTGCACTGCTTAAAAGCAGTGGGGCGACGCTCCTCCGCCGTAGCGGAGGAGCTGCCACTGTCGTTGGATGGTGGGCCCTGCCACAGGTTCAATCCAGGCTGCACTCCGTCGCCCCCCTGGATGAGGAGGAGAAGGGGAGGAAACTGGGGCACTAATTATCCAAAAGGTAGTCTCCTGTGTCACCCTCACTCAGCTGGGCCCCATGTTAAAAAATCTGCAGGGCGGAATTGGAGGGGTCACAGTTCTCAGCCGCGATGGCAAGTGTCTCGTTCCTGCTTGCGGATTCCCTCGGGGAGTCTCCCTCTAGTGGTGCACCCTGGATCACCTTGAGCCTCGATGCAGGGTGTAGCTAGACCCAGCAACTCAGCAAATAAGCGGTGGAGGACCCCCCTGTTAAGCTTCATGCCCTGGCTTACCATTTCAGCCATGTAGGCTGCCTATCCTTCCTGTACTCCCAGTGGCCCGCAGCTCCAGAATTCGTCTCCGGGCTGCTTCAGGGCCCCATGCACTCACACAGGTCTGTCACAATTCCCAGGTTCCTAAACACGAGGCATGCCAAGCCCGCCCGCCTATCCTGTGCATGACACCAAAGTTATTGCGGCACTGTTATGACATCTTATGCAGACTTATGGCACATCGCTCCTATTCTCAATGTGTGGCTATTTTTTGGTGCTGGTACTGCGCACCTGTTTTGTGCCAGTTGATCAAACTGAAATATCAGCCCCCAGTACTGCGTGCCTGTGATCTAATTGTGTAACCCTTTGGTACCATTGATGGAATCTCGGCCCCCGGCACCGCATGCCTGTGAACTAATTGTGTAACTCATGGGTACCATTGCAAACTCAGCCCCCCAGTACTGCATGTCTTTTTAGGTCAAGCGTAGCGGCAGCGCGCATGCACTGCTCGGTCTGCGAGGCATGCTGTGTTAGGGTATGCACTAGCAGCTCTGCCCACTCTCCGCCCATATTTGTCATTGACTTTGTGTCATTGTCCTTCTTAAATGGTGGCTTCTGATTCGTTAATAGACTTGTTAGTCCTGCCTTGTCTGCATTTGTTACAACTGGACCTTTTACTTGGCTAGTTACACTGTCTGCTTTATCTAGTGGGTGAGCACTATTTTGTTTTAGGACACTGATGGGGACAATGGCAGCTGCTTTTTTTTGTATTTGTATTTGCATGCTGACTGCAGCACCCGCTTTAGGGACACTGCGCTCAGTTTAAATGTTTTATTTTAAAACTTTGATGTTGAGCGCAGTGCCTGCTTCAGGGACATTGCGTTCTGTTTATTTTATTTTTTTATTTAATACTGAGCGCGACGCCCACTTCAGGGACACCACGCTTAGTTTCTTTTTTATTTTATTAATTTTCATACATATCGCGGCGGCGGCTTCAGGGACACAGCGCTCCGATTCATAATTAGTTTTTTTGTAAACTTTAGCAATGAGCGTGGTGCCCGCTTCAGGGACACCACGCTCTTTTTTTAGGTCTTGCCTGACCCAGCGCATGCGCTGGTCTGGCGAGACTTATTGAGAGGGCTCCAAAATGTGCTACCAGGCCAGCCTAGAGCCACAGTGCATGTGCGTGGGGCACGCGCGCCGCGCTTTACCGCGATTTACTTTCACTTTCGCGGCCGCTTGGCATAGCCAATAGGTCTCGCTTTTGGGACCTTATAAGTATTTAGTTATGCAACTGTTGCATGGCTAAACACTTATAAGGTCCCAAAGGCGAGACCTATTGGCTATTCCAATGCTTGTTTTTTTTGTACTATAATGAGCGCAGCGCCTGCCTCATGGACACTGCGCTCTGCAATACAATAGGTATTGTTTTTACAAAAGATTGAACTATTGGTATTGTAAATGACAATGCCTTTTAATTTTTTATAAAAGGCATTGCCATTTACAATGCCAATAGCTCAAAAACTCGCAATTGTGAGACCTATTGCATTGTAAATGTTTCTTTTGTACTAATATTGCAGCCTCAGCATTGTGAGTCTGTCGAAGGCTTGCAGTTTGTCAGACCGTAGGATCGCAGCTCATCCCGGTGGCCATTTTTGGTCCGGTCAGGTTTTTTAAACCAGCCCATGCCTTAGAGGCTGTTTTACCTCAAGAACATTCCAGAGGAAGCATTGAAACAACACAGCACACTTACCTGAAGGCCCACGTAACATGACGGCACCGCATCTTGACTCTCACAACATATCTCGATTACTACAATGCTCTGGTCTTCGGAGCATTGCCCGCTCAGCCATGCCTGAAATTGAAAAGAAACAGAGAATAGTGAATTATTGCAGCAACACGATATCTGCAACTAATCAGAGGTTCTCAACGCAGGCATGCGACTCTAGTGGAAATACATTTGCTAACATTGTTGTTAAGACAATATATTTGCGAACATAAGGGCACAGCATCAAGCAATTTTGCGATCGCGAACTGCGATTCGCAAAAATCGGTCGTTTGCGATTGCAAGATGACCTTTTGCTATGCATGAAGGTTTTTGGATTCCCAATTTAGGTAATCGCAATATCTTGCTTGGTCACGCCCCACTCTCTTCTAGAATGTTAGGCTTTTTGCCTTTAGTTAACCACAAAATTGATTAAACTGATTACATCAAGTTCAAAACCATTATAGGGCACTCCTAATATTAACACAAAGGCCAACGTTACTTAAAGGTACTCTTCAACTCTTTATCTCCAAGTACACATAAAATAAATACTTCCATTATCTTTATTATCTAATATCTCCCCTCTCAAAATGTGGCATGTCGTAGGCTCAGTGCAAACACTATCTACCTCGTGTTATCCTTTTCCCAAGCTGTTAAACAACTAATGTGTTGTTTTCATGAATCCCACTAGTGCACTTCTCTTTACTCATAAAAAGATGACTAAATACCAACATTTCATCACCTATCGCATTCCTGGGCAGACTAACCTTTTGTTAACTCACCTGCATTATCCACGTCTCTTTGTCCTGGTACAAGTGGCTCACATTCGGTAAAGAGAAATCTGTTGCTTTAAATGTCAGCTTTATTTATGTGTCCTTATTATAAGCTGCTACCTGCAAATGCTCAAAAAAGGCCACCTATGCAGCCGATATCCTAAAGGTACTCGATCTAACCCCTACATAATCCAACCCTTTTCAATTTTGCTAGGCACAAAGTCTAATTCTAAGAGTTAACTTTATTTACTTTGCTTAGACACATAAATAAATCAGAAAGGAAACAATTTCCAGCACCCCAAAAAAGAATGTGTTGCTCTCTACTGAGGAAGGACAACTATCCTGAAACATGTGTCTAGAGATATACAGCACTGGCAGCACCAACAAGGGTGAAAAACTAACGCCCGTCACCGAAGTAAGTGTTATCATGCACTGTATTTACTATGATGCATCGGAGTAAACTGAGTGCTGGGATGTGAGGCAGTGTGCTCTCACCCTCCTCCTGTTGGAAACAATTTCCTATCGACATAAAAATTACATTGTGATGCACGCATGTGGCGAAAACAGGAAGATAGCTATGCCTCTGTTTGAAAAAACACAAATTGGCTGTTCAGACTGAAACAAACATGCCCCTATGGTGCTTCATTGTATTGAGAAAAACAATTTGAATTTCCATTTAAAATGAGCCATATTTCAAAAGACCAAAGTTGGTCCCAATAATGGTAACCTAGCTGAAAACACACAAATGGAGGGGCGTCTTTTGGATTTTCACTTTGTAGACACATAAAGGAGGTTTGAATGAAAAAAGAAACCTGGAGAATATAGGTAAATGGAAGCTTTAGTGTTTCCATTTTAGTAACATTGCTTTGTGATGGTGTTGCTTTCATATTTTAGAAATTAACATATCCATATGGGGACTGCACGTTAGCATCACCAGTTCTTCTTTATCTGACTGGAGCAAAAATTCATACTTGCAATCTAGGAGGCATTTCTATCTTTGAACATTGATAGGGAACATACACTTCCAAAACAGAGTATGCATTTATGACCTGAGTCAGGGATGCTGGTGGATGGTTGTGTGTGGAGTGAGTGTGCCTCTACTTGTGGCTCAGAACCTTTGCAGGGCAGGAAGATGTGGGATGGACTTGGTAGGGCACCTGCATAAAGAGAGAGGGCACAGGACAACCATGGAATGTAAGAAAATGGTTATTCGTTCACTGAACTTTTGGAGAAAGGCAGTAGCGTATGCCTACAAGCAAATATTAACTCTCTACACTGTCTCGGTGTGCTCAGTAAATACAGTTCTACCCAGTGGTATTCTCCAACTTAGCAGACCTGAATGCACACAGCTAAAGCCCGTGATGGAGTATGCGACTGGGGATAGAGGTCTTTTTATCACTAAAAGAACAAATTACCCAAACCTTAACACCACCCCTCCTTTGAACAGTGACAAGATGAAGGACTGATACATAGATTAAAGTGTACATACCTCCATTCCTTCAGAGCTTTGGGGTTAATTAAGAGTTTGGCGGGCGAAGATAAGTCTGTCAGTATGGCGGAGTACTATATTCCTGCAATACTGAGGGTTCAAATTTAAAGCGGTCTGCTAGCCCTGAGGACAACTCTAAACACTGGCATGGACCACCATCACAGTGGTTCTTGAAAATATATTTAACGTATGACTGACATTACAGTCCAAATGACAGTACCGTCCCGTCCCTCACACGCTTAAACATGATTACGCTATTTCAACAACAAAATTCCAAAGCAGAAATTAAAAAAACAAAATCGAACGCCCCCTCCCATGTGAATTTTTCCCCATGGGGTGAGGGTAATTTAAACGTTTTTTCTCTCCTTTATCGCCACTTTTTTCATGGCGGTAAAAGTGAGTAAAAACGCACCATGTGACCTCCCATTCTAAATCGGGAGGGCGGTCGACCGGCTGACCCACCCGACGGCCCATACTCTGTCGGGCCGTGTGGGAGGAGTATGTTCATGATGGGGACGGAGTAGTCTGTGTTGCTGCCATGCTTCAGGTCTTCCCGCCTGTACATTAGGTGGGCAGACCTTCAGTTTGGGTATTCTATCGCTGTTGTCATGAAGTACCCTCTCTGCGGAAATCTATTAGCCTCTGTTTCAGAATCGTCTACATTTAAGTTCAGTAAAACTCTTGAAACTCATCTATTCCTTGATTTTCATTTGGATTGGTGGCAGCAGCGTTGCTTATATTTGAAGCCTGTGACCCAGGGCACAAGTCGAGGGGACACACGGGTAGATGGCATCTACCCACTCTTTTCACAGGGTGGATGCCGCCTACCTTGCTAAGAGGTTGGGCCCTACAGAAATATAATACACTTGTCCTGGTGTGATTTTCAGACACTGGGACACATTCAGCAGCGCCTGCATGCTGTTTGCTTTCGGTCTAAGGAGAAACATACAGGCAGGGAAGGGGCTTATCAGATTCCAGCTGGGCCAATAACATAGGTCGTAGTAAATCGGGACTCCTCTTGTTGGAGTATCCTGGCCGGGAGCTGTCTGGAGCCCCTCACCTAGATGCAAACACAATGGAGGCGAAACAAAGGCTCACAGCTTATCACTTTAGTCATACTAGAGAGAGGCATTCTTTTGACTTTGTTCAGTCCTGGTATATAGGACATATACCTTCACTGTAAGAATGTCAGATGTGTTGGTCTGTCCAAATATTTACACAAGTAACATTTTAAATACCACTACTTTGTTTTATTTCTTTTATAGCACGATAGTCCTGCTCATCCCATTGCAGGGTGTTAGAGGGCTTTACATCACACGTACACATTATACATTGAAAGTAAATCATATGTCTGAAAATCAATGTACAGGATGTGTTACATACAGCAGTGTGGGTTACAAGGTGTAGAAGTCACATGTACTTCATAGGTCACTGTATTATATTAGAAAAATTACAATTTATGAACTGCAAATAACAAAAGGATCTCCTGTGTTAAAAGCAGTAACTCACCTATTTACATAAAATAATAAAAATCAGTCATCTTCCTGTTACATAATGTGCTTTGCAGGAGAAATATTAACCATCTATGGTACTTTGATTCAAAACTAGACACAGCACAGATATCTCCAGAAAATGAATGAACCTCTAGAGTTACCTTACCATTATTAATATTCCCTGAAATCTAGTTGGCACACAAAGATCTCTGCAGCAGGAGCGTTAACCCCATAAAATATTTTAAAATGCAGACTTTGCAACCAATTAAGCAGAACAGATTTACTGCCTCGTTTCTCCTTGATGCCAATTTCTTTGTGGCACGGTTTTTAAAAATAAATGTAGAAGTTGAGGTCTAGATTTTTTCGTCACTTTTTTAGCACAACCCAGACGCAAAATCTAATTTGTTAAATATTATAATGTGCTTAAATGTTCTCATGATAAACCTGCTAAACATATCTGTGAGGTCTTATGATCTGATGTCAATTCTTGTGCTGTCACTTCTTGTAATTCCATGTGCGATGTTACACACAAGGATGTCACTTGCATGCTGCCTATCTTGGTCGGCCCCCCAATTCTGTTTTAAAGTCGAGCCTGGGCAGCGCATGCGCTGCTCTGCTCTGTGAGCCATGCTGTATTGAAATATGGACTTGAAGCCCCGTCCACCTTCTGCCCATATATGTCATTGGCTTGTGTCATTGCCCTTCATAAATGCTGGCTTCTGCTTCGCTAATAGACTTGTTAGTCCCTCCTTAGTACCGCCTTGTCTTCATTTATAACCTCCCATGAGGACTGGCCTTTTTACTTTGTTGTTACAAGGGACCTATTCTTTAGTCCGTAAGCGCTATTTTCTTTAATGGTTTCTTCGACTGCAAGCACTACATGATTTCCTGCAACCTTCAGCGTGCCATTTGCGCCTTCACGGGCCGTGTTCACATAAAAAAAGGCATTTGTTTGTCAACTTGACAAACAAATGCTTTTTGGGGTAAAAGGCTATGTACCGCACTTTCACTTTAATTTACAATGCCAATAGCTCAAAATCTCGCAATTGCGAGACCTATTGCATTGCAAATGCTTGTTTAGGACTTGTGCCCTGCCGTGACCTATGACTGCTTTGGTATTTCAGCCAATTATATTTAACTTTTAGAGGAGGATTGTAAAGCAGAAAGTGTTTGAGTTTAACTGCTGACTTCGTGAACAGGACCTTTTAAAATATTTTTTCAATATATTTCAAATGCGTGCTCCTTTTCAGTCAATCTGGATGTGATATGGCACAGGGATCCTGTGTCAGTGGCTTTCAGAGGTCGCCAGTGATCTCCCCAACAGAAAACAGTAAGGACCGTATGTATCAAAGGGTTTTACCCATTCTGTGTCTATGGGAAAATGTGTTCCAACATATGCCCTAAATGTAGGATTTTTCCATCAGTGCTCTGCTCTCGAATACACACACGTAATTATGCTTCATGCTCACCCGATTCAAGCGCTTTCAGAGCAAATCAATCTTTCATGACTTCATATTGTTATAAATGGGAAGAGTTCCAATCCGCTGTTCTAGATAAATTATTGTAAACAAACGTTTACTGCTGAGTCATATCCTGTGTTACGAGGCGCGTGTTTTCCCGTGTAGATGCAATTAACTGAGAAGGCATGACTAAGAGGCTCGTGCCCCGGGGCTCGCTTCACCAGACACAATGCGTCGGATTGCGTCACTCCGTCTTCTCTTTCAGCTGGCGCCTGGGTTGTTTTTTCCCACGGCACTCTTAACGTGTAATCCACTGGATTATCTAAATCCGAATCACGCAGCAACGATCAAATGAAGCTTACTATTTTTATTCAAGACTGCTGACAGATGCATTCATACGAGGAAGGAAATATATTTTTGGAACGTTATCCTTTCTATGCAAACCGTAAATATATATGATTCTCAACATAAATTAAGTAGCTTGGCAATATTGTGGCGTACACATAATTAGATTCTATAATTTTCATGCAGTGTGTAATTAAATACTGAATTTTGACCTGTTTACAAGTAACTGTACACGCACAAGTGGAAACCAAAAGTTTTAATCACATTAGATAGTTGGCTACATATGGCCAACGACAGTACAACAAGGATTGCTGGAGAAAATAGGCCTAAATTTGCCTCTGTGTATTTTTTAAATCATCACTATGCGCATTATGGGGTTAATGCAGTTGAAAATAGAGATTTTCAGCACTTCATGTCCCTACTGCACAGGCGTTGACCTAGGAACTTGTAGGTCCCCAGGCCTCTGGTAATGAGGGCTGAAGTAAAGTTCCATCAAAGATCTTTCTTCTAAGTCAAGTATTTCATGCCAGCATTTCCTGTTACATGACTTGCATTATGACGCCGAGGAACTACAATGGCCGATGCAGAGATTGGCCAGGGGATGTAGCCTGACAATGGAGGATGTATCTACATCTCCACGGGGGTGATCTGTGTTGGAATTGTTATTGAGTGTGTTAAGGTCCACGAGCTGTCTGTGCACAAGGGGGGGTTGGGGGGCAGCCAAACGTAATGAGGTCTGTACCCCCCTGCGGTTTGGGAGGGGTTGGGGCTAGCCGGATCAACCATTTTGTGGTTTGGGGCTTTTTGGGGGCATAGCCCAATTATAGCCCAAGTAGCCCAATGTTTATAAAATCCTATGAGGGGATTTGCCAGCCACCATTTTAGGTTTTGCTGATCTGGTGGCTGGCAGCAGGGTAGCTAGTAATAGTTTTATTGCCCCCCCTCCCATCCCTCTTTTTAAGGATTTTAGCTGGGTGGAGTCTTTGAGGTTTGTTCTTTGGTTTAGGCCAGGTTTGCAGAGACAGGTGCATATGGGATCTGATGGAGGTTTTCGCTTGGAACTGGTGCTTGCGGTGTTTTGAAAAGTTGGCCAGGGTTGGCACAGGTTTTTGGTTAAGTATTGGAAGTTTGTGAGCAGGGGCAGGAAAAGGGTAGGCAGGTAGTCTAAGTTTCAAGATAGACGTTTGTTAGTTACAGTTGCAGGAAGGCAGGTAGGGCAGGGGTGTCATTGGGGGAAAAGGTTTTAACTGCAATACTGTGTAATGTTGTTGTTAGGTTAATGCCAGGGTGGGGAAACTTTTGAGGGGATCGTAGGGGCGAGGGAATATCAGGGGTCAGCTATTCGATGTATAGCGAGGCTTTAGTTTTGTAAGGCTGTTGCCAGTTGGTTATTTTGTAAGATGCCCCTGTTTAAATAAAGTGGTCCTTTTCACACACAAAATGGGTCTTGGTTTGCCTTGCCCCCCCTCCCTCCCGATCAGAATTGAAAAAAAAAAACGTTTAACGAGGGGGCGTACGCTGCTGGCAATGTCGAAAATACTTGCTGTGGAGTAGTTCAAGAACCTGGCTCATCTCAACAGCTCGTTTTCTTTGGCTCGTTTGAGGCTGATTGCGTAGACCGATGTCTTCACAGCTGTTGACTAGTATTCACGAATCTCTGTTGAGAATTCATTGCTGTGGGCCCACAATAAAGCGTTCTCAGACTCGTCTCCAAATTCTTAAGGAAGAGTTCATAAGTTTCTCTATTCTTTAAGTACAAAGCAAGTAGGCCCGCATACAACCACTCTGTGCAATCAATTATTCTCTCCTTCTGCCACGAACAATCTATTATTTCACATAAATAGTAGAACAACATTCTACGTGAATAATAGTAATAATACTTTATTGTTTTATTAATAAAAATCATTACAATGACGATCATCCCTACGTTAATTCTCATATTATGATAAAAAAAACAGAGGTATATAACAATAGAGAGTTAAAATATGTGCACCCTTTAAAATGTCATTGGTTTCTAGGTCCATACTACTTATTTTCTCCACGGTTATTGGATATCGTTAATACAACCCTAAGTTCCTTAATTGCATCACATTTGGGAGACAGTAGTAGGTGGATGAAATATATAACAATAAATACTTAAAACAAACCAAATCAACATCCATTAACATTTCATTAATTTTCTAATTCCATACTACTTGACTTAAAACAGGGTTTTGGAGGTGTCATAAAATTGATTCAAACCAAAGGCTCTTTCAGTTGGTTCTAAATTGGTTGAACAGTAATAAACAATTACACTTTAACTTCATTACTAAAAAGAGGACGAATGACTGATCACAAAGGTCCTGCTAGCAGATCCCCTGGCTTTGCAGCTCTTTTTATAATAAGACACATCCATACAAGAGATAGCATGAGCTCTAAGATCACAAAAAGTTCAAAGCCTTTGAGAGGGCAGCCAGAGGGCCGGTCAAGGCTGCTATCTGTTAGAACAGTGAGAAATACCGGTTGTCACTTTATTGAGTTAGGAGCAGCCCAATTCGGGATTACAGAGATTGACTTGCTGGCTCTCCCACTGGCTAAACCTGTTTGCTGCTCTTGTAGCAAACTTCGTGAACCGGATATTGAGCACAAAATTCTCTGGGTTCAAGGACACAAAGATGGCCTGTCAACAGAAGCGAATGCAGAGTTCATTCCATTCTACGTGTCATCAGCATAAAAAATACTAATTGGATAACAAGTGTGTGCTGGTGCAAGAGTGAATTTATGAATGTTATGTGTACGTGTATGAGCGTTATGTGTGATACTATAGAATATACCTAAATAACTATATACAAGAGGAAGGAACAAGTGTTACCAAAGAATAGAGGAACATGCTCATGGGGACGGTCAGGCACTGCTAGAAATCACATGTGCAGATTCGACATAGGCAGACCCTTTTAGCCCCCAAACTCTCTGATCTCTCCCTAACTGCGTCAGATTGCAGATTTCTTATAATGTAACTCCAACATGGACTGACGTGGGTATTAGAGTTTGGGATGATCTGTTCGATAATGGAACGTTAAGAACGTTTGATAATTTGATGGAAGTGTATGGAAAGGGAGAGGTCAATTTCTTATATATTCGGTTTTAACACACCAATTGTTCTTCGATTGGAAAACAATTTTTGGGATACCTGGGGTCTTCATTTGGTTCGGGCCCTACTGACGCATGACCATGGTAGGAAAGCAGTGACTCTCTGTACACCGCCATGCAGCTTCATGGGGTGTAAGACTTCTTCTGCTCAGGGAGTGGTAGGACACATGTCTGGGACAGAAGCTCTCTGATGATAATTGGGCAAGGTGGTTGTAAAGAAGTTGTTTATCTATTGTATATCTACAACAGTTGAGGTGTTGAAGGACGTGGGAACCCCTAGGCCTCATGAGATGGGAGAAAACTCCAATGTAGCTAAAGTAATGAATGGTTCACAACCATTGGTCCGAGGAAAGGTAGCGTGATGATTAGATCATGAGATTTTATCTGTATGCTTTAATTAATGTAGATGCTGTTAGACTGTAGAGCATATCTTTTTCGGACCGAGAGAGGTACAGACCTCTCTGCTTGCCCCAATGTTTGTGAGTGTATGACTATGTGCTAAACACTTGTTCCTTTAGAGATCTTTTACTAAATTCCTTGCTATGCTGACACCTTCCTATTTCACCATCCTATTTCTTAGATTCCTTGAGAATTACCACTCTGAACCATTCTCAATCTAACCTTGGATTATAATTAGATGGCTTTAAACTTTGCCATCTGTACTTACGTGGCTACGCTTGTCACATTTTGATTCTATTGAACTGGATTTACTTTATTGACTAATGCTTCCTTTTTTAATTTGAACAATGCTTAATTTGCATTGATTAGAATTGATTTCCAATTTGTAATAAAACCTTTAACTTTGTGTGGGAGGGATGGGTGGAAATAAAATCTAGGAGGCCGGATGAGGTGCTCAATTTTGACTGGTTTACTGGTTGTATGACAGAGTGAATCAGTTTTTCCTTAAATGTTCTTGTTTTTTCCTTCTATGGCTTTTCTCAGTGTCTTCATGGGTCTATGGTGTTTCTGAACTGTTCTGGTTCCTTTTGTGCCCTGACGGATCTTGTCTCTGTTGTTCATGAATTTGTTTTGTTCTCTCTCTTTTCTTTCCCAGGTTCACACGCTGAAGATGGACACACTCCAGTGCGCTCGGAAGAAAGGAGGGAAGGCGGTGAGTATCCAGGGGTTACTTTGGCTTTAAGCAAGATAGACCTTCACCACACTGAGTACCAAAACAAAAATAAATCTCTTCATTGGGAATGAGGAGAGGTAGGTAGAGGATAAAGCAAAATAAAGAAGGGTATTGCACACATCTAGGACTTTCTTTTCTTCTCTTCTTATTATCTCTTCTCAGATGGGGCTTCTCAGATGGGGAATACTTTTGATTAGGGGTTAAGTCATTAGGACTCCCGAAAAGAGGAACAAGGGAAGGAAAAAAAAGTCTAACTATGGAGGAGTACGATAACAAATGTCTACTACCCCCCTCTTTACCATTCACTGATCTCTAGTGTAGGAGTTTCTATAATTAAACTCAGGACAAAGAAACGAAGGACCATCAAAGAAAAAAAAAGACACTTCTCCAGAGTTTGAGTTATGATTGCTGGGTGAGGCTTGTGTATTGTTGGGCGTCCGGGATGCGATAGTTGCTTCAGCCTCCCACTCTCCTCCCTCACACTGTCGCCCACCTCGTTAGCTGCATCGGCTCTCCTGAGGGGTCCACCACTCCTCTGTCCATCTTTCTTTTGTGTCGTTTTCGGTGTCTCCTCCCGCCTGGAATCGACGTAGGTTTTCCGCTTCTTCCACTGCTCCCGGCGTCTTGCTACCGTGTTTGCGTTGCTCCTCGGTCCTCTGCCTGACTTCCTGCTTCCGCTGGAACTGCCCGTCTTCTTCCTGGAGCCACCTCCACTCTTCACCAGGGCCTCTCTCTTCTAGGCTGCCCGGGACGGCTGATTGGTTCCCTGGAGGGGCGGACTGGTTGCCAACCTGCACAGGGGAGGTCAAAGGATTAACCCTTTGGACGCCTCCCCCTTTCCATGCCATTGCTCGGCTGTAACGTTGGGAAAATCGGCACCAGGTAGGTGTCGACACTCGGGCTGCGTCTCTCTCCCACACTTTGATTACTGAATCCTGGTTCTTACTTTGGTGCCGATTCCAATCCGGGTCGGAAAGCACTCTGACCGAGCCGGATCCGGAGTGTTTTCCGACCGAGCGAGTATGATGTGGCTGTATGCTGCCAGACTCGGTTCGGTCGAACTCCCATAGAAGCCAATGGGAGCCGGTCGTACGACGCGTACATGGGCTCCCATTGACTGAATGGGTACGTCTCGCGTAAGGGCACCCCCTACAGTGGGTACGCGTCAGTGCCATCCGCACCGTACATGCCTGTGTTGGAGGGACCCTTGGGTCTCTCCCTGTGTCCGAGTCGTAGGGCTGCGGGTGACAGGGGGTTCGACGCGGACCCCCATAGGCAACCACCCGGAGTGTCCGGCTCGCACAGGCTGTCCGACGCGTGTATCGAACTGGCTCGGTCGTAAATCGCATCCATTGCACGCCACGGTTAGCTTCCGACCGAGACGTATGGAGCGGTTCGGATCCAGGAACGACTCGGTCGGTGAATTTCACATAGCTCGCATCATACTTGCTCACTTGTACAGCTGTACGAGTCGGGCGGAAAACACGCATACGGCTCGTAGTTTTTCCGGCCGGATCGCGTTTGGTGCCCTTCCGACCCGGATTGGAATCGGCCCCTTTGTGTCTAAATGGGTTGCACTGTTATAATTGTGATTTCTTGATTTCTAACTCCCTTCACCTCTCTGTCAACCACAAAGGTAATTTGAATGCAATTTTGTAACACTGGCCAATGCACCATCAAGATGGTAACAGGACGGTTGGTTACTGAAGTGAGGGAGTTAGGGAATCCCTTGTGAAATTACCAAAATCCAGTTCCAGCCCGGTATTCAGACAAAATATCGAAAAAAAATATTGCCATACCATCGTTATATGGAAATATCGTCAGCAAGAATGATGATCTGCGGCCCGAGTCCGGAGAAAATAAGAAAGGAGGGACAAGATGCCCCTGAAGCGGTCACAACCCTTGGATCTCCACACCCTAAAGAACGCTTGGAGTCCTACACACGAGACACGTTGGTGGTCAGTGGCTCTTCGTCACCATCAACTGAAATATCCGATGACCTCTGCCTGCCAGTGGTAACCCCACAAACTGCTGATGGTATCCTAGGATAAAGCACTGGCGTGATGACATAGGCAGCTCACGCAAGTAGAACATTGATTGTTAACACGTGTTATTGCACAGTGCTATGGGGGAGGGTGGGTCTGCTGGGTTAATAACCACACACTGCTGGTCTCGTACACTAATCTGGGTGATAATCTAGATGGCATACTACATACACAGGAATGGGGGGGACGGCCACAGCAAAGCATTACCTGTGCGCGTACCCCGTTAGGCAACACACTGACCTAGTTTGTACTACTCAGGGGCCTATTCCGATCCGGGTCGGAAGGGCACCGAACGCAATCCGGCTGGAAGAACTACGAGCCGTATGCGTGTTTTCCACCCGACTCGTACAGCTGTACGAGTGAGCAAGTACGATGCGAGGTACGTGAAATTCACAGACAGAGTCGTTTCCGAGTCCGAACCGCTCCGTACGTCTCGGTCGTAAGCTAACCGTGGGGTGCAATGGATGCGATTTACGACCGAGCCAGTACGATGCACGCGTCGGACAGCCTGTGCGTGCTGGAGTGTCCGGCTTACAAAACGTCCGGTTGGTTGTCTTTGGGGGTCCACGTCGGACCCCCTGACACCCGCAGCCCTACGACTCGGACACAGGGGGAGACCCAAGGGTCCCCCCAACACAGGCATGTAGGATGCGGATGGCACCGATGCGTACCCACTGTAGGGGGCGCCCTTGCACGAGACGTACCCATTCAGTCAATGGGAGCCCATGTACGCGTCGGACGACCGGCTCCCATTGACTTCTATGGGAGTCTGACCGAACAGAGTCCGGCAGCATATGGCTGCATCGTACTCGCGCGGTCGGACTGCAGGACTCTGGCTCGGTCGGAAAACACTCCGGATCCGGCTCGGTCGGAGTGCTTTCCGACCCGGATCAGAATCGGCACCTCAGTTGTTACAGAGGTTTGGACGGACATTCCGCAATGTTCGCGCCAGATGTTAGGTTGTTCTTAGTTCATCTATTGTTTTTGTTGCAGCAGGCCGATACACTCATATTTGTCCTCGACCCCCTTGCACCGAGGCACGTCCCAACCTTGACGCCCCTGACGACTAAACACACCAGAAATGCCACGAGCTAACATAATCACATGGAACATATGCGGCATGCACACACCCACACTGCGCTACTCCATATTCGCTTACCTCCAGAGACACTCGGTTGGAATTGCCCTATTGCAGGAAACACACATGACGCAGCCGGAACTGGACAGATTACGTAGGCGCTGGAGGGACCGGTGTATGGCACGGTATACTCAGCATATGCGAGGGGCACACTAATCTGGGTGAGAGCGGGCACCCCGTTCGTCTGTGCAGATGCAGGGATAGATCCTGAAGGCAGATACACCTTAGTGCGGGGGACACTTAAAAGTCAATCAATATTGCTGGGCTCAATATATGCCCCGAATGTAGACCAGCCATCGTTCCTAACACAGTTGTCCACAATGTTGACCCCTTACGCTGGGCTCCCCTGCTTACTGGGGTCGGGGATTTTAATTTGGTGCTCGATGTACACATAGACAGATCCTTTCCACCTCTCTGGAAGACGCCAGCTGTGTCAAATGCGCAGGCGCTTACAGACTGGCTCTCACATTGGGCATTGCTAGACATGTGGCGTGTCCTTCACCCTAATGAACGTATTTTTTCCTATTACTCTGCAATACATGACCTACATGTACGCCTGTATAGGGTGGTGGGCTCCCAATCCCTAATCCCACTAGTAGAGAAATCAGAATACCTAGGGCGGACACATTCTGATCATAACCCTATGAGACCCCAGCACAGTTGGGAAGCTGATCGTCCCCCCATACCCACATGGCGCCTCCAACCACCCGCACTAGAAGACCCTGAATTCCGCTCATCGTTGGGGACGGCTGTTCTTGCATATTTCGAACTCAATGAAGGGACAGCAAGTAATGCACTGGAGGAATGGGACACCCACAAATAGCTGTTAGAGGTCATTGCCTTGGGGCCACATGGAACATACGTAAACAACTAGCATTATCGCTCACTCGTCTAGAATCCCAATTACTCCAATATGAACGCGAGGGAGAGGGCGGAGGCAGACATTCGGGCCACCTGGAAAAACTTCAGGCACAACATGCGGAACTCATGGAGCGATTGCGATGCGACAACTATATGGCTCACACGGCTCGCACACATGCTGCAGCGGACAGGGCGGGCCTCCTGCTTGCCTGGCTGCTGAAACAAGAGAGTAATCACACCCCAATCGGAGCCATACGCACACCGAAGGGGACCCTGGTGTATACACAGCGTGAGATCCATAAGGTGATGTCAGATCATTACGCACAACTATACCAATCCAGGGGATGCTGCTCCGGTCCTGATCTGGAGAGATTTCTAGAACCTGTCCAGCTGCCCACAGCCTCAGAAACACACCAGGAGTCGCTTAATAGTCCCCTCACTTTAGAGGAACTTGGGGAGGCGATTGGGTCCATGGCATCTGGGAAAACGCTGGGACCGGACGGCCTACCTGCCGAATATTACAAGGCTTACCAGGAGACCTTGGTGCAATGTCTACACAACCTTTACGTCACTGCTCTGGAGGAACACACACTGGCCTACCTGGTGTCCTTGCTCAAACCAGACAGGGACCCCACAACCCTGGGATCGTACAGACCCCTGGCACTCCTTAATGTGGATTATAAGATATTCTCTAAAGTGCTAGCGGAGTGATTGGCGCTGGTGGTCCCTGAATTGGTTCACGGCGACCCAAATGGATTTGTGCCCAAACGCAGCACATCACTGAACTTGCAAAGGTTTTTTAGGGTGGCGTCGGACGGTGTGCGGACGTGGCCCAGAGCGTGATGCTTTGTGTTGGACTTGGAGAAGGCCTTTGATTGTTTAGAATGGAGCTATCTAGCGGCAGTGCTGTCACGATATGAGCTGGGCCTGGTGTTTTTCCAGATGGTTGACCTATTATACAAAAATCCCACAGTTCCGGTACGGAGGGGGCCATACATTTCTGACGCCATACCAATAGGCAGAGGTACCAGGCAGGGGTGCCCGCTGTCACCCCTCCTGTTCGCACTGGCGTTAGAACCCCTGGCGGCGGCATTGCGAGCAACGCTGGGAGATGGAATGCCCCTGGGTGATGTGGTGCACCAGGTGTCGTTGTACGCAGACGACCTCCTGGTCTACATGAGAGACGTAGAAAATATACCAGTCCAGCTGCCACACGCACTGCGTGACTTTGCCGCCATCTCGGGACTCCAAGTAAACGCTAGCAAGTCCTGTATTTATGCATTTGGGGAGGGAAGCCAAGACCCGGGCTATTCTCTAAATGGTACAATGGTGCAATGGAGGGCAGACACCTTCCGATACCTGGGAATCCAGATATACTGTCAACCGACAGACCTATTTGACGGCAACCTGGAAAGGGCCTTGACAGCCATCAAGTCACAGGTACACTTTTGGAAAACGCTCCTGCTAACGATCACTATCCAAGATGGTGACCCTTCCCCGTCTCCTGTATTACTTTGCTAATCTGCCTATATATGTTCCAGCGTCCTTTGCCACACTCACTAAACTACTCAGGGACTTCCTTTGGGGGAATGCTCGACACAGGTTGGCACTAACAAAGTTGTACCTGCATACTGACCAGGGGGTCTTGCTGCGCCTTGTTTTGAGCACTACTATTTAGCTGCACAACTGCAGTGGATAACCCGCTGGCTTGCAGATAGAGGTCATGAAGACACTGCGACCACACTACCCCCCGCTCTCTGGAGCAAATAACCAAACTCTTTCATCCAGCCACCAAAGCCGCAACGCCGGCGCCCCTCCTCCTGGAGGTGGCGTACAAGTGCTACCGCCGTAGTCTGTATCTCACCAGAGCTCTGGTCCCCTATGCACCGGCCATACCATTGGAGGGTTCCCCTATTGGGCCCGGGGTACTTACATCTCTTGCACTCACGGAATGGCGCGAAGCTGACATACAGACCCTGGGAGATTTGTATCGGGATGGCACGCTTAAACCATATGAATCCCTGGTTGAGGAAGTGGGACTGCCACCGGGGCAATTCCTGAGGCACCGCTCGCTGGTTGCGACACTAACAGCTAGATGGGGGACATGACCACAGAGCCGAGCCAACACCTCACTATACAGTACCTCCACGTTATGGGGCGTGGCAGACACTTGGTTTGCTGGTTTGCGGCGTCACTCTGAACACATGCAGAGATAAGTCTGGATCCACCCCGCTGCAAATGGGAAGCAGGTCTAGAGCGACAGCTGGAGGACAGGGAATGGGAAAAGATAACAGTACGTATACCCAGAAACATGAGGTTCAAACAAATACAACTGTTCATAGTCCACAGAGCATATCTTACACCCGAGATGATCAATAGATACTTCCACCGCATGGATGCAGTATGTCCTCGCTGCGCCGAACCAGGGGCTGGACTGATACACATGTTGTGGAGCTGTCACAGACTACATACATATTGGCGGGCAGTCAGTGGGCTATTACACTCATGCAGAAGCCGCGATTTACCCTTTGAATAGCCTGTTTACTTGTTACACCATTTCCGTAGAACCACGGCAACAAAAATCTCATCTCGGATTCTTGACTTGGGATTGGTGGTCGCCAAGCAGCTTCTAACTAAGCGGTGGAAGGCACAGGATCCGCCACATATACGGGCATGGAGGTACTCACTTTTAGCATGGGCCAAAGCAGAGGGAATCGCCATCCTGCGGGAGGAAACACTGGGGCTGTGGAAGGAGCCTATAGCGGCACAGTGGGAGAGACTGCTCTGGGCCTTACAGCAAATAGAGGAGGACAGCCCTGAGGGACAGCCCGAGGATAAGGGATGAGGGATGCGTGCCTGCAGTGAGTGACAGGTATCCCGCCAGTAGTAAACCATAATAACGTGTACACACATATACTACTTGACACCCAGGGTGGGCATAGCCACAGTCAATGTGTGGGGGCAACTGTCAAGCTGATGCCACAAAGTGGGACGATAAGGGTGGAGGGGGGGGGGGCACCGTGAGGGCTAATCACGCAAACATCGGTCAATGCTGCTGGTATTGATTTTGGGTTCTGTTTGTTCTTGCCTATAACATCTGTTCAATTGCCCATGCGGAATGATCTGAAAGGACTCTGTACAACGTACTAATGGAACCATGCAATTATTGTATTGTAACCTTTACCCTTGGTGACATGGATTGATTGTTGGGGTTCAACTCGTTCCTGAACCAACAATGTCATCGGTATGCATGTTATGTTTAATACCTACTCAACAGGAATGTCTCTCTAATATAGGTAGATGGTTCAGTGTGTAGATGGCTTTCCACACTGTAAGTGGCCTTTCATAGAGATGTAAAATTGAAGTCAGTAAAAACAGATTTAAACAAAAAAAATAGTGGTTTAATGATAATTTATTATGTTAATTGTGTAATTACATTTTTTTAAAAAGATTTTTGAGGTGGGTTGTGGGTTTTGTAGGGGTATGGGGTGGGGAGTAAATTAACTTTAAGTAATTATATCAATATTAATTAATTAATTGATAATTAATTATGTTAATTGGGTAAATACTTTTCTGTAAAATGTTATGAGTGTGTTGTGTGTTTTTGGGGGTATATTGTGGGAAGTAAATTAATTCATTATAATTTATTAATAATTCAGATTTAATTAATGATTAGTTTAATATTTATATTAATAGTGTAAATATTTTGCTTTTTAAAGTTAAGTTTTAGGTGCAAGTTATGAGTTTGGTGGGGTTATAGGGTGGGAAGTAACTACATTAAATTTATGTAATGAATATTTTTTTAAATAAATAATTTCTAAATAATCTATCGAGCGAGCTGGGATAGGTTCCAAGTATATCCCCCGATCATCTGCCTACCTCTTCCAGATTTTAGGATGTTTCTGGGGGCATCCCCTCACCGCGAAGATAGGTATCTTCAACCCCATACAGAAATCAAGGTCCTTCTTCCAGGCCCCAAGGGAGGATGGTGAGACGTCCTTCCAGGCCTTCGCAATGTCACGCTTTGCTAGGCCCAATAATAGTAGGTGGTGTTTATATATATTGCCTCCAATGTCCTCAGTTATGTGAAGGAGGGTTAGTCTAGGTGAATAAGGGATGTCCCACCCCAGAGCCTGCAACATACATCCAATGACTCTGTGCCAGAACTCTGTGAGTGATGTGCATTGTCATACAGTATGTATGAGGGTTCCTTCAGCTGTGCTGCATCGTAGGCAGAGTGGAGATGCAATGAGCTCTGCCCGCCACAGCATTTGTCTAGTATAGTAGACCCTATGGAGGTACTTGAATCGTATGTACCGTAATCGAAACGCTATGGCAGGGCCGCACAGGGATTCTAATGCCTCAGTCCAGTCTTCATCATCCAGAGGGCCCAGGTCTGTCTGCCAGGCCTCCCGTGTCTTGTACAGCGTAGTAGGGCTATTCGTGATTAGTGTACAATATATTTTGGTAATCTTATGCTCCTCAAGCTCGCCCATAAACACTTTGGCTTCAATTGTGTTAAAGATATTTGTAGAATTGCGATCGAGGCATCGCATATTCTTGTTGCAGTTCCTGAAAGGACTTCAGGGTCTGGCCATGAAGAACGTCACCTACGGTAGAAATTCCTATAGCCTCCCACCCAGAAAAGCCTATCAATCAGGCTAGCTGCTGTAAAAGGCCATTGTGCCAAAGGGGAGCCTCTTTTGTTATTTTGCCCCACCATCTCAGCTGATGAAGTGTGCATCTCCAAAGTTGAAATATTGTGGCGGTTCTCGGCGGTAGCGCTTTCAGGGTCGGGTTGTGCCCGCATATAGGATTGTATGTAATGGCGTGTTACCCATCAGCCAACGTTCGACTGCTTCGCTCGATTGGACCTTTCCCCGTCCCTCCAATTGTTTAGTATGAGGAGGTGTGAGACCGCGTAGTATGCCTGAACGTCTGGCACTGCTAGTCCACCACAATATGATGATTGAAAACATGTCTTCAATGCTACTCAGGCTGAGCCCCCTCCCCCAGAGAAAATGCCGAAGAGTAGCATTTAATTGCGTAAACCTACCAGGTGATACCAAATAAGGGTGATTCTGGAGTTGATACAATAGGGGGGGCAGAGAGACTATCTTAAAAATGGCTTATCTGAAGAAAGCGGTAGGTGTGACCATGAATGAGTCTGTACCTTAATTTGCATCCATAATGGGGCCAAGTTTCTTTCCCAGGACAGGGACTGCGAGGTGGCCAAGAAGACCCCCAAATATTGCGCACCACCGTGACCCAGTCCGCCCAGGGGGCCTGCACCACGCATGGGCCACAGGTAGCAGTTACAGGGGTTCATATAGAGCCCAGATGTAAGCAAGATAGCTGGTAATGTTGTCATTATTTTGAAGTGCAGGAGTGACAAAGCAAGGTATTCTGGATCTTGAAGATATAGATTAAGCGTGCTTGGATTATGGTCATTTTTTGCTTTTACATATTTCGGTTCCAACTCTGCTAATGTGAAGGCATGGAGTGTTGCAGGTGTATCCTAAGATAACCAGGGCGGTCATGATTGAAATGATATAGTCGGAGCCAGTGTGATTGCAACTAGGCTTTGTTTAATATGTTAGCACAGCTAATCATAAGCACCATGTAAGCACCCACAAATGAGGGAATGCTGTTTTCCGATAAGAGGCAAGAACCATGTAAATGTACGATTTTCTGGAGTGTCTGGTTGAGTATTTGACTGTTAAAACAATTAGAATGTAAATAAAATGAATGGACTTGATTTTCTAATAATGCATTTCATGAGGAATGATGCAACTTTTTAAAGTGCTTTCCATACATATGAGATGTTAAAAAAGTTCCTTTTAAGTAAGGGTGAGCATAATTTATGTATTATATATGTGTGTTTAACTTTTTTTCAATTAAGTTTATTTGTTATATTTCTTAAAATATATATTAAATCTATTTTGTTTTAAATTAATGTTACTTTTTATTATATTTATTATTTTAATTCATATATATTTTAATAACAATACATAATACAGTAATATTTATTACAACAATATTCCCCCCTCAATATTTTTATCCTTACCATTGTAAGTATACGATGACTATATTTGTGACATTGATATTTTGGTTTTAATATTTTGGTATGTGGATATTTATAGCGTCAATATTTTGTCAGTGAACCCTTTCTGCCCAAAGCCCATGTCTTCCATTGGAGGATTGATGGAGTTCTAGCAGTTTGGGAGACACTTATCATCATGGAGGGGTGAGTATTAATAGGGTCGCGCATTGTAATTGCTTATGTCTAGCTTGTAGTATTTTGTGGAGAGTGTGTGTTGTGATGCAGTAATGTTTTGAGTTGTGTGAGTGTAGAGCTGTTGCAGATATGTTAACGTTGTTATCAGGCTTGACGTACCCTAAGATCCTTGGATAGTGATAATCAGTTAACAGTGTAGACAAACCTGTGTTGTAATTGTCTGCTAAGGTTTGTGGTGCTTGTCATGAGATAGTGTTGATAGTAGAATTGAGATAGGGATATGTATCTCTGCATGACATTAAGGTGTGATTGTTATAGTGGATCCTACTGCACAAGGAGAAAACTGTATCAATATGAGTGATCCCTGCTGGTCGAGGTTTCACTCAAGTGTGTATCTGAGTAGATCAGAAAGTGTTGCTCTGAATCATTTCTTGTGTGATTGAATACTATCGATTTCTTTAATGGAGAAGACAATGTTATTTGTTGAATTGCTTTTGTATTTGTGTTGCATGCTTAATGCTTAGAAGAGTGCATATGTGGAAGAATTGTAAAGGAAGGTGAACTTCTGCAAGGAGTGAGATTGATGTCACTGTGTGAATGCTGGGATTGGTCGGTTGGTGTAAAGTCACACTGGCATTGGTTGAAAACGCCATAGAGCATTGCGCTGCTATTGGTTGTTGATGCCGAATAAGAACTGTGGGAAAGAGAAATGATTTCCTAGTTTGAGATGAGAAGATCATTGTTATTGCTGAATTACTGTTGAAAAAATAATTTAAGGCTGTGTGAGAAATGTTTAGGGGAGATGTAAAGATACCTGTTTGAGAGGGAGGAGAGGCACCACCTGAGGATATGCCAGGTCATTATATGACTATAAAGATAGGACTCCATACATGTATTTGGCTTAACCAATGGCATGAGATCACTGAGAAAGAAGGTGCATTGATGTTTCCACTCTATGGCACATTTAATTTGAGTATTATTGAAATTTTGAGGAAAGTACTGTACAAAATTAAACCACTTCCTAGACCCACACAGTATGAAGCGCTAATTGGTTGGAAGCGTGCAGCTCATGATAGTCGGAAGGAAACATTTTGGGGGCGAGCCAGAAAGGCAGTGAGTATTTATGCTGATGTTAGATGGGATGTAAAACAAAAGAATTGGAGTACCGATTTAATGGAGGGAGCTGGGCGTTTACCCTGCATTAACAAGCAAACAGACAGACAGGAAAGGAAGGGAAGAAGAAAAAGAAAAAGACAGAAAATGTGAGGATAAAGCCTTTCATAGCGATTCTTGTGATGATCTTTTGAATGTACCATTGTAGACCCGTCCACCCCAATATAACGAAGCTCAACAGGAGGGAAAGAGCGGTGCAGGTTTCAGTGGAATTTCAAAAGTCGCTACTGCACCAGTGAATACAAGTTCTAAAGTGATGGGAGGGAATACAGGAATCACTACCCTCATTAACCCGATTTCTTTGAATGCCCCAGATACACTTACTGTTACGGGCACTATAGGTTCCAATGTCCCACTATATAACCCTGGATTGACAGGGAACACAACACATTCTTTAGCAGTACCTACTGGGATGGGTACCACAGGCAACACTCCTAAGGACCCGAGTATGGGAAGATCTTTACCAATTCCTTTAGTCCTGACTCATTATAATACTCTTTGTGCTGCAAGTGCAGATCCAACTATGAACCAGACAGAATTAACCCTTCTGAAAGGGATTGTTCAGGGAAAACTAAATTCTGATATGTCTATGTGTAGTACTTTTGTAAGTGTTAATCAAAGTAGTTCTAGACAATGGATAGTATCTACTGTCCCTGTAAAGCAGGCTGGTCCAAATGTCCAGGAATTTGATAAGTGGCTCCAAAGGTTAGTTGAAAACTAACCTTTGAAGAAGGTACAAGCTCAGGTGTGTCCAGAGAGACGATTCAGTCCTCAGTAAGAGACAAGACAGTGAATGTGATCGAATTAAAATTAGAACTCAATGAGATGATAGTATGGAACCTAGATCTTTCTCTATTAGATACCTATCAAGAGAGTGAACTTGCATTCATGTGTAAAGCTATTACCTGACATGCAGGACAGATTCATGAAAGGCTATCAGAACTAGCCCAGAAGAACCAGATTGTTCTGACTAGGATCGAGTCTTTACAGAAACATTACCATGTAGGGTTTGGTGAGGAGGATATAACTAGCATGAGAACATCAGGAATGAAACTACAGATTAAGGAATTAATTGGTTGTATTCGAAAAATGGTGTGAACTAGACAAGTGGGACGCAGATAGGCGAAATAGAAGGGCAACTAGAATCCAAGAGGGAAACTGCCTCTGTACGCAGTGGAGGGAGAAGGTACATCAGCTTTCCCATTGAAGGAAGTACCAGGTGGAGGTTATGTCCATGTGCTTTGGATCAGAAGTGAACTGCTTGTTTCATTTTCCAAAATTGAGAGAAAAACCCGCAGAGTGGTATACTCAGGTTGAATGATTTGTGAAACTTTCAAAGGTCCTGTGGATAGATTTTTAAAATATCTTCTTTGAAATTGTGGTACCAAGTGATTTGTGAGCGAATATAAAGGGCTCAATTACGATGTTGTCGGAGTTGCCGACACTGCAATTACAATGCAACTGCACATGGGGCCCTATTACAATGTTAGGCAGAGTTTCCTCCGCCCAACATTGTCTTGGTCATGGGACCGACCGACACCCAGTCAGCAGTCCGGACCGACTAATTAGGATGCGACTGAACACTGTTCAGTTGCATTCGTATACTTTACAATGAGAGCATGTATCCCAGCTGGAATGCATGCTACCATTGTAAAATAGGAGGTGCAGATCATCCCTGCAACCCATGGCAGGCACCTCAAGGTGCCTGCCACGGGGTGCAGGGACCAACAGGTGGGTCATAGGTGGCCCCTCTGACTCCAATCAGAGGTCGTGCACAGAAAGCCCGGCACAGAAAGGCTGCCAAAATCCACCATCGTAATCCCTAGGGTGTAAAGAGCCACCCTAGAGATTACTGGCAGCATTCCGACTGGCTGACACGCTTTCTGAGCTTTCCGACCACCGCCATCGTAATGAAGCGGTTGGAAAGGAATATAACCGGCATATTTCGATGCGGTCGGAGCCGTTTCCAACCACATCGTAATCTGCCACATGGTGCGTAAACTGCACGTAACACAAGCTCCCATAGAGAAATAAGAGATTGCGTTCATCCCTGCACTGTGTGGTAGGCAGCTCAAGGTGCCTGCCACACGGTGCAGGGATCGACAGGGGGGTACCATAGGTGCCACCTCAACCCCCAACTGGAGGCCACAAAGAGAAGAGGGCCCTGATATTGGCCCCAAACTCGCTTTACGACAGGCTTTCCATGTTGGAAAGCCCGGCATGGAAAGCCTGTCGGAAACCGAGCATCGTAATCCCAACGGCAGAAACGCCATCCATTGAGATTACAGGCCGGTCTCCGACTGGCCGATGGGCTCCGAAATTGAGCCGGAAGGACCGGACGTTTTCACTTTCAACCACCTAGATTGTAAATAGGCAGTCGGAAGTTAAACCGACGATGAGTGTCGGAAGGCCTCTCACCTGCGGTCAGAGGCTTTCCAACACTCATCATAATAAGGCCCAAAGTGTCTGTGGGTTAGCCAGAGAGGGAGCCTCCAAGAAATCCAGTGACAAATGCGACATCATTGTTGGTGAGGAGAAAATATCAGCAGGTAATAACCTTTTTGAAATGAAAAGGTATCAGCTAAAGAGTTTGATTGAGTTAGGATTGACAGAACAACCCAACAGCCCAAAGAGTCAGAGCATGCTTACTATGAAATATTGTTGCAGACGTTTAAACAGTATAGTGGAACCGAGAACCTTGATTCAAAATATATGGGAAGTGTTGTGTTTCAATTTGTGTCAGGACTGGGAAGTGAGGTTGGCTCGATAATTCATCAGCATTTGATTTGTTGGCAGAATAAACCAATCGATGAGATATTGAGTTGTGCGAAATACTGTAGTGATGAGATCGAGATGAGGCAGAAGCGGTTGAAGGAGAAATTGATGGTGACACAGATGAGAGCCGCACAGAGGGGAAACAAAAGTCTACCTTTTGTAGGGAAAGTTGGTCCTATGCAAGGAGAATACCAACAGGGAGCTACTGTGATGCAGGTAGAAATGGATTTCAATAGCAAGGTATTGGTCGTGGTGTTCCAATTGACCTGAGTATTGGAATTGATGTGGAAACTTTAAAAAGTACAAACCTGTGCCATTTTTTAGAAGAAGTTGTGGCATTGAAAGCAGGAATGTCATCTTAATCCAAGTAACATGATGAATCGAAATTATGTTCAGAACTCAGGGTTCACACAACCTCAAGATAATATTGCACAGTCACAAAGTGTGCAGAGGTCTAGGGTACACAACTTTAATGTATCCCAAGCCCCTGTGATGCAAGTTCCACAAGTCCCGATGCCACAGCAGAATGTAAATGTTCCCAAGTTTGACCCAAATTGAGTCCCTAATTTGAGCCAGAATCCTTTTCTAAATCAAGGGATGCTTCAACAGTATCCTATGATTGAGATGTCTGATGATTATGGCTCTGACTTGTCGCAATGATGGTGCCTGAGGGGGGAGGAGTATTGTGTGTTTGGCACAGTCCTAGAGGTATACTAGAGTGGTCCATTCGTAGAAGGTGAAGTGAATGGCCACCCCATATCATTCTTGAACGATACTGGTGCTACTTGTTCCATAGTTAGAACAGCGGAAGTTCCAGACCTACCCCTCTCAGGAAAAAGAGTTCAAGTTGTAGGAGTTGCAAATAAACAATTGACAAACACGGTGACAGAAGAAGTACCTATTAAAATAGGGTCCTTTGAGGAAAATTCGAGTTTGTGGTGTGTGATTTGAGTCCTGTAAATCTGTTAGGAGGAGACCTGTTTTGCAAACTAACGTTCACCATTTATTGGACCCTAAGGGGTGTAGCGTTCCAGACTCATGATGAGGATGTTGCCTTTAAATTGGCAAAACATGATCCAAACATTGGATTGTTTCCTATGATGACTTATGACGATTTGCCCCCAGACCTTAGAGATACTGTGAAAAAACAGAAGTCTGGGACTTTTCAGGAAATGGACATAGGTCTCATCATAGGAGTTGAGCCTGTCCGCATTAATTTGAAGCCAAATGCTGAGTATTCAAGAAGCCCGCAATATAATTTGACCTCTCAAACAATTGCTGGGATTACTCCAGTGATTGAGTCAATGCACCAACAAGGCATTTTTAAGGAGATAACTGAAAGCCCATGTAACTCACCCATTATGGGCTTGCAGAAGCCTAGCGGCAAGTACAGCATAGTGCAGGACCAGAGAAGGATTAACAGCATAGTTATTCCCTGTTGTCCCATGGTACCGATTTGAGCTGTGATTTTATTCTAATTTCCATGTGAGGCTGAGTGGTTCACTGTTATTGATTTGTGCCAGGCTTTCTTCTCTATACCCTTGCACAAGGACAGTAAGTTCCTTTTCGCATTTCAGCTGCAGAACCATGTTTTGGCATGGTGCCGAGTCCCACAAGGGTAGACCTAGAGTCCCTCAATCTTCAACCAGATTCTTAAAAAGGATCTTGAGTCTTTGATTATGCCTTGTAATTCAGTCCTACACCAATACATTGATGTCCTGTTGTTTGCGTCAGAAACACAGGAAGCATGCAAACAGGACAGTGTTGCACAATTGTACCACTTAGCTGAGAATGGACATAAAGTTTCCCTGAACAAGTTGCAGTACTGTCAGAAAGAAGTCCTGTATCTCGGACATCACATTGAGAAGGGAGCAAGGAAGATGCCACAAAAAAGAATCACGACGATCATGAAATTTAATCCGCCAACTGCTCAGAAAGAAATCAGAATGATTTTGGGAATGGTGGGCTTCTGTCGTCAGTGGATCCCCAACTGTTCCCTAGTGACCAAGCTTCTACAGAGGCTTATGCACAAAGATGTGTCTGATCCGGTACCTTGGGATGAGAACTGTTTGCCTGCTTTCCTAGAATTGAGAGATAATCTCTGCTGTGCCACGGCACAGGGAATGTCTGATTACAATAATCTTTTTCGCTCTTTTGCAGTGAGAGGGAGGGCTGCACTCTCTTTGTGCTTACACAGTTATATGGCAATAGTTGAAGACCCATTGCCTATTTTTCTGCCGCACTTGATCCGGTATCTGTGGCACTACCTGGATGCCTTAAGGTCGTAGCTGCTGCAGTGTCAGCATAGGACATTGTGAAAGTATTTTGATGGGTCACCCTTTCACCGTCTTTTTCCCCCATTCTATGGAGATACTGTTGATGCGTACTCGCACTCATCATTTTACCAATAGCTGGTTGACCAGGTAAGAACAAGCCATCTTGGTGGCTGAGAATGTCACATTGAAACGCTGTACTGCTTTAATCTTACTATGCTGTTGCCCCTTCCTGATGTTGAAAATGATGATGGAGAAAGTTATCATGACTGTCTTGATGTGTCTTAACTATGCACCAAGCCAATACCTGATATACAAGATGAGCCACTGTCTGAAAATGATCTTGTACTTTTTGTTGATGGCTCCTGCCTGCAAGACAATGAAGGAAGCCTAAGAGCTGCATATGCTGTTTGCACAGTCTCATTATATCAAAAAACAAAATGATGTGATGGAACCAATCAAATATTCTTTATCTCAAAATGTGAAGGATACCATAAATTATTCCTTCACAGTGAGTTATTTACTTCTTGAAATTAATCATATATTAGTAATATCATTGTCTGGACACAGTTTTATTTGATAAAGCCCGTTTATCAATGTATAAATAAAGTGTCAAATATTCAATTACATATAAATGCATCAACATAAATCAATAAATCCAAAAAAGAGAATCAATCAATCCAAAAAAGGAAAAAACACAACAAAACAACAAGGAACATTTAATCCATTCCTTATTCCCCTATAGCAAATAATGGATGTTCGCACTTTTTTTCATGAGCATTCCATTGTTCCAAGTAGCCCCATTCAATAGTACTGGGAGGTAATAACACTTATACCCCTTTAAAACAATTTATTAGTACTATATATCTCAATTCAACCAATGATTTAAATTCCTCAGGGGCTCTTTATATTCACAAAAGTGTCGACGCGTTTCAGCCCAACTTGCTTGCGGGCCTCATCAGGACTAGGGTATATAAGGATATATCTCCTGTGGCAACATCTATAATATAAAAAACATTTACAATATGTACAACTATGTATATATATATATACATACAATATATACAAAATCACAATGATATACAGAACCTCTCTAGGGGTGGCAGTATCGTGAAAATACCAAGTATACAGTTGGAAGTCAGAAAAGTAACTAAACCACATGCAAAGTTCCATCACCCGTGTATTGAAATCTCATTGTGAAGAAAAGGCAGAATACTAATAAAGTCCTGACGTGCGAGCTATAACCTAATAGATAAGAAACACCAACTTAAAAGAAATATAACGTTACCAATTCAACCGCAATCCGTGTTGCCCCATCACAATTCTTAGCAGTAATGTTTCCGTGGTCGGACTATGTTTTCTGAATAACACGGAGAAAACGGGGAAACTAAATAAGGTCACTGTATCTCGGTTTCATACAGTATTATTATAATTGTTTAAGAACCTCGCTCTTACCGATAGGACCAAATCCTCCGGGGCCAAATCTGAGAACGGGGGGCCTTTAAATCCTCACCCCGCTAAACAATATGATCTTCGTACGAATGCTGCCGAAAGGGAACAAAAAAGGGAAAGAGGCAACAATCTATCAGAATGCAGGATATTGTGTGAACCGAGCCTATAACGGTTGTGTTCTACGGCACGAGAGTTCAATATAAAATCGTACCTAAAGCTATTCCAAACTTCTCACTAAATCGGTCCACTTCTCCACACGGTTCCAGCGCGGAATCACGTAGCCGGAGGATGCGGAAGTACTAAATACCAAAAATAGAGAACGGACTCATACGTGGTTTAACATGTCCCCCATTGGAAACAGAAACAAGACACTCATTTCTTTACACCAGATACTCCTTGTTATCGATAGTGTCGGCACGAGCATAATAGAAACAAGAGATTATGAATAGAACAAGAAAACAGAATAAAATTAAAACTAACTTAGAAAACCACCTCGTGAAAATTGTACTGCCACTCCGTACAATATTGCTGCGTGATTGCTATACAAGACTCTCCAGATAGATTTATATTATGGTGACAGAAAAAATATATATTTCGTTCTACTTCACATTTATTCAGACTCATAGTCCAGCAAACCAACAAACTCGAGGCTACATGTGTTTTAAAATGAAGCTAACAGTACAGCTAGAGCAAGGACTACACAGCGCCAGATTATAAGTAGATAGACACTACTGAAACAGAAAAGAGATTTTATTAAAATTCCTGTATCAACGACCACATTTCATCTCTATCATTAAGGCCTTGTGTTGCTGTATGATACTTTTCTATAAGCCTTGCTTCTGCTCTATTGAGTTTCATTTGAAGGGTGTCCTTATTCGCATCTTGGACTACCAACAAAACTGACCAGTGCAATTAATTTTCTGTATGGTTGTGGGAAAGAAAATGTTGAACTAGGGGAGCACCCTGTATCTTACATTTGATCATTGATTTATGCTGCAAGATCCGTTGTTTTGCAGTCTGAGTCGTTTGCCCAATATAGAACTTGTTACATGGGCAGTTAACACAATATATGATGTTACTTGTGTTACAATTTGAAAAAACTCTCTGCTCATGTAAGAATCCATGAATGACTATTTGTTTAGAATCAATGGTCATTTTACATGCAACACAGTTTTGGCATCTAAAATGTCCTGACACTGGTGGTAAACTTAAAAGACCCCTCAGGTCTTTTCTTGGGAGAACAGTAGTTCTTGCTGCTTGTACCAAGTGTTGTCTAATATTTCTGCCTTTCCTGAATGCAAACAATGGCTTCGAAATATCTAAGGTATCAATGAGCTTCCAATTGGATTGAATTATTTTTTTAATCTTGTTCGCTTTAGGTCCATATGTCAGAACACATGTAAGGGGTGATTTGTCTTCATGTTGTTTGGGATTGAGCAAACCCTCTCTTGGCGTGAACCACGCTCTTTTGAGTGCTGCTTTAATCAGTTTCTTAGGGTATCCTCACATAATTAGCTTATTTTTAAGTATTTCCGCACAAGTGAAGTAATCCTCTTTATTGGAGCAATTCCTCCGAATACGGAGGAATTGCCCATAAGGCAAATTTTCTCTTAATGTGCGCGGATGTCCACTGGTAAAATGTAACAAAGTGTTACGATCAGTGGGTTTCGTGTAAAGGCTCACTTTCAATTGGCCATTTTGATGTTGTACAAGGACATCTAAAAAATGTATCTTTTCCTTGTCTTTGGAGACAGTAAATTTGAGTTCCAATGTTCTTACATTGAGCCAATTGTGGAAGTCTGCCAGTTGGATCTCGTTACCTCCCCAAATCATGAAAATGTCATCAATATAGCGACACCAAAAGCAAACCCAAGATTTAAAAGGGTTGGTGTCGCTATATATCCATTTTTTCTCGAACTCATCCATAACCAAATTGGCTATCTCGGGTGAAAAACTACACCCCATTGCCACTCCCATTATTTGGAGATACAAAACCTCTTTAAAGGTGAAAAAATTGTTCTTTAGAAATAGTGTCGCTAGCGATATTATAAAGTCCGTTGGTACTTGATGTGGCCTTTCTCTTTCCTCCAATTTAAATTTCATGACTGCCAAAGCCTCGTCATGCGGAATATTAGTATACAATGATACTATGTCGAAGGATACCAAAAGTTGACTGTCAACATTGTAAGGGAGATTCTCTATTTGTGATATGAAATCCATCGTATCTCTCACATACGATTGGGTTTCTCTGACCAACGGAGCTAGGAAAGTACCAATGTATTTAGCCAATGGCTCCAAAAGGGAACCACAGGCAGACACAATCGGTCTTTCCGGGGGACACTCAGTATTTTTATGTACTTTTGGTAGTACATATATATTAGGAATTTTACATATGTCTGCATTCAGGAAATCGAATTCATTCTTACATAGCCACCCCTGATTGAGTGCTTCCATAGTAATCTCCAAAATTTCTGCTTTTAGCTTACGAGTAGGGTTCTCATCTAGAGGTCTGTAATGTGTGGGGTTAGAAAGTTGTTTAAGTACTTCCTGATCATATTTATCCACATCCCATAACACAATCCCTCCCCCTTATCTGCCGGCTTGATGACAATTGCCGGATTTTCAGCCAGGGTCTTGAGTGCTAATGTTTCTTGTTTCGTAAAGTTGGATTTATAAAAAATCTTTTTCTTTTGCAAATTATCAAACTCTTTCAAAATTTGCTCCTCGAATAACAAGATCTCGGGAGGCATCACTGAACTTTCTGGTATAAAGAATGACTTATTCCCAAGTCCAGTTATATTTATTTGTTCATTATGCTCCTTATCATGAAAAAAGGTTTTGAGTCTAACCTTTCTGAGGAATTGTAAAATTTCTGTTTTGGTATCCACTGGATTTAATGGCACCATGGGTACAAAGGATAAACCTTTATGAAGTACATTCATTTCAGCCTCTGATGGTGTATGTTTGGATAGGTTATAGATAGGGATTGGTTCATTAAGTCTTTTATACACCTCTAGCGTCTGTATGTCCTCCTCCGTGTACGGAAGGGCTCGGGGTCCTGGTTCTGATATTGTTCCGGGTTTTGGTACTGGCCCTGTCGCACAAAGTGGCCTGCTGATTGATTGTAGCTTCTCCATCCCGTCCCGGTTTTGGTCCTATTGGTAAGAGCGAGGTTCTTGAACAATTATAATAATACTGTATGAAACCGAGATACAGTGACCTTATTTAGTTTCCCCGTTTTCTCCGTGTTATTCAGAAAACATAGTCCGACCACGGAAACATTACTGCTAAGAATTGTGATGTGGCAACACAGATTGCGGTTGAATTGGTAACGTTATATTTCTTTTAAGTTGGTGTTTCTTATCTATTAGGTTATAGCTCGCACGTCTGGACTTTATTAGTATTCTGCCTTTTCTTCACAATGAGATTTCAATACACGGGTTATGGAACTTTGCAGGTGGTTTAGTTACTTTTCTGACTTCCAACTGTATACTTGGTATTTTCACGATACTGCCACCCCTAGAGAGGTTCTGTATATCATTGTGATTTTGTATATATTGTATGTATATATATATATATACATAGTTGTACATATTGTAAATGTTTTTTATATTATAGATGTTGCCACAGGAGATATATCCTTATATACCCTAGTCCTGATGAGGCCCGTAAGCAAGTTGGGCTGAAACGCGTCGACTTTTTTTAATATAAAGAGCCCCTGAGGAATTTAAATCATTGGTTGAATTGAGATATATAGTACTAATAAATTGTTTTAAAGGGGTATAAGTGTTATTACCTCCCAGTACTATTGAATGGGGCTACTTGGAACAATGGAATGCTCATGAAAAAAGGTGCGAACATCCATTATTTGCTATAGGGGAATAAGGAATGGATTAAATGTTCCTTGTTGTTTTGTTGTGTTTTTTCCTTTTTTGGATTGATTGATTCTCCTTTTTGGATTTATTGATTTATGTTGATGCATTTATATGTAATTGAATATTTGACACTTTATTTATACATTGATAAAAGGGCTTTATCAAATAAAACTGTGTCCAGACAATGATATTACTAATATATGATTAATTTCAAGAAGTAAATAACTCACTGTGAAAGAATAATTTATGGTATCCTTCACATTTTGAGATAAAGAATATTTGATTGGTTCCATCACATCATTTTGTTTTTTGATATTATTGTTCTACCCAGATGTGTTTGGAATAATGGGTGCCCCCTGACTATATTGGTGTTTGCACAGTCTCAGGCGTAGTTGAAGCCTCCTGGCTTCAAGGAGTAACATCTGCACAAGTGGCTGAATTGATAACTCTTATTAAGTTGTACTGTGTTTCTTAACTTCTAAATGTGGCAATTTTCACTGATAGTCAGTATGGCTTTGGTGTGGATCACGACTTCGGACAGTTGTGGTGACAGAGGGGATTTATGACGCCTTCCAGTTCCCCCATCTGGAATTGCGAGGTTGTCATGAAGCTTCTCAAAGCTTTACAGTTGCCTGACCAGACTGCGCTTGTGAAGTGCTCTGCACATCGTGGTGGAAATAATTATGTAACAGTCGACAGCAGATATACAGATGAAGTCACACGTTCTTGTGCATTCAGTGCTTATACATTCAGTGGAGAGTATTGCAATGAGGGTACCGATGAGACCAATTACAACCTCTTGTTTACAGTTGATATGTGGACGGAAGTTAAGAGGTGCAGGAAGAAGTGTCAGAAGCAAAACAGTTGGCTCAGATCAGGTTGTGAAAAAGAGATTATGGCATCTGGGTTTCAGTTGATGGATGACCTGTGTTTCCAGACAGTTTGTTGCCACCAAAAGCTAGAAATGACCATGGCCCCTTCATGTGGGTAGAGATGCCATGCTCCGTTTGTTCAGGCAACATGGTTTAACTCCAGATTCAGATTGATGGCTGAGGAATTGTGTCACAGATGTATTGTGTGTCTACAAATTAACATAGGGAAGAGAACTACAGTAACACTGAGTCACATCGGGAGATCAGGAGGTCCATTCAACAGGATGCATTTGGACTTTGTCAAGATGCCTGTGTGCAATGGGCTGAGATACGTCCTGGTGATTGTGTGCATCTTTTCACGGTGGGTTGAAGCTTACCCAACCAGAAGAAACAACAGTCTAACAGTAGCAAAGTTGTTGTTGCGGAAGTTCATACCTAGACTTCTCTGGAGTCATACCAAGAAACTTGTTTCAATAATGAGGTCCTGAAATTGTTGTGTGCAGGTTTACAAGTGTGGCAAAGACTACACTGCAGCTATCAACCTGAGGCTTCAGGTGTCGTTGGAACAGGTCAATGGGACGCTGAAATCCAGACTGACTAAAGTAGGTGCTTCAACTTCTTTGAATTGGCCTAATGCATTGCCCCTTGTGTTGATGAGTCTTTGTAGTATAGCTGCTCAGAGGACAGGCTTATCTCCTCATGAGATAATCATGGGCAGAGCAATGAGACTGCCAGCTGTACCTGCAAATGTGCTTGTGAACATGACAGGTGACATGATTCTTGATTGCTGCAAAGGACTGGCTGATGGGGTGTTTTCTGTGTCTCGTCAGGTTGCACCTGCGACTGCCCACCACATCAAGAGCAGTACCATGGCCTGAGTCCCTGAGACGGGGTTCTGATGAAGAAGCATGTTAGGGAAATGTGCCTGGAACCTCCTTGGCATGACCCTTTCCAACTTATCCTCCTCACTGCTGTAGGAGGCTGGCTCAGTATATAGAGGCTCATTAGGATGGCGGTCGGAAAACCACCCCAACCGCCATGGAAGGTGAAAACAACCGCCCGCCTGTACCGTGGAAAACCCGATGGCCAAATTAAGATCCTCTGTCCAAAAACACCGACCGCGGTGGAACGGGGCCAAGAAAAACCGGCCATAGCGGGCGGTGAGTGCCAAAATCCGTCCGCGGCGTTCAGATACGCAGCGGAAAAACACCAACCCGATGCAAGCGCAGCGGAGACACCGCACTGGAAATTAGGATATCCCTGACGGTCCCGCAGTACGTACTGTTGTTTCCGACCGCCGCGGTCACACACTGGGATGAATGGGAGAGCCAGCGGAAGAGCTGCAGCACAGCCACCACTGCGGACGATCCGTGAAAAACATGGCAGGCGAACCCAAAAACCCACAATAAGGCCAAAAAAAGCACACAGCAAGCTAGCCATGCCCCCCGAAAACACAAAACACACCCCAATGACACAACCACATGCCAAAAAGAAAAATACATCTCCCAAGACAACACACACACCACACCTGACAGCAATACCCCATTTGGACACACCCACATAGCTGAGTACAAAACCAGCCCCTTCCCTGACCACAATCCTTTGCAATACTCCAGGACAGAAGGGACACACACCCCAGCTCAAAGGAGAGGCAAAGAACACATCACTAGCCACACCACATACAGCACCACCACCACTTCCACACCTGCACAACTAACCCCCAGCACATCACACACCAAACACACCACAACCACACCCACCACTCACACCCCTGCACCCACAACCACTTTGCACACCACACACCATGGCAACACAGAAAATGCCCAAATTCACAGAGAGTGAGTTGAAGGTTATGGTAAATGAGATAGTAAGAGTGGATTCACAAATGTTTGGTACCCTGGTCCAACAGACACCATTAGCCACAAGGACACAAATGTGGGCAAAGATAGTCGAAAGGGTCAATGCAGTAGGGACCACCCCAAGATCCAAAAAGGAGATCATGAAGCGGTGGCATGATCTGAAGAGGGTTGTCAAAGAGAGGAGAAGCAAGAACCGTGAGCTGGCTCCCATTCCACCAAAACCATTCACACCATGGAAGGAGAAGATGCTTGCCATACTGCATCCAGAGAGTGTCACAGGAGTAGCGGGGGAGTGGAGGCTGGTAAGTACAAACAAATGACTACCACCACACTGATATGTACTGTCTTGCACAACTACAAAGCTACACCAGCTAGGACAAATTCCATTCATCTGCACCACACACTCACAAAAACATGTCTCACAGATCCAACATTCACTCACTCCCATTCACCCCAAACGTAGCTAGCAACATTACCATGGGGGCATGGGTACAGGCAGCCAGCACTACAACACACACCAGGCCCCCTTGTCCCACAGCATCAGCAAGATGGAGCCCTCCCCCACCCCACCTAGACGCATGTGACAGCCATTACATTACCCTCATCAAACCAACAGGTAGGTAGCCATTTCCCTGGGAGGGTGTTTATGGGTGGGAGGCCTGCACTACCACTCACACCATGCCCCTGTCCCACACCTGAGCAGGATGGAGCCCTCCCCCACCCCACCCAGAAGTAGTTGGAAGCCATTGCAGTACACCAAACAAACTGACAGGTAGGTAGCCATCCTCACAGTGAAGGTGTTTGTGGGTGGGAGGCCTGTACTACCACTCCCACCATACCCCCTGTACCACACCTCAGCAGGATGGAGCCCTCCCCCACCCCACCCAGAAGCAGTTGGTAGCCATCTTCACAGTGAGGGTGTTTGTGGGTAGGAGGCCTGCACAACCACTCCCACCATGCCCCCTGTCCCACACCTCAGCAGGATGGAGCCCTCCCCCACCCCACCCAGAAGCAGTTGGAAGCCATTGCAGTACACCAAACAAACTTACAGGTAGGTAGCCATTTCCCTGGGAGGGTGTTTGTGGGTGGGAGGCCTGCACCACAACTCCTACCATGCCCCCTGGCCCACAGCCTAGAAAGATGGAGCCCTCTCCCCACCCCACCCAGAAGCATGTGTCAGCCATTACATTACCCTCATCAAATCAACAGGTAGGTAGCCATTTCCCTGGGAGGTTGTTTGTCGGTGGGAGGCCTGTACCACTACTCCCACCATGCCCCCTGTCCCACACCAGAGCAGGATGGAACCCTCCCCCTCCCAGAAGCAGTTGGAAGCCATTGCAGTACACCACACAAACTTACAGGTAGGTAGCCATCTTCACAGTGAGGGTGTTTGTGTGTGGGAGGTCTGCACTACCATTCTCACCATGCCCCTGTCCCACACTTGAGCAGGATGGAGCCCTCCCCCACCCCACCCCGAAGTAGTTGGAACCCACTGCAGTACACCAAACAAACTTACAGGTAGGTAGCCATCTTCACAGTGAGGGTGTTTGTGGGTGGGAGGCCTGCACTACCACTCCCACCATGCCCCCTGTCCCATACCTCAGCAGGATGGAGCCCTCCCCCACCCCACCCAGAAGTAGTTGGAAGCCATTGCAGTACACCAAACAAACTGACAGGTAGGTAGCCATCCTCACAGTGAAGGTGTTTGTGGGTGGGAGGCCTGTACTACCACTCCCACCATACCCCCTGTACCACACCTCAGCAGGATGGAGCCCTCCCCCACCCCACCCAGAAGCAGTTGGAAGTCATTGCTGTACACCAAACAAACTTACAGGTAGGTAGCCATTTCCCTGGGAGGGTGTTTGTGGGTGGGAGGCCTGCACCACTACTCCTACCATGCCCCCTGGCCCACAGCCTAGAAAGATGGAGCCCTCTCCCCACCCCACCCAGAAGCATGTGTCAGCCATTACATTACCCTCATCAAATCAACAGGTAGGTAGCCATTTCCCTGGGAGGTTGTTTGTCGGTGGGAGGCCTGTACCACTACTCCCACCATGCCCCCTGTCCCACACCAGAGCAGGATGGAACCCTCCCCCTCCCAGAAGCAGTTGGAAGCCATTGCAGTACACCACACAAACTTACAGGTAGGTAGCCATCTTCACAGTGAGGGTGTTTGTGTGTGGGAGGTCTGCACTACCATTCTCACCATGCCCCTGTCCCACACTTGAGCAGGATGGAGCCCTCCCCCACCCCACCCCGAAGTAGTTGGAACCCACTGCAGTACACCAAACAAACTTACAGGTAGGTAGCCATCTTCACAGTGAGGGTGTTTGTGGGTGGGAGGCCTGCACTACCACTCCCACCATGCCCCCTGTCCCATACCTCAGCAGGATGGAGCCCTCCCCCACCCCACCCAGAAGTAGTTGGAAGCCATTGCAGTACACCAAACAAACTGACAGGTAGGTAGCCATCCTCAGAGTGAAGGTGTTTGTGGGTGGGAGGCCTGTACTACCACTCCCACCATACCCCCTGTACCACACCTCAGCAGGATGGAGCCCTCCCCCACCCCACCCAGAAGCAGTTGGAAGTCATTGCTGTACACCAAACAACTTACAGGTAGGTAGCCATTTCCCTGGGAGGGTGTTTGTGGGTGGGAGGCCTGCACCACTACTCCCACCATGTCCCCTGGCCCACAGCCTAGCAAGATGGAGCCCTCCCCCACCCCACCTAGAAGCATGTGTCAGCCATTACATAACCCTCATCAAACCAACAGGTAGGTATCCATTTCCCTGGGAGAGTGTTTGTGGGTGGGAGGCCTGTACCACTACTCTCACCATACCCCCTGTCCCACACCTGAGCAGGATGGAGCCCTCCCCCACCCAGAAGCAGTTGGAAGCCATTGCAGTACACCAAACAAACTTACAGGTAGGTAGCCATTTCCCTGGTAGGGTGTTTGTGGGTGGGAGGCCTGCACCACTACTCCCACCATGCCCCCTGTCCCATACCTCAGCAGGATGGAGCCCTCCCCCACCCCACCCAGAAGTAGTTGGAAGCCATTGCAGTACACCAAACAAACTTACAGGTAGGTAGACATATTATTCTGTCTTGTGACCCCACTGAGCAGCATGTAAGCCTCCACCACGCACACACAGATGTGTCACATAACAAAACCAAATGTAAGCACATTACAGGTAAGTAGGCAGTACGTGCACCCACACATTCGTCCAAAAAGAAATGGTGCCATATGACAACACCAGCCCTCCCATTGCACAAATATGCACACCTACCCCATTGCCACGCACAGTGTGCACACAGGTAAGCTAAGGAAACTGTCACAGCTACCAAAGTATGACACACCAATGCACATTTAGAAGAAAGTCTGGGCACAATCATGCACAGCACCTATTTACATGGGCATCGCCATGGGGCAAGTGCAACAAGCACTATTAAAAAAACAAAAAAGCATGTCTGGTGGTACAAATCAAGATAAGCACATGACAGGACAAAGGTATGCCGGAGATGACAATGGGCAGTCCATGGCCAGATGTGACGCCTGCCAGGTTAGACAAATTAACAGTGAGTCCTCAATGAAAAACATGTTGTGCCAGTCCCTATATGGCAACAGGTCCCCGTAATCATGAATTAGGCATGGCTCGCATGGTATGTCTTGACACCTCACACCATGGACCAGTAATGCATGTACCACTGCATCATGGCAAGAAGCACAGTTGTGCACATAGTAAACAATGTGATGATTAGTCAATTGTGCAGTGTACAAAAAGTGAATGACACACAGCTAACACAAAGCTTGCCGGGTCCACTACAATGACCATTTTTCCATCTGATCCACAGGTGACCAAGAACTCACTGCAGAGGACAACACCAGCAACCTGCAGATCCAGTCTCCCCCACCGGTACATGGACTCTCAGATGTTGACTCCCGGGATTCTCTGGACGATGAGCTCGAAGCCGGCCCATCTGGTGTGCCAGGAAGCAACAGGTCCTAGGAACCCATCGTCCCCACCACCACATCTGCGGCAATACCAACTTCGCTGCAGACCCCTGCTGTCACGGCCTGTGTGGCCACCGACACCACCACCACCACCACCAGTGCTGCCTGCAACACCCTCCCTGTCCCAGAGGATGACCACCCCACACCACCGACGGTGGAGGGCAGGGAGAGGATGCAGGTGCCCACAGTGGTGAGGCAACAGATCCGAGGCAGCAGGGCAGGTGGGATGAGCAGGGTCACCCACAGACACCTGGAGGCTGTGACCCAATCCCTGGAACACATCACCAGAGTCCTTGGTGCATACGAACAGGCCCAGGAACGAATGAGCCAGTCTGACGAACTGTTGCACGAGCTCATCCTGCTGATGAGGTCCATCAACACCCGCATGGGACAAATTGTGGACCTCTTGGGCCAGCAAGTGGCAGTGCTGAGGGACAGGCCTGCACCACAAACAACACCTCAACCTCCCTCTGGTGGGCTGCAGGATGACAGTTCACTATCCTCCTCTGCGCCCACAGAGAGGGGTGAGTCCTCAGACCCCACTGGCCCTGCAGCAGGGCCCCCCCAGCCTAACGACGGAGGGGCCGTCCTAAGAAGACCCTGGGAGTATCTGGAGGCCAAGCACCTGCCAGACACCAGTCACGGAGCCAGACATGATGGCAACCCTCTTCACCACTGCATTGACTTTTTTGACTGTCCTTCCCCACACTGCCTTGTGAATGGCATCTGTCTGTTGGACTGGGTAGTATAACACACAAAATGGATAAGGGGGGTCCAAGGGAACAGATTTAAAGACCTGCGAGAAGTTTCATTCCCCTAATACGTAATATGCAACACACAAACATAAACTCTCGGGTCTGAGCAACTTTAGAACTAGAGCATGAAAGGAGAGATACTATAGTCAAGCTGTGTCTAAAATGACAGTGAACAAATCAGAAAGGAAAGGAATCCCTTTAAGGATGAATGCCCTCACTCACCCGAAGGTGACATGCTTCATCATTTAGGCTTTCTCCTCTCAGTGGGAAAACCTAGTCCCACTGAGGGCTACAACCACCGCACTGAGAAGTGGGAGCTCAGGGATGTTTTTGTTTAAGATTTTAGGATACTCAAATCCCAAAGATGAGCACTAATGTGAGAAGAGGGCGCAGCGCAAAGAAATTCAAAAGTGTGTGAAGTGTGAGCTAAAACTGGCTAGCGCTATTGAAAAAATTATTTTTATTGACTCATTAGCCCTGCCAGAGATAAAAAACAGTGCAAAGCAGTTACTATTGAAAACTGCTAGATGACAAGGGTCAACATGTTTCAGCCAATGACCATCTCAAAAGTATGTGTGGCTTTCATCAGGACCAAAAAACAAAGCTGCTGATTGTATCCGCTAAAGCATTAACTGGTTTGGTCTTTTTTTCAAACTTTATTTGCACGTGTGTAACACTTTCTAGCAGCAGCTTTGTTTTTTGGTCCTGATGAAAGCCACACATACTTTTGAGATGGTCATTGGCTGAAACATGTTGACCCTTGTCATCTAGCAGTTTTCAATAGTAACTGCTTTGCACTGTTTTTTATCTCTGGCAGGGCTAATGAGTCAATAAAAATCATTTTTTCAATAGCGCTAGCCAGTTTTAGCTCACACTTCACACACTTTTGAATTTCTTTGCGCTGCGCCCTTTTCTCACATTAGTGCTCATCTTTGGGATTTGAGTATCCTAAAATCTTAAACAAAAACATCCCTGAGCTCCCACTTCTCAGTGCGGTGGTTGTAGCCCTCAGTGGGACTAGGTTTTCCCACTGAGAGGAGAAAGCCTAAATGGTGAAGCATGTCACCTTCGGGTGAGTGAGGGCATTCATCCTTAAAGGGATTCCTTTCCTTTCTGATTTGTTCACTGTCATTTTAGACACAGCTTGACTATAGTATCTCTCCTTTCATGCTCTAGTTCTAAAGTTGCTCAGACCCGAGAGTTTATGTTTGTGTGTTGCATGTTGGACTGGGTAACCACATCAACGTGGTGACTACTCGATCATCTCATTTACCATTACTGTCAACTCACTGTTCCACCACCACCTCAATGGAAATGTACACCCCCTCACATGTCACCATTGCAAATTAAATATCCTTACACACATTTTGTTGTGTCTGCTCCGTCTTTATTGCAGGATGCACAGCCTTCAACGTGATCACAATGTACCAGGAGTATGGGCTGTATGTAGGCAAGGAGAGGTTGAAGGCACCTAGGGAAACACAACAGAACAACATTCACTGGTCTGGGTGTGGCATCACAGACATCACACAACATGTAACATCAGGATAACCCAACATGCACACGTCACAATGGGCAGCAAGTGTCAACATACACGTCCTGTAGATGTTCCCAGATGACCTGTCCCAGGAACATTGCCAACCACTGCTGAGTCCACAACTGGCTACTGTTACAATGCTCACATACCCCTTCACGACAACAGCAATATCAGCAGACAATGGGTATGTTGTACAATGTCACCCACCGTCAAGTGAAGTAGCGGGAGATGAGCTGTTCACGCAGGTCAACACTGAGAGAGGGTAGATTTTATATCATAAGGGTGCCCCAGGCCCGTTCTGTCCACACCTGAGGTATGAGACCCTTGTCCTTGCCCTGCCAGCCTAATTTGTAGGCCGTATTAAATTGACCAGCGGGTCCTGTGTTACTATATAACAAATACCCTGGGACATCCCTACCACTCAGCCAGCATGAAACTCCTGTGTAGGCCCTTCTGTTCAATATGTAGGCCTCTTTGTTAAATTGACCATAGTTCTGCCATTTTCCTGTAAACAGGCTGAAGGCAGGTCTGACCCAAATCATATCCAGCTCCTCTTTCTGTGAGGCCTCCTGCTCCAAACTACCCGTGTGCCAAGTGCACTAGCGCAAAGTTCAACATCCCCCTGTTCTTTCGACATGCAGCAGACTGCTTTCTGGGCTGGTACATATTTTAAGGAAGTGGCCACCGCAGATGTGTCAAGCTAAAGAACACGGGAGGTTTATACATGTATATATAGAATTCCCGTACAATACCCATTTTTCTGCTTCCAATTTACGGCAAGCGCTTGGCCTGAGAAACTGACCTTTTCACCTAGCTCACGTACCACAGTTACTGGAAAGGGCGTTACCATGTATGGTAAAATATTAGAACCATACCGTAAGTCACGAGGTAGACGTGGCATGAGATGACGATACCATAGGCACTTCTGACCGCCTTAGAGAGTATAAGAAGGGAGACCATAGATACATCTTTGGATTACCTCACTGTCTGTATGTAGGTAACAGGCGGTGTAGGTTTTTTCCCAAGAGCTAAGAGCTCTTGTCTTGTCTTGCTTAAAGTGTCTTGCTCTGCTTTGCTTAAAGTATCTTGTTCTATTTTACCTATATGAAATGTCATGTTATGTTAACCATTGTTCTCTTCAATTTTGTATTTAAAATGTTTTGTATTGTAATTGCAGGATTGCTCACTCTTGGGTAAACGTGTGTGTGTCTCTAGGTAAAAGTGTTTTACATTCTGAAAACATTTTCCTTGATGTAACTATGTTTCTCATGGTGCATTTATAAATGTGTTCCTTAGATTTAGTCTCTCTCTCTCTGACAGTACAATAGTTTGGATACAGAGAATACCAATCAGTCCATGTGACTATCTGGATTCTGTATTTTGTATGTTATGCCTTTGTCTTGCAGTTTCTTTGAAGTTGCATCTTCTCATTAAACTGCCATTGTATTCTACCTTCAATTCCATGGCTCACATGTCTGTTTCCTTCATTTATAGAGCGAGTGTTCTTAGGCACCCCGGTTCAAATTAAGGTGCCCATTTTGACCCTAACTCACTCCCTCGCTCACTCCGTGAAGGCTCCCGGGGCTCTATGCTCAGCCCCCTGCCCCCTTGACCCTTAATAAATCTTCCCTCCAACATTTTGGTGCCATGACTCGGATTGGCAGTACCAGCAGACAGCTGAGACAGCTGGGACCGAGAGGACGCGGACTAAACACTTGTGACTCCTTTCTGACTGAAACCTCAAAGAACAACACTCGGGTAAGACTATGTGTGCTGCCTGAAGGGATTGCTTCGGGTGACAGTTTTTGAGAGGAGCGCTTGTGAGACCTCTGCGTTTCTTCTCCCTTTCATTTTTTCTTCCCTGTCTGGCTGGTCTTGCTAAAGGACATTCTGAAGCTGAGAAAGCTTGTATGCGACATGGAATTCTCAGCTAGAGAGTGAAGTTAGGAAGATAGGTGATTTATGTGTTTTCTTTGCTATAAATAGACGTATGCTATTGTTGTGCCTCTCGTAGAGCCAAGGGAAAGACTGCGTCTGGCGTCTTTCAAGGGCTCACTTTGCTTCATTGATGTTATAGTTTGTTACCGTGCCTTTTTTAAGAAGAAAGAAACAAAAAGAAAAAATAAATAGCCAAGGGAAAGACTGCGTCTGGCGTCTTTCAGTGGTGCTCATTTTATTACTATTTGATATAGCTTGCTATGGTGCCTCTCTGAATATAGTAGACTAGAGAGGGCCTCTGTAGCAGGGGGTCAAGGGATCGCCTGACAGGGAAGGAAGGGTTGGATTTACAATCTTTCAGCAATTATTTATGTGTTTTTATTTCTGGTGCTCCTCTGATAATTCAGTGGAGACCCCTATTTAAGTACCAATAGGGAAGAGGCTGATTATCCCGGTTCGAGTAGCTAACAAGCTTAGGGGTATCTCCTGTTTAGTGTGGATTACAAGTGGTTTCCCCGGGATGATTTATTAGATATTATGTTTTCGCTAGCTTAAGCATTATTTTTTTAGGGCTTACATTATGTTTTTTTTACTATTATGGAGATGTATTTTGTGTAACGTAGATAGAGTTAACGCCTGTGCAGGAAGGCAAGGAGTTTGCATGATGCAAATCTCAGCTTTTTGTGGGCTCAGGAGCGTTTCCGAGTCCCGGATAAGATGTGCCACTCTACGTCTTGTGATTGGCACATGAGGATTTATGATAAGCAGTTATCAGACTTCCTCGGCTTTTGCGAGGGACTGTCAGTATATATTTTTATTTACAAAGACAGTCAACATTTGTGTATTGTGTGATTATGGCTTGTGAACAGAACACCTTCCTGTTCTCTTCCTGTGTTGAAATGATAAATGCGAAATGTAAAGACGTTTGTTTTTTGCTGTGTTATTTTGAGACACCCTTCTGTATGCATTTAGGCCAGAAGAGGAGAATGCGCAAATAGCGCTGTGGGTTCATATATATATAGATAGACGTGTACATAATATGCTTCACATTTTGTATGATTGAAGAAGTGCGAATAGTTTAGGGTCAAATGTCTTTATTATGGACTTTTTTAGCATGTATTGTGGTTGTCTTTTTAAGCATCTGTGCCTGGCGCACCAACCTTTCATGTATTTGGTAAGACCAATAATAACTAGTATTGTAACTGTTTTTTATGTCAAAGTTGTTGCCTTTTTGTGAATAAATAGTATTATATAGTTACCCCTTGCCCCCCAGCCCCTGTCTGACCCATGTGGCTCAGCACCACATTTAATTAGCACAAATCATTTTCAGATAACTGACCACGTAGTGCACAACAATTTATCTCGAATTGTTTAACTATTTCCTCACATTTATATTTTGAAGGATGTACTTGGTGACAGGAGGTTGTGTCTGGCGTCTCTCACTTTGTGCCACAAATACATGTTTATGGGACTGCATCTGGCAGTTCACATTTGTTTTGAATTTTGATCACTTATTTGGTGTAGATTGTATTGTTTGAACGTTTAACAGTGTCTTTTTTCAACTGCGTGCTTCCAAAAGGGGAGCTACTTTTCTTCATCACATTGCATTGTGGTTTCCCATCTTAGGCCTGGCAGTAGCCAACGCCTTTCAACTTCTCTCTCCATATTGTAATGGGTGTCCTCTGTTCTTCTCCTTTTTCAGCTACCTGCGGTGTACTTTGATAGATATAATGTCTGTCACCTTCTCTCGATTTGCAATTTAGCATCTCTCCCTCTCTTACCTGGCTTATAGGTCTTTTTCCCAGAAGTGACCACAAATGTGTCATGTCCTATAGGTAAGAGGCACTTGATAATGTTGTCCTTTTGTGGTCAACAGTTCATCATTAAAAGAGTATAAAAATCTGATCCTTAGTCCATTCAACAGACTACCCCGCTGCAGTGACCCCTTGGGTCACTGACGCCTGTGTGGTCTCCTTCAGCCCTCTATCTAAGCATCTTTGGCTGAAGCTCTAATTTCCTATTGTACTTTGAAATGGTCTTTTTCTCTCTCCTCTGCATTGCTCTTATTCTAAATCATTATTGCAGAGCACTAATGGTTGTCCCTCCTAACTTAACATGTGCATTCCTAGCATTGCAGTAAAGTGTATGTTGCATTTTGAAAGTATTTCCATTGACTTAAAATATATTTGCATTACATGAGTTTGTTCTTCACTCCAGAAATGTGTCTTTAAATGCCAAGACTTTGTTAAGACTTCCAGGATATATATTGCATTTTTTATTTAAAAAAAGGGGTTCTTCTTTCATATAAATCAGACAGCTATTTTTCCCTATCGTTCACACGTCTATTTTGTCATACTTTTGCAGAAGCACCCCCTCAAATGAAGCTGCCTTGGTGCAGTGCCCCAGGACCATGAAATTTCACCCTTTCATTGCTTTTATATGTAATTTGAAATTGTGAATTCTTGCACGATTAATTTTATCATTTAAGGGTTTGCCTTCTAGATACTTGTGCGTCATAAACATCTATTCGTGTGTTACTGTTTTTGGCTGATTACAATTGTAGTTTTGAATAGTCTTTCTGGAGCTAACAAACTGATGAATATATTCTCTGCTGTGTTAATGATTTGATGAATAAAAGTGGCACTTCAACGTAAGACCTTTGTTTTTAGAAGGGAAATACTTACCATTCATCTCTTATTTTGCTTATGGCCCCTCCTCATCTCTTTCTCTCACAGTGGTACCACAGGTGATGTTATATATAGGTGTACGTCTCTTCTGCACTACAGTAATAAGTGATAAGCAGGAACATCTGGGCACGTGCCAAGCACACCCACTTTAACTGAGACAGGTTCAACTAGAGACCACACAACTGGTGCGCGGTGCATCCAGTGAATACTGTGTCTAGCTTCCAAGTAGCTGCCTTCACGCCTCTTAATTACGTCTTTTTGAGCACGGTTTTAAATGGGCTCCCCTATTTTAACTCATTACACACTAAATTAAGTACATTCTGATCCTTGACAGTGACACCTCACGCTGCTCATCTCACCTTTCTGGCGTGCTTGCACCCATAGTAAAGGATCTTCCCACTTGAATATTCAGTAAAGTGGTAGTAAGAGGGGGTGGAAGGCTTTTGCATGCATGTCTCGCCACACCACACAGCACCTTTTTGCGTTTTCTGGTTGCTATGACACCCTAGACTTGGCCCAGCGTCAAATGATAGACCTGCCACACAAAAGAAGGAGTAACATAATAAGGTGAGGTCAAGGACTGCCGTCCCTTACCCCCCAGAGTACAATGATAGAAGATGTAATACCAGGTAAAATGGAGCTGTTCCTTTTGATATTTTTGGATCATGGACCACAATATTAAAAGGACTAAAAATAGCATCAATATAAGTAATATAGTTTCCTGGCAGAAAAGGAGATACTTTCAGTTTCAAATAATATTAATATCTCTCTATTTGGATGGCCAATTATAATTCACACTAAAGATTACACCAAATGCTGTAGTACTGAGCAACAAAGTACAGAATAATTTACTCCTACCTGCGTTCCAAATTCAGCAGCAAGTGAAGCAGGCACAAGCAGTAGCCCATCATGCTAGAGCAGATCCAGTAAGTGCTGCCACAAAGAGCACACAGTTGGGGTTAGTTAATAGGGAAAATTTTGAAATTGTGTTTCATGGCCAAGAAAGTTAGTGACACTAGACTTAGAGCAACGTAAATGTTGGAGTAGATGGTGAACATTAGACAGAAGATTGGAATAAGCAAGTTGAGACTGAAGACTGTTCCCTTCCAATTTCTTGTGCACCGAAGTGCACAGAAGAGGGGAGATGAAATGATGGAGTGGAATGCACGCTAGATATACCCATGGTTTGACTTCATGGGCACACGTCAAATGCTGCTAGGTCTCCTCAGCCTTTCATCTTTCCAAGTTGGATAAAATGAGTACCATTGAGTTAGGGGAACAATAAAGATTTGCTATTTTGCGCCACAATACCATTCTGAGTAAATGTGCGCTTTACAAAAAAGCCATATTATTTTAAAATAAGCTATATTTTACGTACAATTAAAGACAACACGTGTCTGGATATTACATGGTGTTGAAGGGTTAACGGATATTTGAGGCTGCCTTCAGAAGTAGCAGTCCTGGCCGACCACAGATTCTGGGCGTTGAGCCAGGCAGGAAAGGTGCTGCCTGTGTTTGGCAGCGAACATAGGATTTTGTAGAAAGAAAATGTATGTGTAGAAATATATTTGTGTTTGTGGAAGTGAAGAGGAATAGTTGCCTAGAATCACACAATTTGGTAACGGTGGAAGCCGAAATTGAATACGGTGTTTCAGGTTTCACGTGGTGCAGTTCAGAGAAGGAAAATGTATGTGTTTATGTGCAGATGGGTGAGAGGAAGTAAGGAATACGTTTTCGGATATGCACAGCTGTGTGCAGCCTTCAAAATATGAGAAAACCAGCGATTCGTAGGAATAAGATTACCACAGGTAGCCACCACATGCCCCAGTACTAGGAAAAAAGAAAAGAATAAATAGTACGTGCAGATATAAAGTAGATCTCAATGTTAAAGGACGGTATGCATAGAGTAAGCATTGCTCAGTATCGCAGTGTTGTCAGAATAATAGGTGTGAATTTAGAGAGGCCTTTTAAAAAGTAGAGTTGCAGACTTTAGAGGTGGTCGCATATATTTTGCAGTTCGGCCCCTACAAGTTTTTATCTCTCGTAAAAGTTTCTATTTTCTGTTTGGGTTCTTCTTTCGCTTTCTTAGTTAATGAATGATTAGAGGTTATTATTATTAGATTCTTCCCTGTGTCTCCAAGAAGTGTATTGGATTTCCTGTCTTCGGGATGTTTGCTTACATGGGCTCAATGTTATTGTTTTCATCACCTCGTGTCTGGTTCGTAATAAAATACAAATAGGAAAATAGGCTGGGGCCCTGGGTCGTCACCATCATCCAGGAGCAGGGGAATCCCCTTGCGAATGGCTAGGTTTTGGAGAATGCAGCATGCCACTACAATCTGACACACCTTCCCGGGTGAGTATGCCAGTGCACCTCCGGTCCTGTCCAGGCAGCGGAAACGTGACTTGAGCAGACCAAAAGTATGCTCCACCACACGACGTGTCCTCCCATGTGCCTCATTGTAACGGACTTCAGCGGGTGTCCTGGGATTCCGCAGTGGGCTCAGCAACCAGGGATGGTTGGGATATGCAGAGTCACCTAGGGATGACAAACACAAATACACATTGCAATGTTGCTGAGGCCGAGGGCAGAAGGTCACACACCCAGCACGCCATACGACTAGGCATACTCACCCACAATCCATGCACGCTCGGGGAGCAGATTAGCCATCAGCTGGGAAACAATGCTGTTCCGCAGGATGTAGGAGTCATGGGCCGAGCCTGGGAATTTGGCACACACGTGGGAGATGATCATATCTGCCAGGCACACCACTTGCACATTTTTTTTTAATTCTGTTTATTTGCATTTGTACAACATATGCAACAACAACAAAAAAGTGCACTACACAACTTTCCACCAGTTGCCCTGTTTTCCACACTAGATGTCAACACCTCCACCTCGCATAAAGCACCCCAGAATGCTTATCTGCATCACCTGTAAAAATCCCATATACAGTTGCCTTGACCTGCACTGCACCACGGCATCAGATACATTAGTCGATTCTGTACACAGCCTCTGCCCACCTCAGGCTCACATTCCCAATCCCATCACAGGTCAATGGCTTCCTCCGACTGTAGCCAGCTGGCAAAGGGCTACCATATGTCTCTGGGGCACGATGGTAGCAGTTCCTAGTATGTTGCCAGTTGTGCCCTGCAATATGTCACCCTCGCTGCCCATGCCTTTGCCATGGGAGATGCGGTCGCCCCCCAGTGTATGGCCACCTGCCTTTTTGCCATTAAAAAAAGTAATGCTGGCAGTTTGTGAAATTTCGGCTGCACCATGTCCATTATGCCCAAAATCGCCACACCGGGCTCTCGTGGGAAACTCAGTCATGCGATTGTTTGTATGTGAATGAAAATTTGTAGCCAATAGTTCGCTATTGGTCTGCACTGCCATGCCAAATGGAGGAAGGTGGCCTTGGGGGCTCCACACCTCCAACAATTGTCACTCTCCGCAGGCCCATCCTGTGTAGCTTTGTGGGTGTGCGGTAGAGGCGATGAATGAATTTAAAATGTATTAACCTAAGACGGTAGTTTGGTGTCAGCTGTTCCATTTGTCTACAACTTAGTTTCCACTGCTTGTCCTTAAGGCCCGTTCTTAAGTCCTCCTCCCATGCTCTACGAGAAGTCGGGACTATAATCGGATGTGTGTTCTGAATGCCTCTGTAGATGCGGGAGACCAGTTTCCGGCCGGAAGCTACTGGTAATATATTTTCAAGCACTTGCAGCATTGGCGGGGGCACGGGGAACGTAGTAAAGTGTTTTTTGCATGAGGCCCTTATTTTGTAATATGTTAACATGTCTAGCGTTGATGGTGTGGCAGGATCGCACATTTGTTGCATTGTGAGAAAAGTGTCAGCAGGAAAGAGATCGCCTCCCTTGCGTATGTTGTGTGTGGACAGGCATTGATATGTGGTAGTGTCCAGAAGCGGGGGCAGGAGTGGTTGTTGGGGAGTGGCATGGATGGGGCGTACAACATGGGCAACTGACCCCCCTCCTGCGGAGACCCTCCCACTCCCATCTTAGAGTCTGTGTGGTGTCAATTTCCTTGCGGGGGCATTTATATGTGTGGAATAGTGCTGTAGATAATTGGAGGGGTGCAACTCTGTCAATTTCTATAGCAACATGCAGGGGGAATGGGATGGGGTGTGCCCAAAAGTGCAAGAATTATGCCTGTGAGCTTAGCGCGTATACCACTTGCACATTTATGGAGTGGTAATGTTTGCGATTCCTGTATATGGGCTCACTTGCCTGTGGTGGCATAAGACCGACATGGGTGCAATCAATGGCACCTACGACATTGGGGATGTGTCCAAGGGGATAGAAATTTCCCTTCACAGCTGGCAATTCAGCACCCCTGGGGAAATGGATGTATCTGTCCTTGTATATCATCATGGCGGACAGTACATCACGCAGCACCACGCTAAACATTGGTTGTGACATCCCAGCAGTGCTGGCCACTGTCTCCTGGAACGATCCAGTGGCAAAGAATGCAGGGCCGCCATGACCTTGTAAGTGGGAGTGAAAGCTGTTGGATATGCCCTGCGAGGCTGCATGTGGGGCTCCAACAGGTCACAAAGGGTTTTTAGGGTGGCTCGATCCAGCCGGCATTTCTGGATGATCGCAACATCCTCCATGTCCTCCAGCACCGTCAAGTGACTAATCAGATTTGGCCTCCTCCTATTTGAGATGAACGTGGACACATGTCAATGCAGTACATCATGAGATGGGCACAGCATCTTACATTCTGGATGGCACAACGACAACAATGACTGCCATCAAAATTGAGTTACAGACCAGCTTACATGTGGGAACACCTTCAGCTACACAAAGGGCACACCTGTCAACTTACACAAAACAAGTAGCTCAAATAGCACCTTGGCCAATGTGAATGCACATAGGGATATGGCCACATTTCACATGGGTATGCCTGGGAGTATAGCATCCAGCACATGTGTAACAAATCAACCCCACTGTCTCCTACATAGCTGCTGTCCCTGTCACACCTTTATGCGTCATCTCAACATGGCACACCTCCACTACACAATGACCACAGTCTGCGCAGAAATGTCAAATGTGTGCATGAGCTGACAGAAGAGGCCATGCAAAAAGGATCATCACACATTGAGCCAAGCATTGCTGTGATTGTCAATGCACCTCAACACTTTGACATGTGTACACATTGTCCTGCCTACCCGAACATCAAATCCATAAGTGACATGTGATGGAGTACAGGTCAATACACAACTGCACATACACAAACATGGCATGCGTAGTCACCAGTGGAGTAAATGGGACAATGATGTGCCATTGACCATGTGGGCACTGTGCACTGTTGATGTTTGCCAGATGGCCATTGCCATTGTATGGCACCCAAATCGCGGTGGCTACCGCCTGTACCCAGCGGTGTGTCACCAGCACTCCCCATTTACACAAGCGCTGTAGTGATAGGCATTGAGACATGCCCAAATGGCGGTTGGCATGCTCCGCCGCCCAAATCGCGGTGCCTCATGTGAATTTTTCCTGGCTGAGGAGTGGTGAAACCCCGAAACCGGTCCTAGGATGCTTGTTTCCAGTCCAAGGAGGACCTGGCTTGGCAGTTCGGGCTGGACTGTTCACATGAGGCACAGGGTCAAGACTGATTTGCATATGGCTGGGTTCAAACTGGAATGGCATGGTGAGCAAAAAACGATGGATTTAGACCCAGATCTCTGTACTGGCGTGAATGTATGACATTGTTCTGCATTCTGTCCATCAACTGTTGTTTTTGCATTTTTCACCCCAAGTGGGACGGGTATACCCAGACGTGGGTCCCGTGCTCTCCATGCCACTGGAATCAAGTTATCCTGGCTGAGGAGGGGTGAAACCCTGAAACCGGTCCTAGGATGCTTGTTTCCAGTCCAGGGAGGACCTGGCTTGGCAGTTCAGGCTGGCCTGTTCCCATGAGGTAAAGGGTCAAGACTGATTTGCATATGGCTGGGTTCAAACTGGAATGGCATGGTGAGCAAAAAAACGATGGATTTAGACCCAGATCTCTGTACTGGCGTGAATGTATGACATTGTTCTGCATTCTGTCCATCAACTGTTGTTTTTGCATTTTTCACCCCAAGTGGGACGGTATACCCAGACGTGGGTCCCGTGCTCTCCATGCCACTGGAATCAAGCTATCCTGGCTGAGGAGGGGTGAAACCCCGAAACTGGTTCTAGGATGCTTGTTTCCTGTCCAGGGAGGACCTGGCTTGGCAGTTCGGGCTGGACTGTTCCCATGAGGCACAGGCTCAAGACTGATTTGCATATGGCTGGGATCAAACTGGAATGGCATGGTGATTAAAAAACACGATGGATTTAGGCCCAGATCTGTGTACTGGGGTGAATGTATGACATAGTTCTGCATTCTGTCCATCAACTGTTGTTTTTGCATTTTTCATGTGAATGTATGGCACCCAAATCGTGGTAGCTACTGCCTGTCCCCAGCGGTGTGTCACCAGCACTCCCCATTTACACAAGTGCGGTAGTGATAGGCATGGAGACATGCCCAAATGGCGGTTGGCATGCTCCGCCGCCCAAATCTCGGTGCCTCATGTGAATGTATGGCACCCAAATCGTGGTAGCTACTGCCTGTCCCCAGCGGTGTGTCACCAGCACTCCCCATTTACACAAGTGCCTAGTGATAGGCATGGAGACATGCCCAAATGGCGGTTGGCATGCTCCACCGCCCAAATCTCGGTGCCTCATGTGAATGTATGGCACCCAAATTGCGGTAGCTACCGCCTGGCCCCAGCGGTGTGTCAGTAGCACCCCCCTTCACACAAGTGCGGTAGTGATAGGCATGTAGACATGGGTGAATGGCGGTTGCAATGCACCGCCATCCATGTCGCGGTAGCGCACACCGGGCCCCAGTGGTGTGTCACCGCCATGGAGCATGCACTAGAGCCAATGGGAACCTTGAAAACGGTGGCATGATGCAATTTTGAAGATCGCGGTAGGCGTGCTCGGCAACCGCGGAGGCGGTCAATGGATGCATTTGAAAGATGCACCAACGCGGTAGCTCACACGGGCCACGGCGGTATGTCACCGCCATGGAGCATGCCCTAGAGCCAATGGGAACCTTGATAGCGGTGGCATGATGCAATTTTGAAGATCGTGGTAGGCGTGCTCCGCCACCGCGGAGGCGGTCATTGGATGCATTTAAAAGATGCACCATCGCGGTAGCGCACACCGGGCCCCGGCGGTGTGTCACCACCATGGAGCTTGCTCTAGAGCCAATGGGAACCTTGATAGGGGTGGCATGATGCAATTTTGAAGATCGTGGTAGGCGTGCACCGCCACCGCGGAGGCGGTCATTGGATGCATTTGAAAGAGGCAGACCCGGACCACCAATTGCTGAAGCTTGGCACCTTAGAAACGACCCCAGGGGGCTATATATGTGTGGGAGTGAGCCTCACATTTCCACTGCTCACAGAGTCTGCTGGCTGAGACCCCTCACCTGCTGCTGCCTGTTGGGACTGCTTCCTGAGATCCCTCACCTGCCGTTGCCTCCTGGGACTGCTGCCTGAGACCCCTCACCTGCTGCTGCCTCCTGGGACTGTTGCCACAGACCCCTCACCTGCTGCTGTCTCCTGGGACTGCTGCCTGAGACCCCTCACCTGCTGCTGCCTCCTGGGACTGCCCTGCTGCTGCCTCCAGGAACTGCTGCCGGAGACCCCTCGCCCCCCAATTCCGCCACTGTTGTCTCATATCCACAGTGATGGCAAGGACAGAGAAGATCTGGGCCAGTCCCTTCACGAGCGAGGAGCTGGAGGTCCTGGTGGACTAGGTTCTCGCACAGTACCCAAGGCTATATGATGCCCCAAATGTCGTGGTAAGTCCTCAACAGGGGGGAGGGCAGGGGGTGCACACATGTAGTAGGACTGATGCAGTATGTGGCTGGGAGTGTGAGGTTGTGTCATGCACTGCCTGACATGCTGTCTCCAGGGGGGAGGTGTGTATACCCAATGCCACAGGTTTGCCTGCCTGCACATGAATGTATGAGTGACCTGTGTTGTGTTGTCAGCCATACACTGACGCAGAAGGTTGTTCATGCAGGAGTCAAGACAGTGATTGCTTGGCTGAATGGCTGTGTGTGCCCTTGTAGTCCATCTCAGTGTGAGCCCAGCTGGCCAGCACAGTCCCTGCCAACAAAGACAAGGACACATCACTTCAGCCACAGAGTATTACATCAGTCTTTTCACATTGCACTCCTGCTATGGTCCATCTCAGCACTGTAGATTGCACACGACCGGCCCTGTGAAGAGGTTTTGGATTTTGAGATCATGTCCCTCAATGTGACATCCATGACACAGTCATCTATTCACAGGGCAGGGACATTGAGGGCTGCGCAGTCTTGGACACAGTGAGTCTACCCCCAAACACAGGTTGACATGTGATGTATGTTTTGCTCAAGCCAAAAATGGACTGGAGATGTGGGCAGGCTACATAGGTGTTTCAGTGCTGGCATCCTGCATGTGTGTGAGATGTGCATGGACTGTGTACCCCCTCACACCTTCATGCTTTTACATCTGGTTTTCCCATGCAGGTGTACCATGTGAGATGTACTCTAGTCTCGGTCAGACATATCGTTGGAAATGTGATTAGTTTGTATCTTGCTGCTATACTGATAGATGTTGGTACATGACACTGTGTCACTGATCATTTCCCTCTTTTGTCTCCCATGCCTGCAGCTCAAGGTACACCAGCGTAAGGCCGTGTGGAGGGCCATTGCAAAGGTGTGAGCTCTGGGGGTGTCAAACCGATGGCGCACCCACTGCCACAAGAGATGGGACGACATCAGCCGGCTGGCAAAGAACGTGGCGGAGATGACCTTGGGGTTGCTTCCTCGCACTGGGCGTTTGGCACGGCGTAGCATGACACCACTAATGGGACACATCTTGGCGGTGACACAGCCTGAGCTGTATGCACATTTGAAGGAGCATCAGCAGCAAGCCAGGGGTGAGCATTTGTGGAGTCTGACTTTGGCTGGGAGTGGCTGCATGTGTACAGAGCCAGTGCCAGCGCTGGCATATGTGATGTTGGTAGTGTGATGCAGTGGCATGTAAGTGGCTGCTGGGCTGGGTGCCTGTGGCATACATTTACCCTAACTCTACTTACAAAGGTGGTTTGTATGCTGTGTATTCACATTACATTCTGAGTGGTGCTCTTCAGGTTTCTTCTGTATTGGGGTAGTCTTGGGAATCCCATGGGAGGGAACGGCAGTGTGCCCGATCTAACTGTGCCTTCATCAATGCGTCCATTGCATGCACCCAGATTGGGGAGGCCTACACATCTGACAACAATGTGCACCATTCTATTGTCCCCAAAGTACAATATGGTGGGTGGCATGGTCGAATGTCTATTGTGGACTGTCATGTTGTAGTCTGTGTCTGTGTTGTCCCCTCCTGTTCCATCCAGATCGGTCATTGGCAACAAGAAGTGTATGCCCATCATGTCCCTAGGTGTGCTCAGAGCTAGTTGTGTGTCTGGTTGAACAGAGCCACAAGCAGGGTGTTCTGCTGTATGGTCATGACATGGCTCACACATGCCTGATTTTCCAGTTGTCACGCACTGCTTGAGTCTATATGGTGAGTTGGCACGATGTGATTGCACAGGGTGGTGTGCAACATGTAGATTTGGTCATCTTTTGTAATGCAATGCTTGCATATGTTTGTTCTGTTGCTGCCACTGACCTGACCCTACATCTCTCTCTCTCATGCAGCATCTCCTGTGGTCACGGAGTGACAGGAGACGGACACCAGTGGGGGTGAAACTAGCACAACAGCTGCACAGGAGCCCAGTGACAGAGATGTCACCAGCGCCTCAGAGTGGGACAGGAGTCTGCTGGAGGAATCCCAGCCTGAGACGCAAATCACCACAGCATCTGATGCCAGTGGGGATGCATCCATGTTAAAGGGCACAGGGAATGGGGACTCTGCATCGTCTTCCACCACACAGCGTCCAGTGCCCACCCTCCCAGCCACTTCCTCTGGTGCCTGCCCGTGTCCGCCTCAGTAAGAGGGGAAGAGTGTCTTTCACCCCTGGCACCGCTGCCCCTGCCCCTGTCCCCCCTGCTGCCATCAGTGCTGAGTCTGTGGACCTTTTGCACCAGCTGTGTGTAGGCCAAACAGCTCTCTTCAATGCCTTCATTGACCACGACAAGAAATTGGCCCAGGTGGTTGCTTTCATGGAGGGCATACATTCAGACGTGGGTGGGCTGCACCAGACAGTCCAGGCTTTGTCATCAACAGTGATGTCTGCCCTTCAACAGGCACATACTCACAGTCCAGCTCCGGTCCCTTTGTCCACCCCCCTGGCAGTGGCCACGTCTGACGATAGTGACCATGGTCCACATACATCCAAGTCACGATACAGCCCACGTAGCACACAGCAGCAGAAACCCAAGCGGTCTCGGGCGCAGACACCAGCCCCACAGAAGGCCAAAGCCACCCCAGAGCGCAGGGAGAAAAGCCCATCAGGCGACACAAGTGGACAAAAAGCAAAGCAGCAGACCTCAGGCACACATGCCTCAGAGGCATCCCCATCCAAGGACTCTTCTGCCCCTAAAGCATTGTGCAAAGAGAAGCATACAGTGGCTGTGCCCACCAAGGAGGTGGTGCATGCCAAGGGTACACCTAGGAAGGGCTCCAAGGCAGATTCCCCCACCACCTCGACTCCCATTCCAAGCCCTGTGAAGCAGGGGCCGGAGGGCACTGTAGGGGTGACACCTAGTAAACAGGGGAAGGGGGGGGGACAGAGGCGAAGCCAGGCAAAGCTTTCCGCTGGGTCCAGCACATCACCAGAGGGGGTGCCAGCGCCTGCACCTGATGCCGTTTTGGTGGTGAGTGTGCCTGTTGTGCCCAAACCACTTCCCATTGATCCAGAGTCAGTCAAGCCATTTAGGATCCCCAAGAAGTGGAAAGGCACCCCTCCACAATCTCCCAGCCACACTGTGTCTCCCGTCCGCATGACTCCACCTCCACGTGCCACTACACCACCTGTTCCAAGTAGCCCTCCAGCTTGCCAAACCACTGATAGCTCTACCTCAGCTGTTCTGCTCTCTCCCCGGTCAAGTGCCCCGACAGTCCCCGAGACACAGCCAGCTCCCAGTCCGCCTGACAGCCAAGTCTGAGTGTTGGTCAGTCTCACACATCTGTCTCTCACACAGGTGGGCCTGTACTGCACATAGTTACCCCCTGTGTTGCTGACCATGGAAAGGTGCAGTCGCACACATTCCCTGTGCAGCCTCTCCTGGACATACTCAGCACTTCTTTTTTGCCACTGGCCTTGTTGCTCTTTGCTGTGTTCAAGTATTCCCTGTGCAGCTTCTCATGGACATACTCTGCACTCTGCCTTGGCCACTGAACTTGCTGTTTTGCCATTGCCTGTGCAGTTTCTCATGGACTCACTCTGCACCTTGGACTGGACACTGGCCTTGTGTTTTGCCCCCTGCCTGTGCAGCTTCTCATGGACATGCTCTGCACTCTGCCCTGGCCACTGGACTTGCTGTTTTGCCCTTGCCTGTGCTGCTTCTCATGGACATACTCTGCACTCTGCCCTGGCTACTGGACTTGCTGTTTTGCCCCCTGCCTGTGCAGCTTCTCATGGAGTTGCTCTGCATTTTGTGCCTTGCTCTTCTCTTCCCATGGTGCCTATCTGTGCAATATGTGAATAAAGACAGTTGCTCAAGTTGTCTATTTTGTCAGTGGCCTTACTGAATAAAGTTCTTTTGCTTTGTGTATATGGTTTACTGTGCCACATGGTCTGTGTGCCACTTCAACATAGTCAATGTTTGGCCTCACTTACTCTCTTTTTGTCAGGGGTGGCAGGGTCTTCAGTTCTTCCTGACCCAAATACTTGTGGTGGCAATGGTGGCAATTTACAATGGTTAGCAGTAGTCATTTGCTTACTTAGTTCATGTTGGCTATATTGTACACATGTCAGGTTAGAGGGCACTGCCAGCACAGAGTGGGTTTTTGCACACAGTATTGCAGGCTGTCTGGTCAGGGTCATCATGTATGTGTGTTCTTCCTTTATGTGTGCCCATTGGTGTATGTGTGTGGTCATCTTGTGATGGCCAGTCATCCTAGTCCCATGGATTACTTTCCATGTGTGCTCTTGGATGGTCATGTAGTGTTTAGTGTGAAGGGGCTGAGTTTGTGGGGAGTGTTGATGTGTGCACGCCCCTGCATTGTCAACTATACACGTGTCACCCAGGAGTTGTGTGCCTGTTGTTTTGATTGATCAGCCCTATGGATGTGGCTGTATGCACATGTGTGAGTTGTATGTTGTGCACTGTGCAGTGTGTTTGTGTGTCCTTGCAGTTCTGTCTGACTCCTACTTGTTGTTTTTGTCACTTGTGAGTATGCAGAGTGTGTGACTGGCAAGTCAGTGTTGTGTTTTGTTGCACATCCATGTGTCTTGTGGCTGTTTGTGGAGACTGTGCAGACCTGCTGTTCCACACTGCCATTGTGGTTGTGTTTTCTCATGCATTGCTGTCACATGGTGCCTTCTTGCCTCCAGTGTGGCATGTTGTGTGTGTTGACATCCCATCCCCTATCTGTGCTTCAGATGCCTACCCATTGTGGGTCTGCACTCCCTCTCTTTGTGTATGGAACACTCCTGCCATGTCCCCTACTGACATGCAGTACACTTCACTTTGGTGTCAGCTGTCCCCTTGTTTTACATGTGTGTGTGCCCCCATCACTTCATTAGTGACACTGTGCTTTATGGTGCAGTTCTTTGGCCAGGGTCAATGTGTCACTCAGGGCATTTCCCCAATGGGTTGTATGTGATGTCCTGGTGCTGTTTGTCAGTCATGTTTGCTGCTATGCAGTTCAACTGTGTGTGCTGCCCAGTCCTCTGGTCAAGTTGTTTCGACCTTTATGTCCCAGTCTTGTGCATCTGTTGGTGTTGTGTTGGATGTGTGTGTGTTGGCTTTGTTCTTGCTTCACTTCTTGGGTGTGCTGTTGTCTTTGTGCTGTGCTGATTGGTGTTGTGTGGGTTTCTGGTCTGTCACTGATGTCTGTGTATGGCTGATAGGCTTGGTGTGCACACACTGCTTATTATGCGTGCAGTGCTGTGTGTGTATGTTGGTTTGTCATTGCTTGGTGTGCATCCCCTGATGTCCAGCTGTGTTTGCTATGTGATTTTTCTGCCTGTGCATCTGTTGTTTGTTTGATATGGCTGTGTTGTTCTGTGATGGTGCACTTCTTGTGTGTGTTGTGGTATGTTGTCTGTGCATTGTTCCTGAGTGATGAGGTTGTGCACTCCTGTTGTGTCTGTGCTCCCATTGTCTTTTCACAGTTTGGCTGCACAGGTCATGTCTGTTGTTGTTGTGGTTCTGTGTGTATTTATGTTGAGTTATGTGTTTGTGTGTTGTTTTTGTGCAGACATTTGTTGTGGCATCCCTGTGTGTGTGATGTTTGTGGCTACCCTCCAGGGTATGTGGTTGTTTGTGTGTGTATTGGCTGGCAAGTATTGCCAGCCTTCAGTGTGTTTGGCACTGGTGTTGTGTGTTGCTGGTGTGAGGGGGTATGTGTGTAGATTCCTATTGGTGTTTGTCAGTCATGGAGTGTGTCGATGGGCCCTGTATGTGGTGCTGCTGGTGTACTCATGTGAAGTAGTTGTATGGATGTGTGGCTGTTCACAGTTTGACTTCAGGGCCTTCCTTTCATCCTTGTGCCTATATGTGGTTTGCCTTGCTGTCTCCCTGTGTTGTTGCACTGAGCTGTCTGTGGTTTGAGTTCATTCACTGTGCCATCCATGTGTGCTTTGATGGTGTGAGGGTGTTGTTCTCTGTTCCTTGTCTTGCATGTGATGTACACATGCTTGTTGTGTGTCTCCATGGCCTTCCATTTGTGTGCAGCCCACTTTGGTTTCCTATTGTTTGTGCTCCATTGCTGTTAGCATGTGGGATGTGTATGTGTCTGTGTGTCAGTCTGTGGTATGTATGTGTGACTGTGCAGGCTGTGTGTCCATTTGAATGTTGATTCCTTGTATGTGTTCATTTGGTGCTTTTCCTCATTTTTGTTTCCCTGAATGTGGTGTTGTGGTGATGTGTGTGTTTCCCTGGCCCTGTGCTACTGTGCTGTGTGTTGTGTGTTCCTGTGCTGCCACTCCTGCAGTGTGTGTCTCCATGATTGCTTGTTGTGTGGTGCAGGGTATGTATTGACCTGGCTTGTTGTTGTGCATGGGGTGCACAGGAGGGGCACATGGCATGTGCCTTCAGGGGGTGTGCTGGTGTGTGGTGGGTGGAGGTGTGGCCCTGTGGTCTTTGTGCCCTGCCCATGCCTCGTGCTGGCCCTTCCTTCTGCATTTTGTGCATGTGCTTCCTTGTGATCCCCGCTGCGGTGACGTGACCGGGACATTGCTGCATGGTGGCGGTAGCTGTGTGTCCAGGATGCAGAGGGGTGACTTGGCGGCAGGTGGGTGATGTGTGGGTGCCCTTGTGGATGTGTCCCTGTCCCCACCAGGGTGTCTGATGTGGATTTTGGCCCTGTGTCTGCCCGTGTGGTGTGTGTTGTGTTATTGTGTACCTGTGGCGGCATCCGCGGCGGTCCATTAGTTCCTGGTGATGTAGCAGGTACAGCACCGGAAAGACATGTAGGGCAGGATCCATGGCGGTCGTGACCGGGTGGTGTGGACAGGGACTCTGGTTTCGCGTTCCGCTGTCGAGCTTCCACTGTCTCTGGTTGAGCGGTATCTCCACTGTGGTGCGTCTGCTTGTTTGGGTCATCCTAATTTGTGAAGCGGGGCGGACGTCATTCCGCACAGTGGAGAGTCTCCATTGGCTCCCACCGCTGCGGTGGCGGGCACCCTTTGATGGTGGTGTGCGTCGCACTGCGGCGGTCGGGAAATGGACTATGTTTGGCCATACTAATATTGCGGACGTGAGGACCGCTGCTCGCGGGCGGAAAAAGGCATTTTTCCGCTCCGCCACATCCTAATGGACCCCATAGTGTCCACCTACGGTCAAGCACTATGCACTGAGTCCAGACAACCCTTAGTGATATTATTTAGGTCCCTGAAAACCAAAGCTCTCAAGGGGTAACTGTAGAGAGCGGCTAAGGCTTATTCAGGAGGGTGTAAAGCAGGTGCCATCACCACTATAGTCAGTCAGTACGCTTTTCATGCAAGAAAAAACAACACCAAGTGAATATAAAAATACTTTGTATTTATCAGCGCACACTAGACACTAACTTGGAATATCTGCTACCCGGAGATATCAACTACACACAAGAAAGACTTCAGAAATAGGTAAGTAGCATAGAAAAACACATAGGGCCCAACTGGGGCGGGCGGGGGCAAACCATATACTAAAATAGTGGAATGTGAGGTAAGTACAAACAAGGGGCTAATACTCTAGGATGTAAAACCCTAGGGGAAGCACAAAATCACCCAAGGTGAGTAGCCAGGGACCCCCCGTGCCCGGGTGCAGAATGGTTACATTGGGTCGAGCGTCCATAGGAAAACACAGGGTAAGTCGAGGTTGGATTTCTGCAGTTCTAGGACCCTTCCGTAGGGGCCCTGAAGGAACCACTTGGATCAAGGAAGGTTGTAGAGCCACTCCACCCATGAATACCCTGGGAACCAGAATACCTACACCAGGGAGCCCAGGGGCATAGGGACAAAATGGTGTCAGAACCGTCCTTAGATGCCAATGGAGGTTTGTGGAAGATCAGCAGTTTAAGAGTCTCATGGACCATGCCAGTGGAACCAGGACATGGAATCCAGATGAGAAGAACCTGAAAGCAGAGGGGGCAGAGTCTAAACCATCTGGAGGTGACCAGGAGGCACAGGAGCACAATACCAGCCCTTGTTGGAGGTTCCTGCTGTAGCATGGTGAGGTTAAAGCAGCAGCTGTGGAGACCAGGCAAAGATGCAGGAACACAGGAGCCATCCATGAGTTGTCCTATGCTCGTCGATGAGTGCAAGAAGGTCAATGGCTAGCAGAACCACCAACAAGCCTTGGCAAATGCAAACAATGGTTCGCAGAAGAAGATGCTGTGTTGCAGACCAGCAAGGTTGGTGGGACTAACCCAGCAAGGGAAAGTAAGAGCCAGCCCTCAGCATGCATGAGAGCCAAAAGGAATCAATGGAGCTACCTCGAGGATCCTCTGGCAGCAGCACAAGGAGTCGCAAGGAAGCCTTAACAGCACACAGAAGATGAAGGCCCATGATGCAGAGGATGCAGCCAGGATGTCCTTCTTGAAGCTATGCAATGCAGGAAGCTGGGGCTTCTTGGAGCTTGAAGATCTTTTGTGGAAAGAGCCAACAAGCCTTGGCAACGGCAAACAGACGCTGTGCATCGGGAGGCTGTTCACATCGGCTGGAGAGGAATTACAGTCACTCCAGTTGCAGGGAAGACTGGTCAGGCCTCTGTAGAGCCAACAAACCACCACTTGTGTTGCAGAGCCAGGTGATATCCATGGGACAACAGGATAAGCAAGCCAGTTGTCATAGTAGAGGTGTCTGCGGATGCAGGGAAGTGACTCCTTCACTTCAAGGGAGATTCCTTCTGGATTGGATGCAGGTTGAGTCCTTGGTGGCTCGGAAGATGCATGGCCATGGAGTTACAGAACTTGAAAAACACAGGGACGAAGATGGAGCAGGAATCTTCCCACCAAAAGCAGTCTTGTCATAGATTCTGGCTTAAAAAATAGCAGAGTTCCAGTGTCCACCAGCAGAAGAGTCTTTGAGCAGTCTTCAGACAACAGGCAGTCAGATCTTGAAGCTGTTGTCGGGACGAATCTAAGGACCCAACTTCAGGAGAGCCCTTACTTAAGCCTAAAAAGGGGAAGGACCTCTTCTCTGGTGACCCACCTATCAGAGGGGGTCAGGGACGATACTCAACTGTCCTAGCCAGTCAGATGTTTCCAGGCGCCAAGATTCAACATGGCAGAATTAAGTGGCCACCTGGAGGAGATCTGGGCACATCCCTATGGAGGAGCTGGGACAAGGAGGTAGACAATCCCTTGTCCTTTGTGTAGTTTTGTGCCAGAGCGGGGACCAAGGGCTCCTGAACTTGGCAAAACTGGATTATGCAAGTAGTGCGCCATACGTGCTCTTCAATTCAATCTGGCGGCGCTCGGAAGCGCCCCCACCATACCTAATTCTAAAGGAGAGGTGATCACACCTCTCGTTCGCAGGAAATCCTTTGTTCAGCTTTTCCTGCTTGAGTTTAGCTCATCAGCTGGGGGTCATTACACTGTCTAGGGTTGGCAGCAGCGCGTGCTGGCAGGCAGACCCTGTAAGGCTACACAGGTAGGTATAGGGGTGTCCTTGAAGGAGCACCCCAATACATGATATCATGCAACTAACACTCGAATTAGTGTAGTTACATGATTCCAAAATGTTTGATACCAAACATGACCAGGTTTCTGGCAGCCATTATGTAGTGGGACATCTCAACTTGCCACTGTTCACTACATACCGTATAATGGCTGTCCTGCACTTGCAAAGCCCAGAGAATGTAGTCCAGGGTTTGCCGGGGCACTTCTGCTTGTGCAGGGGTACCCACACACTTAGAACTATTGGCCCTGCCCTTAGACTGAAGGGCCTACCTTAGGGGTGACTTACAGGTTAAAAGGGCAGTGCCCGGGATATAAGGGAAACCTTATATCCAAAGTGAAAGGTGCAAGCACCATTTTACACGGACTGTAATGGCAGCTCTGCAGACACAGTTTACACGGACTACTGGTGTACCAATGACCTGGGTACCTCAATACCATATACTAGGGACTTATAATGGTACCCCAGCATGTCAATTGTGGGGTGAACAAAGTACTTACCATAGAATTTAGAGTAGAAAGCAGTGAAACCAGGGTCTGGGTTAGCAGGATCTCAGTGAACTACAGTCAAAACACACTGTCACCAGGCAAAAAGTGGAGGTATCTATGTCAGAAAGATCATACTTTCCTACATACCCCCACCCCCCCACACGAAAGGAGATAAGACTAGCTTTGCCCATTTGAATCTTCATTTACTGAGTGGAAATATCTGGAAGTCCATCTGCATTGGCATGGTTATTCCCAGTTATATGTTCCACTGAATAGTACATCTGCTGTAGGGAAATGGACCACCTCAAAAGTTTGCGGTTTCACCCTTCATCTGTTTTAACCATAAGAGGGGTTTATGGTCTGTCTGAATAATAAAGTGAGTGCCAAACAGGTATGGCCTCAAATTCTTCAAGGCCCAGACCGGAATTTAAAAAAGGGGCACTATCCTGCTAAATTCTTAGAATCAAAGTGTTCCTCCCTGACTCTAGTCTCTTTATTGCTGCCACCATTGGGATCTAACCCCAAGTTCTTCCTGTCCTTCTCCACTTCTAGGACTACCCTTTCAAGGTCCAACTGCTACCTCTTCAGCTTGAGTTTGGCCTTCTCAAGCTTTTGCAGATTGTACCCCCTACCTAGGATGGCCTCATCTAAATTAGAGTGAGTGCACCCAGCAAATGATACTGAGGAAAGGAAGGAATGGGAAGAGGACAACATCCTCCTCCTAGGAACCCTGTGTACCAACCCAAGGAAGTGAAAGTGGGCCTACTGACATGATCCCCTCCAGTACCATCGGTACCCCCCTCTACAGGTATATGGTTGTTCAGGGTAATTTCTTCAGATTCCTTCTGGCCATGTCCATTGACAGAGCCAGCAGTGCTTAGTACCTCCTGCTCTTGTCCTTCGAGGTCATCACCCTCACCAAGTTCTTCCTCCCCAGTGGCCTTCCAGGATTCTCCGTGTCATCTTGGTGAAAGAAGTAACTCCAGCAGAAGATACGTAGTGGGGTTACTACCTGTCCTAAGCCCTCTAGGTTTGCACATGGTCCTAAGTTCCTGGAACCTAAGGGCACTGGACCTAGACTATTGAGTCTGACTAGATCCCCCAGGGGTCGACATGGTGCTAATGTAGTATAGTGTACCCTACTTTAGCAGTCTAAAATTTCAAAAACAAGGTTGGAGAAAAGACTATGCTAGACCCTTGATACCTACCCTAAAAATGTAGAAATGTCTTACCTAACAAGTATAGCGTAATTAACAAAGGTATTAGTGATTTCTTATGGAAACCTTACTTATGACAAAGTGGTAAAGCAAATACAAATCTTTATCCCACCGCTGCACCACCAATGTAGGAGGCTGGCTCAGTATATAGTGTCCACCTAGGATGTATGACGTTACAACGCATGCTTTTACACCGCATGCCGTTACAACGCATTTTTTACACCGCAAGATCTGTTACAACGCAAGCCTTTACAACGCATGCTTTTACAACGACGTACACTAGATGGAGTGCTGACATTAGAAATGTATAATTTACTATTCTAACTCCAGTCCACGTTGCAGTAGGGAAGGTGTTTGGATAGTAAAACTACACTATTTCTAATGTTAGCACGCCATCTAGTGCATTTCGTTGTAATGGCATGCGTTGTAATGGCATGCGTTGTAACAGATTTCGCGTTGTTACAGTTTCGTTGTAATGGTAGTGCGGTGTAAAAGTTGCGTTGAAAACGTTGTATACCGTCCACCTATGGTGAGGCACTGTGCACTAAGTCCAGGCATACACTAGTGATAGTGTTTAGGTCCCTAAAAACCAAAGCTCTCAAGGGGTAGCTGTGGAGAGCAGCCAACACTTACTTAGGAGAAGTGTAAAGCAGGTGCATTAACCACTATAGTCAGTCATTAGGTTTGTTACACAAGAAAGAACCACACTGGGTGAGTATAAAAATACTTTGTATTTATTAGCACACACTAGACGCTAAGTAGGTATATCTCCTACCCAGAGATATCAACTACACACACAAATACTTCAGAAATAGGCAAGTAGCATAGAAAAACACATTGGGCTCAACAGGTGGGGCAAACCATATACTAAAATAGAGGAATGTGAGGTAGTGTTATGGCTGCCAGGATATTTCCGCAGGAGCGTCAGGAACTTGGAGAGAAGTCCTCAGCCTTCCCCTATGGCCTTCCGACTCTATCAGACTCTAGAGTATCAGATGGCACGTCAGGGGAAAACAGGGAAACAAAACAAGGAAAGGCGGGGGTAAACTCCGGTAGTGTTGATGGCACCACGTCAGGGACAGTTGAGGCAATACCCAGCACGGTTATGTTACATCTAGTCGTATAGGGGGGAGGTGTATTTGGTTCAATCCCTAAAATCCCCACCATTCTGCTGGAGAACTATGAGATCACAGGATTGTAATCCACCTTAGGTCCACAAAGAGTGACAATCATGTTTGTTCTGCTAATGTGTATGGTATAACCGTGATTCTGAAGCAATGAGCTTTAACTGCACAGTGGTCCCAAGAGAATAACAGGACAATGTCTCCTCAGGGAAGGCAAGGGAAAAACACAGGCCGTGCCCGGCCCGGCAGCGAGGTTAGAGCCGGCTGCGGGGCGGAGCACCAGGGTAGGGTGATGAAGGATAATGAGGGGAAGGAGTAGCAGAGGAACTCGAGAGACTTTAAAATGGCCTCAACCCTCTCCCTAATGTATACGGAGATCACAGACAGTGCCCGGCAGCGAGGACAGAGCCGGCTGCGGGGCGGAGCACCAGGTTTAGGGAAACACAGGGAAGAAGGAGCGGAAGAGTTCACGTAATCGTAAACGGCTGCAAAACATCTCCTGTCTGAGCTGGGAGATCAGAGGCAGTGCCTGGCCCGGCAACGAGGACAGAGCCGACTGCGGGGCGGAGCACCAGGTTAGGGTAATGCAGGAAACAGCTACGAGCAAAAACCGCCAACTACGGAGAGGACGCTGGCGGACACAGGAATTACACAAAACGGAAGTCAGGCAGCAGCAACAGAGACGGAAATGGGGCTAGGAGCAAGAACGCTAAGCGCGTTCGTGTGCATCTAGGCTCCTTAAATACTAGAAACATCTTGGGGGCAGGACCGCGGGGCATGACAGTAAGTACCAACAAGGGTGAAATACCCAAGGATGGAGGACCCCAGGGGAAGCACAAAACCACCCAAGGAGAGTAGCCAGGGGTTACACCGGGTTGAGCGTCCATAGGATAACAGGGTAAGTTGCGGTTGGATTTCTACAGTTCTAGGACCCTTCCCAAAGGACCCTGAAGGAACCACTTGGATCAAAGAAGGTTGGAGAGCCACCCCACCCATGAATACCCTGGGAACCAGGATACCTGGACCACAGAGGCCAGTTGCATAGGTACGAAGTGTTGTCGAAACCGCCGTAGACGCAAATGGAGGTTCGGGGAAGATCTTCAGCTACAGAGTCTCGTGGACCATGCCAGTGGAAACAGGACATGGAATCCAGAAGCGGAGAACCTGAAAGCAGAGGGGACAGAGTTTAAACCACCCGGAGGTGACCAGGAGGCACAGGAGCACAATACCAGCTGTTGTTGGAGGTTCTTGCTGTAGCACGGTGAGGTTGAAGGCGCAGCTGTGGAGACCAGGCAATGATGCAGGACCACAGGAGCCGTCCATGAGCTGTCCCATGCTAGTCAGCAAGTGCAAGAAGGTCAGTAGCTGGCAGGACCACCAGAAAGCCTTGGCAAACATATACAACAGTTCGCAGACGAAGATGCTGTGTTGCAGACCAGCAAGGTCTGTGGGACTAACCCAGCATGGGGAAGTCAGAGCTAGCCCTCAGCACGCAGGAGAGCCAGAAGGAATTGATGGAGCCCCCACGAGGACCCTCTGGCAGCAGGCAAAGGGAGTCGCAAGGCTACCTCAACAGCACACAGGAGATGAAGGCCCACGATGCAGAGGATGCAGGCAGGAAGTCGTTCTTGGAGCTGTGCAATTCTAGAGGCTGGGGCACTATCCCAGAGGGTACTGAGGATACTGATTTGAATAACAGTGAATAAGAAAAGCCTGGGCTCAGGAGACAAAAAGAGCTAGAGTACCCTGTCTTCATCTGAATGGACAAACCTTGCAACAAATGCCCAAGAGAAAGAGCTTTGGTACTTGAAGGGTCAAAGTGCAAATCCAGCTTAACATCCGTGAACACATACTTGTGTCTGAATTGTGTTATGACTTTACTTTGCCACAGAACAGACTCACCCGAATTGCCCTTAATTTGATTTCTACATTGAACTTTGAAATGTGCTTTTGAACAGAGACATTGTAAATAGACTTTGCAGAATTAAGAAGAGTACAGACGCCCGAGACAGCTGAAGAAGCATAAGGTTGTCATTTAGAAGAATACAGAGTAGGGCCAAAGAAGACTCATTGAGACTTGTAAATAATTTGATTGCACATCAGTTGAACTTTGTTTTTGCCATTTGCACTTTATCCCAAATGAGGCCATCAGCAACTGGGAAAGACTAAATGGTTACTAGGGCTTGGTCTCTTTTCATTTTATGAGACGATGTATGTGGGGCAAAAACACTGTCAACCAAGTCAGCAGCAGGGCGTTAAGGTATGTTGTGGCCATTAATCAAAAGTAAAAGAACAGTTACGAAGCCAATCCTCATGAAGAGGAACACAATCGACAACACAATCCAGATGTAAGTCCTAGGCAGAACCAGGTAACTTCTTTTTAACCAGGAGCTGAAAATGCTAATCCGTGTTGGTTGCTCTGACACAGACGAGGACAATGAAGACGTATCTGAAGAAAAATTATCTCGGTCCATATAGTAACCACTGGAACCTAGTTGAAACAATGGGGGCTGTTCTTCATTGGAATGTGAATGTATGGTACTTTCAGGAATATCAACTATAACGTCAACTGGTGGGGAAGCATACTCGTTTTCCACAGTTTCAGATTTAGAAGGCAAAACAGGCAATACATCCAGTGTAGTCTCCATATCCCCTTCCATTACTTGGGGCGAATTCGAGGAAACAGAATGCATTGGATGGAGGGAAACATCCCTCTGCGGAATACTGGTATGCATGCTGTTGAGTATCTGCCATATGGTGTAACTTGACATGTTCAATGGAAACAAAACTATTCTCTATGCGCCCCGGTAGCAAGGGTAAAATCACAGTACGGGTGCCTTTTAACTAAGGACTGGGACTGGTGCACGGTACAATGGACCAAATTATTTCTTGTTCTCCACCTCTCTCTGACCAGATCACCAACTTTAGGAAGCCATCCAGAAACCGGGATCAGCACTGCTGCCTTCGTGGACGATGGCAAATTAGTTTGTGCAAGAGTGTCATGATTCTCTTGTAGATCCTGTAACATAGCACACTTGTTATCTACGTCAAATGTTGCAGCAGCCACCACAACATCTAGACCATCAAGGCCTGGCACAAACATTTTAATGCCAAAGAGCATTTCGTACACCCAGAGATCTTCAAGGGAGATTATTAAGTGCATGTTGTACTCCATATAGATGAGTCAACCACCCCCGACCGGTACTTAATACCCTTGCTGCTAAAGCGGAAGTGGACGCTGTTGAGACGCGAGGTCAGCACTCTAGTTGTTCTTCTCAGCTGCCCTTATCACTCGCGCTGACGCGACCGCACAGCGCTTGCCTTCCTGTCAGAGCTGCGTTTAACGCCTGACAGGCAGGACAATCTGCTCTCGCTGGGGAAATTGTTGTTCATTTGCACATTGAGTTGGAACTAGTTATCTGCTCAAAATTGCACTTTCTGCTCTTTTGCACATGTACTGTTTTTAAAAATTGTTTTTTAGTAAACGGAATTTTAGCTGCCCTTCTATAAATTGATTTTAGCACTCCTTTATTCCTGTCATCTGTGGGTCTTGATTTGTGTCTCCTGTGCTTGCCATACTCCGCGGTAAAAGCGGAAGTGGACGCTGTTGAGACGCGAGGTCAGCACTCTAGTTGTTCTTCTCAGCTGCCCTTATCACTCGCGCTGACGCGACCGCGCAGCGGACGCGCCGATGGCGCGCCGAAGGCGCGCCTAAGGCAAGCCCGTCTGCGCCCGTCCGCGCCCGTCCGCGCTCGGTCCGGGCTGAGGGCACTGTCCCCTGGCCCTACCACCTCAGGAACAATTAGGTTTACCAGAGAGGTTCTCCTCCGGTTAAATCCAAACAGAGGTAACATGTGCTGCCCTAGAATATGTCCTGAGATATTTATTAAAGGAAATTGTGCGCCATGTACAAGGTGCTCTGATAAACTATTGTTTGTTTTTTCTGACAATGCTACTAGAAGCAAACCCAAGGCTAAAGTAAAGAATGTTATGCCACCAATACAAGCTTTGCTTCTCAATGCTAGGTCACTTATTAAACATAGTGACGAATGTGCACTTTTAATTGAACAAAATGGTATTAAAATGGCTTTCATCACCGAATCTTGGTCTGATGAAGCATCTGGCCCTGACCTCGTTAATGCATTGCCACCTGGGTACCTATGCTTTACGCTAGACAGACCAGGCAGGAAAGGGGGAGGATTAGCTATAATTTATCATAATTCCTTAAATCCCTCCTTCTGCCCAGTACTAAATCAGGCATGCGAAGCATTGGCAATGGACGTTAATATCTCTCCTCATGACACTTTCCACGCTATTCTTTTATATCGCCCCCCTGGAACAAGGGGCGCATTTTTAGAATCAGCGGGTCTGTTCCTTGAGGAAGGACTATGTGTCAACTCGTTCACCATTTTAGGTGATTTTAACTTTCACTTGGAAGATGAACAGGATGCAGATAATGTCAAGCTTCAGGAAATCTTCGCAGGGGGGGATCTCATTCAATTAGTCTCAGTCCCCACTCATAAGGCTGGCCACACCCTGGACGGCATCTTCTCCAATAATCCTCTTATGAAGATTAGTAAGGTACTTCCCGTTTCATGGTCTGACCACTCAGCCATCTTTTTTGAGATTCCCATAACCGGATCCCCTAAGCCATCTAGCACACCTCTTCCTAAATTTAACACCAGGACATGGAAGAATATTAATAGAGAGAACTTAGAAAACCATCTAAAGTCTACTCTGAAAGTCTGGTCCGCTTCTTCTGATGAGGCCGCTTTGGAGTACACAGACTGGCTAGCGTCAGCCTGTAATGAGGTGGCTCCTATTAAAGCCTGTACCTTTAAGAGAACAACACCCTCGGCTCCCTGGTACAATGAAAGTCTCAAACTAAAAAAAATTGAATGCAAGTACTTTGAACGTCTGTGGAGAAAAGATTACACTCCAGCTTCTAAAAAAGTCTACAGAGATTGCCTTCACAGCTACAAAAAACTATTAATGGAAACCAAAAAATTGTTCTTTGGGGAGCAGATTAATAATGCAAAATCCTCCACAAAAGAATTATTTAGTACTGTCTCTAAACTTACAACTCCAGTCCTGGCTAAATCTAATGGCAA